>NC_046223.1:76174415-76799627 GCF_009819885.2 Catharus ustulatus
ATTTAAGAGCTAATTTCCTGTAGTTATTCTGATGTTTTATAGTGATGATAGTTGCATCAGAAAATGAGATAAATAGTAGATTGTCAGCAACATACTGTTAGCAATTGAACACATGCCATATCACTCTCTCTCTCTCAGCAGTCTCATGTAGATAGATGTAGAGTGTATGGATCCCTGTGGGATCCCGAAGGTGAGGACCTTGGAGGAAGAGGCTCATATCCACCACCTTTTTTTTAATTATACATAGAACACAAGATGCTGTACTAGTGTGTGGCTGTGGCTGTGTAATAGAGGATTCAGATGTCTGAGAATAGGAATATGGAGATTATAGTTCCATGTTGGTGAAAGTTTTATAAATTCCTCTAGGAAGTGTCAGAATTTCCATCTGTAGTTGGTATATCACTAGGAGTCCTGCTTTCTCTAATCTTTTGTCTCACAGTGCATATGGATATACTCAAAAATGTTTTCATTTCTTAGTGGAACATCTTTTGCATCTGATATTAAGGCCACTGGAGTCTTCCTCCATGTTTTCTTTCCTTTTTCTTTTTTAACTTCTGGTATTTATCTTGGGCAGTTGCTGATGGTGTTCTAGTACCTCTCTTGGTTGTTCTGAAGGGTAGCTCTTCTAGGACAGGGTTGAGGTAGTATTGAATCATGACTCAGTGATGAAAAAAGTCTGGTATTTAATCTGCAAAGAGAACACAGGAGTTTTCTTTTTCTAAGGGAAAACTCTGCATCTGGCAGCAAGAACTTCAGGTAGTTTTTTAAATATCATATTTTGGATAAAGTTACAGTCTAAGTAATTGGCCGCAAATATGAACTTGTGTTGTTTATTCTAAGATGCAGTGTTCTGGGAGGGTGAGCCCTCACCATAACAATACCAAGAACGTAGAAAAGTAGCACAGAATGGCATGCAAGGTTTTGGTAAGTCTGGTTTCACTGTTTTGTTGGGGTTTTTTTCTGGTCCCCATGACCTAGAAACATCGTAGAGTGTAGTGTCTATATTCTTGAATGCTTGGCCTTTACACATATAACAGCAGACAAGCTGTGTTGGAATGACAGTGTGGTCTGATTGCCAGGGTGGTACTTCTCCCCGTGTTTTAAAACTTTTTCAGTGACACAAGAAGGCAGCAGATGGTTACAGAGTGGCAAAAAACAGAGATGGGAATTTAATGGCAGGAGCACTGAGCTATAGGTTCTCCAGCAAAACCAGAGGTAAAAGGGTTGGTAGGCTCAAAACCAAAATACAATTTTTCCTAAGGTTTTGAAAACTTACCTACTTGGTTTTGATTAATTTTAGGTTTTGGTGGTAATATTTAGTGCACCTGACATTGACAACACAGGACCCTTCCTCTTCTTATAATCAGTCAGGGAGAGTGTGTATATCAGGATGAAACTAATAGTTATTTCAGGGCTATGGATAGAATCTCATGCATTGTAGAAGTTGAGTATGAAGATCATTTGACATCTTTTGTGTTTCATGTAACATGGAGATAATTTCCTAGGAATCAATTATGGAGACAGAAGCTTTGCATGTCAAGTCAAGATGTCTGGATGAAAATTTTGAGGGTAACCATGGGAAAGACTAATGCTTTCAAAATATGTGGGTGAACCATACCTGTCAAAGAGGTCAAAGCAAATCCCCATACTCAAACACTTTTGTAGCAGACAGGATATTTGAAATGCAGATATTGTAGCACAGATATTGTAGCACAGACCTACCTCTATGAAAGCCAAAATTTGAAGAAATTACCTCATTAAGAACTAATTTTGAATTACAAAGCACTGTCTATATTTCACAAATCTCTGTCTGTTATGGACTGGAAACAGCATAGTCAGTGCAGTTCTAATATCAGGGATTTACTTTCATGTGTTCTATATACACAGACACATATACATTGTCTGCATTGCCAAAAAACCTAAGCTTCTTCAACCAACAAGTTTACTTTTTATCTGATGCAAAAAGAAAAAAATGTAGAACTGTGATGAATTAATCTGTTGGTTATGCGGGTTTATCAGTGGCTGCTCAAAGATTCACCCTATTTTACTTTTTTCCATGACTTATGAAGTTTATTCTTCTACCCCTGACTTTCATCTGAAAACTTCAGTGTACTAAGCTGTAGTATGTTTAGGTTGTGATAGAGTTTCTTTCTAAAAAGGCTAGACTCTTATGGCTTACACATCAATATTTGTGTGATTATGGACCAAAATATTATTGCTAAAGCTGAGTAAGCAATTTATTATAAATATAATTCATTAAGTGTTAATCTTTAGGTTAAGATGGGGTATGGGACAATATGTGAATGAATATGTTGCCTCCTTGACTGCTTAAGAGAAGCATTATTCTTCCCTTATTCCTTACTTCTCTACTGATAACACAAAGGAAAAAAAAAGAATCCTTCCTCTTTTCCTCCAGGTAGGTAGGTCAGGAAGAAGCTCTTGCTTTGCTCTCTTTTAATAAATCATTGTCAGAATAGGTTCCGTATGACTACATGAAAGCTGGAGAGCTCATTTGTTACTCCTCTGGGTATCAGCAGACATGCAGATGTGTGCAGAGGAGTGCAGTCCAATGCATATGCCCTCGTTATGCTTAGTAAGACACTGTGAACAATGCCAGTTTTCCTTACTTTCATGTATTCATTAGTTTGAAGAAACTAGTGCCAAACTTCAAAAACTGACATTGTATATAGCATCCCATAGAAAACCTCTATTATTTTTTGAGTAAGGGACAGGCTATTTGCATCACAAGTTTTATATTTATTTAGCTGTTTTCTTTGACTGGTAAACTGGTATAAGAGACAAAAAATGGATGAATAAACACTCAAAACTTCACTGTAGAAAAAAAAATTTACACAATTTGCCTGAAACTTCTTAAACAATGAAAAATACAATCTTAGAGATCAAGTGTTTCCTATTAAAAAATTATTTTATTCAGTTTGTTTAGTCATATGATGTAGGCTGTTATGTGCACCTCACACACACATGTGAACACACACACACACAATACAAACATGGTAAGTTTGTAGTTGAATGGTTATAAGAGTTTTGAGGAAAATGTATCCCATTTACTGCTTAGTTATGTGACCAATGTAGAAATGTAATACAAGTATCAGAAATATCCATCCCATTGCTTTTTATTACTGAAGAAAGTAGATCAGGATGATAACAGCTGGATGCAAAAAGCAATCATATTTCAGTATAAAAATAGTGCTATTGTTTAGCAAGCTATACTCCATAAATGTATTAGGGGGATATACTAGCTTGCCCTGGATGGTTTTTATTCATTTTTCTTAAAAATATCTTTTGTTTCCACCCCCCACTAAGAAGAAAGGAATGTTTCCTATTAAGACATGAAGTGAGTTTGTTTTTCACTTTTGCCTTTCATATAGGGATACTGAATACAAAGGACTACAGCTCTCCCTGGATCAGGTCACTGCCACCAAGCCGGCATTCTCATACGCAAATTCAACTCCGACCATAACGGATAATAGAAAGGGAAGTAAATCTCGCCTCTCAAGCACAAAGTCGAAATCAAGGACATCGCCGTACCCACAGGTAGCTGTCTTTGAAAAACTAAATTAAACATTTCTGAATATCTTGCGTTTGACTCCTACTTTACCCAAGTAACTAGAATGGGCCAAGGAAAGTGTTACTCAAAGGGAATAAAGGATGGGAGGTTATACGAGCTTGAGACAGGAATATGTTTCTTTAAACTGCTTCTAAAAAGCTGGAAATATTTATGTTTCAGCATGCATAATGAATCTTAACAACAATAGCAGCAGAGGGCTCAGAGTTAATGAGAAATGGACAAGTGAAAATGTTAGTTTTGAAATACTTGGTTTGAGAAGACTGAGTTTTGCCATCTGAGAAATCTTGCTTTTTCTCACTTGGTCTTCACTAATTCCAACAAATCTAGAAAGCTGCCAGATATTTGGAAGAAGTTACTACTGAAATTGTAGTCAAGAGGAGTGAGTTTTAATGACGGAAAGCAGTCAGCCAACTTGGTGAATTGGAACAAGAAAATGTGTACTTTTCTGTGTGTAAAGCTTTGAAAGGAAGAAAACAGTAGGAGGTGGTCTTTGGCATCAGTAGCTGCTTATTTTCCCAGATTTCATTTTCAAGCCTAGCATGTAAGGAACATGTCCCAGCTTGGAGAATGGACCAGACTCAGTTGAGTCTGTGAACTGAAACTTATCCAATACATTTATGCAACAGATTTCTGCAGGTAATGTCACAGAACTTGTATCCTTACAATATCAAACTTTTAGCTGAAAAACCATGTTTATTTAAATGACCATGATGCTTACTGATGATACAAGTCCTACTGCTCTTATGCCTCTGCATAAGAGGATATAAATGGATATATAAACAATCTGGATATAAATGTATGCATTCATGATGTAACATTGAAGAGCTATGTATTTTTAAAGAGACCGACATTTAGAAAAATATTTAAGGAGCCTCAATATTTAGCTGATAATGACCTTAATAAGTACAGTTTCTCTGCAGGCACAATGTTTTCTAAATAGACTTCTAAGAGTGTGCAATGTGATCCCAAATATCTACATCACTTCCTTGTTTTCTTTCTTTTTCCTCTCCAAAGTACTGAGGATAAGAATTATAGTTAAATGACATCTGCTTTTGGCACAGGAAATATTTAACTGAGCACCTAGATATGAATTCCTAATTTTAGGAATCTAACATTTGTCAGAGGTTATTACAGCTCATTTGTTCATATGTGTTTCTGTGGGCCTTTTTCTTGAATGCACTACAGCAAAGAATTGTAATCAAACTGTTTAAAAGAATTGGGGAAGACACTACAAATAATTCTAAATTCAGTTTTTATAACTATCTTTGATATATTGTAATTACATTTCATCTTGCCTTATACAGTGCTTTCCAAAGTATTCATTTGCTAGCAGGACAATCCCAGCTGAAGATTTGTTATCCTTCCACATCTATCTGATTTCTGAAAGTAAGACCTCCTTATACTTTCTCTCACCAGAAAAAATAATGAATTAGCAGTGCAGCATTGTGACTTTTGGTTTAGCACAGATTGTTGTCTGAAAGCCCAGGATGCTTAGTCTCCACTTTCATTTTGCATCCTCATTACCAGCTGCCTGATATTAAAGTCACATATTTCATCATTCAAAAAGAAGCAGCCATGCTAGTTGCCAGTATCTTGAAAAATGGTCATGCCATTCATTGCAGCCCATCACCGCAAGTAATGCTGGCAGCTTGGCTTTGCCTCCCTCTCATCCTTCTCCACCACTGAATAAACTGTTGAAAGACTAAGAGAAGCTGTTGTGAAGAACATGCAGCAGGTGGTACAGCCTGTGTCCCTCAGTCTCTTGCCCATGTAATTTGCCAGTTAGTAGAGGAGAATTACAGAGTGACTTAAAAGTCACAGCTGAAGAGCGAGGTCACGGGTTTTGGCTTACACAGGAGCCCGAACTGTGGTGCGGAAAGGAAGCAGGAAGTTTATTAGTAAAATAATGGCAGTGGGCAAAGTACTTAAAGTCAAGGACACTTACGAGATTTTAAATGTACATAATTTCTTTCCCATTTTATTCCTTTCCTTTCCTTTTCTCTTTTTCCCTTACCATTTACTTTGATTCTCTCTTGGAGAGAAAAAGAAGTCTCATGCTTTATTGGGTGTTGACATAGAATCCTTCACCTTGCCAACTGTGTGTCCCTAAGACAGGTACATGAGATGTGAACAGTATGAAAACCATACTAATCAATTTCAGCTGCATTTTTGCTACTAGGGCAAAAATTAAATGTTTCAGACATCTAAGACAGTGCTGACGTTCTTTTCCTCAAATCTTATGCAAAAGAAAACATAGCATAATGAGGATCTTGCAGACTCTTAAGCAAAATTGAGTTCATTAAACTGAAGGCATTGGTCAGCATCTGATTAACGCTGCGTGCTGCTAGGACAATGGGCTAGTGGGTTCTGTGAAACCAGCCTCATGCAGGGGAAGGGCAAGCAGAGAGGAGAGCAACCCAAAATTCATCCTCTAGCTGCAGAGTTTGCTCAGAGAGTTTGAAGAGTGCTTTTCTAGTCCTGTCCCACTAGAGAGGCGCAGTGCTGAAAGGGGTGGTGGGGGGAAAAAAACTAATCAGGCAGATGAAAGCTTGATGGATATTTGCAGAAAAAGGAAATAATGAGCTGGAGAAAAGATGCCTGTAGTCGTCCCCCACAACACCATCATCATCATTGTGAGAGCTTCCCAAAATCTAACCCTGCACCTTTGTGTTCCCAAAAACTAGCTCAGGACCTCATTTATTCCACACACAGGCAATAGCAACAAGACTGGAAAAACATTTTAATTATGTTCATCTGAACTGCTTTGGAGTTTAATGTCCTATTGATGATGATTGCATTAAAAAAATATTCAAATTGCCTGTTGTCTGCTTGCATTGGAAGTGTTTCATGGTGAGATCTGGATAAATGTTTACTGCTTCATATCTCAGCTTAGTTTTTAGATAAAGATATTACAGATATATATATATATATATATATATATGTATGTATGTATCTCATGAAAGCACTCATATGAATAAGGATGTACCCAAGAGCTGTTGGATGGAGGCTTTGGTGTGTATTACAGCATGCAAAAATTTGTGGAAACAAGTGTATATTATAGGTATAGGTGAATATATTAATAGGCAGGTATATAGGTATATATTAATACATCAAATTTCAGAGATATATTGATTTTGTATCTCCTTTAGATGGAGAATTTGGATTAATTCTGCAATCTGTCTCTATTGGGGCATATCGCCCAATGGGGTAAAGATAACAGAATAAGACTGAATTCTAGCCAGCCTGGGTTTTGTTTTGTTTTAATTTCTTCCTGTAGCCTAAAGCTTTGGCAACTTGTAGTGTGTTCAAAAGCAAAGCAAACTCCTCTTTTTATAGTAAACACAACTCCTGGTCTGGTGAAGAGTCACCAGCAGTGGGGGTTATTTTAATAGACATGCTGTATTACTTTAATCTAAGCCTTTCACCATCTGTTGTGCCTATAATAGTGAATGTGAAAAGAGCATATTTTACATTTCAGGATTACATTAGTAAAATGTAAGATAAAAGTGATTTAAAATCATGCATATGTTCTTAGTACAATGCAGCCTGCATCTGTGATTTTTTTCCCTCATGGTTCAGACACAAATCAAGAAAGAAGCTGTTACTGTAGTGAAAGTTTTTCATGGCAGAGAGGACTCTGTGAGGGTTTCACCACACATTTAACGTTTATAATGATAAAAACCTGAGTAGGATGACAGAAAATCATATATTTATAGTATTTGTTGTTTGAACATCTGAGGTGGAGTGTGGAGCAGGCTGATGCTGCTGTGTACAAGTTCTCAGGCCAGTGAGACACAGGAATGGAAGGTCAAGCAAAAGAAAATCACACAAGAAATATTACATTGTCTACTGACCTAATACACTTCCATGGACTCTCACAAAGTAAGCTTCCTTAAACATGGAATTTATATCTTCCTTGTCTCTTTAGCCCTCCCGAAGTTTTTGTTCAAAATAAAATGCATCAGTGATGGCCCACAGACCCTTTCTTTGTCAGTGCTAATCCTGCTGGTGTGCTCTCCCTGTGATTGTACACCGGATTACCACTCTGGAAAACATTTCTGATTTTCAGAGGTGACAATTCCGTTTCCAGGGACAAGCTGGCAGACAATTTAATTTATGTTTTGTTGTTTTTTATGCCAGAAGACAATTCAGAAATCACCTGAAGGGATTTCAGATGTTGCTAGTTTGAAGTTCTTAATCACTATCTGCTGATTAAGTTTTGTCAAAAACCCAAAAGTAATAAATTAGTTTTGCCTTCTGAGTCGTGATAGAAGTCAGAGAGCATATATTAGCAGAAAATAAAGTGTTTCTGCTGAGACATGGCAGGGATTGAAAAAAACCCCAAAAACTGATTTTAATTTGCCATAATTTTCATTAAATCTGATTCAATTTTTTATGGTCTTTCATCACTTGACATATGGGAGCCTAATTCTGACTTGAGAGATAGTGTTTCCACTCTCGTTTCAGTAAAGCAATATCTTTGATCACCCTTTCATTTCTCCCCCATCAACATGTCACACATGCCCATATTTGAAGTCTCCACCTGTCAACATCAGATTCCCAGAAGAGGCAGTGGTTGGACTGCAGCAGTGGAGGCAGCCTGAGGATGCCAAATAGAGATATGGCTGGCTTTAAAGGGAATTACACATATTTTTGTCCTGTGTCTGCTTATGTTGTACCTTAGGAGTAAGTAGTCATATCAAACCTTGGCAGAAAATATGGGCTACAAGCAACTGTCTGTGTTAATTCAATTCTGTCCATGGCCTAGCAGCTGCCACAGGTCAGACCTCAAATAATCTTCATTTAAATGAAGTACAAAAAAGATAAGTCTAGTGTTGTTGGTCTTGGTACATGGTTATATGCCATCACACAGTGCATTTCTCAGATACTAAGCATAAACGCTTTGAGATAATTTTCCTTTCTTTAGGAAAAAGTGCACAAAGGCCTTTTGTGATTGGGTTCAAGATAAATGCAGAAATTCCACAATTTTTCAGGTAAATGAAGATATTCCCTTCAAGAGAAACTATGTTGGGCATTCAAGTGTCCTTAGAAAAAGAGAACTAACAGAAGAATATCTAGTAGAGCTATAGGAAATTAATAGTTTTCAGTTTGAAAGATTCTCTGGCATTTATTATCACAATAAATAGTCCAAAAAAGAAATTTCATTATATTATTATTGGAAATTGATTTTCCTTGTCCTCTTCATGAAAGAAAGGAGTTATTTTTTTAATAAGAAAATAAATGAACTCTTGACTTTTCTATATTTGCATTTAAGCTTATGCAGTATATAATATTTCTACTTAACTTTTTAAATTAAAAATTTCTGGTTTATACAAGTAAAATACAAAAAGAATGTTAAAAATAATTGTAAAATTAAAAACAGATTAAAATATATTTTTCTATTTTTTGATTTTTCATTCTAGATAAAATTTACTAACTGTTAACCTTGTTAATAATTTCTAATTTTTTGGTTTGGAAACTTAATTACCTACACATTTTTGTAAAAAAGTTTACAATAGTTCAACTGTTCTTTATGAAAGTGTCTTTGTAATTAAGCAGTTTGTAGATGTTATATCTGAAAGGAAAATACAAGGGACAGATGCTCCAGTTGATCACATAACACTGTGGTGGCTGAATAAAGTTCATAGTTAGTGTATGTTGAGTTACTGGCATTTAAAAGAGCCCTTTTGTGACTCTGTAACTATCTAAACTTCATGAAAATTCATGCTTGTCCTTTCATCTCTAAACCTTTGTGATGAGTATCATGGTACTAACTTTCTGACCTCCTCCATTTCTACTATAGGCTTGTTGCCTATGGGTATTCTGACAACTAATAACAAAATATAATTGACTTCCTCAAAGCCATGACCCCCTCTTTCTTTCCTTTAAATAACCTATCACATTCACAACCTAAACAGTATTCACAAATATAAACTGGAATACTGAAGAAATGCCCAATTAAATGCCAAAAACTCTACTGATGTCGCACAGATGGTTTAAGTTTCTTAAGTCAAACATCTGGTAAGTACTTTCGATTGGTAAGTGCATAAAACCTTGATCCTGGCTGATAATGAGGAGTTTCATAGCAACTTAATCTAATGAAAAGGAAGGTAACCGTATGTTAGGCCTATTAAAAGAAAAGGTAGAGTGGGCATATGGAAGGTGAGTGATGGAATGGGAGAATTCCAAGGTTTCATGTTGTAATACATTGATTTGTGACATGAGTGTGCAGTGCTGAAGAGGTGAGCATGTACAGCTTTGGTCTCATCCCAGTCCATGATCATGGGTGAAATTGATTTAAAAACGTTCCGTGAAGTTTGGCAGTTCCAATAAATAAAAAGATTTAAAAATGAGATAGCTAAATCCTAGGAGGTTTAATAAATATTCTTTTCATTTCCCAAAAGGTATCTAAAAGTTTGAAGCATTCATTATGAATACCTAGAAAAATGTGACATTTAATTTAACCCTTACTTCTATCTAAGCAAATGCTCATGTTCTTATCCTGATTAATTCTCCAACTACCTACTGGTTGTTTTCTTGTGTTGGGAGTGCCCTGTTTTAGTGAAGGTGAAAAATTCTCACTCTGTCTGCTTTGGTTAGCAGTCACCTTTACTGGAAATTAGTTTCTGGCTTTTCCTTGTTCCCATATTGCAATAGAGCCAGGATTTTTAGCTTCCTGCCTATCTGCCATCACTGTAGAGCTTTACTTTACAGAACTGTTGGTAGTGCAGGATTTACAAGAAGCTTTCTTTTCCCTACTATTAAGAGGAAAGAAGTTCGAAGATACACCTCCAAGTAAGAAAAAAGTTGACAAACAAAATATGAGGAAAAGAGAGTGAACCCTTAGAAAAGAACCTTCAAATACATTCAGTTTCAATTTGACATGTGAGAATGCTCCAGAAGCAGTGTTATTTCAGTCCCTTTTGGAAGTGTTTTGCTGAAGTGCATTGGAGCACTTTGGCTGAGCATAAGCACAGCTTTCAAAGCAACAAGAAAAACCTGGACGTTCTAAAAATATATTGATTTGCAACACTGATGTTGCTGAGGCTAATATTACACATCATAAAGGAGATGGCTGTTAAGGGGTGACATGGGATGTTTTAGATTTTCATGAGGTCTGTTCTGTCATCTGTGAGTTCATTACAGAGTGTTGTACAGGAAAGGACCAGGAGCCCAATCAGAAGGTGCAGACATGTGGGCACGCTCACAAAAAACCCGCTATCACATGCACTCTCTGCCTTCCCAGTGCAGTTACTTGCAGATTTCACCCAGGTGTGGTAATTTCCATGCTGCTTCTCCTGTTTTGCAGTATTCTGGATTTCACACGGAGAGATCCGAGTCTGACCACGAGAGCCAGTGGGGTGGGAGCCCACTGACAGACACAGCTTCTCCCCAGCTCCTGGAGCCTGCAGACAGACCGAGCTCCCAGCATCACGATGTCTCCTGTGCCTACAGACAGTACTCAGACCGCAGCGCGCTCTGCTACGGTTTTGCACTCGACCACTCCAGGCTGGCTGATGACAGGCATTTCCACACTCAGGCCTGTGAAGGAGGCAGATGCGAAGCTGGCCGCTATTTCCTTGGCACGCCGCAGCCGGGAAGGGAGAGCTGGTGGGGTTCTCGCTCAGCATTGCCTCTGACTAAGTCATCCCCTGAGAGCAGAGAAGCGTATGAGAACAGTATGCCCCACATAACGTCAGTGCACAGGATTCATGGTAAGACATAACAAGGATTTGCAGAAGCAGCACCGTCTCAGCTAAAGCAGCATGATATACAGAAACATACAGCTGTTTATGTGAAAGATGGAAAATGAGATGTTTTTGATGTATGTTCTTGTCCCAGAGATCACATCTGTGGAGATGAGGAATACTTAAAATTCAAGTCGAGTTTTATAGTCTGGCTTATATCAAGTAAAATATAATTTTGCTGTATTTTCATCAATCTGTGAAATCAAGGTGGAAACATGTGACTGGGGAGATTTTAAGCATGATCTTAAAGATATAAACAAAACAATCCACTTGATAGAAAAGCAGTTTTTATTTGACTTAGGATCAAGACACTTCAGATGGAACATATTTAGCAAAAAAATAGAGCTAAATCCAAGCTAGATATTAAAAAAATTTTGAAAGCTCTTGGAGAAATTGTTCTCCAAGTGACTTTTTTCCTACTAGTTATGACTAGATTCTGTATGATTTGATGTGTATTTCAAGTAAGCTATTGACATTAACAGTTGTTTTTGGTTTCAGACATTTATCCTCAGCTATAATTTTTAGTCAATTTTAATCTCTCCATCCTTTCAGCACTAAGCCTGAAATTTCATTCTGTTTTTGACTGGTTGCAAACTCAGTATATTATAATTTTTTCAGAGGTTGCAGCTAATGAAAAACCACCGGGAAAACCTGATACTGGGTTAGGAAAAGTCCAGAGGCCCTGGGTTTTAAAATTATAGACTGAGTCTTGGAAGATAGTAACTGGCTCTAAAGTCAGAATTCAAGGTTTTAAGGATGGATGCAACATAAAAAAAAAAGTTTTTCCTACAAAATAGTCTATCAAAACAAGTTTTGCCTCCAAAGAACTCATAAAAGCAGATTACATTAGTACTATACCATTTATCTGCAGAACAAGGCTTTGTAAACAAAAAAACCTGCTCTGATTTGCCCCAATCTGAGGAAAATTATGTTGACATTAGAAAAAAATTATTAAATAGCAACTTCTAGGAAATACAATCAGAGGAAAAAAAAGGAAAGGAGTAGAAAATTTTGCTGATGAAGACTGCTCTCCATTTTTCCTGTGGAGAGTCCTTCATTGTGTCTGTTCTGTACTTTTGTCTTATTTGTGTTTTTCTAACTTTTTCTTCTCAAAAAAAGAGAATCTAGCAAAGTATAACTTGATGGAAAATTGTATGCATGATAATTCTTGCTGAGCATGAAATATCATACCAAGGTAAAAATGGAAAAGCATTAGGTATTAATTCCATACCTCTATCAAGAATAATTAACACGAATGGATAATATAATTTGATTTTAGTTTGTTGTTTGACTTTGCTGTAATTTCAGGTGCTGCAGCTTTGTTTTGTTTTGTTTGTTTGTTTGTTTTAATATCAAGTGTTATGTTTTTCAGTAAGTCTTCAGTTTGTGTGTAGATTTGGGGGAGAAACCTGAGTAGCCCTGGCATTTTGGGTCTAGCTCTTAAGAGGATGTGAAGGATAAATTCATGACCATGATACGTTGCAGTACTTCCCTTGTAGTGGCAGGATATTTTTATTGAAAAAACCCATCACTGATTTTTCTAGTGAACTCTGCAATGCAGTGGCATTGGTCTGCAACCCAAACAGATCTGTATGCCCTGACCCAACACAGAACAGGTGTAACTTCATGTGCTAGTCTGAAAATGGGTTTGCTTTGAGGAGTACTGTCAGCCAATCCAATGTGCTTCATCTGCAAAGAGGTCTTTGTGTGTGCCAAGGCAGAAGCATTGATAAGTAACACGTGCAAGTCCCACGCATGCCCTCCTGCAGGAGTGTATCCAGAAAATCAAGCCCTTTATCATAATGTTGAGGTTTTGGGGACACTCATTTTCTCCCTGGTGAGGACTGAGGCATGATTCTGTCCTTTCAGCTACTTGCAAGCTGAACACTTTGTCTGATATATATATATGGGCCTTATTTTTTAAAGAGAGGTAAGAATGTCATAATATTTTCCCATTTCAAAAGCAAATATTTATGCATGAGAATATGACATCACATTTTTACAGTGTCCCTGTCTAACAGCTATGGGTTCTGGATCTTTTGAAGAAGAGTTCCTTTATTACTTGTGGTTATTTATTGTTGTGTAACCTGCATAAAGAACATAACCACAAGCTATTTCTCAATAACTTTCTCTTGGAAAGGCTGGAATGTTGTACATTTGTAATTCCCTGAGATTTTGGTTTTTACTGTGGCCCAAATTCACTCAGACTTTGTTGATACAAAGAGGCAGTAAGGGACCAGGGGCCTGAACACTGGCATTGAGGGCACTTTGACATGCTCTAGGACATACCCTGCCTGGCCTCTAGCTGCTCTGAAAGACAAAGTTGCTTCAGAGGTGGTGTCATACCTGCTGGGCTTATGCAAGTGCTTGGCTACCCAAGAGTGTATCAGGTAGCACCAGATACCTGTACTGAGGTGCTTAGATCTCTGTGTATTTTATCTGTGTTGCTTGTTTCAAGTGGAGACACTGGAAACTAGAGTTTGTCATCAAAAAGCAAGGGGTCTTTTTTCAATGACTCTTACGACGCACCTCTGACTTGATTTTCTGTGTGTGAAATAAGGTTCAGATTACATGTTCTTCAAGATCACTTGCCTCCTTAAACCTCAGTACTTTTCTCCTTTCTCTCTTTCCTAGGAAGAGGACACTGGGATGAGGACAGTGTTGTTAGCTCACCTGATCCTGGCTCTGCCAGCGAGTCAGGCGACCGATACCGTACTGAGCAGTATCAGAACAGTCCGCATGAGCCCAGCAAAATTGAAACTCTAATAAGAGCCACCCAGCAAATGATTAAAGAAGAAGAGAACAGGCTACAGCTGCGGAAAACCACTCCTGACCCGCTGGTCTCCATTAATGGCACAGGGAAGAAACACGCTATCTGTTTTGCCAACTACCCCCAGCAGCAGCTGGCAGCGGACGTCTGCCGCGTCCCAACAGTTGCCAACACTCCTCCTTGTGAACACATCCAGCAGCGAGATGGAAAGATTATGAGCCCACACGAAAATGACTATGACAACAGCCCCACAACACTGTCTAGGATAAGTAGCCCCAGTTCTGATCGAATATCAAAATCTAACTTGGTACTTGCTAAAGACTACCTGCATTCAGACATGTCCCCTCACCAAACCCAAGGAGATCACCCAGCAGCCTCTCCAAATTATTACAGCTCCCACAGGCAGTACTTTGATAAGCATGCTTACACACTAACTGGATATGCCCTGGAGCATCTATATGACACTGAAACGATTAGAAACTATTCACTAGGCTGTAATGGATCACACTTTGATGTGACTTCTCACTTAAGGATGCAGCAAGATCCAGCACAAGGACACAAGGGAACATCTGTTATAATAACCAATGGAAGCTGACACTTTTTTTTCTAAAAACTTTTGTGCTTTCAAAAATAACCTTTGAGATCTAATTGGAAGATATTCTATGTTTTCATGCCCTTGTCCTTACCAGCATTTCCCATACCACAGTGCACTAGAAAGAAGAACCTAAGGTTTGGGGGAATAAGTTAGTTAAAACACATTACTTTTAAAAAAAAATGCACTGGCATGCAGGGTTAGAGTAAATGGAGCTAAACTCAAAGCTGGTGCCATGCATGCTGAGAAGGATGGAAGAGGTCCAGGCAGGGAGTGCTTGTGGCAGGCTAACAGAGCAGTTTATTCACACTGTGTAAGAGGTATTGTTTGGAAACACTGCCAAGGGCAGATCTTCTGAACTGCATAGGTACCAGGCAACAGAACTGCTATGCATTCTTTTTACACAGGAAATTGGGATGTACTCCTTCAGAATACACAACAAAATGTGTACTTCTGGTGATTTTTCACTCCCCAAAGACCAAGCACGTTATGCTGCTGCATGGTACAAAGCATCCATGGCTGACCAATCAAAAAATCAAAAAAGGGAGAAAGAAGAGAGAACTTCTCAAATTGTTATGTCCTTGTGTACTCACAAACATAGCTATTTGCATATGCTTGATTTGAAAAGAGTCCTTATGATTAGTATGGTCAAATATTTACTTCTACTGTATTAAAAAGAGAGGGGCTTTCTCACTGTAGTTTTGAGAAACACAAAGGCCTTGCTTGACTAGCTGTAGAGAAGGGAGATGGTTGTCATGTTTTTGAAAGGTTGCCCATGGTGGGTAGTGGAGTGAAATCGATGAAAATTGCCTGGAGAAGTGGGGAGAATAGATTGGAATTAGGAGTGGTCCGAGATAAACAGTTAACCCTGTAGCTATGTATGCCATTCAGTAATAATTATAAAATAAGGAAAAGTGGCTGAATAATTAAGAAATAATTTAAAAAACAGAAGGAACTCATTAGAATCATAGAAATATTGCTGTAAGATACAAATGCAGTTGCATAAACATAAAAATACATGAGTCAAGAATAGGTAAAAACTGTTTGGCATTTTGACTAATTTCTGATAAAGTTTTGGAGTAAATTAGGAGAGTATAGAGTATCATAACTACTCTGTCTGAAACACAGTGAAGTAATAGGCATGACCTTGATAAAGAAATATGAATTATCTTCTTGATTGCAGCAGATAATTTAATGAGTGAATGTCAGAAAATACTGTGGGTATCAAAATCAGCCATATGTACATCAAAAAGTAGTGGGAAATTAGTGTTCCAAGGAATAAAATTGTATTAAGAATGCTGGTATTATCAGGGCATGTCCTAGAGTTATACAAGACATCAAAAGAGACAGAGGAACTTTTTTAAAAATTGTAATAACCTCGTGAGGAAAGAGACTGATTGACTGGAAAAGAATAAATGCAAACATATGCTAAAAATGTAAAATAGGGCATTTGTAGTCACCATTGCTAGACCTGTCCTTTTTTTGTATGGCATTCATATGGTCCCAAAGTGCACTGCAACAGGAGGGACCACCTGCTCCCTCTTATGCCAATGTGGAGTAAAGGGGACCTGAGGTGGTTACTAAAATGAGATTAGCTCTAAGACTAGCTTAATTTGTAACATTCAGAAGCTCAACATATGGGACTGAGTCATCAATGGGACTAAATATAAACCAGCATGCTATGGGTGGGTTAAAAATACTGTTTCCAAATAAAACTAACCAGAAGCAAAAGCTAAATAATGACATTATAAACCACGTAAGTAGAGATGTACTTGAAAGCAGAGGAAATTACCCCTCTGAACCTGGAATATTGTGTATAGTCCTAATCACTCCAAAGCAGATTGTGAATCTTGAATTGAGTAGTACCTTACTCCATAAGCAACCTTTGTTGACTGCAGTGTGATCGCTCCTGGTGAAATGCACATTGAACACAAGGGAGAACAACACAGTCTGGTCTTTATTATCTCAACCTCATAACAGAAAAGGTGGAGCAGAGCTCAGCAAAAGATAAAGAGACTGAAAGATCTAATAAAAGCTTTAAATAAACTGGGTCTGTCATCTTTGTAAGGGAAAAGAGTAAGGGGTAATGTCACTGATGTGCTCCAAACTCTGCACAGAGGAGAGATAAATAACGGTTTGAAACTATTTGAACTAGTGGCAGAAATGAGAGACAGGGCATTGAATGATAGCCAAGGCAAAATGAGAACAAAATGATTTGGCAAGAATTTTATTTGACTCATTGCCAAAAGGATAATGAAGGTCATAAAGAAAAGCAGACAGAGATTTTTTGTTTGTTTGTTTGTTTTAAGATAAAAACAAGGCAAATAATTGAGGGGAAGAAAAACATTGGCAACTGTTAGCTCAGAGGAAGAAATGGACCAATATGGACTTCTTTCAGCCCAAAAATTGTATATATTCCTAAAGCATAGGAATAAGAAAGTATTTTTGATAAACTTAGTTCTGGATACATATTTATTTCAGTTGTTCCTATTAATAATATGAATAAACTTGTACTTGGAGTCTCATTTTACAGTATTAAAATACAGTTCGCAAAGCGAATTAGAATAGAGGTGCATGGTATCATACTATCCCTACAAGTACATATAAACCACACCTAAGTGTCAATATTATTTTGTAATACAAAACAGTCTCCTAAACTGTTTGAATGAAGGGGGTTTTCTCAACACTCAAGTTTCTTGGGATCACGAAGCACTCTTGCTATTAAGCTTTTAGTTAGAAGGCAGCAGAGTTCTGCAGACCAGCTGCAGTTCCCTGGCTGTGGTCTAATGGCCACAAGTAGTCAGCAAACCACACTTGGCAACTGATTTGCATTCTGACAGGCACCTTTGAAAAACAGAAGACTTATAAGACCAATGGGCACAGCATGAGATGCTGCTTGGCTTCACCTAGGAAAAAAAGCCAGTGTGCTATGCAATAAAAGTCTCCCATTCTCATTGACAGTGATCCCAAAACTGTAGTTATTTATCCTATTTTCAATAGTTCTAGTCCACTACAAATGCAAAAAAATGCACTTCAATGAATGGAATAAATCAGTAGAGATGCGTCTACGTGTAGCCACATTGTGCTGCAAGCGAAGGCTGATGCTCTCTCTCCTCATGGGATTGCAACTGGCACTCCTTAGCACTTCAATACAGTATGCTGGAGACTGATGTCTTTTGTCAGTTCGTTTGCTATCCTGCCTCTTTAGACAGGAATTTCTTCTTAATTGACAGAAAGGATTGAGTTTTGCAAACATAGACTCTGCATGCTACATGCTACATGAAAGCAAGTCTGCAATCTTAATTATAGCATATAATATCACTGCAGCTCATATTACATGTGCTTTTCAATATGGTATAAAGCTTATTTTTTTCATTACATATTTATGTAATTCAAATTTTCTTTTAGTATCCTTCAAGGATATAATTTTTTTAATGTTTCTCCCTTTTCCAAATCAGATGGGACGAAATGTCTTGCAAAATTGAAAAAAATGCAAGGCATTTGACCCAAATAAGTTTCAAATGTAACACATTAGCTAAAGGTTATAATTTTAAATAAGGCATGTATGTTGTGTTTTGGAACAGAAACAATATAAATTTCTGTATTGCATCATTTCTCTAACACAGTACTGGTTTGCTATTAACAAGAAATTAATATTTTGCAACTACTGCAAATACAGAGTGACCACAACTCTTTCAAATAATTTCTTTTTGATGTCAGTGGATGGTGCATTATGGTTTTTGTGCATTACAATCTTAGTACATCTCTTTTGTTTAAATAAATAAAAAGCCCACTAGTCTTTATATAAAATCACACCCCATGGGCATAGAGTTTGTGATTTTGGACAAATTTGCAAAGCAATTCTTAAATTAAAAGGAGACCCTTACTCAGCAATTTGTCCCATTTATTCAAATGGGAATATTTGTGGAGTAAGGTACTACTTAACATGTGCGAGGGAAGGAAAGCTGACTTCTGATAACAAGTTTGAGGGTTGTTTTGTAATTCTTTTTCCTTAAATCTCAATATGTGAGTATGGAAATATGGAAGATAAAAGCTTTAATAGCTGTGTTTCTATAAAAGAGGTTATTTATGTTCTGAAAAAAATGAATGCATCTCTCCCAGCTGAAGAGCCCCAAAAATATTTCTTAAGCTTTAAAAATGGCTTTTGTTGATCTGTCTGCAATACTGCTGTGGGTTACATAGTGAAATTCTGCTCTTTTAAACTCTTTTAATCACTGCTATCTGAATCTCATTTTTGTCTCTACACATGCAGCATTTATTCATTAATGTCCCTAAGCATGTTAACCACCATATGTTCATTTATGTGAGCATGCTGAGTGAGTTGGAAAAAAATAAAAGGTCTCATAGTATTTCTGGAAAAGGCACAGCCACCCCAGAAAATCAGCCTGGCTGTTCCAAAGGTCAGATAACCTTTCAGTCAAGGAACAAAGCTGTGGCATACGCGTTGGTTTCAGACTTTCTGCATACAAACCTGTATGTAATGGGGATTTTAGCACACAGTTCAAGGATTAGAACTAACTATGTCTATTTTTAGATGGCTATAGTTAATGTCTCGCAGCAAATGGATTCAGACCCTGCTCTTTCCTTGAGTAGCAAAGTTTACTTAAAGTACATAAGAGCCTAAAGGCAATAGAGGCTTTGTTGTTAGGAACAATGGTGGATGAACATGCTTTCCTGTAAGTATACTGGCTTAACTCCAGATAGCTCTACAGTGTGGAGGAGAAACTATTTTATTTGCAGTTAGTATTGATGGTCAAATATTTCAGCTGTGTGCACTGAGAAGCAAAAAAAACCCAGCCCAGAAAACCCCAAACCAACCTCAAAAACAACAACAAAAGAAAGCAAATCAAACTCCCTCAGATTTCCCTTCAGTTTGGTGTTTTGAAAGTCTTCTAGATGTATAGCTGAGGATTTATCTGTTATTTTGAAGACCAGAAAAATGAAATACTTTTCTGTTCAGAACAGTGAGAACACTAGTGTGATTCCATTTCACATTTCCTTAGGGCATTTATTAATTGAAAAAAATGCTGTGAGGTTAAACATTGCTGCGGCATTTAGCTTATGTGTACAAGAGTTCTGTAGATAAATCTTGCTCTAAGTTGTTAGGAATATATCCCTTTTTGAAAAGAGTTAATTTATTACTCCATCTATGAAGCTGTATTTGAAAGGAAGGATCAAATACAGGATGAAAAAAAACTTTTTGTCTAGTTGCATTCTCTATTTAATTCCCCTCTCACACAAATTTCTCAACTTTTCCTATTGTTCTAGGATTCCAAATGCCATTTAAAACATTTTTATTTATTGCAATTTGGACTGCATTTATTATTTTCCTTTTCAGCTACTGATACAGTGGGAAGTTTCAAAGTGCAAGAAACAATCTTTTCCGCACAATACAAAATGTTGGCACCTTTACATTCTGAGGAAATAAAGTCTATATAGAAAAAGTACATTTAGGGCACTGCAACTTTTTCCCAAGGTAAATATTTCAATTCATAAAATATACTAATCTAACAAAAAGAAAGCACTTGAGACATGATGAAGAATTTCATGTTTGCTTTAAGCCAATGGTTACATTTATGGACAAAAAGACAGAAATTGCCAGTGTTTCAAATACCATGCTTTGCAATGTAAAGGGTCTAGTGACATTGTAGCATAACATCTGTAGTTTTCCTTTGGAATGTAATGTAGAAAATATAATTTAGTTATGTTAACAATATCTTGCAAAGTGTTCCCATTTATAATTATTTATATTGTAAATAGCTTTCTGAAGTAAATTTGAAGTTAATGTGCATAAGATGTATTTATTATGTGAAGATTTTTTTGTTTGTTTAAAATATAGCTACCAATATGCAAATTTTGTCTGTTTTTCTGGATTTTTAAACTAAGGATTGTCCTATATACTATACATTTTCAGGAATCTATTTTAATTAATGATAGTATTTCTTAGCATTGGGAGAGGACAGAGTAAAATAATTTATTTTGGTTCCTGTGAATCCTAAATACTCCCTGAATCTTGAATGGAATTTATCAAACTATGAGGAGACACTGATAAGACACTGCTACCTCATTCAAGATGCCTCAATCAGCCCAAATACTATTCTTTAAGAAACAAATTAATTATCTATGTTGTGAATCATCTGCCTTGTTTCTTGACGCCATCTACTGCCCCTGTGCCTCAGCTAAATCAGCTTGCTGACCTGGAGCAGGATGCCCGTTAGGTGCTAAAAAGAGCGTGCTCAAAGAGCAGTGTTCTGGCACAGGACCAGGGGAGAAGTTATGTTAATCTGCACTCAGGCCTGAGAGCTGGCTGTGTCCAGAGGTTTTGTGCTTGGGTATTTCAAATGACCCACAGTAACAGGAGCCGATGTGTGGCATCTCACATGCTGCAACCCTTGCCTAGTCTGGGGTTTGGGTCTTTCTGGGCTCGAGTTCTGAGTCACAGCTCTTACTTTCTAGGCCAGTTTCTGTGCCATCAAACCCCATCCTCTCAGACACTGTCACTGAGTCTTTTGCTTGCAAGGAACAAATGTAAGACAGATGGTCTCAGAGAGTACTGGGAGAGTGGTGCTGTGGTCAGTTGAGAGAGCAGATTTCTCTGAAGAGAAAGTTGTTGTTCACATATTTCCCATTCACAGGACAGAGCATATATATAAGCATCAGGGGTGTGATGCACAGAAGAGTCAGTTTTGAGTCTCAGGTAAATTAAATGCATAAAATGGAGATGCAGTTTTGTCACTAGCCCTTTGCTCATGTATGGATGTAGGCACTTGGTTCTTAGAGACACTCCTGGGGACTGGGGAATCCCTGCAGCATTGAGTTAGAAGTTTAAACTGCATTCATGGTGTTGGCATTTCCTATAGTCTAATTAGGCAGTTTCCCTCTCCTTGGCCTGAATCCTGGTTCTCATGTAGGTAAGGAATAGTGTCATCTTTTCACCAAACTATGCTGTTTAACTGTTAGCTGTGCAAAACATGCTGAGTGTCCTTTTCTTTTCCTTTTTTTCCCCCTTCCCTTCCCTTCCCTTCCCTTCCCTTCCCTTCCCTTCCCTTCCCTTCCCTTCCCTTCCCTTCCCTTCCCTTCCCTTCCCTTCCCTTCCCTTCCCTTCCCTTCCCTTCCCTTCCCTTCCCTTCCCTTCCCTTCCCTTCCCTTCCCTTCCCTTCCCTTCCCTTCCCTTCCCTTCCCTTCCCTTCCCTTCCCTTCCCTTCCCTTCCCTTCCCTTCCCTTCCCTTCCCTTCCCTTCCCTTCCCTTCCCTTCCCTTCCCTTCCCTTCCCTTCCCTTCCCTTCCCTTCCCTTCCCTTCCCTTCCCTTCCCTTCCCTTCCCTTCCCTTCCCTTCCCTTCCCTTCCCTTCCCTTCCCTTCTCTCTCTCTGTCTTCAAAGGTAAGGGGTTTCAGAAATGTCCCTTTTTGGCCTACCTCTGTCTCTTTGAAGCCCACACTGAAAAAGAGACACTGAGCTCCACAGGCAGTCACAAGACCACATGGTCCTCCATAGGACAACGGTAGTCCTGGTTTCTCCATGTTAAGCACTGCAACAAATCTGAGTATCATCCTCATCTCCGCGTACTTCACATCCTTCCATTTCCGTGCCTGCAGCTTAGTCTCTTTTCTGGTGCCTGAAGGTAACTATTGCCCACTGGTATCTATTCACTCTTGATTTCCATGCTTGTTGGCAAATTGCTCTGCACTGAGGAAATCTGCTGTCATGGCCATTGCAATAAAAGTGTGCAATACCATCAGGAACTTCCTCTATCCACATATGGTGGCCATCAGAGGCTTCAGCATCAGCAATTTCATTTGATACAGCTCCTCTGACTGTCAGAAGGTCACAAATAGCCTGCTGTGTGCCTGTGTGAGTAAAAAGGGCTATCCACCCCACCACAAAGCCTGAGGGACTACATGGCTTAGGCATGCATACAGCACTCTGGGCTGTGCTCCCGAGGCCAGGTACAAGGCTGGGTATACATGGAAACAGCTCAGTCTCACCATTGCCAAATTTCTCTTCCTTGCAGACACCTCTCTCTGCCACAATCTGCTGTTGTCTTTCTCCTCTTGTTTTTGTCTTTCACAGGAATTATCTCCTTCCTTCCTTCCCTTTCCTCCCTTCTGCCCCAAACCCTGGTCTGTGAACGAGCTTGCTCAGCTGCAGTTTCTTCTCTTGATCCTGAAAATTGTGTGTGCCTTTTGTCAGGGAAAAATGGCTATTTGGCAACAGTTTCCATTACTTGCTTTCCTTTTTCCCTTTCCCTCCTTTATGCAGCCGGTGTAAGTGACATACTGAGGACCCTGCAATCTTTTTCTCACAGGCATTAGTTCTGCTACAAGAAAGCTACTGGCTGAGGGAATGGAGGTGATGAAATTTTCAGAAAAGCTACAGACAAAAGATGGAAGGTTGACGATGAAATGGCCTCAGATGACAAGAAGTGCAGTGAAATGGACCAAAACTTGCTAAAATTACTTCTAATAACATCCAGAAATTGCGGAAGAAAGGAAAACATAGAGCCTGTTGACAGGTTAGTTAAAAAAATGAAATGGTGAAAAAAATAATGGGAAAATTCTGAAACTGAGTGAAAACACTAAAATTGAATGACATGACAAGAAGTGCAGGGATATGGACCAAAGCTTGACCAAATGATGCCCATTGAAATGACAAGATTTCATTCCCTTTCCTGAAAGGAAGAATGAAGGGAATGAAATCCTGAAATCTCAGGATAAAGTCTAACAAACCGTCTGGAAAGGAGATATGATGAAATGAAATGCAATGAAAATAAAATCTGAAAATTTGGAAATGGGCTGACCATGATGCAATGGCCTCAGATGACAAGAAGTGCAGGCAATTGGACCAAAACTTGCTAAAATTACTCCAAATAACATCCTAAAATCATGGAAGAAAAGAAAAAAATAGAGCCTGTTGGGCAGTTGCTAAAAAAATGCAATGGCAAGAGAAAGAAAAGGAAAATTCTGAAACCAAGTGAAAAAACGAAAAATGAATGGGATGAAAAGAAGTGTATGGAAATGGACAACAACTTTCTAAAATTACTCCTAATAACATCCTAGAATGTCAGAAGAAAGGAAAATATGGGCTTGTTGAGATCTTTGTAAAAAAATGAAATATTTAAAAAAATAATGGAAAAACTCCAAAACCAAGTGAAAAAATTAAAAGTGAATGGTATGAAAAGAAGTGCAGGGATATGGACCATAGCTTGACCAAAAGATGCCCATTGAAATCGCAAGATTTCATTCTCTTTCCTGAAAGGGACAAAAGATGATAGATGCCTTCAGCATACCAAATACGCAAGCTACTTCAGCTGCATTGAAAAATGTTGTCACTTCTGGCCTGCAAACAAAACATAGAGATGAAAACTGACACCAGAGGACATACATCTGTATTTAAAAAACAAAATCTACGTCAAATGCATATGAGAGGGAAACTTAAAAATTGGGTTATTTTCTAAATATGCATTAAATTATATGCAAATGATTAAATGTTCATTATTGCTGTTCATCTCATCACTATTTTTCATTTTTTCATTATTGTCATGAGATGTTATCAGTTTTGTCATTTTTTGTCATTTTTATGTCATTTTATACATATTTATGCATTTTTCCTTTTTAATCTATAAATAAAAGTATTCTATAATTAAAGTATTAATATAGAATGCAGAACAGAAACTGGGAAAATAGGACCTAGAAAATATCAGCATATTTCATGCTTTCAACTGACTGTAAGCTCCATGATTTTGTACCCAGTGTATCAGGAGATTAATTTGTACCTGGTGGATCAGGTGGTAAATTTTTTATGGGAGTCAATTATCACATCCACCCATATTCCTAGGAATTGTTGTATGATATATTTCAAAGTTATATCAAAACCCTGCTGTGAATAGACAAACTTGTGCATTATGAGATGTATTACATTTTTTGATTTTTAAAACCTTTTTCTGACAAGGAGATGTGAGAATATCGTGATGAGAGTTTAAGGTACTTTTTCAAGCTGATGATTTCAATTTCCCCACAAAATATATTTTCAGAGACAATTTGATTCACTTTCAGAGGGATAGCCTGAAAGGAATCTTTCTACAGCTCCTTCTATCTCCCTTGAAGCTTGGGACAGCTCTGAACTGTCTTGGATCTGTACTTGGGATCTGCTAGAGCAATCTTGAAGCTACTTTGATTTCTCCTACCTACTATGACTGCCTGTTTACCTGTTGGCCCCGGAGGAAAAGAGGCAGCCCTCTGGCTTGTAGAGAGTTATCAAGTGCAAGAGAGCTGAAATAGCAGTGAGCATCATACCACTGTTAAAAAACACTTTTTACATTAGCAATGACTGTGTTATGGGGCAAAGCACATTAGGCTGCCACATTTCTTTTGTGGTAAGAAAAGCAAGGAAGAAGGTATCAGAAGATCGGAAACGATACTTTTTCTCCCATATTGTTTAGCAAAATACAGTGATTATTGTCATCACACAGAATAAATGCTTGCCCAGTAGATTCCCGCCTGTGTGCAACAGGTAAGGCAACTTTCTTGGGAATGTTCTTTTGCTCTGCCAGAGGGATGGCTGTTGACTTCACACTGGCATGTACAATCCAGCCAAAATTCCATGCATGAATGTCAGTGTTTTCCAAATTGGTGATGCGTCCTGTCAAAGGACATGAAGATTGCTGTCTGCTGATCCTTTTGGTCCTTTTCTTTTACATTGCATCCGTTTGGAGCCCAGGATGCGGAGAGTCGAGACTGCAAGCAGCTTATGCAGTTTTGACAGGAGTTAGATGCATTTTTCATTTGAAGCTTCATGGTTTTGATTCTAACACAAGACATTTCATCAGCTTATGAATTATTTTAACAAAAACAGGACTGTGTTTTGTCTGTCTGGTTTCTCTGTGGGACAGTTGTGTCATTTTTTTAAAAAGAATACCAGTAAAAGGCATCCTTCGTGTTTTCAATTTAGAGCACTCTAGTGAGGTGAAAAATACAGCCTAAGTGTTAAGTCTATTTTCATCAAGGGCACAACTGTGCATTTTGATGTTATGTTTCTGACTTTTCTCTAATCAAAAAGGCAGAGCCTTTCTTCTGTGCTGCTTTCTATTTAACCTCCAAAACAACTGCAAAGTATTAGAATGACTCCAGTACCCTCTTCAGCATGAATGTTTCTTGAGCTCAAGAGAAATGCTCATGGTTTCATTAGGCAGTTATCTGACAGTCTGCTCATAGAAAACAGCTGATTATTATTATTTTTTTTTTTTTTACTGAACAGCTTTGGCTTCCTGTGATCAATCTTCTTGGCTACAGCAGTAAATATGCTAAACTGCAGGTGCCAACAAGCTTTGAGACAGACTCAGGCTTGAATGTTGACCCACGGCTGTGTTTTGTGTGTCGTGAAATAGCCTACCTTGTGGTAATTTGGTCAATTCGTTGACTTGGGTTTTTAACTTAATATGTACTTATTTACTTACGGAATTAGATCCAGTGTGGGAGAGATGCAAAGCAGCCAGTGGTTTAGGAGTTTAGTAAATAATCTCAGCTTTGTTCAGTTTTGCTCTAGGTCAGATTGCTGCATGGAGTAATTCCATATGGCAACCTGATTTGAGCTTACTCAAAGCAAACCTTAAAATGGATTTTGGCAAAATCCAGCCAGACATCAGGAACCCATTCTCAGTTTCTGCTGAGGATTTCCTGATAGCTTTCTTAATTTAAAAAAAAGATCAACAGAAAAACAACAGCGAATGAGAAAAACTTTGAAACTTTTTACCATCTGAAATACTCGTTCCCCTCTTCCAGAACCTTAACCATCAAAAAACCCTTAGGCTGCTCTAATTTATGGCAAGAGCTACAGAAGTTAGGAGGTGCAAACATGGCCAAAGTGACATTCCCTCCCCCCGTGTGCTTTGCTCCATTTTGTGATGCAGTCCAGCCTCTCACAGGAGAGAAGCAGGATGGGGCTGACTTTCTGCCCTTCTGCTCTGACTTTTGTGCCCTGGTCCAGCAGCAGCAGCTGCCTGGTCCCTCTCCAGCCTGTGCCACTGGAGTGTGTGGGCTACCAAAGCCTCTGATGCTCCAGGATAAGAGGAAAGTGTGGGGATTTGAGCGGTGAGAGGGCCTCCAGTGGGGTGCCTCCAGTATTCAAAAGCCGGCGGTAAAATCCTGGCATTAATGAAGTCGTTGACAGAAATACTTTGGTCCCACTGAAGCATGGCCAAAAACGTTAAAACATTTTGAAAACAGCACTTGAGGCAGCTCAGTCTGCCTCCCTCAACAGAGCGACTGAAAGCACAAGTAAACACAAAGATTTACTTGTATTGGGAACAAACATAATTTAAAAAAATGTGGGAAGGAAAACAAGTACACACAAAAAATCCTCTCCTGTAATTTATCTGAACGATGTCAAATGTGAACAAAAACCGTGAGATAAAACTTGGGCTAGAGAGTAGAAAATCTGGCAGGGCTATTTCTAAGTGGGACTCCTAGGAAAAGCTGCTGATTGAAATCAATACAGCAAGACTCAAAATCCGAAAAGACCTTTTCTGGGATACGAGAGGGTCACTGAGCAGAACTGTCAGTTGATAGTATTGAGGCTTCAATTGCCTTCACCAAGGTGCTTCAGTGTTTGCTTTAGTGACTTCTTGCAGCCAGTGGCTGAGCATACATTTAACGTCCCACCTGAGATCACCATGCTGGGGAAAGGAATTTTTTGAAGACTTCTGTAGCTTAAACAACTCCCTTACCAGCCACATCAGCACGTCACATTTTCTGTATATTAATCAATAATGTTTGATTAATGTACTGAATCAGATTAATTGAAGAAGTTATTATTTATGGAAACAATTTAAAAAGGACTGAAGTTCTCTGTTTTCTGCTTCTATTTTTTAAAAATATTCATTCATTTGAATTTTTAACAAATTGTGATTTATCACAGGAAACATTTTTAAACAGACCTTATTTAATGATACAATTTTAAAACAATATCAATAGATCATATTTTGGTTTAGTTTATTTAATTATTATGTAAGACTGGATTAGGTAATGGTTTCACAGGGATAGGAAAAATACAGATACTCCATAACATTGCAAATTACTGTGAGTATATTCTGGTAGTATATCAGAAGGTGATGAAAATAAATAGAGAAATAGCATTTCCATTTTTTTCATGGCATTATTTTTCCTACACCAGAATGGCACTATTACAGAAATACTATAAAAAAGTCAAGAATAAGAGCTGAACTTTTTGTTTATGCTAAAGGAATTAGGTGTATTTTGTTTACAGGGTACAAGTACAGTGGCTGTTTTAAAGTGCTGTTTTTAAAGCTCACTTAAAAACATGCTACTTTATGAACATGTGAATAATGCATTCAAATTCAATTACACTGCATTTGTATTTCAAGGAGGTGCAGAGGAGAGAGAGCATTCAGGCAAAGTTTCCCCAGCCCAATATTTCCATTTTAATTACTATCTATTTTTAGCACTCAGCTTCTCAGCAAATCACTTCAGTTCACTGAAGTAAGTGAAGCTGTATTGACTTGTTTCAGTGAAAAATCTCCAAATCTCTCTTTCTAGTTGTCATAATATCCTAAGAGAATGAAGCTCATGCAATCACATGTGAATCTAAATTCTCAAAAGTTTTGTAAAAATAGGATGAAGCATAGAAGCAAGAGACCATCTGTGCCACAGCTCAAGAAATGTAGGACATAAACATTTATTTTCACAACATCAGAACATAGAATCTTAGACACAAGACACCAGATCTTAGAGAGTGAAATTCAGTGGGTTATCTACTCACAGAACTACTTATTTTATTATATTTAAAGTAACCTCATTACTATCCATTCAAATTTAGTTGGCAGATCATTTTACGTGCCTTGAAAAGGGTAGATGGTCTACTGCATCAGGAGATAAATGAAGATTAAAAAATGTCCTATTTCAAGTGGATTTAAATCTGCAAAGTGATTTAATTTTTAAAAAATAATAATCTGATTTAGGACTGCTTCCTGGAATACAAATAAAATTAGAGAAAGAAATATGTGTGTTTTCAAGCAGTGTCCTTACTTTTACTATCATGTTTCAGTTCAGCAGATTTTCTTACCATAACTTGGAAATTACAGCAATTTCGTGATTATAAGCCGCACCATTTTGACTAAAATTTTGGGTCTGAACCCAAAATGCGGCTTATAATCAGGTGTGGCTTATATATGGACAAAGAACAAAAAGTTGCTGTTTTAGTTTGGAGGACAAGTGTCTGCTGAGCAAGGCAGGAGCTTCTCTTTGAAATGGAGAATGTAAACCCCTTCCCTCCAAATTATTATAACTTTGAAATCAAGGGGCTTTCAGGCAAAAATATGGGAATTAGGAATAACAGTTCTTTTCTAGGGAAATTAAAATAGAAATACAGTACTACAAAGAAACAAACCCCAAACCCTGACAAGGTCAGAGTACAACCTGACACCCCGTCAGGCAGGGTGTTTGTAGCAGTCCCATTAAATGGTGGCTGCATCCTCCTGCAGTGACAGATGTGATTCAGTTGAAGCAGTGCTCCTGCAGAAGGGGCAGTTTCCCTCCGGAGGTCCAGTGGTGATGTGGAGAAATCCAGTTTTCCTCTGGAGTCCAGTGGAGAAGGGGCTCCCTTAGTGTCCCAAAACCTCTGTTTTTGTCTTGGTAAGAAATGTTGGGCTCTTCCCCCTGGCTGGAGCAACTTCCAATGGGATGCAGTAATTTTATCAGTCACACAGTGGGACTCAATGGCCATTAGCAGAAAATGATTCCCTGGAGGAAGGATGGGTTGTGAAAAGATAAAGAACAATGCTTGCCTAGTTTCAATGGATGGCCCATTAGCAGAATATCTGCCGTGGAGATAAGGATCACTGCCCACACCCTCAACAGTTGGTGATAGAATGGATACCTTTTATCACACTCTGTATTGCAATGTGCGGCTTATAATCAGGTGCGGCTTATGTTTGGACAAAGAATGAAAAATTGCTGGCACTCGGAAGTGAGTCATACTCAGGGTGGCTTATAATCGTGAAATTACTGTATTTGGGGAGATAGTGAAGACTGCTATGACAATGGCGTTCTCATAAACAGTATATTGCCATAAACAGTAAACAGCTAGTTTTAAAATTCAAACATATCTTATAAAATGATATGCATTGTGATATCAGACATTGCTACAATGAACACATAAATTCCATGAGGTGAAGAAGAGCAAGGAGAAAGCATGCAAATTTAGTGGCACAATGCATTTGCAATATGGATTGCACTTATCTTTTTATTTCCCACAGACATGGAATTTATGTGTAACAGAATGGAGATGCATGACACTATAAATTACACAGCATTGAGTATGCTAGAGAAAAGAAGACTTTGGCAGTATGTAATTTAAATTAAACAGTGTGAAATAAACAGACAAGTGTAGAGGTCCAGCTACATCTTGGTGTAAGTGTATTATACATATAGGTTTTTCAAACACACTCTTCCAATTCCCTTTTACTGTCAGTCAGAAGCAATAATATTAAAATAGCAAGCACCTGAGGTGACCTGAGATTTTTCAATGTTTATATGAATGCATCTAAGTTTAGATCTTTAGTGTCTCTCCCACTGTATCATGTTGCACATGCAGCTATTTATCCTTTTTAAGAGCTTCCTCTTCTGGTGAATGGAGAATGTTTTGCCAGTTGTACACCTCCGCTCCATGGAATGTGGTTACCTATTGCTGAACTGCTGCAGCTGTGAAGGATCTAGTCACTGGCTTGGTCAGTTTTACTCCCAAAACCTGGGACAATCTGAGCAAATGTCTTGATTTTCCAGTAGATTTCAATTAATTTTGTTTCTGATCTTATAGAAAAATCCAAATAAAAGAGATTTCAGAAGGCAGAAGAAAAATGACTGAGGCAAAGGTCACTCAGGTTCTTACAAGGATAACAAAGAGGCACACAGAACTGTGGAATATATTTCTGTCTGGAAACCGATGGATGAGCATAGAAGGAACACAGACACAAGACCACAAAGTGAAATTGGCAGGAACACAGTTACTTAAGTTTCTCTAACTTAGAAAGATTCACAGGACTTACTAGCAACTAGTATGCTTTTATTTATCTACGTTGGTTGAATTGCTATCTTTTGCATGACAAAAATAATTTTAGCACTATAACCAATCTTCCCACCTCTACATACCTCACTCCAAAAATATCCAGAAGTGGTTTTCTGTGATGAACCAGTGACACACCAGATCTTCAGTGAAGAGAAAAAGAATAGAAATAAGGTTTTTAAAAATGTCTTATGTCTTTTCTTATGTCTGGGATGAAACACAAGGAGAAGTGCCTATGAGTCTGATCACTTAGGAAACAGAAGAGAAATAGTGATGTCTCTTTTCATCAGTCTGGTCTGAAGTCTATGCTTCAGATTCTGATATTTACATCTTCGTTAAGAAGAGGTTATTCTCAAATAATCTGGAAAGATAGATGATTTAGGCTTGTTTATATTTCTATATCCTTTTCCATGCAATGATAAGAGAAGACATATTATCAATAGTTTGGTTTTTCTTTTTCAATAGCTTTATGGCTAGCAGACAGTGAAATGAGACATACAAATAGATTTCCAGACATTGTTAACCTTGACAGTGCACCAAGTATGTGGTTAAAGACCAGTTTTGAAGTCTTTGTGCCTGATTCCTGCCCCAGCCTCTCCAGCACAAGATAGGCGGGTGCCTTCATTGCAGTCAGAAGCTGTCCACCTTTGTACACTTTTACAGCACACTAATTGAGGCAAATAAAGAAGGTATTCTTTAATTACAATGGTGTAAAAGAGAAAGAGAAGGCAATATGACCCTGTTTTACAATATATACTGTGCTCATTGATTCTAAGATGCTGTCATAAATCAAAGAGCAGATGGTTTTGATTGATTAAATTATCCTTACTAATTTTTAAGCTGTCACAGACATATCTAAGGCAATTTATTGTGGTCTAGTTGGAGTGGATTGGTTTTTATCTTAGAAATGTTCAAAACAAGCAGTCTTCAATTTCAAGTAAAAACATCTTCTTGGCCTTGCCTGGGCATGTAGGGGTTTGAAAAAATCAAGACAAAAATTTATGAAATATTCCAGGAAGATCGGGTCACATTTTCCCCAAAGTTCCTTAACATCTTTTTAAACAATACCAACAATAACCTGTGCAGGTTTTGACAAGTGTGCCAGTAACAGTGCAAAAAATCAAAATCAATGGCCATGTTAGGCACAGAGTTATTGCTCATGAACAGATTGATATGTTCACGCACAATTGCTCTGAGAGGCCTAGACATGTTGGGGTCAAATTGGCAAAATAGGTAGCAACTGTATTCTTGCAGCTGCCTCTGAAAGAGAGAGGCAGATGTCTCTTCTATCTTGCAAACACATTCTTTTACAATGTGTTACCTCATCTCTTTTATTGCACAAGAGGAAAGTGGGAGACAGAGAATCAAGGATAACACTAATGATAGGCCATATGGAATACATAAACAACGTTGTTCTAGAATAAGATGGTCTTTAAAATGGGCGGGGGTCTTATTGTACTTGGGCCAGACATTACCTAACTCCTCAGGTGAAAGAAGGAGAAGAGGTGAGAATAAGGAGCAGACGCTGGGATTACGTGATTCAGCTCAGAGCAAGGTTTTCTGCAAGATATAAAGAGCAGCTTAAACCCCTTTAAAGGTCTGAGTTCCACTGCATTGAAATAATGTACTCCTGCTCACTGGGAGCTGAACCTTCCTCAAGAAGACTACTGGAGAAAATACTGTTTTGAAACTGGATTAAAATTTGGCCTGTTCATGAACCAGTTAGGAAATCCTTCAATTTATGTGAGGACATGGGGTCCCTAAGGAAATGACTGAGAGAACATCCTCGAATACAAAATGCCCTTTCTTTGACAGAGGGAAACTAGTTATAACAAAAAGGCTCAGGGCTGTCTTAAAAAAACTGAGCTGCCACTTTTAGTGTTCTTAAAGCTCATTTTGGACACCACTGTACTCTGCTGGAAGTGTCATTGCCCTTGGTGTTAGAATCTGAGCCAGCCTAGAACATGGGCCAGCAAATGGGCCAGCTGTCTGTGGCAAGGAAGACAGAGTTAGATATTTCTCTTCGTATGGTGTCTAACTGGCCAAAATTTTAGCTGCATAGGGAAGAATGATAGTATCTGTCTCCCAGAGCATATGTGAAGATTTCAGGTTTTGGCCTTGCTGTATTTGACCTCATTTAGGACAAGAATGCTTTTATCTAAATCAAAACCAATTTCTAGTATTAGTCTGAACTTGTGAAGACCCCCAGTGAACAAAAATATCACAGGAATTAGGCAATATGTTGAGAATGCATTTTGAAGTTTTAAGCATGTGCTTAAGTGCTTTTCTGGCTCTACTTTAATGAAAGATGGAAATGTAATGTGGAAATATCACAGAGAAATTCTGTTTCATTAAACTTGGAATGAATCCCAGTGATGACCAAAACTCAAAATGAAGTATGGCTCTGAGATTTAAAAGTAGTTTCTCTTCGTATTTATTCTCTTCATTTCGCTCCTGCCTGATCTGAGCTCATGGGGAGAACACCACAGCAAGCCTGATTGCTACATTTCTAATGTAACGTAAAATATAATACAATAATTATTGTCTAGTGGCTTGTCACACTAGGGCATGCTAGAATGACAGAATAAACAGTGGTTGAGGAAGGAAAGCATAACAGGAGATTTCTGGTTGTCTGACTTCCTTGAAAATAGTATAGACACAGAAATGGATAAGAGTAAATGGTTATTACAGAAGAAAAAATGGCATTTTTACTTTCATTTAGTCTTTGATGTAATGCCATAACTTGTTTAGTAACAGCAATACAATAGAAGCAGTTTGAGGGAGGGACCTTTATCTAATGCAAAACATGGTAACTATGCTGACTTCTGCTTACTTGTTGGTGGGGGCAGGGCAGAATTACTCAACTTGATGTGTTCCCAAAGGGTTTTCTAGTTGGGGGCCTGTGTCTTTTCACAGTTTTAAACAGGTAACCAGGAGAAAGCAGTCACTCAGCCATCTCACCCAAGGCCAAAGAAAGGAGTCAGAGCATGGTGCTCTTTCTGGTTTCTCAAAGAGGCAGAAAGGAAAAGGCAGTCAAATGTCTGGCGAAGTAGTGGGGGGTTTTAGGAGTAACAATACTCTATTGTTTATTGCAGGACCTCCTGGCTGGGTTACAGAAGAGGAGTCTGGGTTCTGTCTCTCTGTCTAGGGGGAAGTGACAACTTGAGAGGAGGCAATTCTGCTGAGACTTGGTGACCGTCCTTCCTGGGAGTACCTTGGTGCTCATCACACATCTTTGCTTTGGGGATGATGTTTTTTAGCAGTGTTTGTGAGAACAGTGCTACCACTAGCATGGCAGGCTGAGCAGTGTGTGATGAAGGCTGCTGGACCGTGTCTGAGCTCCGTGGATCACTCTGTGTGTTGACAGGCGACTTAGGCAGTCCTCTTCTTCTGCATTCCTAGAGCTATAGATTTTGACTATAAGCCAAAAGCTAAATGGATCCAAACTGATGGAGAATAGGTCAGTCACTTGCTGATACATGTGATGGTCTGGATGCAATCTGGATGGTGAGGATGGGGATGGGAATTTTATGTCTGTACTCTGTTCCTCATGTGAAGCCATTGGCTGTTACTGTTTTAAGATGTGACAACATAGTCCAGCTTTTACCATTAGTAATGAAAAAAGCATCTCATAATATCAACTTGACACACTTCTTATTTCTTAATTTATTACAATATAGACAGCAGCAACTTTTTAATGAAGATATTGCGCAGTTAAGGATACTGTAGCACAGTAACATAAATTGGAAAATTCATCTCTGAATATAATCAGTTATTTTTTAACATGCATACCCTGGATACCCAAGAAAATCCACTACATTATAATGGGTAAGTACATGAAAGAAAAATGGACTGTGAAGATGATATATACTGAAATTTTTCCTATTGTGACTTTTAATGGACTTTTTCATAGCTCAGCAGGAGACCTGAGCTATGCTGAACAATTGCCAAACAGCATGGTAAACTAACAAGTGTTTTCTGTATGTTATCTCCAGTTTAGTGGAACTCTGGAGGGCAACAACCCACTAGTAGATCACAGCTCATTTTGGCAGGCCACTTTGTGTGCATTATTGACCTTTACTTGCTGTCCATAAATCCTCGGCAACGCTGACACAGAAACGCACCGAGTGACCTTTCAAAAAATGTTGGAAATAATCCGTTGCAGCTGCAGACCGAGGACACTGACCATACTCAAGTATAAATCTCTCCATCAGCACCATGGACTGCTGGCAAGAGCATCATACGTACTCCCCAAACTGATTCTCCGCACCAACAGGCATGATGTTCCTTATGAAAAAGAAAATACTCATTAGTTAAAAGCAACAGGAGAAAAACCCATTTTAAAGCTGGCTATGTGAGAAAAATTTAAGATTGCATTGGTTGACCTTTCCCCAGAGCTGGATAGCAACCAGAGCATCCTCCTTTGACAGCTCTCTGTGTAAAATGTTGTTAGGCACCAGTAAGGTCCTGTTGACCTTAGCCTCCAGAACAAACTGTACATTTCCTGTTTTTCAAAAGGCGTCCTTTCATGTTTAAAGCACAAGGCTTCCCTTGCAAAAGTATTTGAGCATTGAATACTCTCCATTTGCAGGGTGCAATATTTGTTTTATCCTTTCTTCTCAAGAAAAAAAAACTTCACACCACCTTGGAGCTGAATCTTCTGCTATGATGAATTCAGAACTACTTCAGTTGTGCAGGGATCCTCATGAGCCTGGACTCTTGAACCAGCTGCATGGGTTAGCTCAGCTGTGTTAAAGACCAGTCACACAGGGCTTGCTGTCTGTGGAAATGGTCTTAACTTGAGGTCAGCGATAGATAAACTTTGAATGAGCTCTTGATTAGCATTTTCTGTACACTGAGAGCAGAGTAAGTTTGTAGGCTGTTTTGCCTTGAGATCCTCTGTTCAAATCCCTAAATTAATTTGCTTTGACTTCTAGCCCATTAGGAGCTGCCCCATAGATTTTATATCAAATCATGATAAAATATGTTAGTATATATGTGAGTGAAATGTCACATACTTCCAAATACCTGTACAGACTTCTGCATCTCTTTGGCAAGGAGGTGCACTAAGTCCTTTTTCAGGGAAAGTTGTGTGCCTCTCTGCAAAATGTGATTTAAGTAACCAAGGCACTATCTAGAGCTGAAGAGGCAGCACAGAGGTTTGTGACAAAGAGGCAGAGATCAACTGTTTGACATGTTTGAAAGAATCACTATCTTTTTATATCATTAACAGAGGGCAATTATTAAACTTAAGGCTATAGAATGGAAGATCAAAAATCTCTCACACTGTAAAACTACAAAGTTCTCTGACTGCCAAGGTAAGGGTAAGATGCTGATGGGAGATTCTGCTTGTTGCAAGGTGTCTTTTGAAATGTGTGGTGCCAACCTCTGTCAGTATAAGGGAAAGTTCCATTTAGGTAAACAGAAAATACAAAAGCCCCATATCTATTTCCTTCAAAATAAAAGTTAAAAGAAAATCTGTATTGTATATGCCTTAAAGTTACAAAGCTCAATGGATTGTTATAATGGGTACTAATAATATTAATATTATAATTAATTAATACAAATTTTGCTTTACTAATATGTTTCTTTCTATTTGTTTGTGTTTAATTCTGTGAAAGAAGTAGAAGCAGCATGTTATGCATATTAAAGTGCTTCACATTTCCTTTCCAGCTGCACAGTATACATATTTTGTAGTTATTGTTTCTACATTTGTTTCAAATTTCTCTGCCTTCTTGAAGTAAGGTATAATCATTTTGAGAACCACAGCATGGGTATTAAACTGATCTGTGTAAAAGGGAGTAATTCCAATAACTTAGGTAAGATTCTAGCACTTTTTCCTCTTGGAAGTCCAGGGACCATGTAATGTTCAACCTTCCATATAAGACCAAAAACCTCACCAAGACTCCACAGAATATTTTCACTCTGTATTCCCTGGGCTTTGGCCAAGCTTTTAGTGTTGCATTAACCTATTCTGAAATAAAATACTTTAGCTTCCTTGATAAGAATTCAGTTAAAAAAAACAGAAAAAAAAAAAAATACATGTATAGAGAGAGCATTTGACAAGCACTAATGCTTAAAACAAGTTAAGAACTGCTCTTGCTCTTTAGTGGGTATCCCTCTGCTGGATAACCACCAAGAGAACTGAATCAGAAGCTGTGATTTGGCTGGGAAACTACCCACATAAGGAAGTTGTATTTCTACTGGTCTGGCTCACTGTTAAGCTGCTAGAGGGGAGAGAGGCTGGTGGTGCAAGGAGCAAGCACCTTGGACAGAGATTGCCACCATTGGCAGTGCTATCAGAGTGATAATGCTGTAAAAGAAATCTGTTTCCATACAAAACATTTTTGTATGACAGTGTCTGCATGAAATACCTCCTTACGCCACAAACTCATGGCAAGCCTTGTACCAACACTGTGAAGCCTGAAGGTACTTCCTGATTTCGTGAGACAAAAGAATTATTTGTGGGGATAATGAGTTTGGAAATGAACTGACTCATCTGGCAGAGCATTCAGTTCAATTAATTTGTTATCCAAATAATTTCTTTGAAGGAATTATAAAGATGGTTTGTGGAAATCAAATACTTTCCAGCCATCAAGAACTGATGAAAGATGTTCTTTTCTGTGGTAAACATCCTAAAAATATGCCAGCATAAAAGAAGAGTTTCTTAAATCATGAGATCACTAATGGATTTTCCTGGAAAGTGCAATAAGACAATAAGTACAAGCTGACCATAACTAGAATGATAATGAAAGTCTTATAATTGCCTGAACACTACTTAGACATTTTTATGCCTTCTAGATGATGTGGATTTCCCAAATATTTAAATTTGCATATTTATCTATAACTCTTGACACTGGACAGGTTTTTGTGAGTTTTTTAATGTTCAGTACAGTAATAAAGGTTTTATATACATAATTTAAATGGTCCTTTTAATATTTTGAGGAAGACTAGATTGCCCTTTTTCACCCCTTAGTTCTTCTGATCTAACCCCACTGTGTTTTGTAGTAGAGTGAGCAATGAGTTTCAGATTAGACATGTATAGACAATACTTTGTTAAGCATCAAATAATTTTGGGGGGCCACTATAGTTCTTTTAAGGATAAATTCTGGAACAATTTTATTTAAATATGGTTCTAACATACCCACAAAAATTACCTTTTTTCACAGGATAGTAAAATTCACACATCTACTAGGAGTATAATGGAGTGGGGTGCAAGAATTTTTAATTCCCTAGTGGTTTAAATTAGTGGCAGACAATACAGATGTTATTATACCCAATGCATTATCTCTGGCCTCAGTATAATCGGAAATGGGGAAAAAGGAAAGACAGTATTTAACAACAATGCATTCTGATCTTGAGGAGTTCAAGAGAATATAAGTTTTGCACAAGTTGCAATTTTTAAATGCAATGTAAATAAAATTGCTTCTCATGTAGGACCAACAATACCATCTATTGGGATGTGTCATCAGTGCCTACTCTCAGATTTTTGGGAAACACTTCCTATGAGCCCATAGGTTTGTTTGTTTCTTCACATTCTTTGAGGGAGACAACAGTCTCCAAACTTTGTCAGCTTCTGCTGATTGTCCACTTGAATTCAGAAACTCTAGGCACCTTGGCCAATAGTCTGAGTTTTGAAGTATCTAGTAGACAAGATTTCCATGTTTATGAGTTCTCAGGGTTGGATTCTAGGGTTTCTTCTCTTTTCAATTGAGCACAATAAAATGAGGTACTGGAGATAAAAATTCATTTCCACAGTGAAATGGTTGAAATTACTATCCTTTGGAATAAAACAAAAGTTAACTTTGGGCATGCAGAGTAAGAAATCAGGGAATGAGATTCAGATTTCCTTCTGAGAAATTTTTTCACCTGCAAAACTTCTAAGAGTTCTAGGACCAAAGGCAGGGCTGTCGTAAATAGAGTAAAAAGTTTGCTTCCAGAAACAAGCAGGAAAGGTACACCTAGAATACTAAAGGTCTAAGATTTATAAATTAAGACCTCTGCTCAAACTCTGACTGGCCTTTGCATCACATACTACTTTCAGGGAACAATACTCAAAAGACATGGTCACTGAATTAGTACTTCACATTCACAGGACCAAAAGTGACTACAGAGTAACTCTAGACTCATTTAGGTGAGAATAATTTCATATGGTTTAGCACAAAAGTCAGATCGAGTCCACACAAAGATATTAAGTGCATTCATACGTCCTACTTGTACTAGTGCAACTTAATGTTAGTAATTAGGTAATAGAAGAGATTTTCATGAGGCAGCTTTTATTTAACATTGAACTCATATTCATGCCAGGTTCCCATCTGAAGGCGCAAGGATACCTCCATATCTTTGCAGTGTTCCTTAACATCTAAGACTCAAGCAGGATTTATCCTTAACAAACTGCCCACTTGGTGTTAACATTTATAATAACTTCTGAATTGCAATGATTTTCTTATTTTTCCCCTAAACTTATGATTCATATTTTTATAATTTTTCAGCATGTATTTCCTCACTGAGTTTTTAGATTATTTTCTGTAAAGTGCTTTGAAAACTTTGAAAACCTTTTTGAAAACCTTTTTTCTTTAAGAAGATCTAGTTCCTTGAGGTCTACTAGTTCTCAGCACATATATGAGAATTAAGAGGGTATTCAAAAAAGGGCAGGAGATTCAGGTTCAGACTTAATGTTCTCATTCCCCTGTCCCTCTGAAAGCCCTAAGGAGCAAAGGGAATATTGAAATCAGCAGGCTGTAGGGCTTTGAAAGAATTGTCTTAATCACTAGGCTGGAGAGCCAATTATTCTATCTTGGGAACTGTTTACTCTCTGTACAGTGAGAAAGGGGGAAGGTTCATGTGTATATTCCATACAGGCAACTTGTTAAGATACTTCTACTAAGAAGTAAACATAAAGTGGATTTTAACCTCATGAATGGTGTGGCAAAAGGCCAATATCCCATGGAGTATGCCAAGTAGCAGAGAAGATACTGAAAATCTAAGGTGGTCCTTTTTTTATTGCTCCAACTGGAACTGCTGTACTGCATTTACACTGTTTTTTTAAAGTGTCCCCTGAAACAGTATTATGTTTTATACAACATCTTTAGTCATATTCCATGGACATTATTTCTAAGATCTTACGTTTCTTTATTGGCATTTTTCCCCCCTGACCTGCCTCCCATCTGTGGGACTAAAGGGGGCTTCCAATGAGAAAGTATGGCATACTGCCCTGGTGTCCATGGAATTGGCTGCCTGTCCTGGGCTCAGTTTTTATCAGATCTTCATACTTTTCTAGTGAAATAATAAGCCTTCAAAATAGAAATAAAGTAGGATCAACTAAAGTCCAAATAGAAAAAATAGCTGTTGACTGCACTATATAAGTCAGCAATGAGTGATCTCAGTTGCACCAAAAAACCTGATCCATGTAGGTCCTCTTTTCCAGTGAAAATAGATAGATTTAATACTACTCCCATTCATTTAAGAAAAAGGGAAGCACAAAAAAGAAAATTTAATAAAAGGTTTTTCTAAAATCTGTGAAGAGTTTATTAGACCACCAAACAGTTAACATAGAAACTCAATGCAATTTTGTTCTCAGTTTTGTAGTGATTGAGATCTCAACAAACAATTTTTTGAATGAAAGCACTTTCCTTGACAGTTCCAATTAAAGGTCTTGGAATTTGAGTTAATAGAGTATCTGTAATTTATTATTGAAAATTAAGGCAGTGGATATCTCCACTAAATCAGGTGATAAGCACAACAGAAAAACAGAGAAGCAAGTAAATATGTCTGCATTCTGTGAAGGATCTGGATGATGAACACCAAGGAATTATGGGGAAAACCCAAAGTATTTGTTAAAAAAGTTTTTGAAGATTTGTGTACCAAATAAATACTGTCCATATTGTGCATCACATGAGGCTGAATGAAAAAAATGATGTAGTTCATAAAACCTATATTATAATCTGTATGTGAAAAGATTAAGAAGTAAAATTGCACAAAAACATTTAGAACAGATATCTTCTGAATTCTGATAATTTAATTTAGAAATCTTCTGCACTGACTAAACTAAGTGAACTCCATCAGTGGTGTCACCTGGACTAAGGAGCCAGGAGGGCAGAGTACAGACAAGACTTAATTTTACTTTGGGACAACGAACAAAAAGTCATTGGAACTCTATCCAAGGGGAGAATCCCACCCTCTTCTGCCTGAAAAATTATAATCTTCAAATAAGAACAAAATCTGAGAAAAGGTATTAGATTAAAGGTTTAAGAGAATATGAGTGGACAGAAAGATTATTAAGCAAAGGAAGTGACATTCTAGATTTCATGATGTATAGAGTGAGCAGCTAAAATGATAAGATAGCAGAACCTGAGCCAAGTTAGACAGCAGAAAGGAATTCAAAATGAAGAACAAAAGGTCCTTTAGCCTTATAAATAAAATGAGGGTGGGGGAAGAAGGGAGACTAAACTGTACTCGGAAAGGACAGAAATGATTGGAAGGATGTTCCACCACTAAAGGAATACTTTGCTTCAATTTCTATTAATTAGAGGTGAGAAAGGGCAAGACAGTTGCATGAAATAAAAAGATTGAAATTACTCTGTTTATGGGGGAATAAACTCTGAGTTTCACTTTCTTTCCAGAGTTCTGAGAGAACTAGCATTTGAAATGGTAAGATTAGTGTCAATATATTTAAAAATAAATCTAACTACTGTTACCATAGTATCAGAGGTGAGATGCATTTCTGTAAAGGATAAACAATATGCTGTGTTTTTCAAAAAGTTTGAGAAATGTGCATGCTAACCCTTTTTTTTTACAAGTTAAATGTAGTAAGTGTAATATATCTCAACTTGAGTAAGCTGATACGCTCTGTGAGGAATTACTGGTATTTGTAGACAGAACATGTTAGAATGGAGATTATGTTGAGAGAGTACTATTTTGGAGTGTAAGGAAGTTGCAAGTACTAGTCCTGAAGACATGAACTAAAAAAATTGAAGTATAAATATATTGAACAACCAGCCTGTGTTACAATTGCAGAGAAACGGCACTGAACAGAGAAAATTGTGAATTTTTGTCTGTGGGAGTTAACAAAAATTCAAAGGTCATCAGTAGAGGAGAAGATTTTATAAAATGGCTGTAATCCACAGGTGAGATACACCCACGGGAAATTCCATCACTTGATTTATTATGCAAAGGTTCCCAACAGAGGTGAGGAGTTAATTTTATAGTTTTCCAGGGTATTCTTCGAGAATATTGTGCATGGATCTGATTATCCATATTCTAGAAATCTACAAAGACTCAAAGTGAGGATAATAGGATGATAGAAAGTTCCAGAGTTAATGTATGACAACAAGCTAGAGGAACTGACTTTTGTCAATAGCAAAGCAAGAGCTGGGGGAAATGTTAATTCTGTCTCAAATGTGTGATGGAAACAAGCCCTAAGGAGAGAAAGGAATTATTTACAGTAAAGAACAATCTTGATCCAAGAGTGTACAACACAGCAATGTTCTAGAACAAAAACAATTGAGAAAACAAGAGGTGTGGCAACCTGTGAGTAGTTCTGGTTGCCTGCAATAGCAGCTGAGTAAGCTGGGTGATTGAGATATTTTGAAGCCCTATACTCCACATGTAGTCTGTGTATGTAACACGTAGTCATGAAGCACTTACAATATCGATTCAGTTTTTCTTGGATAACGGATACAAAGGCTGAGACAACACTAAGAAATAGTTAGAAATAGGTTAAAATCGACCTAATTCTTATGATCAGCATTTCCCAGCAAAACAATATCAGAACAGATTTCTCATAATCCTTCAATTGACCCTACATCATAAATCTATCAAAAAGTTCTAAAAAAGACAATTATTCTATTATGCTTTTGTGCACTGATTCAGAAATCAAGAGTCGTCTCCTCATGGTTTCTCAGTATTACACAGGTGAAACAGTTTATTTTTTCATGGTGATGATTTATTTCCTTTCCAGACTTCAAAACATTTCCCATTTGGCTAAAAACTTTCAGTTTGCTTGTTCCTGGATGAATCCCTATAGTTTTAGTGGCCTTCACTGGATATTCTTCACCCCTATAAATTACAAATTTAATTGGTAAACATCTTAAATATATAGTTGTAATTATCTTTCAATTCAGCAAAACAATATGGGAAGCCCTCAGGGTACCTGATGTACAGGTCTTAAAATGAGATACATTTTTGGAGTCCATGTTATATAACTTTATTTGCTGTGGAATGAAAATTTTACAATGATATTTCACACAATTCAACATGAATTATCACCTCCTTTGTCTAGCAATCCTCCTAAATAAAGAAATACATAAATCTGCACATAAGACCTTTAAAATGCTTGTGAAAACTCAATATAAGTATTGTAAAACTCATCTGTTATGATTATGGTTATGAGGTTGTTTGAAGAGAGAGGGAATAAATTATGTACTGTAAAACTTTGTGTATGAGTAGGCAACTACTAAAGGCTTGCAGGAAGAGGGTCACAGTGACATATAAAGGACTGAGAAGGTGATGGGGTAAATTCAAGGAGAGTAAACCTGAGGTGGTTAATCCTTCAGACACCTCAAGAAGTAACACCTTTTACAGTTCACATACTGTGTTTTTAAGCTTTCTCTTATCAGAGGTGAAGAACATTAACTTAAATGAGTTATTCATTGATTATCACAGTAGAATCAAGTTGGTCTTGATGAAAGGCAGTGCTTGTGTACAAAGAGACAGGTTAAGTCCTTTCCATTTGAAATATTTAAAAGATTTAATCTCAATGTTTTAAATTTCTTTTTCAAGCTTTACAAAATCTCTTGATATTTGTAAAAAAATTCTCTTATTCCTAGTTAACTTCCATTCATAAGTAGAACAGACTGTGTATGTATAAACTGCCAGCAATATCAGCAAGACATTTGGAAACATCAGTCTGTATAGAGATTTGCATTTGTGGGGAATACAGAATAGAGATAGAAAGAATATAAAGCTTTTGGTTAATTATAGATATACATTTTTTTTTTCTTTTTTTTGGGGAATGAAACTGCATTTATTATCTGGAATGACAATCTTATTACTGAACATATAAATTAGACAACCCAACTGCCATGACCCAACAAGTATCCCAGAGATGATGGGATGTCCCAACCCTGGAAATGCTCAGTGTGGCCTGTAAAAGCAAAAAATCCTATGGTAGCTTCATGTTTGAAGAACTACTACTCTCTCTAAATTGTATCAAAGCAGAAAATGTTATGGGCCAAGACAAAGAAAAACTTTGTTGAGAATGATAAAAGTTTTTCCTGCCTGGAAGATAAATGTGGAGTTTATATTACGCAGATAGAGGCCGAGACATTCTGGATTTTCAGAGCAGATGGAGACAGAGGAGTTCTGGGTGTTCGGGACAGCTGAAGTCCCTGTCCTGTTGCAGAAACTGTATTGTGTTTCACACAATAATGTGGATCACACATAAAGAAAAAGACATAATGATTTTCAGAGACTTTGCCTTGGTTTTCCCAGAACCTGTAACATGGCACATGATATAGATTTGTCTTTTTGTCTATAACCATTGAAAGCACTGGCATAGATTTTACCTCAGGCCTCACAAAATCTCCTTTCTTCCCCCCACAAGTCTACCTGCATGTCACAGCATCCTGTGATTTACAGCAGTTATACTCTTATCTCCTTTTGTCTGCTCACCTGCTGCTGTTTACGAATCGTGTCCTTGTCTTTTGTCAACCAGCTGTACTTTGCTTATCACCTCTGCTCCTGTGAGCCTCTGTGGAAAGCCATCAATGCTTGTAGGTTTTTCATGAGAACTTACTGTGACATAGGCAGAATTTTCCCCTCTTTCTTGCTCATAATCTCCAGTTCTGCTCAAGACAGAGTGCATTGTTGTGGAAGGAGTACAGAGCATGGTTCAAACTACATCCCCATAAAAAGGAAAAATAAAGGTTGGTGTGTTTTCTTCTCCCCTGAATACCCAGTCTTTCTTTAGTTTCCTGATACAGGTGGCTACCATTTGTAGAGCTATCAATTTCTTCGCCCATTTTAAAGCAGCTATTATTTATGCCAGTTCCTGCTTATCATCCTCTTTATTCGTTTAGACAAGAACAGCTACAAAACATTTTAAACAGCTTGAGATAAAGGTTAAGCTTAAAGATCACATGTTATCATGCACAGCTTCAAAATAATGGGTTAAATCTGCTTCAACACAATGTTCCGAAATCATGCCTTTAATGTGCATTTAATTTGTGCCACTCTTTCAGATGTAAGAAATGTGAAAACATGAACCAATCTAAAAAGCTATGGCCCATAAAGAAAATCATCTGCAGTAGCATAAAAGGTACATGCTGAACTTTTTTTCACTAGTCTTTATATGCACAATCATACAGAACTGAAAAACACACCCTTCTTCCAATGACTTTTATGACTCTTAATATTATTATGTATAAGTGACATATGTCTCACAAAAGGAATGTGATTGTTGGAAGTTCTGCATTTATGCTTTAAGTAATTTTAGACATTTTTGCATTAGAATTATTGGTAGACTCACAGACCTAGTTACAAACAATAAATTATCACTACATGTCTTGCCATTGAAACAGATTACTTAGCCATTCACCATTTGCCATGGGATGCTCTCCAGATGTGTTGCATCTGAATTTCTTTGAATTTTCACTTGAGCACTATGAGGTTAATCTGTTGTTTAGCACACCAAAAGAATTGTTAATTATCTGCTAAACACTATAGCAGTTTGCAGTATTCTGGTGTAAGGATTCTTTTATTCTCTTTCTGTCCTCTCTCCATTCCACTGATCTTCAACAATACTCCACTGTTGCAATGCTGTTCTTTTTCCTTCTTCAAAGTATAATTTTATGTTAATCCTTGAGCTGTTGAAGAGGGCATTAGCTTTCAGCTCATTTTCTGCTTTGTTGTTCTAGGAAAACTTTGTTACTTAAAACGTGGCACAGCCTGAACTATCCACAAGCTGCCTATTACTTCCATGATTTCAGCTTTATTTTATAGTTTGATGGAGATTACATGATAAGGATGCATGGTCCTGTCTACTGCATATCTCACAATCTAATTGCTGAGAGGACCGCACTTTCATCTCTATGTTGGAATATGGCCCAGATTCTGGATTTCAAAGCAACTAAAAGGAAGATAATCATTAAGACAATGTTCCCTCGAATCCCAGTTCAAATAATCTCAAAGTCCATGCAAAACACAAATGTTGACCTCGCAAAACACCCCAACCTCCAGAACACTTCACAAAGCTCTGAAAACACATGCAAATGTATTTATGAAACTTCTTTTAATTTTATTGTGGGCAAAATATCCTGTGGTTGCCATTAGTTTGGTTTAAATCCGGTGGAAATATTCAGTGTTTCCCGATGTATTCAACAATTCAGAAAAGTGACTCATCACCTCAGTTTAGCTCAGTCTGCACGATTGCTTGTTTACTTAGTCTCCACTTATTTTTTCAGGTTCACTATCAGGCTAGACAGCTCTGTCAACTCAAAAAGACATGCTTTTTTCAATCTATTGATCTCTGTTGCTCTTCCAAATCCTTTAGTATTGGCTCTTAGGATTACTATAATGCTATAATCATTCTGTTAAGGATTCAGATTTGTGGTGGACTAAAAGATGGTAACATCAAAAGGATTGAAATGCCCTTGAAGCAATCAATTTTTGTTCATCAAATACAAATGCTGAGAGGCTGCTTTCAGCTAATAATTTATAACTGAATTAATGACACATGGCTTCCGTCAGTAATGGTCTCCTCTCTGGAATCTCTTTTTTCCCTTTCTGTGATCTGATTTCATATTCTGGGAAAGGAAATCAGAGTGCTATGGAATTAAATCAGAAATGGGAACTGTCTGAAGGTAAAAGCTTAGCATTCTTGCTTCAAATTGAGTGCTGCTGAAATCTTTATCCTTCAGTTTTGGCAAATGTGTACTTTTAAGCCAATGTGGAATTGTATTTCAACTTTTTTTATCCTACTTACAAAGGACCACAGAATTTTTGGAAGCATCTTGCAAAAATTTTAGGTTACTTGCATGTGTAGGTTTTCAAATACTTTTGTGAATGAGAAATTTTTCATATTAACAGAAGAGTGTCAAAAAAGGGTTATAGGCAATTCACCTTTTCTCCCACTCACCTCTTTCTTCTCCTGCTTCTATGCTGGATTCTGACAACAGCACAACTGCCACTTTTGCAGTCTAAACCAAACTTAAAATAGTTGACTCTCATTTCCTTTCTTTTTTTTCCTTTTCCACTTTGCTAGTGATTTGAGATAAATGGGTTTTTTTCAGAAAAACTATACAAAACTTTCAGAACTGTTTTTATTTGCTTTCCTCTCCCTGTCTGAAATTTGTGTGAAAAGGGGAATATGCCCCAGACTTGTTATCTGTCAAAACATTCTAAATAAGCCTAGCATCAAAAAAATGAGATAGGGTTAGAAAATAAGCAGTGAGGGGGTAAAAAGAGAAAAGTAAATAAGCAAATAGCCTTTATAGAGGAAAAGTCATATACCACAATAAGTGCCAGCTTACAGAACATGTGCATAAACTAATCTCAGCTTCATGATGTGTCCTCTCTGCTAAAGGACAACCTAATAACTGTAGCTGTGGGATAAGGTTGGTAATATTTGGTAATGCTTGCTAATGTCATTCTGTTATGGTGTGGTCCCTTCTTATATCTGTCAGATATGTCACTCAGTGTTTGGAATTGCTTTGCAGGAAAATAATTGCTGTAGTAGTAAGGAAAAAATAACCCTGGTATCAGCTTCAGGAATGAAACATCCCATTAATCTAGTTATAGCCTCTTCCCATCTCTTTTGTGAAGCAGAGATAATCAGAATCAGTGAAGTAACTTCATTAGTGTTGTTTACACTTTTCTTACATGTGTAGTGTGGTGAGATTTACAAGTAATCTCGGGTTATAAATTATTAGCAAAAATGACACGTAGGATGCCATGTCTGCTTTAGATCTTCTAGGTAACATTACAGATATGTTTCCTTTCATACAAACCATCTGTTTATGTCCAGTGAATCCTTTTCTCAAATTCTTTTCTTCTTTTCCAGTTATCCTATGCCATCTTGCTCTTTCTCCCAAGCTCCCTGCAGCTTGTAATTGGTTTAGAAATAGATCAAGTTACTTATATTAAATAGCTGAAAGTACTTACTCAGGATAATTCTTTTATGACATTTTGTATCCAATTAATACTAAATCTTCAGTCATAACAAGCTTTCAACATAGGCCTTGCATAGGAGCTTATCTGTGATATTTCTGTATTAAAAGTATCTGTGGCATGGTATCATCACACATCATTCTCAACATATCCATTTTCAGAATTTAGAACCTTTAATACAGAACTGACAGAAGATGCAGTATCTTAATTTGTTGATTCTGAATTTAAAAAGTCTAACTAAAATTCTGCATGGTGCTTGGCACCTCACATGAACTGAAGCTAAACCTCACACAAAGCCTTGCAAAATAAGATCAATAGATTAAAAGCAAATGAAACATGAACCTTAAAAAAAGAAAAAAACTAAATCAAAAATAGTCACTGAAAGTTGAAAGCTGGTATGGTAACTGGGCCCTGCAAAATGCTCACACCTGATAACACTTGAAAAAACAACGTAGTTTAAAAAAATATTTCGAATAAACTGAGATTTATTGCAAATAAAAGTTACAAAATAACTGAAGAACCGTACTAAAAAAAGATCAATAAAAAAAAAGCTTTTAAATTAATTGAAAATGTTGTAACATTAAGCTTTATTACAATCCTGCTCTTTTCCTTACACGCAATCTTTGGCAGCTGAGATTTTGTCTTAAATCCTCTCCCACTCTGCTGTTCAAAGCAATCCAAATGTCTTCTCTACTGAGACTGGAGCAAATATAACATTTCTCTTCATAGAGATAGCTTGTGGTCCCAAAGCTCATTTATGACAAATACCTGAACTTTCTCTGATTTTGTCTTCCAAGCCAGAAGTTTCCGTCATCTTTTACTCCCTTTGTGTTCTATTCTCTTAGTTTTTCAGTGTTTAAGTTGAGATGAAAATATGCTAGAAGTTACACCTCATATCCAGCCCTGTGGAAGGGGCCTCAAAAAGTCGACTCTTCAGAGACCTCAAAGATGTTAAGCAATGTTTGGATCTAGAGAAAGGAGATAAATGTCTGTTTCTTCAATGGGTGTTTCTGTAGGCCTTGTTTCTTTTCATTTTGCAAGGTATCAAGTTATCTTTCTCCTTACTTCCATCTCAGCTCACAACATCTCAGTGACAGTGTTGAGAACAACTATTGCAACCTCAGGGATCTCCAGGGACACAAAATCTTAGCAGTTGCTGCAGCAGCAAGATGAGGGAGTGAAGAGCCCACAGCTATCCTTTTGCTTGAGATGGATTCCTAGAGAAGCTACTCTTCCAAAGTGCAGGAGTTAACCCTAGTAGAATAGTAAGAAATGTCTTCCCTGTCTTGATCAGGGTTGTAGGCAGGTGTTTATCACTCATCAGTTAATTCAAACAACTGAAGACAATGTTAAGAAAGACCTTTAAAATCCTTCACTAACCTTGTTTGGTAGTAAATGGTCCCAGAGGTAACAGCTGATAACTAAAAGCCGTAACTGGATAGAAAAGTGCAAGTGGAAACACCCTTTTTCCTTCTCAGCTGGTCTTTGAAATACAGGGGATAACGAAATGCTGCACACAAGACATGTGACCGTATCCAGTAGACATTTGAAGTCCATCTGCTATGACAAGTCCACAAGTGACATGTAACAGGCACCCTGGGTCTGAAGAGGGAGAATGAGAAATGCTGAGAACAAGTATTTAGCTGTATGCGAAGGCTGAAGTGCAGGCAGTAGCACTAAAGACACAACACTTTCCTGTTGGAACTGTCAGCAATCCCACACCTGCAGTCCCAACCATGGTGACAAGGAAATAGACAGAATTCTTCCTTTGCTGTGGGAAATGTCCCTGAATACAAGAATCTGAGAAAGAGTTCAAAATTCAGATTTTATACTATTTGTTTGGGAAGAAATAGAGAAAGGCCCTCGAGATCTACCAGGTTGCTTACATGTTCATACTTAGGTCTTGCAAAGCATCCTGTTTCACAAAAATTAATTCCAGGTTCATATGGTCAGTGCTTTACAGATTCACATTTGTTAGCAAAAAACCCCAGTGGTTATTACAACATTTCCCTCCATCTTTGTCGCATACAGCCTGAAAAACCAAGAAGTCATTATTTTCAGAAGGATGGCCCATCTCTAGAAGGTTTTCATCATGTGTAACAAATAGCTCTGTACTTTTCATCCAATAATGATAGCAAGGACTGTATTATCTAAGCTCAAATAATTTTTTATTGGGAAAAAATCTATCTAGAAAATATATATAAAAATATATTCAGACATAATATAAAAATCCAAATCAGAAGTTTTCAGTGAAAACGTGAAGTAAATGATTCTCATTGTTTCAAAGACTTTAATTTTTTTTTACTGTTATTCTTTTTTGTCATATACCCAATAACTTAAGAAAGATGATTTAGTCTCATATTTGTTTCACACAGGCAGCAAGAGGGTAGCATAAATTTCATATAGTGAGAACACAAAATACGGGGTGAGTCACTTCAAAAAAATATTACACTTTTTCCCTTGAATTATCCCTCTGAATTTGCATACTGCATAGGGGTTGGCTGGAAGTGGTGGTGTCAGTATTAATACAGAGTCTAGTAAGGTTCCTGAACAGCCAAGGTAGCACATTTCAGCAAAGGAAGTGTCATTTATCCCAGCACTGGTTGGGAAATGAGGAGCAGGGGGTGGGTGATGTCATTTTCTGTCATATGGGATGGAGTCCTTCAGGTTGACCTGAGCAGTTCGCTGTGTGCCTCTCACTTTGTCGCCAATTAACAGAAGCTGATGCACTCAGCTGCAACAGACCCACCCCTTTGTAAAGCAAGCTGTGCAGCTGAAAGCCAAGACAGTGCAGGGCTTAAATCCTCCTGGTAGCACTTTAACCATCGCTCATGTGGGTCTGATTTTCCAGCTTGCTTGCATTTGCTCTGAGTTATTTTTATAAGGATCTCAACATACCGAGTTCATTCTTTGTATTTCTCTATTGATTTTTCCACAACTGATGTGAAATGGAAGTATCTTTTAGCCTCTTTGTTTAACTGCATTTCCTTGTGTTTTCCTCCTTAATCTTTGTAAACTTAGGTCTTTTTGAGGCTATGGCAGTATGTTTGTTATCTCTTTGTGTCATGTGATATTTATCTAGCTGTGACTGTGATACTGCTGGTGTTACTGAAAAGACACTGGGTTCCTCTGTTATCTTTCTGCAGGTGTTAGATTTGCCTCTCTCAGTGAAGTTTGGTATCCTCAGTAATTGTTGACAGTCTTTAAAACCAGTAATCCATGATTTTCCCTGAAAGTTTACCTCCTGATAAACAGAATTCTTGTTACAGAATGAAAGTATACCCAAAAAGTGAGAGGGGGAAAAAATAGCTTACTAAATTTTTGCCACTTGATTGGCTAGCGCAATTGCAAATTTCAAATCCTGAAGTGCAAAATGAGATAATCAATATAACAACTTGGAACTCCACTGTTTCAGTTGCTGGGTTTTTGCCAGTGAGTACAATTCATCTGATTAAGATTTTGTCTTCAAATGACTGTAGAAAATATGGATCATCAGATTTCATCAATTTAAAAGCATGGTCTGACCTGTCAATGTGAAGGGTTTATACAGGGGAAGGCATTTTAAAGCCTTCACTTTTCATTACAGGTAGAACATCTTACAGAATAAAACCTTATGTGGTTGTTTTTCTAAAGTGTACATGAAAACTTGTAAGTTGACAGCCTCAGGAAAAAGCAAAAATTAGTTACTTACATGAGCTGACCTTTACCTAGCAGCTGAGCAAAATTTAATCTTGGAGAATCCTAGAGGTGATTGTTTAGCTGTGGGTGTATTCTGCTGGTTTTACAGCTGTCAAAAATCTATTATCTACCCAAAATATGAGTTTCTCCTTTATATTTTGATGTCTGAAGATAGAGTAGCAGCAGCAGCAGCAAAGTTTACCCACATTGCAAACTTTGGAAATAAGATGGAAGAAAGAAAACATTAAAATGGTGCTATTTTGAAATAGACTAACCTTCTTGGATAGTTTTCAAGCATCAAAGGATTGTGTATTCTGTCTGCAAGTTAGTTTTCTGAATAAATTATTGTTTCGATTCATCTCTCCATCATCTATTTTTAGCCTTTTGGGAGACATTTGAAAGCAAAAGTCTTTTTTTTTTTCTTTTCTTCCTTTGTTTGGATCATATGGTTCAGAAACTTAAGAGTTTTTTCTTGCTGCCAGACAGATTCTCACACAATTACCCTTCCAGAAAATTCACCCGTGCTGGAACTTACTTCTTAGGCATTCCTCCAGTGCCCCCTGCACTTGTGGATGTCTGTATATCCTACTGATCAAAGAGTGTTCTTTTCCATCCACTTATCAAATGTTTTATTCTTACATAATGTGCCTGTTGACACCACAGCTGCTTTTTTGGACTGGGGAGGGAACAACCACTGTTGAATAAAGAAGCTTACCTTAAAACCAAGCTGCATTTCTTTGCACTAGCTGCAGAGCTGTAGTTGTGAGGGACAGTAGTGATAAAAGCAAAAATAATTTTCTGTTAGCTTCTTAGATTTCTGAAGGAGGAAAAATAGGCCCCCCTTCCTCTCAGAAGTTTTCTTGAAGGTGTGCTGTAGATCATACCAATTTTTGAACACACCATAATTCTGCCAGGGCCCAGTCCCACCAAAATTTCCATTTCTTTGAAATAATAGGATCAGATTTGTAATACAAAATACAAGCTGTGAATTGCTTGTGTTTTTCTGTCTGACCTCCATTAGTTATGAGGCACAATACAGAGTCTCAGACATTCTCTCTCAACTCACAGTTATTTGGGCTCATCTGTGAACCAGTGATGGGCTGTCTCCTCCCCATGAAACGTGAACAACTTTTCTGTACTTTGAGAAATTTAGAAGAATTTACCTCACGTTATAAAAATTGGATTAACAACACTTCCTTTTTGCATGCTAATTTAAGTATGAATTTACAAAGTGCTTTCCCTTCTGGCTAATGTCAAGTATTACTGCCCTGAAGGAAATTCTAGTTAGAGGAATGTTTTTCAGATTTAAGGATATACAATCTGAAGAGTACAATTGATTGCCTATTGTTTTAGTGCACATAATAGCCCCTTTAATAGATTTAAGTGTAGATGCCCACAAGTTATGTGCCTTAGTCTCACAGTTACATACTTTGGACTCAGGGAAATACCAATTACCAGTTACTAAAATGTCCAAAAGTACACAATCAGTACAGAAACCAAATACATTTTTGAGAAAATATTTTTCAAAATAGATAAATTTTGCTTAAAAAATGTCCAGATTTTCCATTTAAATAATCAGTAAGTGGAAAATTTAAAATTGTCCATCGAAGTTTTTGTACTTTTTAAGACCTCATGAGACATGTTTCTATCCTTTGAAAGCAGTATACATTTACATGTCCCTGACTTTTCAATGTGAAAAGCAGAATGTGCTTCTATATCTTGTAACCAAAATCTTCAAGAAATTATTAATAAAAAATTAAGATTCTCTGAGGAGCTGTTACCACTGAAAATGCAACAGATTTTTTTCAAAGGGTAGTTAAATACCAGGGAAATTATTGTTCCAAAAGACTTGTCATTATTCTATAAACTACTAGGCTGAAATTATTACTTATTAAAATACTGGCATAAATGGCAAATGTCAGTATTCTGCAAAAGCACGTAGCGAAAGGAGGCAAGATAGGCTGATGTAGGAAGAAGTATTTGGAGAATGTGGTTCAGGTAGAAAATAAGCAACCCCATCTCTCATGCCATTTTATTTTATTCTGTCATGCTCATTGATATGCTCTGTGCATTTCCAAAAATCTTTTTCCCTTTATCCTGTGGTGGGACTCTAGTGCCACTTGTGTCTCACCACACTGACTGCTTCAGCAAGAAATCCTTCAGGCCCTTCCCTGCTTGCAGCAGATTTCTACTGACTCCCATGGGATCCTGCATATGAGAGCTCACTGGTTCACATTCTCTGACTTATTGCATCAGTCTTTCCTGAGTGAGGAATGGCAGCTGATGTCCGTCCCACTGCAGGCTGAGTGAGGAGAGAGAGGTTTCCCTGCACTTTGTCACCCGTGGGGCTGGTTTCCCTGCTGTCTCACCTCCCCATGCTATTGCTTCTTAGTTTATTTTTGAGTTTGAAAAAGGTGTGAAAAGTAGTGAGAGTAGTGCTTCAATTCAGGCATTTCTGCCTTAGCTGGGGATCCCATTACCCTGCATGGCAGTGCAGCTGCAGTTCCACCAGCATGATGCCCAGCTGTATAGTATATATAAGTCAGAGTAATTTCCTCTGCTTTCTTTCATGCTCCATGTCTCCATCTTCACACTTGGTCTGGGGCTGTGCTGCTTAAAGGCACCTTGTGGTGAGTTTACTGAGTTCCCTGCCCCAGAGCTACAGCCCCAGACTCACACAAGTGGAAAAACCACAAGGAGATGAAGGAAATTACTTTATCCAGCACAGACTGGCAATTGTTCCTATGGCAGCACTCAGCAGCGCTTTGCTTCTCTACTTTGTTGTCATTACAAAGCCCATTTGAAGTAGGCAGAATTTAATATGAAATTTTGGTCTGGGGAAAATAGCTTAATCCCTTGCCTGTCTCAGTTTCTTACCTGAGAAACACCAATATAACAAAACAAAACAAAAAAAACCAAACAAACAAACAAAAAAAATCTGCTGTCAATATAGCTGCTCTTTCAAAACTGAGCAGCTTCAACTTTCACTCTAGACTGTTTATTTGGCCTCAAGTGCTGGTAAAATTCAAGTTAAAAAACCCGCAGCACGTATTTCAAAGCCTGCAAACAGTCAGCACTTTGGTTTTCCTTCTGACTAAATTGTTTCCTAAACTTTCCAGTGTTCATGTGTTATTTTGCTATTCAATCAATCACTTTTTCTCCCTGAAGCATGTAACCTGCTCAAATAACAGTGATTATACATTCATAATTGCAAAGTCAAAATAAAAGCCTAGAGCATATGGAAATGATCAGAATATGGTGTAATAGCAGCAATGCCATTTACTGTATATAATCAATTTAGCACACCAATAAATATATACATATATAAACCTCTGACAAGCATACTATTCTTTTCTATAAAAATTGTCATTTAAATTCTGGTGCCATTGTTTTGGAATAAATTTTCTTGTCACAAAGATATGGCTTTTTATTTGATTCAGTCTTATTGCATCATTAAAATATTGGTATCTTTTATGTTTCACAAACATTTGTGGACACACCATTAACCAACATAAAACACAATGCAGTAACAAATGCCTGTTTTATGACTGCTGTCAGACTATATATACTCTCTAATGGTCTAGCATTATCAGCAATCTAAGACTAAATTATCACAAGTCTATGAAATACAAGACACATATATAATCTCCAGGAGTCAATGTATTGAAACATTAGAATTAAAGGTTCAGAAAATCAATTCAGCCAAAAATGCAATTTTGTAGAGGTATTTTTCATTCAAGAAACAAAGAAGGAAAGGGAAGGAAGCAGCAAGTTATTATCAAAAATATTGCCCACACCCAAAGAATATATAGTTTCTTTGGACATTTATGCTCTGTGAGCAGGAGGAAAGAAAAAAGATTAGCAAGAGAAAGAGGAAAGGAATTTAATAAAGGTACAGTGTTTATGTCTTTACCAGTTTTATTATTAATGCATTTTGATCAATGAAATTGTTCCATTATCTGTTTGTTAGACTTATTTGTGTTGCTCTCTAACACTTTTTACTTGACCTGAGAATTTTACTGTGTGTCCATAGGAGCCGAAGAATTTAAGATGAGGATGATAAATTGCTAGCAACATATGGTTTGTTCCAAGTTGTGTAAAAAAAACCTGTGCTGCTGGGAAATGCAACTAATGAAAGTGTATCAGGGACACTAGATTTAGATAGTGATAAGGTCCATAGTGTTTTGTTCTGTAAGACAGGGTCGGCTATGGTCGGCAGTGAACATATGCAAGGAATGAATTTGTTTTTTGCATGATAACAATTCAAAAGTTTTGGGTTTTTTTTCATCTCCTGTGTAAACCCTAGAAAAGAACGTTTTCTTTTGGTTGTCTTCTCTTCTAAAGGTGATGACAGGATCAATTTCATTGGCTTAGCATGACAGTATTAACCACGACAGTCTGTCAAGATATATAATGGCAATAAATATTGGAGAAGCATCTTGGCAGAATGAGCTTCATAGTATGAATCTCCCTTTTATTGTACTCTTTGACAGCAGCAGTTTAAAGGGTAAAGAGAGTTCTAAAATCTTGGCACCACAGACAGACAATGTCAAGTAAAGAGAAGCAGAGAGGAAGAAAAGCAAACAAGTTTCAAAGAATGTGTCCAGACTCTCAAATGCATTTCTAATCAAACAGCAAAGCAATCATGATTTAGTGACATTCTAAAGTATGCCATTTACTCTCCATCAAAAGGTTTGTGGGTTTTTTTTAACTTTCCTTTCTAAACTAAAAAGGTAGAAGGCACACAAAAGTCTGCTACCTAAAATGGTTTCAAAATACAAATGTTCTCTGTTTAGTTTACTTTTTGGATTAGATGTGTCAGTTCCAACAACCCCAACTAACCTATGTTCTAGCCTATCCTCTGTGCATCTTGTTCTTCTTACAGAGATTATACCTCATCTTTCAGGATCTTTTTTATTTTTGTTCCCACTGCTTCTACAGACTTTCTCCAAACACTTCGCTACTTTTGAAGATCTACATTCTTTGCCATTTGTTTATTGTCCTCTAATGAAAGTGTTGGAGTTGTTTGCGGAATACTTAACTAAAGCCTCTCTACCCCTTTCCTTTGGAAATGAAATCATTTCCATTGACTTAACGCAAAATAAGTGGCATGGAGCTGATCTATCTTATTCACAACAAAATTTGTTGGACATAGTCTTCTCTTGCCTGCTTTCATTTTCAAGTCTGCATGACAATAAACATAATTTAAGAAATATTTTTTTATGTATAAATTTTTATTCTCCTAATTAATCCAATACATTAAAATTGTGAAGTATATTATGGTTTACTATTCTAGACATTCTTTTTGAACTCTTGGGCCTTTGCAAAGATTTATAAAACTGTGTTATGCTTCTTTCTCTTCCCTTTCTTTCTGTGGAATACAGTATTACATGGAAATTATAATAAGATTTACTGTAAAATGGGAATGGGAGTTTGTTCATGAGTAGCATTACAATTCTGTTGGTCTCAGGAGATGTACTGGTTTTATCCATCCTTAAAAATTTGTAGTAACTTGGTACACTAAGAGCAGGATGATCCATCATGGTCTAACTCTTCACCAGCTGTACTGGAAACATAGCCAATACCCATTTCTGTAGGGAAACTACAGACATGGTGTTCAATATCCTCCTAGACTAGACACTTACAAACTGTATTTATGTAAACTCTCTTCAATTCATTGCCTAATACTTTTTTGAGTAAGGGCTGCTTACCCAAGAAAGGATTTTCAGACTCAAGCCCTGCTGCAATATTCTCCACTTTCACCAGGCAATTATCTCACCCTCCTGAACAGATTACAAATTATGCAAAACTATAAACGAGGTTGAAAGAGCAAGAGGAAAATAGAGGTAATGTATGAAGTATGCATCGTACTATTAGAAATCCTAAAAGCAGCACGACTTACAATTTGGATACAGCATAAGCATTAACGTAAAGATGAATAAAAGATCCTTTGCTAGTTTGAATATTTCATGTGAGACTTTAAAAATTGGAATAGAAAATCAGTGGGGAAGAAGCAGAGACACTCTGTGCTACATGCTAACCTGAACAATAATCTTCTTTACTTAAAAAAAATGAAAATACAATATACAAATACAACAGTTTATTTACAAGGGAAAAATATTTTCTATTTAAATTTCTACATATTCACAAACTTTTTTTTTTCTACTGTGTTTTAAAAGGCTGGGATTCATTCAGGGATATTTGCAAGTCATGGGAAAGCAATGATACTAACAAAAGGAAATTTAAAATGCTAGGATGTGGCATTATAGAAGCATTTAAAATTTTTTTCATATCTCCCAGTGAATAAAAAGATTAATATTTTTGTTGGAAATACTGCTTAAGTAAAGTGGGATCTTTCACTAGTGAATGAACTTCTTAAATTAGATACAAACACATTAAAAACACTCAGAAGAATCAAAATGAACATAGTACCAGTGGCTGACCAGAGACAGAAAAATCAGTTTGTGAAAAGCTGGTGATGAGGAACTTGCCAAGGCATATGCTGTGGCAATATTCAGGTCTCATCCATCAGGCAGACATAAGTGGGGTATTTTTTTCCCTTTCTTACTTTTGGAATAAAATTATGTTCTTTCTTGAGTAACTGAAACTGCAGCTCAATTAAAGGTAGATTGGAGGGGAAAGAATTGTCTTTTTTTTTTCACTTTGTTAATCTGTTATATTTAACATGAACAGTTTTTGATAACTCATCTTGTAATAGCAAAAACTTGCTGAAGTGATTCCAGGTATAGAAAAACAGATCTTTTTGTCCTGTCAGTCTCATAAATTCTGAATTAAAGGTGCTATTTATAAATGTTTAGAACTTTTTTTTCCCCTGGAAACTTTCTTCACTACAACTGCGTGCAAAGGATTTCATAACTCGATTACCTGCATAAGATCTTCTGGAACAAATTTCCATCTTGGCACTTACATCTTTTTTAAACTAGACTTTTGAAATAGAGACCGAGTTCTTAATGCTGTTTTTCAGGTGTAGGGTAGTCAGTTCAAAGACAATACCTTGCTAATTAATACAGTGTGGGGCAATTCATCTTTTCAGTGCCAGCAATTTTCCTTGGTTATCTTTTCAATTTCTGGGTGAAGTAGTCTCCAATGCAGGAAAAATACAAATAATTTAATAATAGTTTGGTGAAAGACTACTTTATTTGTACATATTTAATTGCATTTTTAATGTAAAAATTGAATATTATTTAAGTAATTTGATATATAAAGTTACAGTCTCTATCTGATACTTAGTTTATGTCCCTTATTTTTTACAAAACAAGCCGAAAAGGCTATTGAACAGATTTCTTCCTGTTGCCTCAAATTATTTAAACAGGATTTTCCTTAAGATGTGTGCTGATGGATAAGTGAAAACAAAAACATAATTAGAGTGACTACATTGAAAAAATATTCTATAAGAGGTTTTTTGTGCTCATCACCCATCTCTAAGATTTTTAAGTACTATGTCTTGAAAATGATTCCTGATTTCAACCCCAGCGCTCTTCTCTGAAACAAAATATTGAAATGGAGAAGTTATTCAGACTTACTGTTTCTGGAAGGCTTTGTAAGCAATAAAATTACTATAGTTCTGCTGCCTACAGAAGAAGGATGTGGGTAACAGTGTCTCTGTTCTGCAGATGTGTTTCATTTGGGCTTCTCCAACATTGGCTGTAAGAGTTTTTGAGAGACATGGAATATTAGAACAATTAGATCATTAACTACAACAAGGAGCTTGCTTGCTCCCCCCATCTCCCCAGTTTGATATTATCTTGTTATTGACTATATCTTTTACAGATTGTATTACTGAAAAGTAGAAACTGTTTCTATTGGGGTTTCCTAAAGGGTTTTTTAAAGTTCTTTTTTAAGTAAGAATGCCTGATTCATTCATTGCACACTGGTAACAGATCTTTACTCCATGTGGGATCAGCATACACTGCCACAAAATGTATCTCAACCCCAGCTGTCCAAACTAAACAACATATGAAACTCTCAGAAAGACAATTGTAAATGATGTACCACCAGTAACTACACTTGCATCATCTCTGACAAAAATCCCCTCGATTTTAGCTCAGCTATAGTGTTAAATCTTATTAAAATTCATTACAAAAAATGATAAGGAGTTTTTTTTCAGATCTAAAGTGAACGTGATATAATTGGCATTTTACAGTTAGAAATTGTGCTTTTATCTGGTGAAATGATGGAAGGTACTGCATTTCACAAAAGACTTGAGAAGAGGGGAGTCCAAATGCTAAACTGGCAAATTGCCTTTTTGTGATATGTCTGAGTGGTCATTACATATGGCTTTAAAACTTATCTTTAGACACTCATTATGATTTACTTTAAAAAGCAGAGAAATAGTTAAAAGCAGTTCTCTTAACAGACCGTGGTATTATTTTTCTAGACAGTATTGAAAAATGTATTCATGTACAATTATTTTGAGCTTTAATATTATGCATTATCTACTTTCACTCAAATTATACTTTGATTGCTTCCTTTTCTTTATCCTGTTTTAAAATAGGTATTGGTTGGTCTGGATTTTACAATACTAGGTCTCTAGATTTTTACATTGCTGTATTTAATGCACAGTTTGTTCTGCTTCTGTACATATAGGATATTTAGTTGTTTGTAAGGATTGTATCTTAGACAATGAAGATAGGAAGAACTGGATGAAGAGAGACCAATGAGGGTTTTTTTCCTTCATTTTCAGGTCTTTAATTTCTTAATTTAAGTATTATGATGCTTGAGGACTTTGAATTTTCTCTGGAAGGGTATTTTTTGCAGAGGTTTGAAAACTATTGGTTTGTAGTGTGAGATTTCACCTATGGTTATCAATTTTTTTTCTGTATCCCGAAAATTGACTGTCAACATATCTAGACATTTTGTTTTCATGGATTTTTTGTGAAAACTCTGTAGAAAAATGGTTTATACACCACTGCCCATCATTTCATAGTAGAAAAAGCTAACTAACCATGGATATCACTGAGGTATCTGACATTGATACTACAGTTAGACAACAGGCTTATATTATTTTCTGTTTTCAGATGTCCATTTATATTCCCATAACCAACAGCACTCTGCTAAAAAGGGGCAAATCAATATCATCATATCTAAATCCCTTTTCTTGAAGGAGTAAAACCATTGTCCAACCTCCCCAACTAATCTTCAAAAACTCTAAAACTCTGTTCAATGTTAATGATGTCCCATAAATTTTGAACTGGAGAACTTAGTTTTGTATCCATCCATGCTAACTTTGCGTAAAAGGAGTATAAGTGCTACTTCAGTTCAATCATAAAGCATAGAAAACTTTTTAATGTTGATTAAATTTCAAGGCTTATGAAGGGAGAGAGATTCTAACTTGATAAACCATGATATCATACAACTTTTAGAAGTAATTCTCTATAAATTATGAGCAAATTTTCTATTTAATGAAGCATTAAACATCACAAAAAGAGCCCTTTCTTTCTGTTAAAGATAGTGCCTTGAGCTTCTTGACATACAATAAGGAGGAGTAGCATATTGCATACAATAATCTCTGCCCTTTATTATGTAATGAATTTAAATAAAGTTGTTGAAATAATTTCAAACAAACACAATTCATTTAATTATTTCTGCTATTTCTAATTTTTCTGAAGTGGCTTGAATTTTTGCATCTGTATTTCTCAGCTTGATTTTGTTTCAGTATACAAAACAACCATATGTGAATAAATTATCTCCTAAAAACTGAAATACTAGATTGGTCCAAAAAATCTTTCAAATACTATGTGGGATCTGAAATTTAATTTTAATAACTGAATGACTACAAAAAATAAAAAACATTCAGCGACCCATATTTCAGTAGCAAGTGTGAAGATTCACTCTCAGACTATTAAAGACTTATTCTATTGAACCGCTTATATATTTGTTCTTGTCTGGATGAAAATGCCCAGGGACTGAAAGTTTAAGTAAAGCTCCATGGCCACAAGTGACTACAAGACTTGAGAGAGTTGTGAGACTGAAGCTGTCAGTTGAGAACTTCAGTATCTAAACTTTTTCAGAGACAGTGACTACTTTGTTTTTTAAAACAACTGATTAAGATTTTCTCCCTCTTTTAATTTTCATAGCAAATGGGCTTTAGGGTTTTTTTTCTTCCCCTTCACTTGCACATTTACAAATGTTGAGAACATGGAAATAATGTTATATATCAAGAGAAACAGAAGTGTCACATTTCAAAAGTCTGAGCAGAACTGTCCCAATTGAATTGCTTTATTCTGGACAGTTGAATTCATACTTTGAGAGACAACACCCATGGGCCACACAAGGGCCATTTGTTCCCAACGAATTTCACAGATTTTATAAGACATGCTGAAGAAAAACCAACAAGAGAAAATTGGAAAAGCATAGTAATTTAGCTGCATTTCTTCTAATCAATGATTTCATGAAGAGTCCAGATGTCTGCTGCTTGGGAGACTGTGGGAGCTACAAATTCAGCTTTACTGAGCCATTAGTTCTAAGAAATCCTCCCTCCCCATTTTTTATACCTGAGGCCATGGTTTACAGCTAGTTATGTGGGAGGCTTTAAATGATTAAAAATTTCCCATAATGCATTGTTATGCAAAGAATTGGAAGAAATGTTCTGGGAGGAATATTGTGGTGGAAAAAACAAATCTCTCAGTAGAGTTAGCTAGTTGGTCTGTAGTTTCATCTGAGAAATGCTCTATGTGTAAAACTTCTCAGTAAGATAAACTGGATGTCTTCAGATGTTATGGACAGATCAGGGGCTGCAGAGAAGTGCCAGAAACAGGATGGCCGGAAAAACAAAGATGCTCTGCGAAGTACAACCTTGAGAAGATCTGAGATGTAACTTTTGGGTCAAACGTTGCCTGAAAAAGAAGCTTGTATCTGTGGGCAAATCAACTGTCTCCTATCTGAGTTCTTTTAGGACTTCTGGTATGCCCTATAAAAAGGTTAGAGTACATAGAATGAAATGCTTAGATCAAAGTTACTTTACTGTTAACCTTTTTAATTCCTGGAACAAGGCATTTCCTGCTGCATTTGAACAACTCATTTCACTCCAGGTAATTTTTTATCAGTGAGGAATATTATTTGTGAATGTTCAGGAAATTAATGAGAAGTGTCCCGTATCGTCCTTAGCTTTCATTACTTCATACAAAGATGAGACAAATGCACCATTCAGTGATCACAGAGCATTTAAACATTCCTGCAATACCTTCATCTGCTTCAGCCAGCTTGCTAGGGTGGGATTTTCTTTTTCCAGACAGTTTGATGGCCTGATTTTACTCTTGATGTGAATCAACAGACAAATGGCAGTGAACTAACAGTCTTGGAAAAAGTATATGTTCATCAAAGTCATTCTGGTAAACAAATTGTGGCAGCTCAATTAATCATGTCAGTTTTACGCTTCCTTCTTGCTACCTTCCCCCCACTCAGTTTAGTTGTCACATGCTGTGTTTGCCTTATGTCAGTGAAAGAATATTGGAATGAAGACGGACAAACCAATACAGAAGTAATATATTATTTAAGTAATTCACCTGAACCCTACACCCTGTACTCATGGTCAGTAAGCATGTCAGTGAATGAGGACTGAGCCATTTTTTCCACTAACTTGATTTTAAAAGAAATTTTAAAATTACAAAAGAAATTTTAAAATTACCAGCTTATTTCTGAGCTGGTTTAGAAGTTCTGTGCTAGGATGTAGTTTCAGTATACATGTGACTACTGCCTGTGTGAAGTAGTAGTATTTTATTTTACACCTGCAAAATTTGCATCACTAGGTAACCACATAATTTCACATGTGTGAATAGATTTCCCATAAAATCTTACCATTTGTGCACACGGAAACATTTGTGGGAAACTGCATGCTGATTTTACAGTCTACACTCCTTTTTTGAAATTAGCTATGTGACAGTAAGATTGTTTCCAGATCTGTAAGGTTTTCATTTTTATAAGAATACTGTGACCAAAATCAGAAAATAAATTTGTGGCTTTTTCCGTATGCATTCACATTTTTCCATTTTGCTATGAAAACAAAACAAATAAGGCTTAAGTAGAAATTCTGGAAGAAACCTCAAATTTATAACCAGCTGTTTTCTTGGTAGCTTTTTTCTTCCTAGCAGTTAGGGTGGCTTCTTTAGCTTTTACCAGTTGTCAGGCTCCGGTCTTCCACCCTGAGGAATTGCACACCTTGCAGACAGATGTGGGCATGTAAGAATCAGAATAACCCTCCCTCCCTTCCCTACACATACTTATATCCCCACACACGAGTGTTTATAAGGGGAAACCTTGTATGGCTTTTTAACTTTGTCCCATTAGGACCAGTGACTGAGCTATTGTAGGACAGCAAGGACCAATTTCTCCAGATAGAGATCTGGCAAACTGAGGAAAAATCTCTCTAGCAAAGTTTATCTGGAATTATAACCAGATTGATGCTAATGATTCTTACAGTGTGCATATAAACATTTTAGTATGGAAAAAAATCTCACAGTCCAAAACAGCTACTTGAATTTGTATTTCACCTTATTTTAAGGAAACTATAGCTGTAAGAGATCAAACATAGAAAAAGCTAAGGACCCAACTCTAATGCCTGCTTAAAAAAAAATTATTCTGTCATTAGCCCAGAGAAGTTGTGGCTGCCCCATCCCTGGAAGTGTTTAATGCCAGTCTGCATGGAGCTCTGAGCAGCCTGGTCTAGTGAAAGGTGTCCCTGCCCATAGCAGGCAGGCTGGAATGAAATGATCTTTACAGTCCCTTCCAACCCAAACCTTTCTATGATTGTATGATCAATAAGTGAGAATTAGCTTGATGTGCCTCAAGCTCTGAGGAAACAAAATTGTCAGCAGTTTAGGCTACAAATTATGTTAATTATTCAAAGGCAGGATCTTTTTAAGGGAGTCCTGCTGTAATATTCATATCCAAACTTCTGTGGCATTCTTTATTCAGGACTTGTCTCAATCAGCTGTGATATGGCTGTGTAAAGTTAATCGATAAATAAGAGTTTGAAAGTTAACACAACTGACTTGAATTAGTGTATTGATTCAAAGCTACAAAAGAAACCAATTAATATTAAAAAAGACCATTTGGAATAACAATTGGTGTACATTACTGCTATTTGCAATAGTGCAAATCTAGCCTGCCAAACTAATTACATATTTTTGTACTTTGACAATTGATTACAGACCATTTACCATATTACTTTATTTACACCATCTTGTTAGAAAAGCAACAGATCAGTGAATTGTTTTTTGCTGTGATCAATAATGTTTAATCTGATATTCTTAAGAAATGAAGTATGATGCATCTACAACATATAAATCCTCTAGAGGCTAAGACCACCACTTATCCTGTGTCTTCAACAAAGTAAAAAAAATAAAGGGACTTGGTTTATGAACTGCTAGGATAGTAGACTAAACTAAAGGTTAGGGAAATTTCTGCTAAAACCCAAACACAAAGGAAGTACCAGGAAAAATTCATTAGAAACTTGAAAAGGTTGTTAAAAATAATATTTTAAATAAAGTAGTAAGTAATTAAGATTAGTAATGAAATCCTTCAGTAACAGCACAAACCAGCAAAATAAGCAATAAGAGGGAATATTCCAAGTCCAGAAATTCATATAAATGGATTTTTTTTTCTAAAAATACCCCTTTACCTCTCTGAAGATACTATATCTGGCAAAATAAGCATGGCAATTATTGATGAGACAGCACTATATCTGGTGAGTAGAATCATTGCTTCAAGCTAATAGAACAGTATTTCAACCAAATATAGTGTTATAGCTTTTGAGTTGATAGGATTGACTTCATGGAATACACTTGTAGAGCCTGCAGATTTCTTGCTTAACTTCTAAGGATTTTCAAGCTGTATGAGGAAATATTTAGTGCTCAGAATTAGAACTTAATCCAGAGAGTTACTGACTTTTTGTATCAGTATTCAGAAACTTGTTTTAAGGCCCTGTTCTTTCTTGCCAATTCCTCTCATTATTGGTCCTTTCCATTGAAGTGAGGAGTAGACACAACTCACAACTACCATGAAGAGGACTCTCACGTGTCCTTTTATCTTTTAATTGTGTCAGAGGGCAAAGAACATCAGAGGATTCTTTTTTATAATGATAAAAGAAAGGTAGAGACTTTTTCATAGGCTGAAACATAAATAGGGTACTAGAACATTTGTGTGTTTCATAGAAGAGCAACTACCAGAACCAGATTATACTATCCAAATGTCTTTTTAAAATACTACAAGAGGATGTAAGTTTTAGGTGCTTACTTATAACTGTGTAAAGCTGCAAAGGCCTTATTCAGCCACTGCCTAATGTGAACGGCAGCGTAAAGATGAGACTGTAATTTCTGAGTTTTATAGGCCCTTGTGTTTTGTTTCTGTGTGGACCTGGGAGCATCTTAGTTTCAGTAGTACTGAGCAACTTGGAGCTTAATTCCCAGCCAAACTCCGTGATTCACAAAATGAATTCCGGAGGTGCTTCATCAGCTGTCCCCACAAGGGGTTAATAGCTCATGTACAGTCCCCCTCAACTCTCAAAAATGTTGCAATGGTGACTTGCTCTTTTTATCTAAATGACATCTCATAGTCTTATTAATGAGCCCCACATGGTTCCCTAGCACTCTGTTGTGGCCTTGGCCCATGTTTATTGTGAATGGAGTGCTGAGAACCATGCAGAGGTGAGAATCTCAGACCTGGCCTTGCAGCAACCTCCTATGAGTAGTTTTATTTGACTCAGGAAATCCTCCTCTCCTCCTGATTTCCTACTAGAGGAATGAGAAGTCTGGGCTCACCACTGAGCACACTCAAGGACACATGTGTTGTCAGGTCTTCTGAAAATCTCCACTGTTCAGGTCATCCCTCCTCCTGAAGAATTTATCTACACAGTTTATACCTTTCAGCTCTTTCTACTACCTCATGTATCTGGGTGACATAACATCATCACAATTTAATGACAATTACAGTAATTTCACGATTATAAGCCGCACCATTTGGACTAAAATTTTGGTCCCCCAAAGTGCGGCTTATAATCAGGTGTGGCTTATATATGGACAAAGAACAAAAAGTTGCTGTTTTAGTTTGGAGGACAGGTATCTGCTGTGAAAGACAGGAGCTTCTCTTTGAAATGGAGAATGGAAACCCCCTCCCTCCAAATTATTATAATTTTGAAATCAAGGGGCTTTCAGGCAAAAATATGGGAATTAGGAATAACAGTTCTTTTCTGGGAAATTAAAATAGAAATATAGTACTACAAAGAAACAAACCCAAACCCTGACAAAGTCAGAGTACAACCTGACACCCCGTCAGGCAGGGTGTTGGTAGCAGTCCCATTAAATGGTGGTTACATTCCTCTTGCAGTGACAGATGTGGTTCAGTTGAAGCAGTGCTTCTGCAGAAGGTACAGTTTTCCTCCAGAGGTCCAGTGGTGATGTGGAGAAATCCGGTTTTCCTCTGGAGTCCAGTGGAGAAAGGGGCTCCCTTAGTGTCCCAAAACCTCTGTTTTTATCTTGGTAAGAAATGTTGGGCCCTTCCCCCTGGCTGGAGCAACTTCCAATGAGATGCAGTAATTTTATCAGTCGCACAGTGGGACTCAATGGGCCATCAGCAGAAAATGACTTGCTGGAGGAAGGATGGGTTATGAAAAGATAAAGAACAATGCCCCGCCTGGTTTCAATGGATGGCCCATTAGCAGAATATCTCCCGCAGAGATAAGGATCTCTGCCCACACCCTCAACAGAGGTTAATAGAATAGATACCTTTTATTACACTCTGTATTGTAACCCAGGACAGTTGCCAACACCCGGATGTGCAGCTTATAATCTGGTGTGGTTTATAATCGTGATATATACCTTGACCACTTACTGAACACAGTCCAGGTTGCTGTTTCATCGCCCTCTACACACTCCCTATACCCAGAAGAGCTGTTTACATTAAGGTCCCAACATCTCCTATCTCCAAAGTGTGCAGTCAGGTTGTAAAATTTACCAGCTTTGTTGGTTTCAATAATATTTTTCTATTTCAGCTTTCCCGTTTTCACAGCCCATGCTCTGCAGTTGGAATTCAGGCACGTGGCAGAAGGAAAACCTACCTTGATATCAGAGATGTCCAGGACTCATTTAGTCTGCAAATGCACATCTTGAACTAGTTCAGGGTAGTGAGCTTTGTTGGAGCAAGTCACCGATGTTTTTTGGGGATAGAAACCCAAGAAGCTCATCATTCTGCTTTTCCCCAGTGATTTATTCATTTTGGTGGCCCCTAAAATGCTGAAGTACTTGTCGCTTCTGTATTTTCTTTTCTCCCACTTGTGGATTTGCACATAGCAGAGCACGCTGGGGTCCAGACTGAAGAAGGATAAGGCTGTGGAGCAGCACTGTGAAAAGGGTTCTCAGTGAACCTTGGAAGGTGCAAAGTCCATCCTACTGGGAACACTGAACATTGCATTGTTATATCCAGGGCAAAACTAAGGTGCTATGCATGTTTAAGATGCAATAATTTGGACCCAAACCATTATACAATATATAATCTCTTTCTGAAATTAACTGCTATAAAATACTGCTACTTGCAAAATACCCATATAATATTGAAAATGTTTTATTTATCTGGGCAATAAGAAAAATAATTAAATAAAGGAAACTGCAATCAAATCTGCAGATCCTGTATCAGACTGAAAGAACCTATGAGGTTTTTTCTCCCATTAACGCCCTTTTGCACACTTCTGAGATCTTGTGCACTTTTATGGAATATCTGGCACTGGCCACAGCTGGATCAGGATGCAGGACCTCCCACTCAGTCAAAATTTCTGTATTTCTGAGTGAGGATTACACTTCTTGTGGCTATTGTTAAACCTTGATATATTTTGAGGTGTCCTCATGTATGTCTGGTTAGTCGCTAACTTCTTACGGGGAATAAAAAATATCCATCCCAGTAAAAATATTTGCTAGCATAAATGTCCTAGACAACAGTGACTGCTCTCTCTCTCACTAATGAGGAACCAAGACCAAAAGCAGATAAAGGACTTGCTTTATGTGAGAACCCTTTGATTGAACAGAGATCTGAGCAGATCTGAGTAGATTTAGTCTGCTCTGCAGGTAGCTCTGCCTTGATGTTTTAATGCAATGTAATTGATTGGTAACTGATCTGGATTACTTCAGGTTTTTTTTTTTCTCTTTTTTCTTACTCCCAGTGATTTTTAATTTTTTCTCCACAGCAATTCTGGGTAAGCCAAATAAGAAGTTTTTCTAATCCTGTCTGACACATCATACTTCCCCTCTGGCATTAAACACTTTTTTTTGACAAGACATTCTTTTTTCTCCACATCTAAATTAACTTTTTAGGCATTTCTTTGGTAATACAGGCAGGGAAACAACCAGTGCAAAATGTCCTCTTCTATAACCAAAGTTTCCATAAGAAGTACTTTCTCATTATAAAGAACTTAGTCTCAGTAAGATATGAATCTGAAACAATACTCACCTCTTTAACGAATATTGCAGAGAAATTCCTGAAAATAGATTTGCACAGTAGCTCACAAGTTGAATGCAATTTATGAGTTTGTTTTGGCTTATAATGTAGATGCTGGGATTTTGGGAACTGGAAACTATAACAGAAGAAAATAAACTTGTGTGTGTGAGATTAAGAAAAAGGCATGTGAAAAATATGGGTTTTTATTGTTCCACATTTATGCTGACTTGTTGGCAGGCATAATATTGTGCTGAACTAAATCACATGACAATTTTAAGAGTAAGAATTTTCCTTAGCAGGAAAAGAAAAGCTTAAAAAAAAAATTGGTAAAAAGTGTTGGCAATTACAGTTTTCGGAGTATGCTCTGTAAGCTCCTTTTCTTTCTACCATATCTGTAATTTGGATCAGCCACCAGGACAGTGCGTACTTGAATAGCAGAAAAGTGCCAGCAAGGCTCAGGGACAAAGCTCTGCAAATTGCTGGCTCACCTCTGAGCTCTGGTGTGGATTATAGGATCAAAAGCCATTACAGTACAGGCTTTGTTTGCTTTTGTATGAGTGAAAACTAAGTTTACTCTGAGGAATGTTTGGTGGTTGGATTTTCACACAGAGAATTGAACAGGCTTGTTCATATTTCTGAGTGGCATTTCCAGGGAGGCAGAGTTTGTTTGGAAATATCCCCATAGTTGTGGGTTTGTAGATTTAACTCTTCACCAACGCACTAATGAATACGGATAATTTGATCATAACTGCCTTTTCCTGAGCAAAAACCAGGTAAAAAATGCAAACATTTCCATTTCCAGTGGCTGTGCAGGAACTTAGAGTCTGATATATTTTACTGGAAAAATTTCTGGTTATCCTCAGAATCACTCAGTACTGTGCTGACTATGCTCCTCCTTGAAATAAAGGTAGAAAAAATTAGACCAATATGTAATACTTCAAAAGTTTCTTCATAGAGTTCACTAGATATTAAATACTGGTGAGTGGTCTGGTCTTCACTAGGAATTATCTCCCTCATTCCTAATGATGCCACATGCATGACTAACTGGCGCCTTCAAAATAGTAGTTAGGGATGAGAAGAGTGAAGATGTTTCTAGATATTTAAATTATATTGAATATGAAATAACAGAAATAAGTCCTGGGAGGGGAAACAAAAAAGTCAGCATCAGGAAAAGAATGCAAAATAAAGTAATCAGAAGTGCCGCAAAGCTGTTTTGGGTCAACTGGGAATTTTTCTAATCCTTACAACAACAGTGAAATCTTCCTGACTTTGACTATTGATGAGACATCAAACCTGTAGAATCTCTGTAAATGGATTAAGAAAGAGAAATCAAATTCAATCAATCGAATTATTTTAGTCCTATTAAAATACCTTGATATTTCAGCATGAGAGGGATGTTCATGTGAAGAGCAAAGCTCTTAATATGATGATATTTGTAAAAAGAAACCCCGTATGTGTCTTTTTTGCAAGCTAGTATGTTCAAAATAATTATCCCTCTAATCAAAATAGTTTTAATAATGCTTTTTAATCCCCCAAAATCTTGTGTTGTCATAACATTCTTGACCCAGGTGGCAGGAGCATTGGTTCAAATGATGACTTGGAGCAAAGCTCTGTAACTCTGTTACCCATTCTGGAATGAGTTCTACAAGCAACCAGCTCTACTGCCGCAGGGTGAGTTGTGTGCATCTCATAGGGAAAGCAGTGACTCTTAGAAACAGGTCAAGGTAACCTTGTCTTTTCTGCTATGAAGCACATTTCTGGTGAAGATACAAAGTTAGCTGGTAGGGTCAAATTTATGAGAGAGACAAAAAAGTGAGTCTTTTACTTTCATATTAAGCTTTTCACTGCATTATTTACACAATTTTGATGTTTACCACTCTCTCTTGTTGAGGTGCCTAAAAAGTGGAAAACCCAGTGCCACCTGACATGGGGGATTTAGAGCACAAAGACTAGTAACTTCTTAAGCAGAAGCATAATTAATAAAGATTAATACTTCTGGGATAGATCTTAGAGACTTTGAACAACTTGTTTGACTCCAGAAGAAAGTTAATGCTCATGCCTTCTCTGAACATATCAATTAAAATGAATTAAAGCTGAGCAAGATGAACACAGATACACATACACATGTACCTTTGAAATCAGTGTGTTCTGTGGCTGCAGGTGCTTCTTAGCTGAGCCATGAAACATTTTTTTCTTGGTTTGCTGCACTCTGCCTACCACATGAGGGGTTTGATATTGTTTCATGGGTGCTGGCTAGTGCTGCAAGGTGCCTAAAAATTAAAAATAATCAAACAGCATCCTTTTGGATATCTGAAGGTTAAAACTCTTCATGATTCATCGGAAGCAGCTTAATGTTTCTGTTTGGGAGTGTCTCTGTGAAAATTGTTTTGGTTTTGAACTACTACTGCAGACTGTATAATTTGCACATAAAACAGCTCTGGGCCTCTTCCTTTAGTTCTATGCCACAACTGGTTTAAATCAGTGGAGTTACTTGAACAAGGACTTACTGCTGAGCCCAGAGATATAATTAGTAGAACTTGAGTTCCTAGGCCACCTAGACCTCTTTCAGAAAAGACCTCCCTTTTTCTTTAGTTACAAGAGGTAGGTAACCATCTTCTACCCATATGATTTTTTTCTCACAAGGTATGCCCATATATTGCACTTATCAACCTTGGCCTAAGACTGGCCAGAGAGATAATTTTGCCTTCATTTTGCTAGAGGAAAGAGTTACTGACAAGCTGAAAAAATAGAGTCCCAGAGAAACAGAAAAATAATCAAACATGTTGCATGTACACACATTGAAGATAAAAACCCATTACATAACAGGTAACATAAATTGGCAAACCAGCTCAGCATGCCCTCACACCAGGGTCCTCCAATACAGAAGGGAAGGATTCCCAGGTTTTGTGTTGTGATATGAAGATGGATCTCCACCTGACTGGTAGTTCAGCAGAAGAGAAGAACTAGAAAGGACCCCAAACTGAGTATATATTCTCAGTGTTTAACTTCTGTAAAAAATATTTTTAAAAAAGCAAACACTGTATCAGGATGTATAAACATGAGTATTATATGTAAAACAGCTGCTCTGCTGAATACTGGCCTCAGCTGGAGCATTGCTGCATCCAATTAGAGGCACCATATTTCCAGGAGTTTGTGGACCAAAAGAAGGGGAGAGCAAAGCAGAACAAAAGGATTGATCCAAAATCTGCAATATGTGGCCTTGAAGAAAGGGTTGGAATGGTGGGGTACAAGGAATAGAAAACCAAGGGGTCAGTGTAAGACATTAAATATCTAAATGGCTGCTGCTAACGTGAGATTCCCAAGATGTTCTCCAGGCATTGTTTAGGATTTCAATCCATTGAATTTTAGGGCAAGAAATAGCACATTAAAATGCAGCTAGGAAGATTTAGGTTAGACAAGAGAAAATATTTTCTATTAGTAAGGATAATTACACAGTGGAAGAGATTTCTGAGAGTAGCTATGAAGTCTCAATTGCTGGAAGTTTTAGGAAAAATTAGACAAACATCTGCTAGTGGTGGTTTAGGTGTAGTTGATTCCACCTTTAGCTAACTCTGTGATCGTGACTGTTTATCCTGAGTGATTTGCTCTTAAGGTGATAAGGTCAAATGTGGTGGATATATTGATTTCCCACTGCCACTGGCTAAGCTGGGTGCTGGTTGGGGAAATTATGAGCTAAATTTAACAGCAGTCAAAGGAGACAGTAAAAGAGGGCAGAGTCTGAGATGAACACTAGGGGTAATTTCCTTTTCCTCTCTTGACCTCCAGTTTGAACTTAGCTGATGGACTTGCCATCTGTATCTGCTTCTTAAAGGAGCATACTTTCACCCATGTGCTGTAGGAAATAGCATTTCCAAGTTCAGAACTGCTCCTTACGAGTGGGAAAACAAGTAGGGTAAGAGAGCATGGTTAAGTAGGAATGTAGCAGGGAAGTAACTTTTATATTCAAATTTCAGTAACACAGATCAGAGACAGAAAGTAGTAGTCCATTGTTAAGCAATTTAAGTTACAACTAAAGGCCAGTTGAACTTTGATGGAAGAGGGATCATGCTGAATTTGGGATCTGCAGTGAAAGACAAGAAGCTGGCATCTCACCCTCTGAATCATGAGAGATTTGTCATATGGTCAAACAGTATTTTTAAACTGCCCACTTTGCCCGAAAATAAGAATCCTCCAGTAATGCATTAAGTGGGGTGATTTATATCTGCCAGAGGGGCTTGTTCTTTTGATCATTCCTTTTCCTGAGGGGCATTGTATTGTTCTGGTTTAGGAGTTTTTTAAATGGTATGACTGATTAAAAAAATGTTCCCCAACACATGACTTTGATATTCATGTTTCATTCCCAGGAAATCTTTAGGATTTATCAATCCAGCCATGTGAAGCTAGTGAGTTTTCACTTGGCAAGGTTTGTTATTTCATTTTGAATGTTTCTGTGACTACACAGAGTCTACCATAACTCCTAAAATCACAGGTTTGGGGTCAGAAATGAGGAAAATCCTATTTTAAATACTTCAAAAGCAGCAGTATGTACTAGATAATGTAGTATCTAAATTAGGGAAAAATCTAAGGAAAGTAGGAAAATGGGTTTCCACTTGTTAGGAACATTTTAAAAAATATATAAACTAGTACATTATTCCCCACTGTGATGTTAAAGAAACAACACAGATGTTTTATAGGTCGTGCATTGTCTCTTTACATGGCAGATGAACAGTTGCTGTGGAACTATGCAACCTAGCATCAGCTAAAGTATTTAAATATGTAATCAAATAAGTTCAGATATTTGTGGGCTCCATGTACTTTCTAGATGAAAGACAACAAAATTTGGTCCAAATAAGGACTTTCAAAACCATGGCTTTTTACTGACTTCACATGGCATTAATCACTTTCCTAATATAAACAAAAGACTTGGTTCTTTTAATTACTTTTTACAGTAACAGTTCCAGGAGGTCTTTCATATCAAGCCTAAATAATAAGTACCAGGCATTGGGAAAGTAAAATTTTGGCACATTTCTATCAATGACCACTCAATTAATAATTTCTGACATATTTTATGTCCATCTCAAAATATTTACAATTACTGCTTTTCACCCATCATTCAAACTTTGCATTTGTCGAAAGCAAATTAACTGAATTAGCTACCTTTGCCTTATTTCCCTTTACTTCATAGAAACACACATACCCTGCACATTGTCAGAAGACCTTTTATTCTTCAGCAGTTTTTCAGAATTCATATGCTTGGATTCTGATGCTCCTGCTGGTTTAAAGGAGAAATGCAACACTAATAAATTATAATAAATTGTCAGACTCAACGGGTCTGTGACCTTCAGTCAGTAGGGGGTTATGTGCAACACTTCATTTCCCCTTCTTTTAGCTCTGGTTGCTTCCCTTGCTGTTAGGCAGTGTCCTTGATTTATGGGTGGGCCACCAGCAGGACATCTCACCTGCAAAAATAGTTCACACTGTGTTGTTTATTATACTAAGTAGGCTTCATGCTGACAGAGGGTTTTTACAAGGGAAAAGAGCTGCTGTCAGTCTTTCTATCATTTGAGCCAAACTGGCTCCAAAGTTCTCTCAAATTTCTACATGAAGTCTAGGAACAAGAAACCAGAGTGAGCTATTGCCCCTTCTTCAGTGCATCGGTCTCTTCTGGCTTTTTTGACTGGAAGTTCAACAGAAGATGAGAACAAAACTAATGAAAAACAGGGATAAAATGTGAAAAAAAAAAAATCCCATCTTAATTTAGAGCAAATATTTAATGCTGCCTACATAATTGTGTATATCTGATTTCTCCTTATGGTAAATTATTACCTGCTGTGTGACACATTGCAATTTTTTCTGATTAAAACAAAACTTTTTTATTTGCTGAAGAAGAAAACCAAAAAAACAACATAATTGCCCCTGTGCAAATACAGGACAGAAACACTAGTTACATAAACATGAACTAGGTGTCAAGAAAAGCAACCAGTAAGGCTGTAGGGTTACCTGTATGTTTTCTTTTTTCTCTCTTCATGAGTCTTTCTAAGAAAATATTCCATGTTTCACTGAGGTAACATGAAATTAAAGAAAGGAAGTAGAAACACTGGAAACATCTATTAATTTTGGAAACATCTATTAATTTTGCACATCTTTACATTGTCATGCTCTCTAATAGGACTTTTATAAAGACTTTCCACTGTGTCACTCCAAAATTAGTAAAAAGTTCCAGAGATTGCCCACATTTGGTAGGATGCTAGCTATTAATGACTAATAGATTATAGAATCATAGAATTATTTTTTGTTGGAAAAGGTCACTAAAATCCTCACGCCCAGCAACATGATCATTATGCATAATCCCGAAAGAACTCTTTTCCACTGTGCTCTTCTATAGCTGCTTTGAGTTCTGTGGTGAGATGCCATTGGATGGAAATTGGCTGCCTGCTGAGTTTTGCTGTATCACCAAGGCTGGACTACTACATTTTCCATTATGGAAACCTTTATCAGTTACTAACCTGAACAAAACTGAAATCTCGGGTGAATCAGGAGGAAATACATGACTGTATGTCCTTTATGAGCATCAACTGAAGTGCAGTTGTGGTGTGGTGTCACCATGGCCCTTTTTGTTGAGGTGTGCATTTTATCCACAAGTCTCCAGGTGTTTCCAGGCTTGCTGAGAAACCTTACTCCATTTCTGGTGCTGTGTTTTGTTCCACATAATTGAATCAAAAATAAAAGTAGACACTTTTTAAAAATTTTATTTGTACAGATATTTATTAAAAATGCAATTATGGTTCAAATGAACAAGTGGCACCCAAAGAGACAAAAATCTTCCCAGCACATCAAAAAATTTGGTTGGGTTGTGAAGCATCCTAAGACATTGTATGTGAAATCATGCTGAAATCTCCTTAAATAAGACTGAACTGGCATATTAGCAAACATGCAATTTGTCAGCATTTCTGAAGCTAAAAGCACAGGTTAGAACCACAAAACCTAAAGATGAGCAAGTCATATGATGATATATGTATTCTGTAGGTGCTCTGAAGGAAATGAGTAATGATGTCCTGCTTTGCTAGGTCATACTGGTTTTGCATACCTCCTCACTGTCCTTCCTTTGACAGAATAGATGTCTTTTACCTCAAGAATATTTTTGTGGTTCTTTGGAAAAAGATCTAGTCACACTGAAGAAAAAAATTGTCTATCTATCTATCTATCTATCTATCTATCTATCTATCTATCTATCTATCTATCTATCTATCTATCTCTCTCTCCATCTGTCTGTCTGTCTGTCTATCTATCTATCTATCTATCTATCTACCTACCTACCTACCTACCTGTCTATCTTCCATAATTTATAAATTTTCTTCCTACCTACCATGCCACTTTGCTGAGAGAAGCTCCTTTAAAACTGTCAGATTCAACACATTATACAAAAATAATATAATAATGAAAAAAATATTTTTAAATACACCATTTAAAATCTACTCATTTTTTCAGAAAAAAATGAAGAAATAAATAAAAAATATCACCTCCTATTTATTTGTCCATTTTTTTTCACATTAATACATTTTTGATATGCTGAATTATAACATCATTTTTGTAACCAAAAAAAGTAAAGAATGAAAATTCCATAAAGTGATGAGTCTTCAGTGTTAAATGAGTTCCTCCATGCTAAATGTGTGAGATTTTTATCATTTATTCTGGAAAGGATACATAGAGAAATATGGTTACAGATTAATGCAGAACAGTGATTTAAAACATTTTTTATCTGGAAACATCTTGATAAAATGATATCTCTGAATTCACTTTTTTCAGAGTGAATAATGAAGCTGACTTATGTTAGTCAGCCTTCTTTTAAATTTCTCTCATCTCTTATAAGTAGTCAATAGATCACCAAGATGGTCAGGTCACTTTTTCAGAAATATTTATTATTCTAGTAGACATTGTTCACTTGACAAATTATTGAGGTACAGTTTTTGTTGTTCCCAAACAAGCTTAAATAATAGCAAATTATGAATAAAATTCTGCTTGTTTGGGTCTCTGCATTGATGCAAAGAAAAATAGAAATTGTCTGTGATACAATTTTTGGAATGAAAATTAAATGTAAAGTGAAATAAATCTGTAAGACTCTGCTTTTTGGTTTGCCTGGGTGAATAAACATGTCATGTGTTGCATAAATTTCAGTTGAAAGAGCTCTGACTCAAAATGAGAGCTCATTTCTTGCCAACAAGCGACGACACACTGCTGACCTGATCTTGAATGCCAAGGGATTTTCCACTTCACAAAATCTCCTGCAGCTTGGCCTGCTCTGCTCAGCCTGGGAGACACTGTGGAGAGACACGGGGAGCTCTCACAGTGCCTGTGTGCATCTTGTCTGGCTCTGCTGTGGCATGGCTACAGACACGCCACTCTAATTCTAATACATATACACAAATAATTTTATTGTCCTTAGAAAGAGTGGACTTTGCCTGCCAAGATTTTGGTAATGTATTAAAACATTGTCTCCTTCCAGACTAGTTAAAGTCTTCAGCAGCTCTGTGTGATATATGTGTATTGGACTGTGCATGGTTTAAAACACAACACAGATCCAAAGACTGATGCATCTGCCCATCCCTGCTCATGAGTAAAAGGAATAAACAAAAAAAGGGTCTGTCTGGCTATTCATGGAGGTAGCAAAGTCACTTTCTCTTGAATGATATTGGAGGATGGTGTCTAATTCCTTGACCACTGCCTTCTTCTTAACTGTCTAGCAGAGACGTCAATCTGTTCTTCTGCGACTTCTCCTCTCGAATCCAAATAATCCATGCCAATCTGAGCAAGTAAAGTGATTTTCTTTGTCCCTTCTTTTGAAAACACCATGACTGTCTTAGAAACTTGATAAAAGTTTCCATAGTATGCAGTCTAGCCTTTTTTTATCCTTCTTCAAAGTCACTTGCCTAGTCTTGGGGTTTAGTGCACCTGCTTCCAGTCTTCCTAACACTGATGATAAATGTATCCACTTCTGCTCTTGATCACCTGCATGGCTGATCTCATGGCTCTGCTCATGAGGTCTTTCAGGTATTTCTCCTTAAATAAAACTGCAAAGTTGCTAACCTGCTTTCATTTAAATCTCTTTCTGATCATCTCTGCTGGATGCTGCAGGTAATCAGACAGGGATGACAGACAGGAGAATTGTAGTTGTGGATTTTTCATTTCTTTTCGAAAACAAACACCCTTCTACATTCTCCATCTCTTTTCTTGAACACAAAGATTTTCCTGGCATCAAGTAAAATGGGCTCACAATGCCTTTTTCCAATTTAATTTATATGATATTGCAACAGCAAGTCACCTTAACAAACTGTATAAGTAATCTTAAAGTTTTTGCTTGCTGGCTTCTGAAATTTCAGTTCTTATATTTCCTTTTCTCTGTTAAATGCAAGCTGTTTTCATCCCAGTGATAGCTTTCTCTCCTTGTCCAATGGCTTTTCACTGGGTCAATGAAAAGTAGGCATGGGCACAACTAAAGGTGCCAGCCAAGGTCCTTGTGCTTTGCTTACTCTGAACCCCAGCAAGAGCAAACATCTGCTTGTGTAACTTCAAGAGCTATGTTTACAATATGAAGAGAAGGAACACTAAGGAATCTGCTTAGTAATTAACACTTCACTTTTGTCACCTCTGAAACTCAGTGGTTTTAATTTTTTGGAAATTTTCCTGAAATTGGGTTCCTTAATATTTGTGATTTGTGCTGAATAGTCAGTTTTGTAAGAATGCTGAATGGATTATTTTTTAATTAATTGTTAGATATACTTGTCACTTTTTGAGCTATGTATTCCAAAGTCTTTGAGAAAGGAAGTTAATATCATTACCCCTATTGAAAAACATTTTCTTTTGGCTGTCTTTTCTGCAGACCCCCTGAAGAATATTTGGCTAATAATGTTTAATATTTTACATAATATTTTACTTATTTTCCTCTTGGCACTGGAACAACAGTCAAGTAGGAAATCTGGAATATGTTCCACATTTTCCCCTTCTGCCTGTGATCAGTAAGCTGCAAAAGATGAAAGGGATTGTGATTTGAATGCTTCCTTTCTGTGTTTTTTTGAACCCTGAAAATAGTTCTGTATTCTTTTTCATTCATTTATTTTTCTGCTATTAGCATAAATGAAACTGATTGAAAAAAATACTTTTTTCTTCCAAAAAAAGTGATTTTAAAAATTGATGCTGAATCAGAGGGGAAAAAAAAGTATATATTTTTCTAGGGGTGTAATATGCATGATATTTTTTGACAGGATATAAATGTGAGTTGCATATCCTATGAGCCATAATATTACATCTTAGGAGAGAAGTGCGCAGAGACAGACTGTTTCTTGTTGGATTTTTATTGAATTCTTCTTTCTTCTATTCATTTTTATATATTATTGTGGCCCATTAGGTAAATTCAACACAAAGTAGACACCCTTGACTGCATATATTAGGGTCTAAGGTGAAGTATGACCAACCTGTCCTCTTGTAATGATCAACAAAAAATGGCACAGACTTGAAGAATTATGATTTAAGTCTTATGTTGCATAGCTGTAACTATAAGGCAAGTACTAAACTCTGATCAGGCAGATGTGTGAATAAATCATATAAATGACCATATTTATAGAGACATTATTAAATATATAAATATATCTATAAATATATAACATACGTAATTAAATAGATGAAAGTGGTTTGGAAATCAGATTTTTACTTCAAGCAAAAATGCTTTCTTCAGAACATAAAATATGCTGGAAATCAAATATATTACATACAAAAACATGGAAATATGACCAAAGCCTGGAGATGAAACATTAAATGCACAACATATTTAGAACAAACAAATTTTACTGTCTCTTTTATCTTGCATTGTGTATGATATTGACTTTTCTTTTTTTCTCATTTTTTTCTTCTTTGCATATGAAATAAAACAGGAAACAGCAGTTCTAATAGTTTTTGCATTGTCTTAAAGTTGAAATGGCAAGAGGTTCATCAAAAACCAACCATCCTCCCCCTCTCCCCCCCACTCCTTACTTTAAAATAAACATATAATTTCCCTAAAAATGCTCAGAGATAATACAAAGTGTATCTGCAGCCTGCCTGGCAATGTGCCATCTCCAGCATAGCACTGTGCAAAGGTCTGCCTTGGTATTTGTCAGTCACTTCTTGGTGATTTATAACTGAGCTGAAGTTCCTCCTCTCCCCCATTCCCACTACTGCAGGAATTTGTGATGAATAGGATGGAAAATCCACAGCATGTATATTAGTTAACAGGAGGCTGTGACTACAGTTTAAATCTGAAAAGAAATTGAGAGGCCTCTGAGGAATTAAAGTGGTTTTAATTCATTTAAACTGACCAGCCCTGCTTTAACTACTCTACAATTGTGAGCCTTTATCATCGAGGATATCTATTACACTCTACTAAGCATGAGAAAATATACATATTTTTCTTCTTTACAGCAAAAATGATTAGCCTCCTTATTCACCTACATGTCAGGGCCTTTTGAGTTACAAAACCTATATCCACATAATTCAGCTGAGGTTTTAAAGCAGAAAATATCTATTTAGAGACCGTGAAAAGTTTTTATAAAGGTACCGTGAAATATTCTGACTCTGTCTGACCAAAAAGCCAAAATTAAACAATATGTACAGCAAATCCTGTGACACTTGGACTGAGTTTAATCTCATCCTCGATGTTCTTTCTTCAGCCAAAGATGCTTCCAGTGAAAGGCTCTCTGCACGTCTCTGGAATGAGAAGCAGGTGAATTCAGTGGTGTGGATTGCCCACTCGGTTGCTCACATGTTCAGGTCCAAGAAGGCGGTGGTGTATATTGTGGCTCCCTCCCAGGGAAGAGGGGGTGATGCTCTGTTTCTAAAAATCACTGGGAAAAAGGCCAGGGCATTCTCCTGACCCTCTGAGACCATACCACGATACTGAAAGAAACAAAATATAGCTTGGTGAACCTAGAACTAGACATATGTCATTCATTATATAATTAAAAAGTCCACAAACAAACATGACTTAGGGCTTGAAAAACTTCCCAGGCATTTTATGTGTTGTGACACAGAAAGTAAAGCTTGGCAAAGACATCAGTCACAAAACACAAGTGAGAAAACTAACGACTAGCACCAGCTCCTCTTTCAGGCTCAATTTTTACAGCCCTGTGTGTGAATAACAGGTTGTTTGCAGTTCTTTAGCAGCCTATTTTCAAATGCCTCCATGTAGAATTGGGGAGATGATTATGGGAAGTCATGTTATGAAGTATACAAAATTCAGAGAGTATAGTCCTGCACTTATTTGACTAAGTGAATTTTAAACCCTTTCCGTGGTTAAAAGAAATAAGTATTTAAGGGTATTTCCAAGCTTTGGCAAACCAATTTAGGGTCTCAACTGTGGAAGATGAAGTAATTTGGTCTGCTGTCATAACTGTAGTGTCACAGAGGACAGTTTCACTGCTTTCAGGAGCAAGATCTGGCTACAAATATCAAACCAAATCAATGCAGGCTGTCAGGACTGAGGGGTTCTGCATCGGTGATGGATTACTCCTGGCTGCTGGTATTCACAAGTGTATTTTTTCTTCAGGCTTGGATGTTTTAGTTCTGTATTTTCAAATGCTGTGGGGTATTTTATATCCCTTTGCAGCTTGCAGCAAGTCAAATAAATATCTCAGATTGGAGGTTGACCAAGTTCCTTGATTATCCTACAGTGAGGAAAGGAGCTTTCAAGCTATCTGATTTATCTAGCTAATGTATGTCTAAAGCACTTCTCACATTTAGTATTTCTCTTGAACTGGCAGTTGGCCAAGTTCCCTAAACATGTCTTAGTACCAAAAAAAAAAAAAAAGGAAAATATGACTTATCTTCATCATGTCCAAGAAACTAAAATATTATTACTTTGCTAAGTATTAAAAAAGCTGAAGATCTAGGAACAGCCCCAGTGCCAGAGCAACTGCTGCTTGGCATACAATATTAATGCATTTAAGTCACTTCAGAGCACTACTCTACCTCCACATTTCATTACTGTGCTGAAGGCCACAAAGCTATCCATGCAAACTTTGCTAATATCGTAACATAAATCTACAGGAATGTGTGAAATCTCACTATGAACACAGGGACACGCTGTGGCAGTGCTGTGGCTGCAGGTTCTTCACTGCTGGTATTAGGTCTCCAGTGTGTGCAAGGCAACATAATCCATGGGCCAGCGTCTCCAACCCACTTACATTTCCAACACACATCTCTTGCTGAAAAGCAGCTCCACAGAAAGGGATGTGGGGTCCTGGTTGATGATGAGTGGAACATGAGTCAGCAGTGCCCTGGCAGCCAGGAGAACCAACCCTGCCCTGGGGGACATCAGGCACGGCATCACAGCTGGAAAGGGAGGGCATTGTCCTGCTCTGCTCTGAGCTGGGGCAGCCTCACCTTGAGTGCAGTTTTGGCCACCACAATATAAGATATTAAATTATTAGAAAGTGTCAAAGGAAGGCTACAAAGATGGTGAAGGGCCTTGAGGGGAAGCCATTTGAGAAGAGGCTGGGGTCACCAGGTCTGTTCAGCCTGGAGAGGAGGAGGCTGAGGGGAGACCTCATTGCAGTTACAACTTCCTCATAAGGGGAAGTGAAGGGGCAGACACTGACCTTTTGACTCCTATGACCTGTGACAGAACCCAAGGGAATGGCCTGAGGTTGTTTTAGGGGAGGTTTAGTTTGGATATTATGAAAAGATTCTTCCTCTGGAGGGTGGTTGGGCACTGGCTCCCCAGGGAAGTGATCACAGCACCAGCCTGAAAGTTCAAGAGTTTGGACAATGCTCTCAGGTACCTGGTGTGACTCTTGGGGTGTCCTGTGCAGGGTCAGGAGTTGATTTTGATGATCTTTGTATGCCGCTTCCAATTCAGGATATTCTATGATCCTACAATTCTGTATTTTAGCACCAATTTCACATAATAATGAGATCCTGTGTAGGTCTGGTATCACAGGTTTGTCATATAGCTTCCTCTGTGAAAAAGGCATAGTACACAGAACACCCCAAAGTAACAAGAATGTCACAGAAATGAGGAAATACTTTAACCACTTGATAGGAATGCAATGTCAAGAAACAGTTATATAGAGTCATCTGTTCAAAAAACGTATTATCAGAGTTACAGCTGGATGAAAGGTATAAAAATATTTAAGAAGACTATTTGATCTTTGTATTATTTATCTTTGTTTGTTTTGTCTTGCTGAATGCTGTTGTAAATGATCCTGTCAAATCTGCGGAGAGAAATGTTTCTAAACCAGTTAACTGCTTACTCCAATCAATAGACTAAGTGCTTTCTGCTGTACTTCTGAAAATAGACATCATAAGAAAACTCTAAATTACATATGGACATTCTGTTGCAAGGTAATTGTCAAATTATGTGAATCCAACTGCAACTATTTGGGCATTGGAAATGCAATAACAACTGTTTCGCAGCAAAAGTTTGAAAGGGTCAGAACATTACAGCACTTCTGTGACTAATAATCACTCTTAGCTGGAGAGAAATTCCATTAAATCAGTGGTAAAATCATTGTAATAGAAAACATACATTTTCATTTGAATCAGTGTGAACATGATTAGGAGGCTCAAGTCAGTATTAGTTTATACTTACTTGCATGTCAAATCAGAGCATTACATAATTACTTTCTTATGCTCTTTTGTGCATGTTTGCCTACACAGACAGTAAATTTTCTCTGCCTTCCCTTATAATAAATTCAACCTTGTTGTATTAAGTTCCCTGGGTAACAAAAATAGATTTAATTTATATCTATTGCCTCTGCGATGCAACTAAAAGATTTCTAAAAATGCCATCTTCTGGAAATGGAAATTTCTATCAGAATTTTTGTTTGAAGTTGTTTACTTTCATTACTATTTTTAATGAAAATTTTGGCTTTTATAGCAATGTTCCTTTCCCATTGAAAAGTAAATTACCGAATGATAGAATAAGAGAAGGACTGAGGTTGGAAGGTACCTATAGAGCTCTCTAGTCCAAGTTCCTTGCTCAAAGTGAGCTCAATTGCACCAGGTTGCTCTGAGCTGTGCCCAGTTGGTATTTGAATATCTCCAAGCATGGAGCTCTACAAACCCTCTGTGCAATTTGTGTCACCTCCACTGCAGAAAAACTTATTTGTGTTTACATGTAACTTCAGCTGATGCTCTCAGCCTCTTCTCCCGGCATGGGGCTACACTGGGAAGAGCTTGGCTCTGTCCTTCTCCTCCCCTCCACCTCCCATCAGACATTTGCATGCATTGAACAGATTCCCCGAGCCTTCCATTCTCCAGATGAAAAACTCCATCTCTCTCAGCCTTTTCTCATAGACATATGATCCATTTCTTCATCTTTGTTGGCCTCCAGTAAGTTCATGACTGACTCATACCAAGGAGCCCAGAACTAGGTCCCTGGATCCTCTGCAGAGCTATTTCCTGTTTGGTCACCTAACAGTATTCATTAGAGCACTGTGAGAAACAGTGTTTGCTTTGACTATTTAACAAATGCTATTCTAAGATGTCTTTTTGCCCAAAGGCATTGGTCAGCACTTATCATAAGCACAAATAAAGTGCTATGGACAGCCTGAAAAGACATAAAAATTAAAATGAAATTAAAATAACTGCTCTATGTAACCATGTCTATAAAGATTACAACTCTTGGTGTTATATATCTTCTTCACTTTTAATCTACAAAGTGATTTCATGTTAGGTTGGCCAAAAGATTTTTGATTACAAAAAAACCCTCAAAAACATTAGTGTAGATCTTTACTAATACGTTCCAATTAATAGCCAGAACTTGCATGTCACAGCTGTGCGTGAGTTTCAGAAATCAAGAGTTAAGTTAATCTCACCCATCTTTACAGGAGACTGGATATGCACTCAGTCTCTGTGTATAATCATTGAAGGAAGAGGTGGTGACTGCTTATTCCTCTCTTTAATAAAATAGATAAAATAATAATTGAGGCATCAATAAGTCTTTCAATCTGTAGACAGATGCCACTTCACACACAGAAGGAAAACTCACACTGTTTAGTGTGGAACGGTGGATACATTCACTTTACACCCTTCAAAAATTGCAGATTCATAATGACAAAGAGTGACAGCTGCTTCAGGGTCAGTTGTAACTCTTACAATGGGCTACACCCATGTCTGTGGCATTTAAGTACAAGTGACTAAAGAATGTGGTAACACCAAAAGTTCCGGTTATTTTGGGTGTGCTCAGATCACACCTTGGAAACCAAAAAACCATACTCAGGTTTATTGTCACACAACCATATTTACATCAAATCAGCAAAATGGGAAAGTTTTCTGTTTAACGAATAACTTTCTTGTCAAAAACCTGGATGACAGACAACAAGATGCATTGACAAGATGGCAGAGAAAGGAGAAAGTAGATTCAATCCATGTATTTTTTATGAAGGTTCCTAAATTCTGCTTTCACTTATCTGTGGAGTGTATTGGGTTTGTGTGGCAAGGATCTTATAGTGGGACTTCTACAGGAGTGGTTTCTGTGAGAAGCTGCCAGAAGATTCCCCCATGTCCAATACAGCCAATGCCAGCTGGCTCCTACCTGGACCCGTCACTGGCCAAGGCAGACCCATCAGAGATGGTGGTGGTATCTCTGGGATAACACAAAAGTTATTGTGAAGGAGAAATTTCAGCCAGAAAAGAGAGGAGTGAAAGGGAGAAGAAGAAAAGAAGAAGAAAGCAAAGAAGAGATGGGGGAAGAGGTGCACCAGATGCTGGAGCAGAGATTCCCCTGCAGCTGATGGAGGTTCAGGGAGATCAGATTCCACCTGCAGCCCATGGAGGACCCTGCATCAAAGCAGCTGGATGCCCAAAGGAGACATTGTGACCCTGTGGGAAGCCTGTGCTGGAGCCGGGTCCTGGCAGGAGAGAGAAGCCCACACTGGAGCAGGTTGGCTGGCAGGACCCGTGACCCCATGGGGGGTTCCATGGAGCAGCCTGTTCCCGGAGGGATGCACTCCATGCAAGAGACCTGCACTGTAGGAGTTCATGAAGAACCTGTGGGAATGATTTATGTTGGAGCAGGTCATGGAGAACTGTCACCAGCAGGAAGAACGTTGGAGCAGGGAAGAGTGTGAGGAGCTCCTGCCTGAGGAGGAAGGAGCAGTAGTGAAGAACTGTCCACAACCCTCACTCTCCATCCACCTGAGCCACTGGCAGGAAGAGGTAGAGACTCATTAATAAGTTGATCCTGGAAAGAAGTGAGAGACAGGGGAAGGTGTTTTTTGAGATTAGGGTTTACTTCTCATTATTCTACTCTGATTTGACTGGTAATAAGTTCAATCAATTTACTCAAGTCTGTTTTGCCCATGATGGTAGTTGGTGAGTGATCTCTCCCTGCCTTTGTTTCAACCCATGAATCTCTTTTTATATTTTCTCTCCTGTGTCCAGCTGCAGAGGGGAGAGCAGAGTGGGTTGGTGGGTTTGGTGGCGTCCAGCCACAGTCGATCCACCCCACCTTGTTCCTCCCAATAAATTAGCATTATGGTTTTTATCTTGATTGCACTCCTGCCAACTCTTGAGATGAAGGTGTCACTTACTGAACAGGGGCAGTGATGCATAGGCTGTGCAGTCCATACTGCAGACTTTTATATCAAACTTTTAGCTCAATATTCTCTATGGTTTTGGTCAAAATCACAACTGAAAGCTCAGATGTAAAGATGAAAGCATGAGTTGAGACGGTACATAAAGCAAAATCACTGGAGCCATTAATCTATTCTGCTTTATGGCAGAAAAAGATGCAGTTTTCCAAATAGTTCTAAGTAAGAACACAAAGACAACATCTTTGAGAAGCAGTAAGAATAACATGTCATAAAGCAAGTAAATCCTGAACAGGAGGTTGTGGAAGAAAGAAACAGCTCACAGAAGAGAACTGTAAAGAAATAAAGGACATACAGTGCCACAGACAGGTGAGAAATTACCATAATATGATTGAGGGAAAAGCTAATGAGGCCAACTTGGTTGTTAGTCTTCTTTTGACTTCAGTGAGAGTTATGCACAAAGGAGGCACAAACATCTTAAGAACCATCATACTGAAACATAACATGGGTGGAAGAGCAATTCCCCAAAACTGGGGCTGACATTTTCTGCACTGTGTGCTGCCCCAGGGATGAGATATAAGACCCTGAGACAGGAGGCACTGGCACAAAGAAAGGGTCTTTCTCAGGTAAAAAGCTCTGGCTCATGTCTGGGCAGTCATTTACTTGTGGAATCCTGGCATATCTGGCAGTAGATGTTCACAGAAATCTGCAAAAAAAGTGTTTGTCCAAATCTTACTGGGATTTTCTGTGAAAAGATTTTCTGAACGTAACTTTTTGCCTAAAAACATCCAATCCCTTCTTAACTCATTCCAGTGTTTTCACCAGCAGCAGCCATATATATTTTTCTCTGTAGTATCTCGTTTCTTACAATACAGGGATCATTTTTAACCCGTATATTTAAGAACACATCACCTTGTCCTCATTCAAAAGCCTGCTAAAGCACTGTTTCTCTTTAAATGCACAGAAGTGAATTTAAGAGTGAGAAAAGAAAATCCTCAAACCCCATATTTTTAGCCTTAGCATTTTCCACTGGCTTCGATCCCCTGTGTATCTGAGTCAGAGATTAGAGGCAGGGAACACCTTTATTTGGGTATTTTCTTATCTGAGGATACAGTTAGTACTAAATAACTTAGAGGCAATAATGCTAAGAGATTACTTTTACCCCTGTCCATTCTCTATATTGTATAACATTGACAGCCTAATTTCTCTTCAGTAGTGTCTCCTGGAGTTTGTATATGGTTGGGATTTTTTTTCACTGTCACAAAATGGTTATCCACTTTTTGCTTCCAGCTGAGCCTTAGTATGGTTTCTTTAATTTAAATCAAATGTACATGCTGCTTTTTTCAACACAATTAAAGACTAGCTCCTGATAGAAAAATAGCATTAGAATGAATTAATTGTTGGTACTAGTTCGATACCAGATACAAAGAATCTGTTTTTAATTAAGTGTCCCTCTGGTGAAAATGCTGTGTTATAAAAATGACAACTCAGCATGCATATGAATACTGCATTATAACTTCGATGTCATGTTTGCATAGTTTACTGTTTTATGAAATGTATTGCTGTGCTCTACCCTACTGGAATCGAATTAAATTATGAAACTCAAGCTGGCACAGAAATAATGGTCTGAGGATGTATACAATATTACAGTCTTCCCACTCCTCCTAATAACAAAGAAATCGAACTGTCATCTGGTTTGATTTTTTGGAGGAAGAGGGACAATTTCGAGAAGTCAGGAGGGGTGTTTTCATATACTCTAATACTCACAGAGCATGATACTGGAAGATTCTGAAATAACTTCTGCCTGGCTGGAGGAACATTCAGAGAAAGCACTTCAAACATAACAAACATAATCTCTCTTGTGATTTTTTTTTTGGAAAAAATTATACTGCAGCACTGTCAGTGCAGTTGTGATAGTATAATTCAGGACAGAAAACAGTGGAAATATATCTCTCCTTCAAAACTGAGACTGAGATCTTAAGATAGGTAAAGCCCCAAGAGACTTTTTACAGCTGCAAGTTGGGGTGTCCCAGCAATTTCAAGTGAGGAGAGTTTTCTGCTTACCGGCTGTCTTCCCTCATTTCTCCTAGCTTGCATGTTCTGCTTTTCTTTTCATCAGCTTCTGGACATGAAATTGAACTTCTCAGTACAGTTTTTTTGGATTCTTGCTCTGATTTAGGCAAGGAAAGAAGACTTAGTTGAAAAATTATTTTTTTCGTATGTGACTATGTGATGCTTAATGGTAATTTCTGAGGTATTTACTAGTGAGTGAAGTGTTTTGCTCATTCAGCTAGGCTTTTGGAACCTCATCGTTTTGAACTTACTGTGAAATAATAATATAAGGGTGCTTAATATGCATGAAGGGTTTTTTTGTAGCTGCAATTTTCTTGGAAGGAGTTAGGTTATGTTTTAAGTGATGTAAAGGATAACAAACTGCGTGTCAATTTTAATTGCCTAGAAAAGTTGTATGACTTGCCAGAAATTGTGTTGCTGCTAAAAAAGCATTTCTCTAAATCACTGATCATTTTGTGGTTGACTAAATTGAATTTAACTTACCAGTCATCTGTGTAGGAAATTTACTAAAACATGTGAAAGATAAAACTGGCACAGATGTTTATTTTCCCCTTTTTTCCTTTTTCCAGTTAAATGCATCATGTTTCATGAAATTGCTTCATTTCTTTCTTGGGAAAAAAAAAGGCTCTGAAAGAATCTCAGGAAGAAGAAATGTTCACGGCATTCCTTTAGAAGGCTCTTCTCTCTGTGTTTTCATTGTTAGAATGAATGTCCACCTTGGTGAGCAACCTATGAATTGCTGCTCAGCCATCCCAGGAAAAGTTGACTGCCTTCTGTTTCAGGTGAAAGCCTGTGTCTCTAGTCCACACTCCATCCCATCAACACCTGGGAGAGTATTAGTAAAAAGAAAGAGTGTCTAAAATGTATCAGCTGACTTACAGGACAAAAACATATGGTCCCTACATATTTGCAGCATTCACAATCTAATCTGCTACACTGAAACCATGCATGGAGAAGGTTAAAATTTAAAAAGAAGGATGAAGGAAACCAACAGTATTAAGACTGAGATTCTTAGTCACTGTTTTTTTGTCTTAAAGTTGTGGAGGTTGCTATGAGGTGTTACACAACCCTATCAGAGTCTGGTGTACAAAGTGAAAAGTATACAGTAATTTCACAATTACAAGCCGCACCATTTTGACGAAAGTTTTGGTCCATACCCGGAAGTGCGGCTTGTAATCCGGAGCAGCTAATATATGAACAATATTCTAAAAGTTGCCAACCCAGAAGTGAGAGCCCACAGCATCCCCAAGCCGAGCTGGAGCCCGGCCGGCCCTGGCAGAGGTGGGAAAGCCTGGCAGAGGTGGGGCCGGTGGCGCGGGGTGGGGAGGGGGCAGCGGAGCCCAAGCCAGCAGAACCGGGGCCAGCAGCGTGGGGGAGCCCCGCTGTGCAGGGGCCGGCAGTGCTGGCCAGGGCGAGCAAACGCAGCGGCAGCAGTGCAGGCAGTGGTGGGGCGAGCAAGCCCAGCAGCGGCAGCACCACCCGGCCGGCCCTGAGCGGCCCCGCCGAGCCGTAGCGCCGAGTTGGGCCACCTGGCCCCGTCGGCAACCATGAGTGGGCTGAGCCTGCCTGGCCCTGACCCGTGCCAGTAAACCCTGCTGTGCCGCGATTCTGTCACTAATTGGCAAATTTGTGGAAGTTGCACATGGATCCTCACTACGAACGAAAGTGTGGCTAATAATCTGCTGCAGCTTATATATGGACGAGGACCTAAATGTTACCGACACCCCAGAAATGTGGCTTATAATCAGGTACGGCTTGTAATCGTGAAATTACTGTAAATAACTTTGGTCAACTTACTTATTGTTGACCATAAAGAAAGTTGAGATTACTACCTTAGACAAAATACCTAACATTTCTATGGTGAGACAAATGTACTCAGTATGGTGAGCAAAATTTGAAAGGAAGAGAGATATTGAATAGAGGAAAAGAAGTGGAGAAGGGGAAAAGAAGGTAGTGTGAAGGAAGGTGATAGAAAATCAAACAAAAGCAAGTGAACGCAAACAAACCAGGAGGAAGAAGTACAAGAGATTAACAAAGGATGAACAACACATGAAAAAATGTAATATTAGCCACATGAAAAACAAGAGGAAAAAAGTTTAGCTGATATCTCTGCATATTAAGTGCAGACATCTACAGTTTCAGGCTCTGAAAAGACCCAGCTGCATTCCCTGATACCTGATGTTCCCATTCTGTTTCTTAGGAAAAGGTCTATGGAGAAGTGCCTTTAATGTGAGTCATTAAGTGCATTAAGCTTAAGACCGTGGTAAGAACAACGGAAACATTCACTGATATTAGAAGCAGGGTAGAACTCCTCTGCTCTGCAGAATAATTGTTTGTATGCTTCCAAACTACAGCAGCAATTTATATGCTACCTTTATATTGTATGATAATTTGTGTAATAACATTGAAAAATCTATTTGAAGCTTTTGAAATTTGAGACAGCATTTATGTGTGACTAGAACTTTGGCAAGAAACAGAAGAGGAGTATGTGCAATAAAAATATCATAGAAGTTTTAATACTAATGTGTGACACAACATAGGTCAGTGCTACACAATAGGCACAGACTAGGCTTCCACTTGGATAAATAAATAAAATAATTTTGCTAACAGATTAAATGATTACAGCATGTAAAGCACCTGAGAGAAGCAATAAACTGAATCATTGCTTCCTTAGGTATTTTTCCTATTGGAAGAAAGGTTCTACTTTATATAAATGTAAGCAACAACAGTTTTCACTCAGGAAACAATACTAAAAAAAAGTTTTAAAATGCCTCACATTTAATCCAAATGGACAATAATTTGCCAGTACCCACATCAAAGTTGAAGATAACTTAATTTGGACTACTCATGAAATATACTATTACTGTTCTTTCATGTTTTTTCATTAAGTTGGTTGACTTCCTATTTTTGGGTCTTTTATCCTTGCAAATGTCTATAAATAGGATTGATAATAGAACCATAAAATGAAAAAATAGGCTCAGAATACAGTACTTTGAAGTTATCCATAGCCTGTTCATGTTCTGCCTATTTTCTTTCTGGAGATTCTACTGCTTTTAGGATATTAGTTTCCCCTTGGATGTCATTCTTAATTTTATATTTTTTTTATATGATTAGCAGGTTGGCTTCTGAAAAAAAGAATTGCTAAACCATAAATGAGCAAAGACTTCCTTATGTTTTAAATTCTGCTTGGTCACAATAGTGGTTGCTAATATTAAATGTTATTCAGAGAAGCATGTCAATGTATCCTTACATATGGAAAAGGGTAATCAATGAAAAAAGAAATTAATAGCTGAGAATCAGGGACATATCAATGACTTACAGTTACTGGAGCAAAACTGAAAAGGTAAAAGTTTTCAGGGTCACCATAGCAGCCTTGATGTCTCATACAGCTATAGCAGCAGATTTTCTGGCTTGCCTGTAGATTAAGCAGATTTACTGATTGTGTGAAGACCCATCTTCCCCAATTTAGATGTAAAAAGTTGCTCAAATTCAGATTAGACTCTCCAGGGACCATATCTAGTCAATGAGAGAAGCAAGCAATTAGTTTAATCTTAAAGTGGTTGTAGTAAGACAGGCTACATGAATTGTTTTCTGAAGTTTCATACTTTCTTCTATTGATCTTAAAGGAGGTCACAGTGACTTGGACTACTAAAATGAGAAACCTTGGTTTACAGAAGATGAATCCCAATCTAGGTGTATTCCCACAATTCAATTGGTACTTGAGTCTGTCAGCTTTATTAGGAAAAAAGAACTTGCAACAGAATTTTAAAAATAATAATATTATCTGCATATTTTGAATTTTTATATGTAACTTCAGGAGCAGAATATTTTTAATATTGTAATTTTGTATTTAAGACGTCCCTTATATTCTAGCAACTAAGAAAAGGTAGCAGAGATAAGAAATGCAAAACACCTTTCAAAACTAGATTGAAGTTTATCATTATTTATAATTCTCTGAATGATAAAATTAAACACAGTCTGTTTAGTTAACAATTGCTTAACAGTGCCACCAGAGAGAAAGGTAAAAAATACCTATGGCTGCAAGTTAAACAAAAAGTCTTCTTCTAGGAAGTCTTGAATCCACCTAATGATTTGCAATGGTTTTTAAGTCTCAAAAATAAGTTTGCATATTCCAGATACAGTTGTTGGTAGACTGGTGTTATGCATTCTTGTTATGGTGTTATCTTGTAATATTTGACTCTTTAAAAAATTCTTCTTGAGAATGCCAGGGACACTATTCTCTCCTTTACTTCCATTTTTAGGAAACTCCTTTTGATAGCCAGATATACTCACAGATTATTGATTAGCAATGCCAATACATCTGTATATTCTGTTTTAATTTTCTTTCTGTTTCTTAAGAAAATGTGGTTTACAGAAAAATCCTTGACTTCCCTAAACAGAAATACAGATAAGTATAGTATGTGGCATATCCACAGGTGTGAACAATTTGATTTCTCTACACAAAAACATTTACCATACAAATGGGCATGAAAATTTAAAAGCATCAACACTTTTTCCTTTTATTTCTGGGAAATTATTTAAAGATAATAAGCATGGAAGAATTTGAAGAGATTGAAAGAAGCAAGTTATGTTTTTAATAAAATCCATGGTCTCATCTTTCCCAGCAGTGAATACGAGAAGGAGAAAATACTTTGACTTGAACAAGTCTGACAAAAAAAAGCTTCCATATACGCTTTAAATGAAACTCTAGTTCTTAGTTTCAAAATGTAGCAAGAAGTTTCATACAGCTTCCCACACTGCTAACTTTCTCACTTTTTTTCCCAGAATACTTGGGATGTAGAAAGGAAGCACGACCTTTCTTTGTTATTAGATCACCCTTCATGAGGTAGGACAACCATCTGGTCAAGGAGGCTGTAGTCTTCTGCCAGAGTTGTGCAATCTCCTTTCTGGTATTTGAAACCAGAGTTCTACTTGATGCTGACAGCATGCTACATACCTATTCACCAGCATAGCTGGAAAAAACTTTCACAGGCTGCTGATAGCTTGCAAATTTGCAGAATAAATGTGCCTGGGTGTAATCATCCACTCCTTTCCACAGCCAATGTGTGTTATATTTCTGATCTTTGCTAGCAGTAAAATGTTTTTGTTTTTGTTTTTGTTTTTTTAAGAAATAGTGAATAAGACAAAAATAAGAGATTGTGGAACTGGAAAAGTAACAGGAAGACAATAGAACCAGATTTCAGTGGCTCAGCTATCAGTTTATGTAAGGCCAGATTCTGAGATATATGGCAAAGATGATAGGTGAATATGCAAAGACTGAGAGGAAAATAGAAACTCACATTTCTCCCATGCCTGGGCATTAGTTTAGTTTCAACAACATTGGTATGAGCAAACACATAGCCAGTTAATTTCAGACACATATTTAATGATTACTTATCTCCTTAGGCTACAGTAGAATATCAGTTTAGACACTTGTTTTTGTTGAAGTGAAATTTGTCTAAACAACAAGGCAAAAATATTAGCAAATATGAAATGTGATGGTCAAGTGTAGCTGATGGATACACTGAATAAGCACTCTGTTACTTAAAAAGGGATTATGTTTTGTAATTTTTTATTATCTTGATATAACGAAACTTTTCTATATATCCATGTTCTGCACCTTTCACCACCCTATTATCAGAAGTTACAGAAGGAGCATTTCACAAGATCTGGCAATAGGAAAATAAACACTGCATAAATAATAGAATAAAATGGCATTTTGTTTCCAACATTAGACTAGTGAGATGCTCGCATTTTTCTTATAATTTCTGGTAACAGTAGCAGTAAGAGATTTCACTGTAGTTTCCTGGGGCAGTAGTCATAGGCAATGTTGGTGTTGAGCTGGACAATGTACAAGAGAACAGAAATACAGTTCCCACCTCGGAGCTCATTTTCTAGTCATAAGGAAAGAGTGAGCAGATGGATGGAATCGTATGGGAGCCATGACATAGAAGTGACGATCTGCAGTCTAAACAACATCAAGTTTCTGCCAATAAACTTTTGAGTTTATTGTATGTACTACGGTTAAAGAGAGTTCCTAATGATAATTTAAAATACGATTGCATGTATGTGCAGCTATTTACTTCAGAAACACTAAAATGATTTGATTTCAGCTGCCTGCTGCTTATGCTGCAACTGATGCAGAATGACACAAACCAAATTTGTCTTGAACAGACTTTAGAAATATGTGGGAATTAACTATTGCTAATAGCAAAATCAACCCTTTCAGAAAAAAATATTTTTGTTGTAAACACCTGAACAGATAATCATATATTGCAGCAAAAATAAATAAATAAACCAACTGGAAAAAAAGGCTTGTAGTGAAACAGGAAGCCTGTCACTCTGACTCACATGAGAAGCCAGAAGTTTAGATTATGAACCTAAAAATTAACAGCCTATATAGTGAAGGAGCACAAACTATTTTATTTTACTAGAGCTCATCTGCATGTGATTTGCCACACTAGTTGAACTGTTTCTGTATTCTTCACTCAAATTTCTTACTTCCCTTTCTGGGATTCTTTCAGAAAGTGGCAGATAGAAGAGCGAAATGCCTTTGAAAAAAAACAAGTGAAGTTACCCTAATAGCAAAGGCATTGGGTAGGTAATTACTATCAGCTATTTGGCTGATTTTGGCTTTAAATCTGACTTAGACCTTGGGTTTACATCTGTCTCATCATAAAGTAACCTTTGAACGTTTTTGCAGATACATTGATTTCTCTCCAGAAAAACAACCCACTTTCTTACAATAAGAGGACGTTGTAATAATGGAGGAATAAACAAAACTGTTGACTTGAAAGCATCAGTGGAAAGCAGCCACTCTTTTCAAAAGCAATACGTCTTATTAAAACACTAAAGGTTTTCTACAGAGAGAATAAAGTATACCTGAGTTTAATTCATTAATTTGCTGAAACTAAACCTATTGTATTTCCTCGGCGTCATTTCTATCACGGGATTGCCATTAAATTATAGACATTATGCCACCATCAAGACCATTCATTCCCAGCAGCGTGAGCGGGTGCAGCCTCTGACTCCTGAAGCATCATTTTGCTGAAGTAACCACGTTCCATTTTGCTGAAGTAGCCACGTCCCATTCGTGCCAGCCTGGGTGCGATTGCCTGTGCGCTGCCACATGCCCAGCTCGGCTGAGTGCGGACCGAGCCCTGCGCTCCTTGGGTGCGTGTCTGCTTCCCTCCCTCCCTGCAGCTCCGGCTGCCGGCAAGAGCATCCCTGCTCCCACTCTCCGCACAACGCCCTGCTCCACTGACTCCTCCTATTCCTAGCGAGGAGAGCTGCCTATCTGATTTTGGAGCTCTGGCAAAAAGCCTGAGCTCATTGATTACAGATCACTGTTAATAAAGAGCATTTGTAATGCAGCAGTGGTGATACAATCTCCACACGCCAGTTCATGATGGCCCTTCAGTCCCCACAATTAAGTCGTCCAGCAGGCATGCCCCCTGGTACAGCTGCTCTGTCAATCTCATTTTGTACTACAAATGATCTTAGACCCAGTGTTTGACATGGGGTTTTAACACCAAAGAAGGCAATTCTGCAACTTCAAATGAGCCTAATTGGTTGTGCGCTCAGGCGTTCACTCAAGCTGCTTCAGTCCATCAGAGAGAGATTTCCAACTAATTGAACAGCTCAGAAGGAAAAGAACCAGGGAAATCACAATGCACTGGGCTGCTCGAGACGTTTTTTCATGATAAAAAACCTTCAAAATAAGATTTTTTTTTTTTTTTGTTAAGGCAGCCACCTGTCAATCTAGAAAGAGGTTTCGATGGTACAGAAGCTCTTAATGAGGTATGACCTAGAAATCGGTGGCTATTAATAGCACAATCTACAGGTAAAGGTAATATTTTTATGTTTATTTTTGTATCTAAAAATGTTTATTTCAGATTGTGAAATTATTTTCTTCAGATTGGAAAGCTTTTCTCACAGTGTGTAGCAATTACATGGTGATGGGCAGACACAGTACATTTTTACCTGAGCAATGCCATTCAAGAAACTGTTGCTGCTTAAGTGTGTAAAGTTATTCATGTGTAGAAGTGTGGAGACTGGGTTGGGTGAGATTCTGATCACGTAAATATTTGCCTTTCTTCTCCTTTTGGTGATTTTTTGTTGTTGTTTTGTTTTTGGGGCTTTTTTAGCACTGCTGAATTTAAACTTACATGTCTCTTCTAGGAAATTATGAATCACATTTCTCTTCTGAATTGCACCCTTTTTACCTCTTGTTTTCTCTCTACTTACATAAATAACTTTCTTTCAAAGGTCAATTCAGAGACTTTTGCCCTACTGTTTACATTCTACTTGTCTAATAATTTCATATCTATTCCACAAGCAACTCAAAAATATAATTTATGTAATATTTATATTCGACTTCAAAGATAGTAGTTCACATCTGAATTGATGACAACTGAGCATCTAATTTTTTACAAAAAAAACCAGAGAAAGACTAAATAATATATATTTATTTCCTTTCTGTTAAAAATTGGAAGAAACTGAAGAGTTTTGCTTCAGTGAATGTGAGCACAGAATTTCATTATGAAAATGATGGTGTGTTCTGGTGAGGAGCTGATTAACCTGCCCTAATAAAGATCTTCAGAAGCTGTTTAATTCTAGTCCTCTGATAAGTCCTCTGATTTCAAATACCAAGTTGCCTTTGTTTCTATTTGGATTGTGATAGTATGGAGGGGTTGAGCCCACTCTTAAGTCCCTGTTGAATGACACTTTAGTCAGTGCTTACCCACACAAGTATACAAATCTGAAACTAAAAGAAACAGGTGTGTACACCTACATGTATATATACATAAACACACACATGGATATAAACTAATTGTTCTAGCTTGTGAAAAATTCCAGAGGGTCTAAGGCTTATGCCTGTACTTGATTGTTTTTCAGCAATATTTACATAATTGGATTCTAAAATAATTATATATTTCAGTAAAATAAGACCTCATTTGACTACAGGGAATGCCAAACTCCAATAAATCAATAAGAGTCTTTTTTGTCCCAACACCAGATAGTTGTAGCAGCACTTCTATATTGTTGTCACCTTTAAAGCCCAGTAACAGTGAAAGAAAACCCAAAGCAGTAAACAATTTCAGCTGCAGTCTTATCAACACATATATCCTAGCATTTTACAGACATCTATCCAACAGCAACGCTCTTATTTGACTTCAGTGACAGCAGAATCAAATACTCCAGTTTCATGATCAGAGACTAAATTCTTTCAGTTGAAATGAACAGTGAAGAATAATATCTGCATGTTCAGAATGTACTTTTCCCAATCACCTGAGGTACATTATTGCTCTAGTGTTGAATCATCACTCATAATTTTAAAATTCAAGCAAATGTAAGAGGATATAAACATAACATAGTTACTTAAGTAAAACATCCTTTAACTTCAGGACTAGTCACTAAATTAAATTAAAACACCATGATGCTTATGTCTCTGTGGATATGTTTCATTCTGAACTATACCCCAAAAATATTTATGTGTAAAATCTAAAGGACCATGCTATACATATGATATCCAATACACTTGTAATACTATACCAAAGACATTACCATTGTTAAGTGCCTTCTAAGTCCCCTAACAGTGGGGTGGAGCTGTAGCTACAGGGATCCTTATTGCTGAGCTCAGCAGACAAGTTGCCCCTGTGATTCCAGATGTTTCTCTTTTTTTGGGGGGTGAGGTGGTGGCGAGGCACAGGACCTCCCAGGATCAGAATGCCAGCAAGTCTGAGGTAGAAAATCCACCCTGTGACACTGGAAACTCGGTAGTCCTTACTCTTCAGCTCTGCAAGAAATTCAGCTGGATCCTCAGGGGCAGATGGGCTAAACAAATCCATGTTGTCAACTTCCCGAGACAATTGCGTCTGCCAAAAATCACATGTTTAATTTGCATGCACATACACACACACATACACACAATATATTTTTAAACCAAGATGGAAAAAAAGCCCCCCAAAAGAAGCTGAAAATCTCAGGGAGTAAAACAGCTGTACTCATTTGTGCTGTGAACTGGCTGAGACAGCCCTTAAACTGAACCCTAATTAATTTGTGCACACGGTGTAATCAACAAAGAATGGCAACATGCAGAAGAATGGGTTGTATTGAGAGGGATTAGTCTCTATCATAAAAGGTGGCTGAGAGAGACCCTGATGATAGCTAATTCTTGTCAGGAGGACAAAAATAATGGGGAGTCTGCAAGAGAAAGAAAAGAAATGTCTGGTGGAAGTAGTCATCAGGTGTTTGCAGTGATGAAGTTCATTGCCCCAGCTGTTTATGCTGGTGTTGAGCCTTAATGCCATTTGAAATGGCAAGAAGCCTTGTTAAAATAATAATATTTGTAATTTGTGTAATGTATTTATGGAGTCAGAAGTCCATGCAAATACCTGTTTCACAGGGGTCTTTTGGACTGACTCACATGTAGGGTTCAGTCACTGAGCCTTGGAAAAAGATGGACAGCCTGATATTTTCATACAACAGCTCTGGCAGACACTTGTCTGTGCTTAATGCAGCTTGCCTTTATAGCAACTCTTTAAGTGTGTGGTGTATTAAGAGATTTTTGCCCTTTAAAATGTGTTCATTCGGTTTTTCATCCAGAAACCATGACCCAGTGTTACTAACCCACTAGTAACCTTGACATAACTCCACACTGTTGTGAGCCCACCCTGCCAGATGTGGAAACAATCTAAACATCCTTCTGTGATCCCATTTCTTATAATTCCCACAATTAATGTTTAATATTTGATAAATATGCAGTATATTAGGCTGTCCTTGTGAATATCTTGCCACACTCTGTACTAGCTCTTGGAATCACTGTAAATTTGCCAGCAAGAAGTACCACTGGAAATCTAGCCCCTGATATTGTGAGTTAGGCACTGGAAACTGATGGTCTGCAAAATCGTGATTCTCTGCTCTCAGGATTTCATTGTTTTGCTTTATATATCCATTATGTATGGATCCACAGACTGGCTTAAACTTGTTAACTGGGAACTATTGGCCAGTGCTTTCTGGAGAAATGAACTGCAATTCTGAAACAAACCAAAATATTTTCTGTGACTAGAAAGTCATCCCTTTTAGGAAAAGATATGGGAATGTCATGCATCAAGTATATGTAGACAAGACACAGAAACGTGTTTATGCATATAAGGACATATGAATGTTTTATCCACAATAAATGTCACCAATGACTGATAACAGGCAAGGGAAACTATCAGATATTTAAGAATTAATGCTTATAAAATAACAGAAAAAAAAAGAAAGTCCTGCTGCTTATATAGTCCAGTAAGAGACAAGGGTAGAAGAGCTATTAAATACAATGCAAAAACTACTATCAATTCACAAGAATGTTCACCAAAATCTAGTATAAAAAGGCAATTTGAATCAACACAAAATTGAAAAAGCCCAACTCTACCATAAATCAAAGTTAACTCATTAATATCTCAGTCATGATTTTTGATTTGTAAGAAACATATACTGTCCTGATATGGAAAGAAATAGAGTACTCTGAGTATTCAAGATGACTAGTCTTCTGATCAAAGCCACAGAAAAACTCATATCATGCATAGTCAAATTACAAAATAAAACACTTTTACATAATCAATGTCAGCTGATGCAGTTAAATGTACTATCATATACAATCTAAGGGGTCAGAACCATATCATGTTAAAAATAATTTAATTAAAAATATCATGGAATTCATATGAAAGAAATTAAACTGGTGTCATGGAGTGCATCCAAATGGGGCAAAAAATCTATTTAGGTCCTGATAGGTTCTATTAATGATTGACATATGCCCACTTTCTATCCTCATCGAGTAGAAAACCTAAACTATAGCTTAAAACCTAAACTATGGCTTAGGAAATGATGATAAAAAGATTGAATAATAAAACTATGAGGAAAATTTGCCTAACAATGAATCTCTTTTACATGGAATGTGGAATAAACCAGGTTCTCAGAATCTGCTTGAAGAACTTATACTTAATTAAAAAAAAACCCAAACAAAACCTAAAAATATTTATTGAATTATATTTAATTTAATAACTCATTTTAATGCAAATTTTTTTAGCGCCCTCCCCAAAGCAATTCTCTTTTTCTCAAGCTGCAATTTTCATCATTGCCTCTAATGTCTCTCTTCCAGAATGGAATTACAGGAAGATCCTTATTATGATAGAAGTGCGTATTCAGAAGGAACATGAGCCCATCATTTTTTCTCCAATTATTTTTGCTAATATTGGACCCCAAAGCAGGCCTTGCATACCAGAAGAGAGACATAGATTTGGCTTAGGTGAAAAGAACCCAGAATCACAACAAGGAATCAGCACAAGAAAGAATGAGAAATATAATCTCAGAGTTAGAGCACAACAGACAGCTGTACTGAAAGTTGTATAATCCGCTGTACAAAAAGCAAACTTAAAAACTACTGAAATTTTTAAACAGTCACCAGAATTATTGGTTCAGCCATTTGTTAACCTTTCCTTGGATAAATAAAACATATTAAATTTCCAGAGGAAAACTTCCTGAGCTTGGATAGATAATCAATCTAATACAATCTTTTTTCAATATCTCACATTCCCCCAAACACAGCAAAACTGAAAATACATTCAAATGACTTGAAATGTTGCTTTGAAATTGTGACATACTACTTCACTTGGAGTTCAGACATGGCCAGGATTAATTCCTGGCTCCAACAGCAAGTTGCACAGGACAGTTACATCCATACAACCAACCTCATCTATACCACCCTGCCCACAAATCCTTGCTAAACCTATTGGGTGCAGATCACAGCCTGTGTCCCTTCCTGAATGCACCAGCGGACTGCTTGCACCTATGGGGCCCTGGCAAAGCTGTGCCAATGAGCAGAGACAAAATTAAACATGGAAAATTCTGACCCTAAGTCTACTGGGACAGAGATAGACAATATAGTCACATGAAATTAGCTCCTTTTTTTTCCCCCTTTCCACTATTGAATGCCTTATATTTTGAACCCACTTGTCCTCTTATCTGACTGGCACCATCACAAAAGGGTTAAGGACAGCTCTGAGGTTTGACATTAACCTGGTGGGTAGCTTTGGGCAACCAAATTAAGCTGTCTTCTAGGGACAGAATATCCCCACCTGATCTAGATGTGAAGTGTGCCAACTCTATCCAGAATGATCCTTTTGGTCTAGTGGCTACACTGAAGTCCTGGTGAGGCTCCTTACTGAGAAACATGAACTGAGTGAGGTGGATCCAGACATCTGTTCCTTGGGTTGTTTATCTGTAAAAAAGTTTTAACACCAAGCAAAAGTTCTTAAACAACATCATTGCCTTCTCCAGGAATACTGTCATATCCACTCTATTTCTAAGGAGTTTCTGTCTTGGCAAGTGATCTTCATCACCAGCCATGTTAGTATCCTCTGCCACACTCACAGGTTCATCTCTAAACTCTCTCTGCCTGAGAAACCCCTAATCTAAAGTTTAAGCAAAAGCAATAGCAGCCTCAGATGTTTACTTCAGAAAAGGAAGAAAATATTTTATATTTGTCCTTCAGCTGCCTTGGCTCAGCTTGGGTCCCCTGGCATATATGGAGTGAGTGGGCTTAGGCAGTGAACTTCTTCCCTCCTGCCAGATTGAGGCAGCATCCAACAGTTTGCCCAGCTCTGGCTGCGGGATGGTCTTTTTTACGTGGATGTAATGGATGAGGACTCAGGGGCAAACTGTTGACCATTTCATAACACAGAACCTGTGATATGCAAAGGTTTCATGAAATAAGGACTTATGTTTGATTTCAACTCTGCACTCTCTGTCTGTTCTAATATTCTTTCAAATTGTGTGATAGGTTTGAGAGACACGGCAAGAGGAAAGTGCGTTAAGAGGTGTACAATAGTTCTCTTTTTTCCCAGGAGCAGCACTAACAAGAAAAGACCGTGTTCCTGGCACAGTCCCATAGTAGACATTAATCGCAGCCCTCTGGGATGATAAGGGAATGAGGCACTTGAAGTCGCATTGCTTTTCCTGAGAATTGCTTTTAATAGTCCAGCTAAAATGACAAAACTGACCAAATCATGGAACAGTGCAAACCAGAAGTGTCCTATTTAAATTGTTATTTCTTGGGATTTTGCTTTCTCTATTTAAAAAAAATAAATAAATAAAGTTTTAAATGCTCTCTTTCAGTTTAATCATCCTTGCATGTTTTCCTAGAGTCCCTGTGAAAAATTTATGAAACACTTGGTATTCCTTTTCCTAATGTGACCTAATGGCAAGAGCCTATCAACATTTCTCAAGAGACTTTGGAGTTAAAAGTGCCAAAGCTTTCAATGGATATGTAAGCAATCATTTCTGTATGTTAGCATTTTTTTCTCCACAGACCTGGAAAGAAATGTGATGGTAAAAGATTTATTTGTGATGGCAAGAAGAACAAGCTGCAATTGAATAGAGGACAAATGTTTTGTGGTTTTGCCACGTTCCTCAAGTCACTTTTCTTTGTCTGAAGACACTGATATTGGTGTTGGTTTTGATTACTTGGAACAGTTCGAACCTTCATGTATCAGATTTTTTCTTTCTCTTGGCTTCTGCCTACTTAATGCATCTCTTTTGGTGATTAATGCTGTGGACTTCTCTATCAAAAAAAAAAAGAAAAACAAACAACCAAAAAAAACCAAAACCAAAACCAAACCAACCAAGAACAACTAACTCATGCAAGCTGCAGCTGGAATAAAAGGCTCGGGGTTCTGCCACTCAGCCCTGATCACGGGACCAGAAAATGAAAAAAAGAGGATTTGCTGGTTCTGGTGTATACTAATTTTTCTGTATATATTTATTTCATTCATTTCTAAAAGGAAAAAAATCATGTTGTCTTTTTACTGGAAGGGTACACAACAGAGTATAATTTAGAGGACAGAGTGACTATGGAAAAATCAACAAAATGTATGTTAGCAGAATACAGCCTATGGATTCTGTACACACTCAGACTGGTACATGATCACCTGTCATATGCATCCTTCTTTTTAGAATTATAAGATCTCTAAGTGTCAGTGCTTGTTTTAAAATCTTGGTTTGGCTATTTACATGGCTATCCAAAATGGAAGAGTCTTGGGCTTCATTCATTAAGTGCAAATATTCAAATCAATGTAAGCTGTGACATGAACTGAATGGTATCAACCTGCTATGCAGGTGATCAGCAGTGAACACATACTTCAGGCAGGTAACTATTAGAAAATACTTTCCAACACACAAAAAAAGCTAGTTTAAATATTAAAATGTTATTTCTCATCTAAGCAAAGAAAATATGTCATACAAGAGATATTATTGATACTTATTAGTATTATGGAAAGTTAACATATTGTGAAGTCAAATACTATTTTTGCATATTGAAATAACTTGATGTTATTTCATTTTTAACTGACATAGAAAGGGTTTTTGTTTTATGCTGATTTTTATTATTAAATGTCATGATATATGATGGGACTTACGTAGAAGTGATAGGTGAGTATATGATACCTTACTAGGAATCTTGTCAATCAGTGATATGATTGAAAAATAAAACCAACAAATCATATTAAGCTATTGGACAAATCCTTGGAGTTTTTATCCTTCCACTGTTTTAGTTTTGGTTTTATCATATTTCTTTTGCTTGCATGGCTTGCTAACTAAGTAGTTTCTATAGCAACCTCCATTGACCATTGAAATAATGAAAACCACAGCAACTCTCCTGCAGTGAAATCCCTCATGCTGACAACACAACTCCTATTTGCTTTGTCCAGTGATGCCTCTTACTTACAGGACTGACTTATTTGTCAAAATATTTGAGCTTTTTGCTAATTACTTCTAAATCTGATAATATCAGACAAGACCTCTAAATTTCAGTCAACCTGCAGATTCCCATTGGAACAAAGAGTTAAAACAGAAATAATTTTTGTACCATAAATATAATTTCATAACTATGGAAAGATTTGAAAATTGAGATGAACATTGGAAAAAAACTCCAACAAACAACAAACCAAATTAAACAGATTTTAGTTTCTTTAACTTAATTTTAAGGTTTTTTAACCTCTGGACTGATGTGTTTCTTGGTTCCTGAATTTAATTCCAAATTATCAGCAAACAGGATCCATGCCAGGATGCTAGACCCAAGGGAAGAATGTAGGAGGATCAGGAAGTGGTTTTGGTCATTCAGAAGGTGGCACTTAAGCTTTGTATCTCCCTGAATCAAAGGTTTATCATGAAGTTAATGAGCCCTTTACTGTTAGAGGTAACATGTTGCTGCTGAAATAGAGAACTAACCACTGATGCTAATTATAGAGCCTCTACCACTTCATGCATGTCTGAAATAATAATTCTTGTTGGTTTGGTATGAATTGTATTGTTTCCAAATAAAATTCTCAAAATGGTTATGCCATAGGAAACAGGGATGAACTTTTTATGGATTTCAGTCAGATGCATTTGTTGCTCTGTTGAAGTGAAGATTCCAGACTTCATCTGCCTGTAGAATGGAAGATGGTGACCACATGCTCTAGACTTCTTGTTATGTCGGTAACAAAGCTTGTGGAGGCATTTGCTTTGTCCTGCTCCATCACAACCTGATCCCCTGGAGGCAGAAAAGCAGTGAAATGTTTGGAAAGCAGCTGTGGACTTTTCCTCTGGACTACTTTCCGAAACTTTTCCTTAGCTCTCCAATCTGGGTGGCAGCTAGCAGCATGAGTGCATTGGTAAGAGACCGTGAGGAGTTATTATTGCTTCTGAATAGAGTGATGATACCCTGCTTAGCTTTTTCTCTTAGAGGCAAATGCTTTCTTGCCAAGAACTTTTTAATTACTGTATGTATTCTTGAGCTAGATGTAGCACTTACCTAATTTTATAAAATTTGTTGCTGATAAAATGCTGGAAAAATTGTGGAGTAGCAATCAAAATCAAATAATGAGTCCTGATAAATTACAAAGGCCCTTACAAAGTTTTCAGTGACTTTTCCCTTTTATAAAGATTGGCCTGAAACCAATCCAGATACTACAAAAATTCTTTATTGTGTATTGTGTACTGATTATTCTGTATTGTGCTTTTAGATTTTCCTCAACATTGCGAAATGTGACTTTTAGGTGTTTGATTGCTGGCATGATTTAACCTTTTTAAAAAGAGCTAAAGTAAAGGAAAATGAAAGAACAGGAGTAAAACCCAAAAGAGTGAAAATATATTAAGCATTTTAATATGCATAAAATGCTTTGAAATAGCACCATTTCTGATGCAATTTTTCAGAATAGAAATGCAAAAAGCAGTGTGGATGAGCAGTACTGTCAGCCTGGTCAGCACAAAGCAGTGCTACTGAAGTTAAAATACGGCAAATGCAATTGAAAGGTTACTCCACAGGAAGAGATTAAGTTCTGCATAAGGTTTATAGATAATATTCTGAATGATAATATGGGGGTTTTTTAGGGAGGTTTTTTTCTGGTCACATGAATTTCATTTGTTTATGGAAAGGATAAAATAAAGCAGCAAATGTGTGGTGATATATGAAAAGATAATCTTTTATTTGGTCATAGCTAGTTAACTAATTAACTTTGGTTAATCTTCCAGCTGGGTTCATGAAACACATTAACTGACTTGGCTTTTTTTTAGTATGGAAAAGTTTTAACTGCAACTGTCCAGCTCTGAACTTCACAGCTCTTCAGCTCAGCAATGGACATAACTGATAAAAACCTGAGTCATACATGGACAACACAGAAAATTCTCTAATGGGGCAGCTCCTGCCCTGCATGGGATATCCTGGGGCTTAGAGGAACTCAGCAAGAGCTGAGATCGCTCATGAGAGTCTGGAACTAGCTGACATTAATCTCTGTTTGTAAGGTTAGCAATCATTGGCAGACAGTGCCTTGCACATATTGTAGCCAGTGGTGTCCTACAAGACTGCCTAGCTCCCATGAAATTTGGGACCTTGTTGTGCTGTGCTCTAGCACTTAGCACTGGCTATAGTCAGGTTTGAATTGACCTCTTCTGATAGGTCTGGTCTTAGATGAGGCTAAATACCCAAAGTGCCTGGGGAATAGTGGTTGTTTACTGGATTTCAAAACAAAAATTCTGACCAGCTAAATTTGAAAATGGAAAATGCAGATACTTCAAGCATGTGGTGTTTTAGGAAGTGGCTATTTGTTGGTTTTTATCATCTCACTGTTATTTAGAAATAGCCTTGAATGCCTAAAGTTTCATGTAGATTGTCAACTTCATGCATTTAATCTAATAGCAGAAAAATCAGAAAAGTATGCTTGAATGCATGGAGATCATATAACACCTATAGAGAAGAGGAAAGACAAAAATCTGCTGTTATGCACTTGGCAGCAAATAAATAACTGCTCCTATGGAGGTGCTCTGCACTTACTTGTGTGTGTCCAAACCCAGAATTTTATACATTATCTGCAAGGTGAGACATTTTAGATTTTTCCTGCTTAAATATCATCAACTTCTCTTCTACTTTTAACAAATATAATGATATTTCTGTTTCTACATATGTCAAAAAAGTTGTATGCATTATCTTGCATATTGGATAAAAGAGCTGTGATCTGAAGTTCTTTATCTGCATTCATGGAAAATAATTTGTTGTCATCTTCTAAAGCAATTTCAGACAAGCCTTTCACAAGGGCAAATTGGGCTCTTCAATGAGCTGCTTAGTATTGCTCTAATGCAATTGATATTTGTGCTAGAGTGTGGCAAGATCTTAGAAATTTAAAACCCATCTAGCATTTAACATAGAAATGTTCAACACACAGCTTTGTACCATCTGAAAGAAGCCAACAGCAGTAAGTAGGATTGCACAGGTACAATTCACCAAAAAACCACCAGCTCTCTTTTCCTATTGCATCAAATACACTCATTAAGGCAAGTCACTCAGTCTCCATTTTCATGGTGGAAGCTGACTAAATCTATTACAGGGCACTGGTTCTTCTCAAGATTTATGCCATAATAACCAAAATCAGCTAGTCTCTTCAAATTAGTAATGTGTTTGATCAGATTATTGTTCACTTGAGTATTTTGAAACAGGAATGAGCTACTCAGCACAATCTGCTTCAAACCAATTTCATGGCTTGGATATACTGTCCTTAGCTAATGGGTATCAACTTCATTGCTTCATGGAAAGTTTCCACTACTGTACAGTTCTTGCCATGGTGTTATGCTATCTTCTGTAATCATCTCTCAAGAGCAGGTTGATGCTTATTTTCATATTTCAATTCATTCATAACTAGATGACTTTTTACTAGGGCATAAAAATTGAGAATTACACTTCTGATGAATTTGCCAAATCTGATTATTGCATAGTATAATTTTATTGGGAAAAAAGCCTAGGTTTTCAAATTGTCTACACTCACAGACCTCTGAGCCCTCCCACAAAAATTCAGTTAATGTTTTGGATAGTGAGTTTTGACGGATATGGTCTGGTGAATCTTTTACTACAGGAAAGCACCAACACCACAGCATAATCTTTAGTGTAGCATTTTTACAACACTTTTATGTCCAGTTTCAAAACAAGTAATAATGATTAGGAACCTTTCATAATGAAAATTAACAGGAACTTTTTCTTTAAGCGCTTGTCCCTCTTCTTCATAAGTTAATGTAATCTCTTTGATATAATATTACCCATTGAAACTTTAAAGTTGCATTTTCACTGAAACAAGGCTGCATTGAATCTACAGCAGTTCTGGTGCATCAGAAAGCATTCTTAAAGTGTAGAATATTACACTGATACACCTGACTCCTTCAAACTCTATTCTTATGTGATTCTTATATGTGTTCTCAACACAAAGATATTCTTGTTTCTTACTAGATATATTTATATTACAGGGAAAAGAGCTTCCAGAAAAGACACTGAGCACAGAGGCAGCCCAGGTGGTTCATACAGGCTGGGTACAAATTCCTCAGGGATGAACCTAAAAGATACAAACAAGCTACACACACACAAAAAAAACCCATTTGCTGTTTAAACAAGGAGGGAGGTAACTAGTTTTGTTTTCTTCTTCCTAACAGGGTGAATGTTTTTATAACATTTCAGACCAAGGGTGGCAGGAAAAATGTAGACAGGCTGTTTTCTTAGCAAAGCCCATGGCCTGAAACTGAAGCTCTGCGCTCCATTCCTGGTTTTACCTCACACTGCAGTAAAGTCACATCATTTCTCAAGCAGCTCTGCTTTCCTTCCCTCTCCATACAATGTGGGTAGCCATGTACCCTGCAGTAAACCACAGATATGCAAGAGTGCATTAAGATTCCTGTATGACAGTTCTCAGCCAAGTACTAAATATTCTGTTATGTAATGTAGATGTTCTTGCTTGTGGTTGTCTTTTGATGTTAAGTAAAGATTGAAGAAGTTTAAACACGGCACAGAATTAAGGATGGATGATAGAGAGACAAATGGTGAGGCAGCCCATCTGCTGCCCTCAGTGAAAACACCTTTTGTTCCTGGGAGTTTATATATTTTTATGCAGATTGTTTCCTTACAGTATAAGGCTTTCTGCCATTCTGTAAGATAAATTGGATCCAAAAGTAAATGCCCAACATTTCCATCCATAAAACTGATTATTTCTAGATTATGAACAAGACAACCAATTCAATGACGTTGGGAAAAGACAAAGAGGCTCTTGAGAGATCTCAGTAGTCCATTCACTAGTAACTCTCTGGCCCATACCCAGCTATGAACTGCCTTCCTTCTTGTCAGATTTTTTATGACAACCAATTAAATCAGTATGACTGTCGAGACATATGGCAACAATAACACTCTGAGTTGCTGCCCATTACCACTCCAGCAGGAAACCAAGAACATGCAGTATTTGTTATTGCTTATTTCAGGGATTCACTGAAGAATATCTCTTTCTTAAATAAAAGATTCACTGTGACTATGTCAAAGGCAATTAATAGTGTGGATGTTATCTGTGGAGCTGCTAACATATCACTGTGCAGAAGAAGTTCTGCTTTTCTGCTGTCTGGAACCACATTCAGAAAATATTGTTGGAATCTTAATGCACATCTGTTCTTGCCAAGACATATTTGAAAATATTAGATATTAATCTTCCTACAGAGAACCCTGTGAGACAAGTCTACTCTAATGTGCCATTCTGGAGTTTCTGCTCCATGATGACTAGACATTCAGGTGCTGCAGACAGTGGTGAGAATTCATTAAATAGAACTTCTTACAGTGAGCACTTTAGAGCAGTGATTTTTAGCCTTTATCACTCATGAATTTGCTTTGGAAAATATACATTTTGCCCTCTGTATTTCCATGTCCTGACAGATTTTTCTTTTCTGTTTCAGATTGGTCCATAATAATAATATTTCTATTTCTGATTGGTTCAGTGCATAAAATGGACATGGTCCAAAATCTCCAGGGTTTCTGTTAAGTCATTCATAAATAGGGTTTATGACCAAAGAGACAGACTAGGGATTCCGCCTGCATTTTTTTGGCAGGAATTATTGTTTTCTTGCTATGTTGTGGAGAGAAAGGTCTATTTTTCACTTTTCACTGTAAATGTTATTTATTTGATATATTCTCCCATGGCAGAACAATTGTGGACACATAAAAAGAAGAAAACCCATGAGACTGCCCTGTATATGACCACATAGCTGAGACATGGGAAATGCAGTGCCTAACCCATTGAAGTGACTTAGAGAGATTATGCCCAGAATTATACACCTCTTATTGCTTTCCAGGTATCTTGCTGTTTGTCTTGAAATTTTGCTAGATGACCAATTCATATGCATAAATGCTTTGACTTGAGCAATTGAGTGACCAGATTCTCCTCAATTTCATCCACCTGGAAAGCAGAAAGTCATGAGCACATTAGCTCTGAGAAATGCTAGACTCTGTACTATTAATGCTGAGAGCACAAATCCAATTTGTAGCAAAAAGCTAACAGCAAAAGGAACACAGCTAAAAAGCAGAAGAGGGTTAAAGTTTGGCTTTGTTTTTATATGACCTAGTGATTTTAGTAACTGCCTAGGAAGACAGAAAATGAGTGAGAGTTCCTTTCATAGCCTGAAAATATAAAAAATTTTCTACATCCTCCACTTGATAAGAATGCAGTATTCTGTCCAGACAGTATTTCAAGGGATATCTTCTCATTCAATTGACACTGGCCACCATGGAATGCATAAGTCATAGAGATAGAAGAACAAACAAGGAGGGACATGACTTATAGCTGTTGATGGTGTGATGTTTAGGATATTCAGAGCCTCCAGAAGACATCTTAGTCCTAGCTTATTCTCCGAGTACTGTTTCAGTGGGGAGTAATTAAATGAAATATAAATTCCAGTTAAGCTCAACATAGTTCCATATAGCAAATATAGTTCTAAATTTTGAAAGCAGAGTATTTCTGCATAGGTCCAGAAGCAAAGGGGAAAGGTGGCACATCAGAGGTCCTTTAATACATCTTCTGTGTCACAACTATTAAGCTGGTGGTGAAATTGCTTTGTGTAATACCTTCAGGCTTTCTTTAGCTGTTTTCTTTGGAATAGACACCACAGCAGCAGCTAACTTAGCCTACCAAGTGTGAAGCCTGTGTTTTTCAATGTCCAAAAATGAAAATTGAGTGTCTAGTGTGGACATTCTGGATTATTTAGTGACATTTAGTTAGAATGTTTTCTGAAGGTGTCCCATTCATTCTCTGCAATCTAACTCCAATAATTAGAGTTCTGATATCTGCTTTAGTGTGTTTGAATGAGAGTTTTAAAACAGTGCTCTATTCTGTAAATTTTCTGCTATTTATAATTAAAAAAGAAATTCACAAGATATTTTAAAGGACACAAACGCTTTTAAAATATAGTGGATAGGAAGCACAGAAGGGATTAATTCTACATGTTTTACTGATTTTTTCATAATATTAGTGAAAGGATAGGGATTTTCACAGCTATTTAAATGGCTGTTTTCAGCTGTTAGCACACAGAATATTTTAGGCAGTTCTTTCTTACACAAAATGTTTACAAATATGCATTTCAAAAGCAGCACGTGTAAAACATATTTGCATCTTTAATTTTTGCCACTGTCAGACCACATGAAGGGAAGGCTGTGTGTTTGAAATCATCGTTTCTCTGAAACTCCTTGATATTCTACAGACATCAGCCTTCCCTGGAGTACAGTTCTGATTGTCTAATGTCTTTGTTTCACAAGGGAACTGAGCTGAGTATGGCTTTGTAATATTTTTTCTGTGCTTGAAAAACTACAAAGAAATAGATAATGATTGCATGGAGTGTTTTATAACAAATGTTGGTGGTCACTCAAATCAAAACTGAGAATTTCTTTCTTATCCACTGCTTTAGAAAAATACTCCTCTAAGTGGTTTGTGGAAAAAGGGCATTTTCATAGCATCTTCCTACACATGCACACATTTCTGTATTTGATGAAGATCAACATTGTTGTCAGTTTTCATAGGTGAATGAGAAAAATAAATATTTCCACTTATACTTTGCTTCTAACATAATATTTATACTATGTAATTAAATTTGTCATTCCAGTTTCATTACCAGTGTCATTCCACCATGAAAATGCCAATATACTGATTTTCTGCATTTTTTCATTACTTTCAACACTTTGCCTTGCAATGTGTAGCCCATAAGCCTTTGTGTTCCTAGAGATAAGCTGCTTTACTGCCACTGTAGAACTTCAGGGTGTTGTGTGCTGTTGCTTTCCATGTGAATCTTTTCTTTGTCCTACACCTTTTGTTATTAATTCTATTGCTGTTACTTATTGCTTTCTTATCTCTTTGTTATTTCCACTAAATTGTTCTTGTCTCAGCTGCAATTTTTTCATTTTGTGCCTCCAGTTGGGAGCAGGGGGAAGTGAGCAGTGACATGGTTTTATTGGGAACACTACCTTGCAGAATACCATTCCTAAACCATGACAGTCTCTACCATGTAGACAATGTTCTGCATATTAAGCAATAAATAATATAATTTCAAGGGAAATGGAATCTCTTTTGCGGGCCAAAATGCCTGATTACACCAGCAGAGTGATCTAAAGAATAAATATTTACTACTGAAAACCTAAATATTTACAGACTTGAGAGTACAAAAATACAAAGACATGATATCATACAGTATTTGGGCACTGTCTTCTTTCTTTGAGATGTGTCTATCAGATTTAAAAAAAGAAAAACAAGTTTGCATTTCCGAAAAAAAAAAGTTGAAATAACATTTAAAGAGCAAACCAAGATGAGCAGTCCAACTGTTCAGCAGAGACCATTTTTTTCAATTACAGTAATTTCACAATTATAAGCCGCACCATTTTGACTAAAATTTTGGTCTGAACCCGGATGTGCGGCTTATAATCAGGTGCGGCTTATATACGGACAAAGAACGAAAAGTTGCCGACACCCAGAAGTGTGGCTTATACTCAGGTGTGGCTTATAATCATGAAATTACTGTAAATTTAAGAAAGAGAAGAAAAGAGAGAGAAAAGAGAAAGAGAGGAAGAGAAAAGAGAAAGAGAAAGAGAAAGAGAAAGAGAAAGAGAAAGAGAAAGAGAAAGAGAAAGAGAAAGAGAAAGAGAAAGAGAAAGAGAAAGAGAAAGAGAAAGAGAAAGAGAAAGAGGAAAGAGAAAGAGAAAGAGAAAGGGAGGGGAGGGGAGGGGAGGGGAGGGGAGGGGAGGGGAGGGGAGGGGAGGGGACGGGAGGGGAGAGGAGGGGAGAGGGGAGGGGAGAGGAGGGGAGGGGAGGGGAGGGGAGGGGAGGGGAGGGGAGGAGAGGAGAGGAGAGGAGAGGAGAGGAGAGGAGAGGAGAGGAGAGGAGAGGAGAGGAGAGGAGAGGAGAGGAGAGGAGAGGAGAGGAGAGGAGAGGAGAGGAGAGGAGACTGTTTCAGTTGGAAAGGACTACAGAAATCATCCAGTTCAACTGTCTGAGAAATTTAGGACTGAACAAGCCAAAGCATGTTTTTAAAGGTCATTGTCCAAATCCTCCTTAAGCCCTGACATGCTTGGGACATTGAGCACCTCTCTAGGGAACCTGTTTTTCCATGCTCCTGGTAAAAAAATGCTTCCTAGTGTCCAATCTAAACCTTCCCTGGCAAAACATTAAACCGTTCCTAGACACTGAGTTCCAGGAAAAGCTCAGCATCTCCCTCTCCACTTCCTCTCCCCAGGAAGCTGTGGAATGCAAAGGGGTAGCACCTTAGTCTCCTTTTCTCCAAATCAGACAAGCCTGAAGTACTCAGCTGCTTTTCATACACATCTTCCAGCTCTCCACCAGTTTTGATACCTTCCTCTGGATTCATCTGAGTGTGTTAATAAGATGTGCGCTAACATTTTGTGTCATACCTATTTAACTTTGACAGCTTACACCTTTACCTGCTTGCAAAACCACTTATTTATACAAACAAAATCACCAATGCAGACAGCCAATCCTGAAGAGATTTAGCTGAGAGAAGAGTTGTAGAGCATTGTTCATTCACAAATGTGGTACTTTCAGGAGCTTTGTCATAAATACTTAAATCCTGAATTTTGCAGGCTGCTGACTTGACTCAATTAATCCAAATAGCTCTTACACATTTGGGCTGAGTTCAAAAAGCATCTACACTGCTCCAAATCAATTTGCCTTTATGGTTTAAGGTTGCATAAGAAAGATGCAAATCATTTGGATGGCACTGCCTGAGCAGTCTTGGCGTCAAACCAAGAGGTATAAAGCCACTCCTAACTGCGCTCAGCTACTCTTTTCCTGAGCAGAGTGGGTAACATCCTAAACACATGCCTACTCTGTCCCCTAGGCCTGCAGCAGTCCTCCCATGGTTATTCTGGAGATGTGTGGTTTTTTCAACAAAAATACCTTAAGGAAGATCAGGGCACTGGGGGTTTTCGCAGCATAAAGTTGCAGGTACGTGTCTGAGTAGGCAAATCCTGTCCAGGCTGAAGGTGGATTCTACACTCATTTGTTTTCTTACAGTCCTTTCAGGAATGATGTCAGGGTTGAATCATCCCTGGAAACATGTGCAGCTTGATTCTAGGGGAATTACCTGGGTCACTCCAAAAGAAAGCCTGAGAATAAGTTTAGATGGTGACACAAGAAGAGGGTGAAAAATAGAAGCAAACCTCAGAGGGAAAGTATTTCTCAGTGGAGACTGGCCACATAAAACTTACTAACAGCAAGAGCAAGGTCTTGTCATGTGAAGGAAAGTCCTCCTACCTAAGGTTCAGCCTCATTAGTAGAGGTTATTAAGAGGATTGCACAGGAAAAAGTAACGGAAACTTGCAAAATACAGAGTCACAAGATGCACTCCTTTTCATTTGACATCAAAAAGGTCTGCTGAACAAGTATTTCTGCAATGCATAATTATGAGTAATTTAAAGGAAAAATTCTAAAAAGATATCGCCAATGTTTCTAGCTGACCTGTTTTTTCCCCCAGGCAAGTAATCAGCTTTTGGTAATGGTTTTAAATTGCATGCTTACATGCTACAAATACTTTAAAATATTTTAAATCTGTACCTGGTTTATATTCAGATTGTGCCTCTCTGTAATTTAAATCTGGTACAGTAATGAGGAAAATATTAAGCTAAATAATGAAAACAAGATCATGGAATAAAAGTGATTAAAGTGAAAATGCAACGTAGCTATATAAAATAGTGCTAATAGTAATAGTTGAAGCAAGGATATTTAAGATCTAAGGATCTTGCATTCTTTTTTTATGATCTAATAGAATCTACTATTACAGCACTATTGTTTTGCTATAAGGCCTCTGAGTAAATGGAAAATCTTCTTTCCAAAGAACTTTCCTCAGAGACTTAATAAGCTGTTTTAGCAGAAAAGACATCTGATAAAAGTTATAGAATTCTTGCGATAAGTCAAAGTTACCTCTTCCAAAAAAATCTCTCTCCTCCCTTCTCTCTCACTCTTTTCTTTCCTGAGTAACTGTAAATCCATTACAGTCACATTTGTGTACTGCATAGTAAGAAATTGGGAACTGTTATAAGTTAAAGAACTAGCATTTGGCACTTATGCATGTAACTGAAATACTGTTTCTTCCTGTATAATTTGGGTGTGCTTTTCATCAGCAAGAATCTGTGTTTGTAGTGTGAAATTCCATTACTTGATACTGGAATCGCCTAATGCAATAGCAGCAGCATGAAAAGGCTCACTTCTAATTCATTGCAGCACCCCCAAGCCTCCCCCCACCCTGATGTATTAAGGCATGATGCTCCCGTTAAAGAATGCTGGGTAGACCTTCCACCAAAGTATAACCCTCTGGGATGAAATATGGGATAAGTACATTTTTTTGTAGACTTCAGGTACCCCTAACCTCTTGATCTTTTGTATGTCTCTATTTTTTTGGCTTGACAGACCACATGCCAACGTGCAGCCCAGAATTCCTCACCCGCATGATTTATTGTTTACAGCTGTTCCAGTATTTCAGACATGGCAGCTGCTTTTCAGATGTCCTCAAATTAGAAAGAAAGTTTCTGATAGAGGTCTTAATGCAAACCTGAATGCTCACAGAAAGAAAGGGGGAAAGCTGATGAAAAAATCATCTGAATTCTGCTCTAAAAGCTCTCAATTGATCCTAGCCTTGAGGGCAAAGGAAAATGTTTGGTTTATTTTGTAAGCTCATTAGGTGTGGGAGAGCCTATTTGGCATTTGCTATTGACCGGGCCTGAGCGAAAAGTGATCACTGGCAGGATGGTCAATAAGAGATCAATAAAAAGCGTGTGATTGGATTAGCTACTTGATCAATGCTTTGTGCTAATATATTAACAAGCAAATTACCAGGCAGCCCATAAGAGCAGAGTGCTGACTATAATTGCATTACAAACTATCGTGATCTAATGACCCTTGAAGTGCAAAAGGTTATTTATACATTAAAAGGCTTAAAAGTAGTTTGAGTGATGCTGCATTATTTCAGAAAGCAAACATTTTCCTCCATTAGCTAGAATCCAATCGTGCTTAAAAGGGGCCCAGGTATTTTACATTCTTCCAAAATTTTCAGACCAGTTTTATCCCCACCTCTGAGATGGAAGCAGGAGAATGAGTGACAGTATTTCATGGGCAATTTAGAGCAGCAACATTTTCAGGAGAGCTGGGAAATAACTAGAGAGGAGAGTGGAGAAGGATGTGGCTCCTTGGGGGGCAGGAGAGCATTGCAGAGCTGTGCCCTGCTGCTGAAGGAATTGCTTCAAGGCGCCTAAGCTGCAGATAGCACTGTACAAATACTGAAATCTGAAAAGTGTGTATTAAATTTGGAAATAATACATAAGGTGTTGCAAAAACAGAACTCTTGCACCTTTTGAAGAGTCCATGTTGATTTCATTTATCTTCCATGACACTGGAATAAAACATCTGTTTCTTGAAGTTCCATTACTTAAGGTTTTAGCACACCAGCTGTACCTTTTAGATTTCTGTAAAGAGCAGATAAACATATTTAAAAGCAAGATCACTGTACGTCTTGAAACTAGGACAATAGCTTTTTTTTTCTGAATTTGGCACTCACAGTTAAATTGAAAATTAGGAAAAGCAATTATAAGCCCACAAATGTTTGAGTTTCTAGTTCATCCTCTTCTTTCCATTTTATAGTGCAAAATGCACAGGTTTAATATCTGTTAATTATCCCTGATATACAGCAGGTGTAAGCCAGGTAAGCACAAGCACTGAACAAGTATGCAAAGAAATAGGCAGGGGTGGAGTTCTAGACTTCATCTTTGTCTGGACAGGCATTTTAGCTGCAAATTCTGATATGCAAGGCTTTGCTGTTGCCCTTCCTCTCTCCTCTGCCTTTCGTGCCTTCTGAGGTGAGGCTGAAATGTCGGCAGTGAGATGTTATTGTGGAGTGTTGGGGGCTCTGGCAGGGTTCAGGGGCTGGGGGGCACCCCAGCCGTGGCCGCCCACGAGGGGCTCGCCCTGGCCCAGGCTCCCTGCCAGGGCTGCCAGCAGCCAGCCACAGCTGACCAAACAAGCTGCCAGGCTGCTAGCCCCGGGGCCCTGCTTGTCGGGAGAGGAAGCACTGTCAATCAATGCACACACACTGTACAGTGGGAAATCTGATCACCGATGGAGCTGCACAGCCGTTTGATGGGCACTTGTCAGTTCTTTCTGCCTTCTTGGGGCCAGGCCACTTACCTGCAGCATCAGCCTGGGCTGGTTCTCTGTGTGTGCATGGAGATTAAAGGACTATTTTGCTTCCCTCTGTGTTGTTGTTGTTGTTGTTGTTGTTGTTATTATTATTATTATTATTTTACAGACAGAGCTCCCCATAGATGCCAGGTGATGGAACAGGTCTCTCTGACAACAGCAGTTTTGAACCACATGCAATCCATTTCAATTCTTTCTTTTCTCACCCATTTCAGGATTCTGAAGTTGATGTCTGAAAGTGAATGTTTTCACAGCAGCCAACAACTCTACGGACAACTTCAAAGTAATCCCTTTCTTCTTCAAAGACACATGTTAGGACTTGGAAAAAAAAAGCTGCTGTCATTATTTTAAAGCTTGTGTGGAGGAATTAGAAATTAGATATCTTCTGTTTTCAGCTATACCTCTAACTTATTCATCTCAAAAGTATATAGGCCCAAGAAAATTTAGTAAAATTGTCTGTGAGAGAGCAGTTCAGTTAATGGGTCTTTGAGTCTTCATGCCCCTTAGCAAAATTACAGGATATACTTTATATTATGTCTCCATGAAGGAGTTACTCAAAGGAATATTTTGTCACCCACATCCCTAACCAAGTACATCCAAAATCTTGCTTTACAATTTTGTACCTCAACATGAAGTTAAAGGGTAGCAAAGAAGTTAAAGTATGGCCATCATTTCCAAACACTGTTGAGAGAGTGAACAAGCTATCATTTTAACATTAGTTGATTGTTAGTCCTTCGGTCAAAAAAAGATAAACACGCTTCTATCACCTGCAGTATTTTGGAACGAAGGTGCTTACACTGCGCTAGTAGTTGAACTAATCCCTCTCTATCCTCTAGCCTACACTTAGAGTTTTAAACTCCTCTGAGATATATATACGCACACGTTTTTTCTTTTTTTTTTCTTTTTTTTTTTTTTTGAGTGGGGGGGAAGAAATTTATTTAAATTTCTTATGTTTGTGTGTGTGTGCATGTGCGTGTGTGTGTGTGTGTTTTCTCACAGTCACTCTAATTGCTACACCTGATAAAATCATTTACTTGTCATAATCTGAGTTTTCCACAGGTTATTACAAAGAATTCTGATGTTTGGTAATGCTGTTCACTTTATGCAGTGTCTTTACAAACAGATTCTCTTCCATTAATAACAGTGAAAATGAAGATTTTAGCTCCTGAGATAAGCTTTGTAAGAGCAGATCAAGAGCATTTTTAACAACATATAAATCATTGCCAACTGTAGACCCAAACAGTTATGTCACAAACTGCAATATGAAACAAAGCCTTAAAGTGAAGTTAATCATTATGTCTTCAGTAGAGAAAAATGCTTCTTTACTAAACAGTGAAATCCCATTTAATTCTTAAGCCTCCGTAACTCATCCACAGGTTTATCAAATGCTTAAAATGAGCCGTTAAAGAAAATCCTACATCTTAGCAAAGTTCCATAAAGCTATTAGCTCCTCTTGTGGAGCTGTAAGTTAATACTGCTAGGAAAAACTACTAGAGATGCTGGTTCCTAGAAGAACCCTGGTTTCTCTAGTGAGGATCATCTGATGAAATCTTCAGTGAAAATGTATTGCTCCCTGTTTTATGCCTTGCAAAGGCTGGTGGTTGGTGAGTGAGCTGGAAGAGAGAAGAGTGAATAACTGTAATGGGTCAAAGAGAGGCAGAGAGAAAATAAAAACTTGACAATTTCTTAACTCTAGGCCAGGATGACAGTAATGTATGAGATGCTGAGAAGGTCAGCAATATACTGCTAGTCCATTTCAGCAATGCCACTAAGATAAAAGAAGAATCACATTGAAACCTTCTGACTGGTTTATACATTTAATTACACAGTGACAACCTTTGAAGAACAAAGTATTGTGCTTCAGACAATAGATAAAAGAGTAGTTACAAGTATATACTTTTCCAACCTATAACTCCACTCCAGCATCACGGAATTGGTGTGTATCTAGAGTGATAATAAATGTGTGTCTCAGGATTGGCATATATTCTTCCTTCTAAGAGCAGAAACAGCCATTGTGCCCCGGGAAACTGTAGAAGTTCCTCTTCTGATGGGAAAGAAAAGATTGATGTTCATCTCAACACCTTGGATGAGAATGTTCAGAGCCTTCTTTTCTCTCCCTGACACCATGCCATTCCTCAGTGCAATGGTATTACTTTCTGGGCTACAGAAGAAAGTGGTCTTGAGAGTAAAATCCTACTAAGCTGCAGTACATAGCTTGTTTCTCATAGAATTTCTTTCTAGGATTGCTTCAAAACCCAGACAATCATCCCCGAGTTGGTTATGGATGGCTCAAATTTCAACCCTTCCTTAAAAACTGCAGGGAGTGAAAAGATGAAATTTCTTTTGAAATGAAAACTGAGATTGAGATATAACCATATGAAGTGAGGAATTTAGTCTGTAGGCTAGGCATAAAGTACCTGTGCTTTAATCAGGCCTATCCCTTAACCGAGTTTTATGATTGTTTTATCCTGGTGTTTTGATGAGACCATTTCAGTGTTTCATTCACATTAAGGGTTGATTTATATTAAGAAAAGTTAATTCTTGGCACTGAGAATCAGTAATGCTGAGACTGAACAAGAATGTGTATTTCATTTACACATGTTAGTACCTTACTTGTGTGGTTGATAGATTTGCTTCCTGTAAAGGGGACAGGACAGAGTCAACATTTCCAACACCCTCTTCTTCCCACTTGAAAGCAACACAGGCTTCTCTGAAGACAAGGCAGATTGATGATCTGGCAGTATGGTGATTCTGCTGCTTTGATGATCAGGCAGTATGGTAATTCTGCTGCTTTGAGACCCTTTGTTACCAAACAGCATTGTTCAAATAGGCAGGTTTAGAGGAACATCTTCAACACCAGTATCCAATTTTCCCTGAACAACTACCTGAGAAGCAGAGGCATTTCTGTTTCTTGGCTCCATCCCTGCAGAGGACCCTCAAAGAAAAGGAAATTCCTAAGAGAAGGTTAACTTCTAACCTGGCTTCTGGCTAAGGGATTTATATGGACAACTGGGATTGGACTTCTCCACATGGTTTGTTTACTTGTTTGTTTGTTTGTTTGTTTATTCTTTTATCTGTCTGATTTAGCAACAAATCCACATGGGTTTTGCAACAAATCCAAATACCTTTCTTATGTAATTGACCATCTTGTGAATCCTTTGAGTTATTAAGACAATCTTTTATTGTATTGCCTTTCCTGTTGCTCTGACTGGAGCCTTTGCTCGGGAATTTCTAGCTTGCCAGTGATACAGCTCACAGGAATGAAGTCTGCCACATCCCAGATGAGTACTCTAGGTGCTATTGTTGTCAAAATACATTCTGTTTTCTTTCATTCTAAATAAAAACATGATTTCAGCACTGCAGGATCTGGGTTATTGTTCCTCTCAGTCATAGCTTACAGTGTAGGTTCTCCTGATGTTTTTTAGTGTCTCCAAATGAATTGGTTTTCACTATTTCCTATACACTACAGCATATTTTTGGATCAGAACCTTGAGTCGTAAAGTGGTGAAGATAAGTTTGTGTTGTTATTTCCCACATAATTGGTTATAGGTGTACAATGTTAAAAATACTTCTGTAAAATATTTTTGCGTGTGTTGTGGGTAGGAAAGTGGAAGAATAAGTAGCTGTTAGTATAGAATGTGTTTTATTCTTTATTGTCTGTAAGATTATGTACAAAACTTCAAAAATACTTGGAAAACAGACTATATGCATACTAAAAGTTAGAGAAACAATTATTCTGTGTGTGGCAGTGAAAGCTGGCATTTTTGTCTTTCTTTTCTCCCTTGCTCATCACAAAAGAGTTCAGTGAAAGTACCTGTGCCCAGGGAGCATGGGTTTATGAAAGGCAGGTCCTGCTTGTCCGACCTGATCTCCTTTCACTGAAAGACAACCTGTTTAGTGGATGAGGAAAATGCTTTGGGTGATGCCTATCTGGACTTCAGTGAAACCTTTGACGTTGTTTCCTATACCAATGTTGTGGAGAAATTGGCTGTTTGGATGAGTGTGCTGCTCACTGGGTAAAAAACTGGCTGATGGTTGATCCCAAAGAGATGGAGTTGCATCCAGTTGGCAGATGGTCACAAGTGGGCTTGATGCTGGGGCTGCCTCTATTTAATATTTTTATGAATGATTGTGATGAGTAGATCTAGTGCTCCCTGACACAGTGTACAGATGAGACCAAGCTGGGTGAGAGTGTTGATCAGCTGGAGGGAAGAAAGGCTCTGCAGAGGGATCTAGACAGGCTGGATCAATGGGCTGATGTGAATTGTTTGAGGCTCAACTGGTCAAAATGGCCAGATCGTTCCCTTTGGTACCAACAACCTCATGCAGAATGGCTGGAATTCTCTTGGAATATAAGTACCTGTTGTGTTGCTTGACAGCCAGCTGAACATGAGCTGCCAGTGTGCCCCCGTGGTCAAGAAGGCCAAATAAAAGAAATAGCATGTCCAGCTGAATCAAGGAAGAGATTGTCCCTCTGTACTTGACACTGGTAAGGCTGCACCTCAAATCCTTCAGTCTTAGGCCCCTCACTGCAAGAAATACATTGAGGCACTGGAGCTTGTCTCAAGAAGGGCAACAGCGCTAGGGAAGGGCCTTATGAAGGAACACAAGTTGCATGAGGAGCAGTTTAGGGAGCTCAGGTTGTTTGGCCCAGAAAAGGAGACTCCAGGGGACCTTACCACTCCCCAAATATATGAAAAGAGTGTAGTGCCGTGGTGGTCGGTCTCTGTCTCTTCTTCCAAGTAGCAAGCAACAGGATGAGAGGAAATGGCCTTGAGCTGAACCAGGAGAGGTTTAGATTAAATATTGAAAAAATTTCTCCACTGAAGGTGTGGTCAGGCATTGGAAGAGCCTGCCCAGGGATGTTTAGGAAGCACCATTCCTGGAAATGTTCAAAAGATGAGTGTGGAGAATTAGGGACAGGCATGCAGAAGATAACGGGCTGTACCATCAGATAGGACCCCTCCCCTCTGCAGTCCAAGCTGTCAGACCTCTGCTCCGCAACTGGCCGCACCCAGCCGGACGTGAGCAGAAGGAAACGACGCTGACTGCCCAAGTTATAAAAACCCCTGGAACCCTTTAATAAACGCCATTTGCTGTCTACCACATTGGTGTCCGCAAGCATATGGACCGAGTGACCCTGGGGTGGGTCACCGTGCTGGACTAGGACCAGGTCGCCACACCTGAGAAGGCAACAAGTGGTGCCGAAACCCAGGACTCGACTACTGTCCCAGTTTTGGGGGTCACCTGGACGGGGAACCAGCGGCTGCATGGCTGGTCTTGTGCAGCGGGGGAGGACGCTCCCCGGACCAGCGAGGAAGATGGAATCTCCCTCACAGGTCGTAAGTGAAATCCACAGGCAGTGGGGTATTGATTGTAGGCTCAAAGATTTTATTCTCGCGGTGCCAAGAGTGATAAAGACAGGGGTTATAGATCACCCGGTTGATATACTTCATCCAGATATATGGGAAAAATGCACTAGAGCCCTGGCTGAGGAAACGATGTCCTCAGGCTCAGGAAAAATCCTCAAATCATGGGGCAAGGTCATACAGGCTCTACAAAAAGCTCGGCAAGAGCAAGAGACCTGGAAGACCGCGCGATCTTGTTTATTAGCCACGCCGCGGCTCGGGGTCAGGGCAGCAAGGCTGACCGCGAATGAGTTTGACCAGGCTGAGCACGCGGAGGTGCGATCGCCGGAACTCCCTGCGCGATCCCCGGGGCTAGACTCACCACCTGAGAAAGGGGAGCAAGCGCAGGCATTTTGGTAGGGGCTTACGGAGGAGGCACAGAACACCACTATAATATCAGGGCCCGAAGCGGCTGCAAAAAAGCCCCGCCCATACACTTTTGAAAATGGCCCCGAACCTCGTGGCAACGGGACAGGCGATGACGTAGGGGGTGGAAGTGCAGGAGGTTCACTGAACAGCGCAGGTGCGGGCAAGCAGGGAGGAGGGGAAGCTCCCAGAGAGAGGCTTAAGACCAATCAAAGCGCTCATTTAAAATCAGGTCCTTATAGGGCAAGAACCTCCCCCAGCAGGAGGCAGGGGGAGCCCAGGGGGAGGGAACGGCCCGACCCCCGGAAAAAGGGGCAGGGTCAGAGCCCGAGAAAAAGGCTCAGCAGCCCAGAAACACCCAACCAGTCGACTTCCAGCTCTGACTCTGACTCGAGCTGGGACAGTTGGCTCAATAGATGGTCTGGGACCGATTCCGATACCAACTCGGACTTTAATGAAAAGGGAGGAACGGCACATAAGATCACTAGCTGCAACGCTCCTACATGGGGATATCAGAGAAAGAACGAATCCCGCTTACAGATTGGCAGAAAATAAAAATAGCTTGTGCTGACTGGGCTCCGTCAGCCACACTGGCATTCCCCATCTGAGTGGAGGGAGCCAGGCGGAAACCAGAGGACCTACTCGCCAGTAAACCCAAAAGACGTGCAGGCAATTGTTAAAGCGGTTGCGGACAGGGGGATTAATTCTACCATGGCTTCCACACTCATTGACAACATTTTTGGAGGTGATTATATGCTTCCTTTTGATATCAAACAGACTTGCAGGCTGATTTTCGATGGGGCGGGGATGATAGTTTTTGAACAAGAATGGGAGGACAACTGTATAAAGCAGCTAGCCCTAGTAACGGGGGCAGACCATCCACTGCATGGCTCCAGCATACAGAGGCTAATGGGCACAGACCCAACCATGATCACTCCACAAGCGCAGGCTGAGGGCCTGCGGGCCCATGAGGTCATGATAACAACCTGTGCTGCCAGGGAAGCCATCCACTCTTCTTCTAAAGTAATAGCCAGATCATCGCCATGGTCCACTATAAAGCAGAATGAGAGTGAGAGTCTCACTCAATTTGTGGACCACCTTCAGGCAGCACTAGATTCCTCAACACTACCCTCAGAGGCGAAGGGTCCTGTGCTAGCAGACTGCCTATGTCAGCAATGCAATTCAGCCACCAAGGACATTTTAAGATCATTGCCACCTGGGTCCAGTGTTGCTGCCATGATCAGACATGTTGCAAAGGAAGAACATCTAGCTCCCATCCAAGCAGCAGTTCGCACTACAATAAGCAGTGTGATGGCATGTTTTAAGTGTGGCCAGGTAGGCTACTTTGCAATAAACTGCCCCCTGTCAGGGCACCCACCGACAGCTGCTCCACCACGCCAGGGGAAACTTAGGGGACCATGCTGGGCATGTGGTAAGAAGGGGCATTTAGCTAAGGAAAGCAGATCCAAGCCTCAGGGAAATGGGAAGGAGAGGAGACATCCGGGCTGCACCCAGGCCCCTCCCACCTGGAACACGAAGCAGCCCAGCTATGGCAACCCTCAATGGGGCATGGGGCTTCCATACCCACTACCCCCTCAAGAAATGACCAACTTTGTCACCCAACCAATGGCTCAATCAAACCCATCTGCCCCTCAGGAATACCAAGAACAGCTCCCTGGGGGCGAGGCCCCTGGGAGGCCCTGGCTATGAAAGCATGGGAATGAGACCCATGGGTGGCCTTTGCCGTGAAAGTGGGCAGGCACCCTCTGATTGTGTGGACAGTGTGTCGTCTCCACAACGGCTCTGACGACTCTGTCATTTGCCTTCCCTTTTGGTTGGACGCAGAATCAGACGTCACCATCATCCCAGACATACACTGGCCTCTACAATGGAAGCTAGAAGAAGCCCCCATGGTGGGCGGAGTCGGAAGGCTATCCCGAGCCCGCAAAAGCACCCAACCAGTGGCAATAACACTCTGCACCGAAAAAAGACCAGGAAGAACTATCACCCTTATTACATATGTTATGTTGGATTGCCCACCCTTGTTGGGGAGAGATGCCCTAGCCCTACTGGATGTTAGAGTGACAAATTTATTCTAAGGGTCACTGCCGTGTACCCGCCATTGCCCATTCAAACTAACTTGAAAATCAGCTGACCCAGTGTGGATCGAGCAGTGGTCCTTGTCCAAACCTCGAATGACTGCCCTCCTTGAGTTAGTTGGCCGTGAGCTACACAAGAATCACATAGAACCCTCCACGAGCCCATGGAACACCCTGATCTTCGTAATACCTAAACAATCCGGGGAAGGCTTTCGTCTCCTGCACGATTTGCGGGAAGTGAACAAAAGAATCCAGCCGATGGACCCTGTATAGACTTTGCTGCCCATGAACTCTATGATACCGAGAGGGCCACCCTGTGCAGTACTTGACATCAAAGACTGTTTCTTCTCCATCCCCCTGCATGAAGAAGACAAGGAGTGGTTCGCCTTTTCCATCATCTTTCCGAATAGCCAGAGGCCCAACCTACGCTTTCACTGGAAAATGTTACCCCAAGGAATGATCAACTCCCGTACCATCTGCCAAATCACAGTAGACTGAGAGCTAGCACCAGTCCGGCAGAGTAATCCGACTGTGACCATCATGAAGTACATGGACGACATCCTGATTGCCGTACCATCAACAAGCTAAGTAGACCAGCTAGTGTCAACCATCTCTGAGACCTTAAAGATAAATGGCTTTGAAATAGCTAGCGCAAAAATAAAAAAGGGACCGTGCGTGACCTTCCTAGGAGTAGGAATCTCGAGCTCCTACATAACCCTCCCCAGGTGAAATCCGCCGAGACATCAAGACGCTCCACGACATGCAGCAACTGGTAGGATCCTTACAATGGCTCCGCAACATCGTCCTGATTCTTCCTGAAGTCATGGACCCTCTAAACGACCTCTTGAAAGGAAAGAACCCATGGGAGGAGAAAACCCTGACATGGAAGTGATAAGCTCGCTCAACTTCTTCGAACGCCAGCTGCCAGTGAGCACGCTCACCAGATGGGATTCAAGCATCCCGGTTGATCTGTATGTCCACTTTATGAAAAAGGGGGGAATAGGAGCGTTGGCCCAAGGACCCTCTGACAAAGCCCAACCGATGCAATGGGTGGTCTTGGGGAAACCGTCATGTGCCTTTTCCCCAAGAATCGAGTGCCTCAGCAGCCTCATCATGAAAGGCAGGAAACTCTCCCTAAGACATCTGGGCATCGAACCTACCAAGATATACCTGCCCTTCCGCAAACAGGTCTCCACGCAGTCAACAACAATATCTGAGTACCTAGCCATAGCCCTTGGACTCAGCTGCTTACTGTCATCGACATCAATCTCCCACCAAAGATAATCGACCGACCGCAGGCAGGACCAACCATCTTCACGGACGCATATTCGCTGACCTCCACTGCAGCTGCAGTATGGCAGTCAGGAGAACAGTGGCAATGTGTCAAGACAATTGACCCCACGCTTTCAGTCCAACAACTCGAAGCAGCTGCCGTAGCGCTTCCCAGAAAAGCACCTTAACATCGTGACTGACTCCATATTTGTGGCCAAGCTTTGTCTAGCCATGTCCGGACCCAGCGTGTCAGTGTCCACGGTGGCAATGATGTTAGAAGAAGCACTTTACTCATGGAAAGGCACCATCTCAGTCATCCACATCAACAGCCATGACCCAATCAAAGGATTTTACCAGATTGGCAATGACAAGGCGGACGCCGCCGCAAAAGGCATGTGGACACTGAGAGATGCCTATCAGTTGCACGAATCCCTTCACATCGGAGCTAAAGTACTTGCGAAAAACTGCGGGATTTCAACTGCGGACGCGAAGCATGTCGTCGTCACATGTCCTCACTGCCAAAAATCACCACTGTGGTCAAGTGGCATCAACCCCAGAGGCCTCAAAGCCTCAGAAATATGGCAGACAGGCTTTACACAATGCCAGCTTTTAAGACCCTGAGCATGGCTCGCAGTTACTGTGGATACATACAGCGGTATGATTGTGGCCACACAGCATCTCAAGACTGATTCCAAAGCAACCATTCAGCATTGGCTGACAGCCATGGCATGGCTTGGAGTTCCAAAACAAATCAAAACAGACAATGGCCCAAATTTCGTCTCGAAAACAGTCCAAGCGTTCATCTCGAAATGGAACATCGCCTTGGTGCATGGCATCGCATACAACAGCACCGGACAAGCCATTGTTGAAAGAGCAAATCAGACTCTGAAAACTAACTGGAAGTACTAGCAAAGGACAGAAGGTTTCACCAATTCCATTCCCCCGAGTGACCAGGCGCACATACTAGCAACCGCTCTGCTAGTGTTGAATCAATTCCCTACGGGGGATGAAACAAACAGTCCGGTCCAAAGACACTGGGCCACTCGAGCACTAGAGAAAGGCCCACGGGTTGTGATCAAAAATGAACTAGGGGAGTGGGAACAAGGTTGGAGACTAGTGCTCACGGGGCGGGGGTATGCGGCTATTAAAAAAGATGGGGAAATTAAATGGTGTCCACTCAAATCTATCAAACCAGACCTTCAGAGTAAAACTAATGAGAGTTGTGAGATTCTATTTGCAGGACCAGATCGTCAGACACCCCCACAACTTGTACACCCCACTACTCGAAGAGAGAGAGAAACCATCTAGCAGCCCAGCACCACCCAAGATGCCAGCAAACCCAAAGGAAAAAGAAGCTCAACCGAGATGGTTCAAGTCATGGTTCAATTGGTCCCCCATGACTCACCACCCTAGTTTCTACCCTAATAGGCCCACTCACTATAATCTTAATAACCTTAATCTTCGGGCCTTGCATACTAAACAAATTAGTGTCGTTCATTAAGAAGCGTTTAGAAAAAGTTAACATTATGTTTGTCGAACGCCGACAATTACTTTGAGGCGTGCCTTTACTAACATATTTACAATTTTTATACTAATTTTACTAACCTTTGTAGCTTTATAACGTTTAGCTTTTATACGTTTTTTACTAATCATGAGGGAGGGGGGAAATGTGGAGAATTAGGGACAGGTGTGCGGAAGATAACGGGCTGTACCATCAGATAGGACCCCTCCCCTCTGCAGTCCAAGCTGTCAGACCTCTGCTCCGCAACTGGTCCCACCCAGCCGGACGTGAGCAGAAGGAAACGATGCTGACTGCCCAAGTTATAAAAACCCCTGTAACCCTTTAATAAACGCCATTTGCTGTCTACCACATTGGTGTCCGCAAGCATATGGACCGAACAACCCTGGGGTGGGTCGCCATGCCGGACTAGGACCAGGTCACCACGCCTGAGAAGACAACAGATGAGTAGGTGTGGCACATAGGGACATGGTTTAGTGGTGGACATGGCAGTTCTGGATTAACTGTTAGACTCACTGATGTTAAATCTTTTCTGATCTAAATAATTCTATATATACAGTTTGCGGGGTTTACATCTGCAAAAGTACAAGTACTGTAGCATGGGTACTTCTGAGAGTCAGTGGTATTTCTTACTCTTATTAGTACTTCATTAAAAATAAATTTAATGGAATTAGTAAACATCAAAGTACACAGAATATCCTTGCACATATATCAACATACCAAACAGCTTTCCTGTGTTGTTAACTGCAGAAAAAGCATTGCAGAGATTTACCAACTCTATACACTTCAAAACAGCTCACTTAAACTCCTCCATCCCTTTGATCAAATACCTGGAAAATATGCCTTAATGCATTGACAGTCTGGGATAAGCATGCTTTGGTCATTCTGATGCACAGTTAATGTTCAAAATCACATACAGATTTTTGAGATAAAACAACTTTCCTCTGGTTTTTTTTTTCTGTTGGCATTGCATTTTGCTAAGGCTAAAGTTTGATTGCTTTGCAAATTTGTAAAAAAGTGTTTTCCCACTTAACAATCAGAAATTATTTTGCTGGTGATAGGAGTACCCTCCATTTTGGTCAGCATTACATCAAGGTCTTCTTGATGAACCTACATGTATAGCTGCATATACAAGCCTTTCATCTACACTTCTATTTTCTTACTTTCTTTCTTTCTTTCTTTCTACATGGCATGGATATCATACAAAAACTGGTTAGATTGTAAAGGATGTAGTTGTTTAATAATGGAAAGCAAAGTCCTACAGTCCTTGCACATCCCAATCTTTACATCATGGGAATATTACAATGTTATAGGAAAATTACAATTCTACAATTACAATAAAACTTTATTTTTTACTGTACTTTACAATCACTACTATGTAATCTCACTGCAAATCTATATAACAGAAGCAGTTAGCATTTTTAGCTCTATTTCTTATGCAGGAAAATAGACATTGAACATCTGTGCAATTTGTTCAAAGACTTACCTCAGCAGAATGGAAAAACAGCAAAGAACATCTAGATCTATCCTTAAACATATGATAATCCTGCCAGACCTGAAAAAGACATACTGAATTCTACTTACTTATTTCTTGGAGCATGATAAGACACTTGCCATTAAACTTTGATGAAATAGACACTTTCAAAGTCCTAATGATTGGCCACTACCATACTTTGTAACTAATTATGTATAAAGATGGAATTGTCTCTCACATCTACTATATGGATTTCTCTATGTATCATTCCTGAATTTCTTTGCTAAGGCAATTCTGTGGGAGAGTTACTTCGAAAGAATCTGATATTCTGAATACTAAACAACTAGTTGCTATATTTCAGACATCTCATTCATGTTAACTTCTTTGTTTTAAAAGATTGGATGCCGTTATATATTGGCTCAATGTTTACGGTAAATCATCAAACTATTCTCATTATTCCCAGTAGATGAATTGATTAAGTAATTTGTTCTGAGTCTGTTAGTATTCCTGCAAACTTTCAGTGGTCCTTGATGGAGCCTGCATTTCTACGAACAAAAGTTTTACTCACTAATCATTTTTATGGGTCTTTCAGCACCCTGTCACTTTCGTGAAAAATCAATAGAATGTGCACACATCCAAACTCATTTGGATGTCAAAAGAGCTTTCATACCCACAATTAGAGGCCATTTTGGAAAACATAGGGGTTTTTTTCCTTCTCAATTAAAACTTGGCTTCTGAGAACATGTAGTCAGGACTATGAAGTACCTCAAAAATAATCCCATTATTCCATGTTACTCGTTTTACAATGTATGTCTGTATTTATTTGTTTGTTTTTACAATACCTTGAAATGTATGCAAATATGTGTGTAAATTTGGTACTGTTTGTGGTATTTAAAATGTTATTTTATTTTCTGAAAACTTTAACTTGTTCTTTGTATTGAACGATGTATTGCCATTGTGCTACCTCCCTTATTTATGCATAAGCATGTCAGTGAACAAGCTGTAGTGATTGTAGAGGGTCTGTGTGTTTGTGAATACAACAATAAAGTAGTTTTTAATTTCTAATCTCTATTTGTGGTACATTACCCCAGGGTACAAGATTATTCACAGTATTATGAATTTTGAGAATGGGCTTCTTGCCTATTGAATGAACTATAGATCTGTGCTTCAATAAGGTTGTGTTTTCTTGAATAGGAAATGCTACTGATACTTAGAGAATTGTAGCATATAATGGAATTTCCTTAATGGAAATGTTTTCCATATTTCTCATTAGAAACATTTAGAATCCCAGGTAAAAGCAGTTACACTGTGAAGGTTGGGAAGTGGAGAATTTAAAATTTGAAAAGACCAAACTCCAAGTATTGAATACGATGTTAACTTTATCCTCTGTACAGAAATATTATAGTAAAGTCTTTTAAGCTATGATGTATCACCCTCTGTTCAGGTCCCTGGTTTTGTCCAACTCATTGATTTAGGGGAAATTATGAAAGAGTGTCGTAGCTCAGAGATCCTTTATTTCTCATCCTCAGGGGCTGGTCATGTGCAGGGGGCAAAATATGAAAGATTTCTTAATGGAACAATGAAAATTTAGTGATAGATTACTGTTTCATCCTCCTTCTCCTAACAGAATGACAGGGGAATCATGTGCACTGTTTTATGCAAATAAACTCTGTCTTTTTCAGTTAAACACCATAACCCTACAATGGAGTTATACCACTGTAAAACTGAAATTATAACCTGGATGAAGGTTGACTGATAACACATACATATAGAGGGCAGAGCTGGAAACATTAGAATGTCACCTTTGTTTCTGAACCTGTCTGCATTTTTCTTTAAAAGCCATACTATTTCTTCAGTCTAGTTTTTGTAGAATCTTATGCAGCCATGCATACATAGAGATAACTTTCCTTGACATACCTACACTGCCCTTTTCAGAAGACTAGAAATGAACGGCAAGTAAGCAATTTGAGGGCACTGTATTATGTTTAGCTTTGTAGATGTTTCTGAGTCTCAAAATAATTTGGACTAAGATCAGTCAATATCTTTGGAACGCATTTGCAAAGCAATTTATAAAACAGTGTGCATTGATACTCTTCAAAACTAGAAAGAAATAGGGCTCACATAACCCCTCAGATTGACTGCTATATTCCATGTCCCATTTATGTCACATAAGTGGCTCTTTAAGAAAAAATCAGCAAAACCAAAACATAATCAAGGATGACAATTACAGATGTGGTATAAGTGGGGACAACATTTCACTGAATTACTGTTTTAGGACAGTGAGCAGTAAACCTGTTATTCACTCTTACACATGCAATTTTTTTTACCAAATTAATGAATAATATTTAAGGAGATTAAAATAAAGGGGCAAATTTTAATTTCGTTTTATGGCCAGCTAGTAAGAGGGTTGACCAGTTTTGCTACCTTTGACAACACAGAATAGTAAATTCATACCTTATTGAATATTAATTTTTAAATGCTAGAAGAAAACGCAGTTCTACTCATGGAACTACCATTCAGCCTTTTTATATGAGTTCATCAGCCACTAGCTTTTTATATTTTTACTTACTTATTTGGTTGTTTTAGAAAATTTCTTCACTGCATTAACCACATTAAAATCCTTCTTTAGAATAAGATCAACACCCGAGGCTAAATTTAAATCTCAGAAAAGGTAAAAGAATCTTTAATTTATGAAACTGAACAAGTAGACTTATCTAAACATCTCTAGGGCTTTAATGGGGGATATCTATAATTCTCTGAATTGTATTCCTTTCACAGTGATATTTTGTAATTCCATTCTATTACCCTTGCTTAACATTAATGAGATAAAAAGATCACATTATGGCGATTGATGTTCTTCAAATTAAATGCACGTTTCCATGTACAAAGCTGTCTGCTAATTTAAAAAACATAGCATGTAACATAGAATCATGACCATGGTCATCACTCAGCTGGGATCAGATAGCATTTTTTATCTATTCATTGGATTTAACAAGGCATGAGATGGAAGCAGAATACAAAGTGTGGGTAGATTATCCCATATTCCCCCTTTTGGCCACTTCTTGGCAATCTCAACAAGGAAACTGAGGCTTCATGTTGCCATGGAAATAAACCTCAAGGTCAAAGGGGCATATGGAAGGTCAGGCAATGACAAAGGAACATCTGAGAGGCCATCTGGATGAGTGACCTGACATAATTAGTCATTAATCCCACTCTTGGGAACAATAGAGTTAGCTGAGAATGTGTTTGGACTTTGATCGTGGTCAGGGTGATCTCATGGGGAAAAGGGAAGAAAGCTCCACTTGGTAACTAAGCAGATTACCCTGGCATGCTGTTAACTAAAGAAGAGTAGTCAGAAGAGGCCAGTGGGATATGCATTTTACATATGCTATGTTTTCCCTTCAGTTACTACAGGCTGCTCTAGAGCCATGTGGCTCTAGGATTAGCTTTTGGGTAGTGATTTTTTATTTTTTTTTACAGTTTTCAATGAAAAGAGAGCAAGTGTCCCAAACTACTTCACTTAAAATTCCCAGGCAACAGATGGGAAGAGAGCTGAAGAGCCAAAGGCATCAGCCAGCTTGGTTTACAGGTGTCAATATTTACTAAGTAGAGTTGGGCAGGATGCCCTCTGGGAAAAAAGGGAGAGTATGGCTAATCAGTAAAACAATAGCAATCATCCCTGTTGTCTGTTTCATACTGAATAGTTAGAATTATAATATGACTGAGTGTGTGGCAAAAGCTCCCCATCAGCATCTGTCTTTTGCTTCCCACTGCTTTCTCTGTCATGTCATGTATTTTCATTATTGAGACGAGTGCCTTGATGAGAAGATATCCCTCACATGTATCTGAGATTCTACTACTTGAAGAGTTGGTGATATTTGGTGATTGATTGTCTACAGTGTTGTGGGGTGTGAATTTGATAATGGACTGCAGTAAATGCATGCAACCCAGCACATGCAGAAATTAGTTTTTCCTTTGGATAAAAAAAGATGCTCTTTGCTGTGCCATAAAAAGGAAATAAATGAAATAGACTAAGAAGGCTGTAGAGTAAGAACAGAGGGAGATTTCAGAGATCTATTCTTTCTTTGACTAAAGTGAAATGCATCATATAATGTGCTCTTTTACAGCTAGGGTATATTTGTTAAAAAATTTCCTCTAAACTAAAATAATTTCATTATGTTGTACAACCTCTGCTTAAATCTACTGTCTTTGCCTGTTACAAATGCATTTTCTTTGAGCCAGTGATACTTCACTATGAGTACAAGTAAGCATCCAGGAATGTCCATAGAGAAGGTCAGATATGACATCAACAGCTGCAATGCCCTGCTGTCTCTGATAATAAAAATAACTTTTGCAAATAATTTCTGCCATCTAGAGGTTCCACATTTCAAATTAAATCTTTAATAATTGACCAAAACCTGGAAGAATATGTGCTGCTTCACTGTAACTTGTACATAACTTAATTAGTGCATAGAGGAAACTCAATATTCTTCCTTTGTTGTTGAGATTTTGATATCAAAGGCTACTACTATTTCCTAAATCATATAATTAGTCTGCTTTATAAATAAACAGTAGTTGCACTCGATGAAAATATATTTGTCAGGTAAAATCAACAAAATCCTTGGAAACTGTAGATTTATTACTCTCTTAATTGCTTTTAAAATTGCCAAAATTGACAAAGCTGTATTGGTTTGTACTTTTAAAGAGCTATATGGTGGTTACATTATGAAGATGTAAATCCTTTATCCAATGAGACAGATTATCTTGCTGTTGTGTTTTTGTTTGACTAATAACTTGCTATGGACTATAAGAAATTAGAAAGGATATAATCCTTCCAGAAAGGAAGGTATATAATCTCAGAAAAAGTTGTTATTCCTTGAAGAACCACTGTCACTAATGGATTGGAACTTGATGAACAGACTTTGTATGAATAGACACAAAACCAAATCTTGTCACCTTCATAAGAATATGAATACAATTTTGGCAAAATTTCAGCATTACTCTTGAAGGAACAGTCCATCTGATGTGATCAGTAGTGTTGGAAATGGAAAAACTCAGAACTGTAGAGGATGCAGAACAGATTAATTGGAAAAATCTATGAGCAACAAATGGCCTCTTTACTTTTGTGAAATCATCTTGTTTTCATTGAGAGAATCATGTTATGCCCAATTTATTAGAGAAAAACATTTCACATTGTCCTATTATATTTTATAATTGCTTTTTTAAAGAATAAAAGTGGAGAAGAGAAGGATTATGTAACATGCTGGCTATTGTGCATGACTTGAGTGCACAACTATATTCTCCCTTCAACATATTCAAACACAAGCACTTGAGTCAGTAACAGTATTTAGTCTTCACAGATAGTAGGCGCTAGCATAGAACCACTTGAGAGCATCATGGTTTTCACAGAGATGACCTTACAAATCTATACATTCTTCTATTTCCTATTATGTTTACTATTTTAGTAAAAATATAATATTTTCATAGGATTCCATCCAAATTTCATGTACCATGCTACCCATGAGTAAGTCAGAACAGAATGACTGAATGGGGATATAAACAGACCATTGTTTTATAGCATTATTGGATTGCTTAAGGTTTGACTTGAAGTTGTTAAGATATTGTGTTTCAAAATGACTCATCCCAGAGACTGTGGTAAGAAGCTGCATTTGGTTTCATTTATCAGTACTACTAAATAAATACATCTTTCATGTCCCATTGCTGCCTAGTACCTAGACAATACTCAGAAGGACAAACCCTTTCCTCCTGTGGAGTTAACAATGCCTATATCATACAGGGTCGTGGGTTTTCCATACTTTTCAGTTTATGTCTTGGTGTGATAGTTTTGAAGATAAGACCTTCATCTCCTTGTTTTAATAAACGTTTGGGGAATTTGTAAAGTGTTTAACTGTGATCTTTTCTGCAATTTCCTCAGACAGAATCATGTTGTCCTGCTGTTGCATCAATGTAAAACTTCTGCCCTTGGTGCAGCAAGTAAGACTGACTTTGCACAGGTATCTTATGTTCCTCTTCAGAATTACTAAAGCTTAGCTGCAAGAAATATGGTCCCTGCATGTGCCAACACCTGACTGATATCTTCCTGGTTAATCGAGGTGACATTTTAGGTTAGACCCTCGGCCTGGCTTCAGTGCCTCTGGTGGCCCTCTGAAATTGTGTTCGAGCAGTTCATCTAGGAAGAAACAAACTGCTGAAAACAGCTAAACATTCTTTACTTCAGCTTTCCCTCCTCTGTCCTGAGGGCATCTGGCTGAGGGCTCCTTGCTTGGTCCAGTTGCTTTCCTTTCCCCTCAAGTCAAAGAAGGTGGTGGGAAATTAAAATACCCAACCCTTTCTTTCAACTTTTAGCCTCCACTTTCCAACCTGGCTTCTGTTGGTTCAGTGTTGTTCTGGCTCACCAAAGAAAGCCCAGGCCATCCAGAGGTACTGGCTGGTACCTTGTTTGGCATCACTGGGTAACAACCCAGAGCCAGGGATTGCACTTGTCAGGCTTGTGCTTTGTTTTGGGCACTGATTAAAGTGGTGACGGATGTGTGTGTGATTTCACACAGCAAAACTGCAGTACTGGAGTGTTCATTTCCACCTACCTCCCACAATATTCCATAATCCCTGAGCTACTTTATTATTTTCACAATACTTGATTGAAAAATGGGCTTAGAAATACTGAGAAAATTCTGGTGATAATTGAAATATCGATTGAGTACTGTTATTGATATTCTACCTTGGAAGATTCATATCACTCTGAGGTTATTTCCAACCCTGTTATTTGTTTTCACAAAATGGAAGCCAGAGGTTATGAGCTGATTTTTTATGACCTAGAAACACTCCAGATATAGACAAAGAAGTTTATTCCTTCTTCTGAATTTGTCATTGAATGAGAATGAGAAAGAAAAACTCTGAACTCAATTTTTATTGCTTATCTTTGAAGACTGACACATTTGTACGAATGTTCTTAAAGAAAATTCTGAAACAGGATTTTCAGTATTAAAATTTTATTTAAATTTTCAAATAAAAATTAGAATTCAAATACCATGAATTTATCACGATAAATCTTTGCAGCCCGAATGACCTGAGCTGAGATTCACAATCTGAAAAAGGAGGGAAGGGATTGATCCTCAGCCTTTTTCATGAGCCCGTGTCCAGGAGCTATCTCATCTGCATGTATAGGGAAGCTGCCTCTTCCTTTATCATTATTTATATTGAAAATTTTGAGACTCAAAGCCAAGAAGATTACTATTTGTAAGCCATGCCTTAAATTCCCAAGTTTGGATTTATTAAGAGTACTTACTCATTTGAGTGTGGGAAAATGCCCAACAAATATCAATTCATTCACACTAAAACTCAGTGTGATTCCATAGATGTAGTATTTGGTAAAATTAAATTAATACTTATAAGACTGTAGCATAATTTTATGTCTGAGACTATAATCATGACACCAAGAATGAATGGTACTTTTAGTTAATGTTTATACTGCTTATAGAAGCTGCTAAGCGTAACTACCTTCCTAATTTTAGCCAAACTATTTAATACCGTATATTAGTCAGTTAAAGGAGGAATTCAGTAGAACCAACCAGTAGGAGACCTTTCAATATACTAGGAAGATGAGTAATTTGCTCTAACGGAACATCTGTATCAAGAATTACTGACAGAAACATAAACAGAGTGTAAAATGTAGAGTGTAAAATGCTAAATAAACTGAAAAGCTATTAAGCTTGGTATAATACATTTTAAAACAAAAAATAATTTAAATAGTGCACCTAGCTCCTAAGAAACCATAGTAGAGCAAAAAACTATAGCTGAGTTGTCTTTTTTCATAACAAGAATAGGGAAAATTTACTTGCTTATAATACACCTTATGACTTTAGGCTGAAATTTCAGATCAAAGGCAGTTTGGAATAAGTTTTACTGTATAAATCTTCTTAGCGATTCACATAGCATTTCAGAAAAAAAAATCTTTGGGGAAAATAATTATGTTTGAAGAAAGTCTAGTGTGTTAGGTAATTCAGTGTTAAGATTCACACAACACACCTTAAATTTGGTAGTGAGTAGATAAAAACTTGTATTCATACTATTGTATTGTCATTACAGAAATCAGAAACAGGACTGAAAATCATTTTGTTGGCTGAGTTAGACAATTAATTAAACATTAATCTGCACTCTTGATACATGTCTGTGGTGTTCTATGCACGCAGCTTCTACCATGAAAGAAAGAAATACAAATTTGTTAAATTACAGTTTGCATGAAAGTATACCTGTGCTCTAATTGAAATGTTTTGTGACAGATGAATTGTCCTAAAATCTTCTGTAAAATAAATATGAACTTTTTTAGCATAATGATTTGGGAATGTTTGAACAAAGTACTATACACATTCATTCTGATAAGAGAAATAGCTTTCTAATATGGTTGAAAATAGGAGAGAGCATGATGTATTAAAATTGTCATAAATATGTAGCTGTCAAGAAGACTAATCAATATGGAGCCTAAAAATTTTTACGCAAATTCACAAATATTTTGCAAGACTAAAACTCAGAGTGTCTGATTTACAGTGTACTTAAAAGAATAGGTTAAAAAGCTCTAAAGGCAGTACCAAGCATGTCAGATATCATTCAGAAAAATTAAATATTCTGAAAAGCCAGCTGAGTGATTTCTGCCCAGCTTTCTAAAGCCAATCAGTTGTCATTTTAACAGCTTTTGCTATTGGGGTGAGGTACACAAGGCTGTAGTTAAGTGTCTTCTATTCTTATGAAGCAAATTAGAAAAGGTAGAGCTGAAAGATGAGTACTACAACACAGAATGTGCTCAGAAACAAAACCACCTACACCAAGAATCCCTAGAAGTAGTCTTGGAGAAAAGGCATCTGGCAGTCTGTTCTAACTGACCACATCAATAAATCACCAAGCTTATTCTATTAGTTCACCATCTTTGCCACACACCAAAAAAATTCTTCAGAGATGGAGTGCAGAGGAGAATCTGGAGAAAAAATACAAATGCTCAAGCTCTGAAACTGGACTTAAGTATTTATACTGTAGCGTGCAGCTGAAGGGAACTTTTTTGCCTTTTTTGGGAGTAACATATAACACATTGGTCTTTATTACTTCTTAGGTTTACATTATTGGTCTCTGAGAAATCTATCCTGCTCTTTTTCAGAGCAAAGTTAAAGATGCAAGCTTAAATCACCAAAGTCATGCAATTTAGTCTTCACCTGTTTGATTTTTGCTTTCAAAGGGAATGCATGCATCCTCACAGTCAGTTATGAGGTCTTAGCTGGGAGCCAGGATCAAACAGCTGAGAGATGATAGAAAACAGGTCCATAAACCCCTTCTCACTTATTCCCAAACACATGAGCACTTCCAACCTGCTTGTTTGATTCTGGCATAAGGCAAGTTCAGTTTTAGTCTTATGTTGTCATCTTGACTCTGCCTTGAAAAGGAAATGCTCCTAGAGGTATTGCTGGGAAGCAGTTTAGGAAGCTGCTCCTTGTTGCCTCTCAGCTGTACACTAATGGCTTCCAGCTGAACTAACTGCATCCATGCTTCTCCCCCAACCTGTCCCCCTGCAAGCTGCTGCTGGCGGTGGACACAAGCCCAATCCATCTCAGGTGTCAGGACCAGGAGCCACTGTTCTTAACAGTGACATTACTGCTTTCCTGCATATCTCCAAGTGAGTCCCTATCTCTAACTCTGCTCCTGCAGTGGTCTACTGGTAAAATGGGGTTAGCACTCCCCTCGGCGGTGTCTGTGCTTCAGCTGGGAGTCATTAACTGACAGCTTGTGAAATGGCAAGGAACAATTTCCTAATTGCCTGTCAGCTGTAGCAGCCTGAGGAATTCTTCCAGCATGTGTCACAGCAAAGTCAAGCAGGTTATTCTGGTTATTTCAAACAACCCCCAGCAGTGACTTAGACTACTCTGGTTTCATTTTTCGTGATGGGATTGTCCAAACAAATGATCACTCACAAAGTCCAGTGATGGAGGAAGCCATACATCCTTAAAAAACTCTCCACTTTCATTTACTTACTCTTACCCAGACACTGCTATCCATAATCACACAAACACATTCCATGCACATGAGGCACAGATTTAGAAAGCCCCCTGTGACTGTGCTGGGGATGGAGACTCTACGCACAAAACCATGAAGGTTTGGCAGCAGCTCAGGGTACACCCTGGACAGAAGCACAAGCATTGCAGACCTATCTATAATTTGATTGCTGTTTTATGCGGAAGGCAGTGGAAAATGTAGTTTGCATGACAGCTTCCTGAAAGAAGGATCCATGCAGCTGGAAAGACATCTCTACCTCATGAACCACTCCAATGTCAGTCCAAACTGCTTCAAAGCTACATCTCACGAGACAGCTTCACCTACCAGGTAAAAGGCTAGTCTGCACTGACAGATGCTGCGTTTACACTCATATTACACTTTAAGCTGAACATCAGCGCAGCCAAGAGCATAAGGATCTTTAGGCCAGAAGAAGAGGAGGAAACAAACAAGTCCCATGTGTCTGTAGCCTATTTTTTTAGAGCTAGAGGTGTCAGACTGTGTTTTATGTTCCTTTTTCCTGAAGCACTTGTGTATTTTATCTTAGGCACTTTTATATGTTGTTGCTCCAGGAGCTGAACAAGTGGGAGTTAAATTGCATTTTGCTTTAGTTTTCAGCTGTACGAGTTTCACAATCAGGGATCTTCTAGTTACAGTAGTCTGAGCACAAAGGAAGAGAAAGATCATTCCAAATACTTCAGATTTATCTCACTGAAGACAGTACATGGAGGGATGGGGATTCAGAGCTATAATTTTGCAAGTTATGAACTCACAAAAATGGAAAAACCTTTCCTATACCAAGACTTAAATATGCCCTGATGGTTCTAAATAAAGAGAATGGGCTATATCTGGAGGTAAAAGAGCAGAATTTCCAGCAATAGATCTTCATCCAATCTGTGCATAGTACCTGCATGTTTAAGCTTTAAAGCAGCCTTTCTAACTCTTGTGAGCCTGTGAAGGCCTGATTTTTTTTCCCTTTGCTGAAATTGCTTTTGCTGCTTTTGGGTGGAGATTAAACAAATTGGCAGACTGCAGAGAATCAGGCCTTTGCTTAAGAACCCAGGAGGTTTCCACTCTGCACCCAAGTAGACAAGTGGCCAGACAAAGCTATTTTTGAGAGGTAGCTGTTCAGTTTCATACATTACCTTAGCTGATAGCTTAAAAATAGCTAGTTCCATAGATACCTAGGTTTCCACCTCACTAAGAGGTACCCCTTAATAGCAGTCTTAACAGAGTCTGAGAGGTGAACCTCACAATCCAGTGCATATATGTTACACTGCCAGCTAGAAATTCAAACCCCAGACAGCTTTGCGCTTCATGCTGCAAAAAGAGCTCTCTGATTTGTTCACATATGTTGGACTTCAGTGAGGAAGCCAGCAAATGAAACCAGCTGCATTAAATACTAAAAATGTCTTTCTTATTCATTGAGCAAGCCATCCATGGCCTACTGGAGTTCCAGAGCTGGAGTGTTCTGCTGTAAAAATTTTGAATATTGAGGAAGATGCAAAGTTCGTAAATTTTTATCCCAATGAAAAGGGTTTATTTATTTTTTTTGAAAATACATTTGAGCAAGAACTAATTCTGTTGGAAAAAGAAAGATGTTAAGGCTGCTCCTGTGAGTGCTCTAATTTCTAATGAAGTTTCTTCAGTTGTGTCTATATTGTGCCATTGTTTACTTGGCTTGTTCACACTCAGTAGTAGGTGGCTTTTCCAAACATTCCTGTTTCAGTATGGTTTTTGAGGAGAAACAATATTGGCCAACATGTCATACTTAACTTTCATATTGTCTTGTAAATATATGCTTGGAAACATTTGTGGACTGAACTTTCTGTTGCTGGTTTCTTCCCAAGCAAAAAATTATGAATTGTGTAGTAAAATTCTAGCTATTCTAAATTTCCAAAGTTGATGATAAGCCAGTGTCCAACTCACTTCCAGTTACATTATCTCTACATATGAGTCAAATATTCTTTGAAAAACTACTAAGAATATAGCATGTGTCATATGACTAGTGAATAAAGGCAGCTAATTTTGATTAACCAATGGACTAATTAAACACCTTAAATTAGATATGATGAAAAACTCTTATAAATTTTGAGTTATTTGAAATTAATTGTATTTTGTCTGGGAAAAAGAAAAAGGTATGCAGGACATTTTAATGATTTTCTTGCCTTTTCTAATTCAAGAAAAGTTCCAAATTATGTAGATGGCAGTAACAAAAACAGATCCAAAGTGTGGCTGTTCAGAACTGCCATCCAGACCGACACACTTTTTTCCCCATTGTTTGACATGAAAATTACGGAAAATTTAGCAAAGTGTGCTTCTGTAGAAGTTTGGAGTAGATGACATCTTGCGGGTCCCTTCTGACTTGATTCAGAAGGTAATAAGACAGAAGATATAAAATCAGAGTAACAGGTTTTCTATACCAGCTTTCCTCAGTACTTTGTAAGAAACTACAAAGTTATTGTAAATTTCAAGTTGTCTTTGCCTGTGAGCATGTCACAGCTGTGTTACTGGAAGTATATTAATTTTTAAGAGAAGCTACTGCTGGAAGTTAATCTGAAAGCCCTGAGCAGAGTCTAACTCTTTCCTTCTGAACTGACAGATGTCTTATCTGTCTTTTTTGGTTTATAGAAGCAGCACGAAGAGGAAGGGACCAAAGGTCAGTCAGTGTTTGAAAAAGTCTATGATCTGAGGATGAATAGGCTGAAGTAGGACGAAATGCACTGCTGCTGTCACCTGCATTGGGACTAACCTAGGAGTGAGCACGTACTAACAGAAAATTTCGTACAAAATGGCAGTGATGAGGATGAGCCCTGACACAGAACAAAGAATAATGCTGAAACTGTACATTAGCTAATCCACATGCTGCTGGGGTCCTAATCCAAGGATTTGTACAAGCTATTTTACCCTGTATCTTATTTAACAATAATTCTGACATTACAATTGAGGCCTATCAAGTCAAGATATACCCTCAGTCTCTTATTGAGACTGTCAGGGGAAAAAAAAAGGAAGAAAAGCTTAATGGGATGATATTTCTCATTGTTCTCAAATTGCACCCAGAAACAGTGGAATCATTCCACTGCTGGAGCATGTGTTCAGTGGTTACACCCATGGGCAACAGTAGAAAAGTCTACAACAAATAGATGTTGACTGCTTTTTAAAATCTCAGCCTTGTTTTTAGCTGAACACTTCTATATGGAGACTCCTTTATGCTCTGCATGCAGAATTAAGTGCAGAAATGTAATAATAATGCAGTATGTATAACATTTATATGTCATTATCATCATCATCATTATCATGATGTGTTATCTGTCTGGCAATCTGCTTGCAATATGAATGACAATTCTTCATATTGGTCATGTTTTTCCATGAAGCATCTAATTATTGCTGGCGGAGAAAGGCAGCTTGGATTTAAGAAGGCACCAGATGTTGGTAAAACTACTTTTAAACTCTTTGTTGCTTCCGGGAGCTTGCAGCATACAGAGAAATTTCAGCAGTTTGGTAGCCTAATCTCTTCAGATGTTTCTGTTATGTTTTAGCACCAATGTCTGTGTTCTGGACACCCAAGGAAGACAGTAAATTTCATCCTCAGGTCTTCCCTGTGGTCCAGTGGTATCAATTAAAATTATTTATGGCAGCCAGTATCTACCTTAATAAGAACGACCTTGAGAGGGACCAATACCAAAGGATACCTCAGCTTGAGGTAAGGAACTTGAAAAATTGAAAACCAAATTTTTTTTCTTTTAGAAAAATATTTTGCACTGAGTTTAAGCAGCATAGGGTCAGAGGTTTCACTGAGTGTCATTTCAGTATCATCTTTTTGAGAAAATACATGTTTGAAATATGAACTTGAGTTTCCCACTTAAGAGACTGCTTCCACTTGTCCAAGGCTTGTGTTTTCCATGGGTTTATCCTAAGGTCCACATCATGTAGAGGCAACTAATTCCTCGAATGCTCCTGAATAGAGGCCATCAAACATAATTTTATTACAGGTTTGACATAAAGGAAGGGAGATATGGAAGAAAATCAACAGGACTGAACCTTTTGAATGAGTATACTCTCTATGGCAAGAACCAGTATCAACTCACAGTATTATACAAACAATACGGATTTCAAGATGCATACATTTTCAATAATTTTTTCTGGTTTATTGGCACTCCTTTCCTTCCTTTCCTTTCCTTTCCTTTCCTTTCCTTTCCTTTCCTTTCCTTTCCTTTCCTTTCCTTTCCTTTCCTTTCCTTTCCTTTCCTTTCCTTTCCTTTCCTTTCCTTTCCTTTCCTTTCCTTTCCTTTCCTTTCCTTTCCTTTCCTTTCCTTTCCTTTCCTTTCCTTTCCTTCCCTTCCCTTCCCTTCCCTTCCCTTCCCTTCCCTTCCCTTCCCTTCCTTCCCTTCCCTTCCCTTCCCTTCCCTTCCCTTCCCTTCCCTTCCCTTCCCTTCCCTTCCCTTCCCTTCCCTTCCCTTCCCTTCCCTTCCCTTCCCTTCCCTTCCCTTCCCTTCCCTTCCCTTCCCTTCCCTTCCCTTCCCTTCCCTTCCCTTCCCTTCCCTTCCCTTCCCTTCCCTTTCTTCCCGGAACCTTCCCTTCCCGGAACCTTCCCTTCCCTTCCCAGAACCTTCCCTTCCCTTCCCTTTCCCTTCCTTGTTAATGTTTGTCAGCTTTCTAACTCCCCAAAAAATGAATGATGCCACTTATCTTTTGTGGAAAAAAAGCAGTCTTCAGTTAGCTAAAGGACATTTTGTTACATTTTTAAGAGATTTACAAATGGCTTAATGTCAGACTAAGTTTCTTTTAAAGATCCCTTGGGTCTGATTCTGTCTTTACAGACACTAAATTATACAAGTGTGATTACTTTTGTGATATTTCACTGGAGTTACTCCCAGTCCTTCAGATGTAAAGCAAAGAATCAAGTATGTCAATTCTCTGGATTACGCTGGTGTATAATGTAAAATCGGCAAGGAGACAGTCATTCTAAAAATAAACAATTCCATTTTAACCTCATCAAAGAACAAATAAAGTTTTTCAAAGAAATCATATCATTGGGCAGTAATTTGCATTGATAAAATATGTGGCTATCCAACTGACATAATGATTTCTATAACATTTATAGATAGCCATTTACGGCCAACATACATTAATAAGCCAAATCCTCAGCCAAGACAGGCCAAATTACCTTCATCTTCTGTATCATTATCTGTCAACTGAACATCTTAGAATCTGTAAGTGGACAAAAGTTTAGTGGAAAGAAAAGTTGGACTGTTAAAAGTATTAACATTTCATTATTTTTCTTAATTAAAATGTCACATAAAATGTCTTATACCTAGATGCCACGATCTCGTTTTCTAAAATGCTATGTCTACGAGACAATGCTAAAGGTTAAAATTAAATGCAATTATATTCCCCAGGAATAAAATGGATATACATTAAAAGTATAGTTAGGTTGTAAATTCATTTAAGTTTTTAAAAATTACCAAGGAATATATAAAATGCAAATTAAAGGAGAAAATCTTATTTATCTCTCCTGTTTGTATGGTAATTGGCTCCTTTTAATGAATTAATCTCATGCACAGACTCCTGCTAAATTAGACTACCTATAATGTACTGTCTTCAAGTAACTTCACATTCTCATTATGGCCTCCCTAATTTCTAAAGTAAAATTAATATAATTAGGGAGCAAATCAATACATATTGATCTTGAGTTACTTCAATGGAACAAAAGAATAACAGATTAAAAGGAGACAATTTTTGTTAGCATTGATTTGTTAGCATGCTGGAACAACAGTGCTGAAGAATTAAGTCTTAAAATATTTTCCTTCCCTGAATGATACCCTCTGGTAATTTTATATTATCTATGAAGCAAACATGGCTGTGTTTGAAAGAAATGGAAAAATAATTTTTCACTCTCTGTATTTTGGTAACTATTTGTTTATGGCGTAGTTTTCCTATGGCAAAAGACACTGAGTGTATTTTATTTTATTGGAGACCAATTTCTGTCTGCAAATTATTTCATCAACCAATGTTTCCTTTTCCAACTGTAAATTAAAGGTGGATGCATGTTGGCAAACACTACCTGAATAAATAACTGGTGGTATACTGGGATATAATCAAGAATATGCAGTGAGGAATTTGAGGCTCATAATGAGAAATAATGGAAGATTCCCAGAAATCAAAGAAGCAATGATTTTCTACATACCCACTGACTTATTTCATGTGGAATGAAACGACACTGCCTAACAGAAGAGAGTAAGTTCTTTTTTATTGTATTCAGGCAGACTTATTGCTATGTAATGGCTTTAGACTGACATTTATTAGTAAGGTGAGGAGGAAAAATAATAATGTGCTACCTCAGGAGCTGAAGTCCATATTCTCAGAGTTGCTGGTAGGGATGGAAAAGTCTCAGGTGGTTCTAGACAAAAACTTGTGCTGCTCCATGTTTCTCCAGAGCGTCCACAGGGCACCAGGCTGCTGCAGAAGATAGACTTTGCCCAAACTCATAAGAGCACGCTGATTGAATTCAGGGGCAGCTAATCTGCTTTTCACGTCCTAAACTCTCTACAGAGCATAAACCTTTTTTCCTAACTCATATTTCGTTTCACTATTTCACAGCAGCTTTATAATATGTGAACAAATTCCCTTGCTGGATGTGATAAATCTAAATTGCTTTGCTTAAAAAGGTAATTAATTTAGAGTTTTCCTTTCAATTTTCACACCATATGAACATGAATAAAGCTTTTCATGGTGTATAAATTTATGTACAGTGATTACCCAAATAAATGGCAGAAACAGCTGCACCTTAAATCTTTACACTGAATATTCTGATTTACTTGAAGCTAAATTGCAGATTCTGGTTGCATTTCACACATTCGTTTAAATAGTTTTAGGGAAATAGTAGCAGGACATATAAAGATTCTACAAATATTAGAGGAAGAAGGGCTTTCATGTGTTATTTGCTAATATGCAAAAGGATTTTCACTATATATTTTTGTTTACTAAAAATGGAGCTTTGATGGAAGTAAGGTTATTTGATTATTTAACATGATTCCATATTAAGTTATATGTGGATACAATTCTAATTCAATTATTTGAGTAATAATTCAGAAGTAAAACATACTTGGCCTTTTACATGATGGGTGAGAAAGCTGTTGTTTGATATTAAATATTGTAGTTGAAAAAATGTGAGTATTTTAGCACAAAATCTTAGCTAAACCAATGTAGATGTAATGTAGAGGCTGCCATCATTAAAATATAAAGCTTTTTTCTTACAGTAAACACAGTCCCAATCTCAGTTGTCAGAGAAGATGACTATGGCATTCTAACTATTTTTTTTAGTTGTTAATTTCAGAAAAATAATCTTTGTTACTATATATAAAACAGCTACAGTTAAACAATAGTATGAAATTACAATGAAAATTGAAAGACTTCTTCTCATGGAGTAGTATTTACTTTAGATCTTGGGCCTTATTTGAACAAATGCAGTCTTGATGGTAGCATATTTTGACTTGAGGCAACATCTGGGCATCTGTGCTGGAACCAAAATATTCTCGCCCAGGCTTGCTGGAGGACAATAATTTTTATTTCAGTTTCTATATGGAACCCTCTGAAAAAGCTTCAGGGAAAAGGACGCCAATGTCAAGAACAGACTGAACTCAGAGCCCAACAAATAAATGGCATTTTTTGTACCTTGAGAAAGAAATTGAATTTGAGGAATATCCACTGAATAGCAATATTGGAATCCAAGGATACCCAATTACTACCTGAGACCTTATTTCAGTCTCAGGTTTATGTTTCTCTTAAGCTGAAGTGAAGGATGTAGAGAAATGTTTTCACTGGGTTCCCTGACAGGTAAGCAAAGTTACAAGGAAATGAAGCTTTTTGTATTTCAGTTCTTTTAAGAAAGATTTTTTTAGGATCTTAATGGCAAGTGATTTTTCACTTTTCTTTCCACCCTCTCTCTTTTCTTCCCCACCATTTGGCCTTCTTTTCCCCCTTCATTTTCCCCTCTCTATTCTCCTTTATTCCATTTTCCCTCTTTTCCCCTGTTTATTCCCTTTTCCTTTTTTTCCCCTGTTTATTCCCTTCTCTTTTCTCCTATTTTCTAGTTTCCTTTGCCACTTCATCAGCAACCTTTTCTGACAGATCAATCCTTATCACATCATATGAAGATTCCCATGCTGAAAGCCGAAAACAAGTCATCCTCTTCTTAGAAATGGAGCAATGTGCTTTGTGGGCAGAGCATGTCCAATGTGCCATGCAATTGCCTAAAAGGAAGAAGAGGTAGAGAGAGACAAGAGCGTGTAGGTTCATCCAAAGACAAAACCAAACAATCAAAACAAAACAAAACAAAACAAAACAAAACAAACAAACAAAAAAGAAAGAGCAGAATTTATTCCAGAGCTGTAAACTGAGGGAGATCTAGACTTGGTGCTGGAACTCACCTGTGACACTAAAGTACAGTAATTTCACGAATACAAGCCGCACTGAGTATAAGCCGCATCGCCGGGTGTTGGCAAACATTTCGTCCATAAATAAGCCACACCTGAGTATAAGCTGCTCTGTCGTTCGCAGGGAGGACCTGCTTGCAACAAAGTTGCCAAATAGTAACAGAATCGTGGCAGGGCGGGGTTTACTGGCTCGGCTCGGCCATGCGGGCTCGGGGCTGCCGACAGGGCTGGGTGGCCCAGCTCGGTGCTGCCGCTTGGTGGGGCCGCGGTGGCAGGGGGGGTACAGAACCTGCCGGCACCTGCGGCGGCGGTGGGAGGTGGGGATGGAGCCACCCCGCTCCTGTGGCGGCGGCACGCGGGGACGGGAGCCCCTCCAGCCGTGGGGCCAAGCAGGAGAGAGCTACCCACCTTCCCCCGAGCCGTGGGGCCAGCAGCATGGAGCCCCCTGCCTCCCCCCGGGCCGTGGGGCCAGCAGCACAATGCCTCCCACCTTCCCCCCAGGCCGCGGGGCCAGCAGAACGGAGCCCCCCACCTTCCCCCCGGGCCGCGGGGCCAGCAGAAGAGAGCCCCTGCCTCCCACCAAGCTGTGGGGCCAGCAGGAGGGAGCTGCCCCGCCTTCCCCACCCCCTGTGCTGCCTGCACGGAGCAGCTCCACCCGCCGCGCAACAGAGTAACCAATTTGTAACAACTGCGTAAATGCAGGGTTTTACTGGCAGGTGCTCGACTTTGCAGTTTGCACTGACTCAGTTTGCACTCCCGGGGTTGAAAATGTCAGAAAATTATTCACATATTGGCCGCTCACGATGTGGGAGCAAAATTTTGGTCAAAATGGTGCGGCTTGTATTCGTGAAATTACTGTAGTCTGAAGCTGCTGCTGGCTTGAGGAGTTCATCCATGTTTGTGCTAGGTTAGTGCAAGGCCTAGTAATTGATGTCAAATTCACTCTTGTGATCTAGAGATGATCTCCTGATTCAAAGGAGCCCAATTCACATTTGGCTAAGGTGATTATAATAGTATCCTGAAAATGAGGAAGAATGTCTCTTTTCATTGACTCTTCTGTTCCTAATTTTTAAGCTATAGCAAATATATTACTTGGCTGGAGAAAGATGCAAAATAGTCAATGTCCAAGATGCTGAGAATAAATGATAATTCTTTCTGAGTTCACATACAGCTAGAAGACAAAAGACATAACAGAAAAAAAATCTGAAAGAGAGATTATCAGTCTCATTTCCATATCAACATCTGAATATATTTCCATTCCAGAGAACTGTTGTAAAGGATATTTATCAAGAAGTTAATTTTAGTTTGAGCAAAACACTGAGCTAGGTTTAAGTCTACCTTTAGACTTCTGTAGTTTATTAGCTTGGTTATAATCTCTCTTGCAGGATTCAATGAGAGATTTTTTTTTGTTAACGTTTTTGTGAGCCTTGCTAGTCCATTGAAAAAAGCCTTATAACAGCCATTACTTCATGGAATGGTAGAGAAAAGATACCTTTAAAAATGTTGAATGAGGAAAGGGGAAAGAGAATAAATCTGGACATGGTGAGAATTGAATTAAGGAATCTGAAATGAATCACAGACATGGAGAATTATGGAAGATGGATTGAGTTCAGTGGATTTGGTAAAGCTTATTACTGCCACTCATACACAGATCATATTATTTTAGACAGAGAATCTCAGAAAATGTGGTTTTAGAATTTTTCTTTTACTTTAAATGACAAATAAATCAGATCCCTCAAACTTCATCTTTCCTGGGAAATGCCAACATTTTTTTACAAATTTATCATCTATTGTAAATAATCATAGATAAAAATGTAATAGGAAAGGGTGTCTGGAGGCAACGAAAGACCTTCTGAGCTATAACAGCAAGAGATGTCAGGGACATTTCATGTTTCAATGTTGATAGGATTCTCAGACTAAGAGTTCTCTAATGTATCCCAACATAGCCTGTGTATAATATTAGCAATTAACTTACTCACATAAGACTTTTGGAATAGCATCAGCCATATACTTATTTAGGCAATCTTGCCAACATAACCTTAATACCGAATAAATATGACAGTACTCAATAAGTTCACAGGGCCAAAGTCATCAGTAGGATACACCATAAATAAATTCCACTATTAACTTGAGAAGGGATAGCTTCATTTTGAAATTATTTTGTAAATGAAAGTTACTGTCATAAGTAACAGATGGGTTAATAGCCAAGATTTCATAAGAGCAGCGTGTTACGCCTCATATGCAGAGTTCCTCATACAAACCTGTGCAGCCTGTCCAGCATTGCTCATTATTTCCCAGAAGGCAACAGGGAGTCCTGGTTATTTATTGGCTCAAATTATTCATCACCTCGGTTGCACATGGCTAGGTTCCCCTTGGATGCCATAATAGGATTCAAGTATGGCCCTAAGGTATCTGATCAAGGAATTAATTATTATTTATTCTGTAATGTTTGAATGCACAAATTATGGGGATTGGTAGTATCTCACATGCTGAGTATAAAGACAAGTGTAATTTGAAATTGCTGTTTGAAAATGGCTAAAATGCAGAAATTTAAAACTTAAAATAAAAACAATCTTTTATTACAAAATAATAATTCCCCTAAGAAAAATTTGCTCTTTGCCAAAAAGGGGATATTTACAGGAAAAGTATTCTTTGTTCTATCAGATTTGGTGTATTGCTTTCAAAACACAACCTATCATTGCATTTTCAATCATCTGGTGGAGTCTCTCCAAAGTTTCATCCGGATTTTGTGACAGTGAAAATTTTATATCATAATTTGAAATTTCTTCACCAAAACAGATTTACAGTCACTGTGGGCAAAATACAAATGACCTATTGCAACTTTTATTTTGCAGACCATTTAAGTTGTTCTGGTAGGGTAAAATGGGTGGATGATTATAAAGTTTGTTTTGCCTCTTTCCTGTGTCATTTTTTTTCTGATGGCATAGGAAGTCAAAATTTTATTTTACAAGAGAAAAAACAAACAAACAAAAAATAAACAAAACCAAACAAAAAACCCCAAACATTGCAAGTAGCCTATTTTCAGAAAAATCTTCAAACTGAAATGAACTTAAGTGCAGAACATCAAGTTTATATAACCAAAGTCAAGAAAAGTCAAGAAATCCACTAAGTTTTAAAAAATTACCAATCATAAATACTCCATTTCTAATCCTGTTTCCTTGTTAAATGTGGAGCTTAATAGATTATTGATTTTGTTGTAAAACCTAGACCATAAAATATACAAGATATGCACAGAGGTAGCATCAAGGTTGCTTTTGTAGTATTCCTGGCTCTCTGGATTTTAAAAACAACCCAAAATATTACAGATTTGTACTAACAGTTAATGTAGCTCTTACTAAAAAAAAAATTGAACCTTACCTTTAGTATTTACCAACAGACTAGAAAAGTAAGACAATGGTCTTTTCATTCCGAATTTGTTGTGACAGTCATGACAAACATATGGATAAAAACAGTCTTACAAGCAGAATGCTTATCTGTTTTACTAGTTCAGAAAGGTCTGATTGATGTGAAAGACCAAGGTCTCTCTAAAGATAATTTAGCCATTTCCATACAGTTTACGCTTGTGTTAGCTGTATCCTGCAAGGGGACTCCCAGGGGGATTTTCTCTGACCTTCCCTCTAAAAGGTAACATATAAGGGATTCCTAAAGGAACCATCATCTAACAAGACTAATGATAGCTTCCATGCCTATTATCATTCAGTGAGAGTGAAAGAGACTTTAAAAATGCAGTACCACATTCCTCCCTTGATGTTTCTCGTGATCTATTAAGGTATTAGATGCCAGATAAATTAATCATTAAAAACTTACAGTTAAGTCTTTACAAATAATAACCAGGTGTTCTTTGATTATTTTTTTATCTCACTATATATATTTATATATTTCTGTCACTAAGCACAAGTGATAAAGGACAATTTGTTTATTAATGACTAATGGCTGGCTACAGTTCAGAGAAAGACCTGTATTCTTCATCTTCACAGTGTGTTAGAAAGTTGGGAGGATTATGAAAAACCATCCATTCCTCATTTCTGAAGTAGCTCATGGTTTGTCATTAAACTATGCTTTCATGCAATTTTAGGGAGTGTGAGCTATTGTGCTGACTGTTTATTAGTGGGTATAACCTACCACTTGATTTATTTTTTCCTGATCAGTAGTAACTTTGCTTAAAAGTTTCTCCAGTATAGTTACTACACAGAATTTTTTTGGGAACCAATTTTTATTGAAACAGTCTTCCCTAGCTTAGCTTTTTTTTTATTATAAAAAAATATTATCTAAATTTGCTTTTAAACTGTTTTCACTGTAATATGATTGTTGACATCTTTTTTCCCTGATATCCAATGTATTTTTAAAATAAAATTAAAACTCTCTCAGAGGAGTGATGACTTGTTGAATTTCACTGTTGTCATAAAGATCTATTTATTTTCTTCAAGGTTTGCATTCAGTTAGTCCCATGGGATCCATCTGCCTGCATTTCTCCAGTGACCATGTTGCTTTCTAGAGATTTAAAGGTTTTACTTTACAACAGGAAATGATTGACCTGTATGATTGGAGCTTGTTTCCTGATGTGAACTAGTTCAGCTCTATTTCTAGATCCCTAGATAAGCATGCATTTGCACTGAATATGGATAATTCTTGCTGTTTCTCCACTGGAATATAACAAATACAGATGCATTCAACAGAGTAATTTGAAATACATTTTTGAATGCTGAAAATGTATGCCAAAAAATTGTATTTTATTTGATTTCATAAGTTAGTATGTTTGTAGTTTTCAATATCATGCCTTAATATCTGCCAAGTTTTGTTTTACTAAAAGTCTTGATTGCTATCATGGATATTTGGAAAAGTTGCACCAGAACCTAGACTATTTGTTTAATCAATGGCACAAGATCTCTCAGCTATAATAATTTCTTGGCATATAATAATAGTAATAATAGAAGTATTTGTGATTTCCTGGATATTTCTAGCGGATCTATGCCTGCCACAGATTTAACAACATTTATGACAATCACTACTAAACAATAAAGTAGACTGGCATTAAAGGCAGTAAATGTGGTAAAACACAGCTTATTTTGGAACCGGTTTCTCAGCATGGAAGTTAGGCAGAGAAGTGGGCTTGTGTGGAAAAGGTCTTTTACCACAAAACTATTTTTGCCCCTAATCCACTGACCTGAAACATGCATATGTAAGGAGCTGCAGTATGCATGGCATCTTGGAGAATATTCAGGAAGAAAAGACACATTTTCTTGATCTCCTTCATCCATAATCGGACAGCATGACAGATGCTCTGCTTGCAAGTCTGTGTCAGCCAGAAGACCCCGTGTGCTTGGTGCTCACTCCTGTGGCTGTGACAAAGCTCTCTTCTGCTTCCCTCAAAACTGTGCAGAGCAACAATGTCCCAATGGCTCTGGCAGAGACAGTGCTAAATACACACCTATGCCCCAGGTATCCACATCTGTGATGTTAAATGACATCTAATATTATAATCCCCTTTCTGAAGGCAGTAAAACTTCGATAGAAAAGAAAATAGAGATCAAATGACAATTAGTGAATCAATTAATAATTAATTTAAATAAATGTAGTTCCTAGTTCCGCCACCCCCTCCCCTCCAAATTATTTGAACAAGAACTTTATTTTCACATCTTCTTTGGCAAGATTATTCATTAATTCTGGGCATAATCCATAACCTACTGAATAAACATAATTAATACACCTGCCACCTGAAAATCCAAAAATATTCTTTTTTGTGAGGAAAATTTAAAGTGATGAGCAAATCTATGAGGATTTAGTTCTGATCTGTATGCTCATTAACATAACTTTAGATCTCACTTTTCTGGTTTGTTTGAAATATTTTGCTGCTTGTTTCAAGGCTTCACATCTTCCATCTCACAGTCAGGGCCAGCGCCACTAGGAGATTCTCGATGTTACAATAGAGTAACAAAGACCTTACAGAAGAAAAAAAACAAACAAAACCAAACTATTTTCTGGAGGATATTCTTGGTTTTACACTTAATTTTTTATTATATTCCCAGAAAACATGAGAAATTAATGAAAAACATTGGAATGCTCCTTAGTTGGTAAATCTCAAGGAGTCAATGGAGAAAGATTCTGCTCCAAGTGGCATGAGCTCGGTAACATAGAACATGACTGAAAATTAACTACAATCAATTGATATGATTTAAGTTAGTTCTCAGGTGTAGGCTTTTTAAGTATTCTAAAGCTCGACCAGAATAGTCATATAAATACTTGACAATATTGTTGCATGACATATTATGAACCATTTACTCTCCTCAATAACTGGCACTTTATCAAAGAAAAGGAGATGAGAAATACCTTCACAGAATAGCTGTCCTCAAGACTACCTTAGTCACAGAGATAAGGCTCCAGCAATTGTTATGCTGCATCACAGACATTTGTCTCCTTTCCTCTAATTCATTCATTTAGACAATAAGCTGAAGCGCCTTTTGTAGTAGTGAAAAATGTGTGATACACAGGATGGACCACCAATAATGTTTACAAAGATATTAGGGGGCTTCATGTACCTGCATGACATCGCCTTCCTTGAGGGTGAGATGGTTTGTCTAATACTGGTCAGTAAAAGTTACAAAATATAATATATTTTTCATATTGTTGAAAAGAAATACTGAAAGCTAGAAGTTGTATAAGCTTTAAACCAAAAAATTCCTTACCTAGAAAATCTGTGACAAGAAAAACAAGGTTAAAGACAAAATTATATCTAGAATTTTGAGAGTCCCTACAATAAAGCAATATCAAAAGAATTATAATATTAAACAAAATGGAAAACAATAATGATAGCACCTTTGTTTTTTTCTTTTGGACACTTCCAAAGTTGGAAACAATCTTCACCCCATGCCTCTCTGGACATTTGCCTGATTAGGAGTCTGATCTAATGGTACCATCAAGTACAGATCAGATCTCAAGCAATCTGAATTGCTTTTGACAATGCCTTTCCCTCTCTCTAATAGAGAATAGCCCTAAAAATAGATGCCTTAATTTTAGCATTTATTCCAAAGAAGGAAACGGAATATGTGGAAAAGAACACCCATCTTGGAGATTATTGCTAAAGTTATTACACACTGTCTATCCAAACTGAATACAGTAGTGAGGAAGCTCAAGAGGCAGTCATGCAGTGTAGTAAGAAAGGCAAGAAGAGAGTGAAGAAATTCAGTTAATATTTTAATGCTGAATATTTTTCTCTAAACAGAAGGAGTTTGATGTTGAAGATAGCACTGCATATCCAATGTTTTTCCTCTTATCTCTGTGCAAGTATTCTGTGCATTGATTAATTAGTTTTTTGTAACCATGCTACCCTAATATTTCTCATTTGGTTTCCTAAATACTCTTTTGACTTATGTTCTAACCTATAAACACAGAAATTAATAATAGCCTAGTGTGTTAGTAAATAATAACACCTCCAGCATGACATTTATAAAAGGCACAAGGAAATTTAAAAGTGTGGTATGGAGGAGATGTGGAATTGTGAGTGTGAAAATGATGGAGATACAGAGCACTGTCACAGGAAAAGAATGTTATATGAACAAAGGGCAGCGAGGAAGTGATGGAAAAGCACATCAGAGAACAATTCTCCTGCTCTGTGGCCTGGCTGTTTCTCAGCATAATAAAAAGAAGAGATATGAGGGTGATAAAATTCATGCTAGACACATCTCTAAAGCAGGAACTGACTGAAGAATAAAAAAAGCACTTTCCTCCTAAGTCTTAAATTTGCCGGAGTGCATTCACCTCTAGTAGCAAGGTACAGAGATACCACTGGTCCCTAGCTAATTTAAGGTATAGGCAGCTATGTAGAAGGGCAATGTATGCATGAAGGAAAAACTTTAGGGCCTTTCTGAGGAAAATTTTCTGGGCCTTTCTCCATGTCTGTATTGTAACAAAATACTGTGAGAAGTTTAGGAAGAGATTAATTTGGAATGTCTAGAAACCGTATGTTTCAGAACTTGTGGATGTCATTCTTAGCATCGATGAAGAGTTTAAATCAGGTGATTCTGCCTTGAGTTCTTCACTTTGTAATAGTCTAACCTCACGTGTCTGCTAATGTAGCATTATGCTTTAACTTCAGCTTCAGTATTAAAAAAAAATGGAGTGACAAGTATTCCATTTGCTGTTAATAGTAAATAAGGATTTTTTTTCCATACTCTACATTTGTGTTTTCTTTGTCATATCCTGAAACTTGAAATTTACTTATAATGAAAAATATGAATGTGGAGAAACTAGTTTTCACAATGTCCCTTTTGAAGAACTCAATCACTTGTGCTTAAACACAGGCATATGGAAAGTGTTCTGCACCATCTCTCCAGCAGACAACTATACCTCAGCCTTAGGTCTCAGCCATGCTTTGACCCACACCTCCTGCCTATTGTTTAGTTTCAAGGAATGTGGAAAATGTATGGGGATAGCAAGAAAATTATCATGGAGATTTATAAAGAAGGGACAGAACACTTAAAAAATGTCTTAATCGCATCCTTACTGGAGGCAGCCCCACTAACTCTGAACAGGTTGACTCCTGTCGTTACAGTGATTGAAGCCAAAACCAGTGCTCCAGTCAGAAGAGCAGCTATTGAATGAGGACTAAATTTACATAAACTGCCTTGAATCTTCATAGCAAGAGTAGCAGAATAGAATAAAAAAGACATGCACACTCAGATGCACATGCACACTCAATCAAAGGTATGAAGATTTTATTCAAGGTAAACTTTTTAAGGATACAAGTCAAAAAACTCAGAGGATGTACATTTCTGTCCTGAGTTGCACACCACTGACATGAACTTACCTGGTACAGAGTTAAAGAGACCTTAAGAATCTTCAGGGAATTCAAATAATATATTTCCAAAGGATTTAGCTGTCTGAATACTTTTGAGATTTTAGTTGAGGTGCTTCCAACTGTCCTGTGACACCTTACTGTTGAACTTGAAGGTGCTAAAGGGGGAATTACCAAGAAAATAACTTAAAAGTATATATTCTAACAACAGTTTGTATGGTTTCACTGAGGAACTGGATGCATTCACATAAAGAGGTCTTCCTTCCTTCCTTCCTTCCTTCCTTCCTTCCTTCCTTCCTGGAGTCCTTCCTTCCTGGAGTCCTTCCTTCCTTCCTTCCAGTCCTGTCCACACACATTGAAGTCGTGGCAGAAAAATGTATTTTGATTCTAGGGAAATAAGAAGTTGATTTGGAAATATCTGTAAGAATTTAATTATTTTTAAATTATTTAGAAATACTTTATTCAAATAAAAAATCATTCAGGGTGCTTCACTATCTGGAATACTTTATTGAAGTGACTAATATGTTGTTATTAATCTAGAAATACTAGGCAAAAGAGTCTTAAATTAAATGGTTCTTTAGAGACTGGTAGCTCAAAAACATTTTCACCTTTAGAAGAAATATTCCTCCTTGCCCTTGGTGTAAATACAGCAGTTTTGAAAACAACAAATACAGTAATTTCACGAATACAAGCCGCACCAATTTGACCAAAATTTTGGTGGAAACCCGGAAGTGCGGCTAATATTCCGGGGCGGCTAATCTATTAACAAAATTCTAAAAGCTGCCAACACGGAAGTGAGAGCCCGCGGCAGCCCCAAGCCAAGCTGGAGCCCGGCCGGCCCCGGCAGAGGTGGGAAAGCCTGGCAGAGGCGGGGCCAGCAGTGTCGGGGGCGGGCGGCAGAGCCTGAGCCAGCAGGGCGGGGCAGGGAGGGCGGCAGAGCCTGAGCCAGCAGGGCGGGGGAGCCCGGGAGAACTGGGGCTAGCAGCGCAGGGGAGCATGGCAGAAGCAGGAAGGCCGGCGGGTGGGGCTGCCTGGCAGCGGGGGAAGCCCAGCATAATCGGGGCCAGCAGCGTGGGGGAGCCCGGCGGTGCGGGGGCCTGCAGTGCCGGCCAGGGCGAGGAAACGCGGCGGCGGTGCAGACGGGAGGGGGCGGCCGGCGAGCCTGGTGGCGGCGGCGGCAGCCCTGCCGGCGGGGCGAGCGAAAGCGGCGCTCGCGAAAGCGCCGCCCGCGAGCCGCGAGCCGCGAGCCGCGAGCCGCGAACCGCGAGCCGCGAGCCGCGAACCGCGAGCCGCGAGCCGCGAACCGCGAACCGCGAGCCGCGAACCGCGAGCGCGCCGCCGCGAACCGCGAGCGCGCCGCCGCGAACCGCGAGCGCGCCGCCGCGAGCCGCGAACCGCGAGCCGCGAGCCGCGAGCCGCGAACCGCGAGCCGCGAGCCGCGAGCCGCGAGCCGCGAGCCGCGAGCCGCGAGCCGCGAAAGCGCCGCCGCGAGCCGCGAAAGCGCCGCGGGGCGGGCGCGGCGCTCGCGAGGCGCGGCGCGGGGCGAGCGAAAGCGGCAGCGGGGCGGACGGCGAGCCCGGCGGCGGCAGCCCTGCCAGCCGGGCGAGCGAACGCGGCAGCGGGGCGGTGCTGACGGGAGAGGGGGGCCAGCGAGCCCGGCGGCGGCGGCAGCACCACCCGGCCAGCCCCGCCGAGCCGTGGCGCTGAGCTGGGCCACCCGGCCCCGTCGGCAACCATGAGCGGGCCGAGCCTGCCTGGCCCCGCCCCGAGCCAGTAAAGCCCGCTATGCCGCGATCCTCTTACTAATTGGCCAATTTGTGAAAGCTGCGCACGGATTCTCGCGACGAACGAAAGTGCGGCTAATATTCGGGGTGCGGCTTATCTATTGACAAAGACAGCAACATTGTCGAGGCACCGGGGGTGCGGCTTATAATCCGTGCGGCTTGTATTCGTGAAACTACTGTACTTTCAAAACCAAGAATTGATGCTGAAATTCCTGTGTAGCCAACATGAATCTTGTTAATGTCTAAGGTGGCCATGATTTTTATGGAACAATATGCACCAACCATGCAGTAGACCTCAAAGTATAACCATTTAGGCACATGAAAACAGACACAGTCAAAAATCATGAATCCATCAGAAAAAAAAAAATTGGTTAAAGAGGATTTTGAGTCAAAGTTAACAGAATTGTCTGTAACTGTAGCTCTTAACACCTTAAGTTGAAAGAAGACACTGAGTTCTGTTATTGAATACACAGTGTAAAAACAGGGACTAGTAACCCACAGCATCTCCTGCAGTGATGCAGGCCTGTGTCATTTGATCCACAGGCTGGGAACTGATTGCACTGAAACAGATGTGCTGTGCATGGGAGAGAGAAGCAGGAGAAATAATGAGGAAGAACTAAGAGCAGTGGAGACACAGTTACAAACACAGAGCACTGAAAGCTAAGTACTGCCTGCAATTGCAAACATGAAAACTCCTTTCTATTGCTTGATTCTTGCTGTCTTGAGGAAATAGGTCTGGGTTCCTTTGGAAATAAAAAAAGGAAGACTTCTGAGACACTGCTGATGCATTTTTTGCTCCCAATATACAGCCCACAAGGTCTTGAGTATTGGCTAAATGCTTAGCTGAAACTATTTAAACTAATAAATATTCACATTTTTTATGATAATAATTCAGCCTCTTATTTACATATATTAGATGTCTTGCCCAATGTGCAATTAAACATTTCTCTCTTAAAATATTTATTTTTTAATCTTTCTGTTGCTTTTCTTTATATGTCAATGCACTACCAGCATCATGCTTTGATACTTCTGGTGCATGGTTCAAGATGAAAAAGGATGAAATATTAGCCCATATATCTTAAGACACCATGTTTTTGTCACATTTAGAAGAGTAGATAGCAGTAGTGTCACAGCATGTGTTAACAATTAGCAGATGATTCATTTTAGTAGCAGCTTCGCTGTAAAGGCTTCAATCTTTCTCAGCACAAGGACTGTGTCCTTTGACTAATCTGCCTATTTTAGTGTCCAGACCTATGCTTGCCCATTTTTTGAATTTCATGTTTACATTCAGAATCCTTTTGTCTGCAGGTTTGGGAAGTACCAAATGCTTCTCCATCTGGGAAGGTCATTTTAATCCCCAAGATGGACTTGCTGACATGAAAACAACATATTTGGAATCGCTGCCAACTCTGGGATGGTCCTTGCAAATGGCACTTCAGGCACAGGGCATGGAAAACAGACTTTTATTGCCCACACGTTCTTATTTATAGAAATTAAAATTATTAGTAAAGCATATTATTGACTCTTTTTGTCTGTTTATTAGTGCTATTTTCCTCTTGTTTTTTCACAAAGTAACTTTACACTATGAAGCAGGATCCTTAAGTAACTGCCTGCCATTGGAGCCACTGATGTTAAGTTACTAAGAGAGAGGCTGAGCCCAACCTCTACTGAAGGGAGTGATATATGGGCTCATATCTGACAACAACAGAAAATAAAAACAGGGCTGTATAACCGCACAGAGCAGGAGGTTGCCTTGGGCAGCAAAATATAATGGGCTGCAAAATGTTAAGAGACTGTTTACACACTGGCAGCCTATTGTGCTGCCCCAACACAAGTAATTTCATCCAGATAAAATTGCACTGAAGTATGTAACCATATCTGTGCATAGCTTTAGGGAGTAGGTGAGGTGTCCTACAGCAGCATACTCTGCTTTTCTTATTGTAATTTATTGTCTCCACAGCTTTACCTAGGAGGCAACACTTTCAAAATTGTCTTGGATGGAGGTATTCACATATTTTTTCCAGCTGGGGAATATGCTGGGTTTTTGCTGCAAACCGGAAGACCACATATAGACTGTTTAGGGTGGAGCAAATTACAGCTGCTCCCAACTAATATGAGAACTCATGTTTTAAAGCCACAGCTCCCACCTCAGTTTGATCCAAGCAACTCTACTAGAATCAATACAGCATACGGAATGTCGGGATCTTGTCAGAGTGGTCTTATGCACCATTCATCCCTTTACTGTAGCCAGCACTCATGGCTAGGATAGCTGTAGAACCTAGAGAATATCCAGGGTTTAACAGGCCTGCTGATATGAATGTACAGTGTTAAGTCTGAGATCCAATAATTGGTTGAAGCTCACCATGCAGTAGGAACTGCTGTTAGAACAAGAACTGTCTTAATGTAAAGTCTCAATAAAGTAGCATCCATTTTATTTGAAGACACTCATCCCCATCTTCAACGTCTATACACCTTTGTTATCTATATATTTTTATCAGTATTCCCATCAATTTATCCCATAAATATGAGATACTGTCAGGTGATTTGGTCATTGCAGTTGATGCTTAATTTATGGAGCAGTAACCATCCAAAACTGCCTATAGCTTCTTTGCTCACAGTTTTAATTTTAAAGTTAAAAAAATATATTAAAATCTGCAACAATTTGATTAATAGACCCAGGGTAAGATTTTAACTCTTTTTTCTCCTTTTTTTTTCTTTAACCATACTTTTTTCTGTAGAAAATCTTTGATTTGAAGTTAGTTCAGCCTTTATACTCAGATATGCTTTCTTCTCACAGGGTGAAAAGGTGAAAGGTAAAGTTATGTTTGCAAAGGGTTGGTTTTCAGCTACATAGTGAAAATTTTAATTTCCAGTGCATGGAAACCTGAGTAAACTGAAAAGGCATTTCTACAACAGTAAAAATAAGGAGAGTTTGACAAATGAGACAAAACTTTTCCATTAATATTTGGTTTAAAATTTACTTTATTTCATATGGCAATGAATATGCTTTGTGTGTGTGCTGATTTACTGCAAACATTGGAAAAATTGAATTTGAATGTCACAAATAGAAAACCAATTTCAGAAAGATATGCATAATTCCAGACAGAAAAAATCCTTTAAATCCACGTGCGGAAGTAGTTTGTGCTGGAAACTCAAGGGGGCTCATCCAAACATTGGGAAAAAATATGTACTCTTCTAACTAACTTAAGTTTTGAACACATGCATGCATATGTATTAACACTGGAAGAACCCGCTGGTGTAAATTTCCCTACGTACCCTACACAAACCTACAATTTATTGTATAAAACACAAGTCATCTTCAATGTTTATTGTGTGACCAATAAAACAATTCATCAGTTACTTAAAAGCCTCAGTTCTTTTAGCATCAAACTGACACAGGAAAGGTAAGATGTGAAGGAAAGAGCATCCTCCAAAGCTGTCCTTATAAAAGAGATGAGTTCTGAGGCAAAATAAATGGGAAAAAGTCTCTGCTAGGTTCAAATCATCAGCTTGCTGAAATGTTTAGCCCCAAATAGACATTTAATTTTTCACTAATTCTAAAGGTCTAGGACTATACAACCACATCCTTCATTTTGTATTAGTGATATCATAATTTTTGTTACTTTCCATTTTTTTCCGTTACTAAAACCCCTCAAGGCTCTTCCTGTATTCTGAAGTTTCAGGAAATCCTTGAAGTCCTCTGGGGCCTGTGCTCTCTGACAAGGTATCATGGAGGCATCAAATGTAGGAAGGATAAAAAAAAAAATAAAGTGAAAAAACAGGATTGGGAAAAAACGTACATCAACTTTTTACCACAGGATAGGATTTTTCAGTCCTGAAACTACATTAGTCATAGTGTAGTAGGATATAATATAAAAGGTCTGATTTCTCTTCATCTATGCCAAAGCATACAGTTTCACACAGTGAAATTTTATAATCTGTAGGTATTACATAAATTAATAGTTTCCTTACTTGGAAACCAAAATGCTTACAAGAGGTGGGATAGGAAAGCATTTGAAACTACAAGAGATCAAAATTTAAATCAGAAAACTGTATTCAGTCTATTATTATTATTTGATATATTAAATTTGCATATGTTAGATTTAAACTTTTTCAAAACTTTCTGCAGATATATTGATCCTTTGAACAAGGAACACCAGAAAAAGAAATTAAATATCAGGCTTTATTCAAAGCTAACTGAAAAGCAGGTGATGAGATGTCTGCTGAAATGAGTCTAGACTCAAATACTTCCACAGAGCAAAATATAGTCATATAACAGAAGAATTAGGGACAAATGCAGAGATAGATTGGCAAAGGTAGAGCAAAATAGCATTTTAATTTTTTTTAAGCTTTAAATTTTTACAGCTTGGGTAACAGAGTGTAACCTCCTTTTTCCTAGTATAGGTAAAGATATGTTATTAATGTTCACAGTCTTTGGCCCATAATTTTTAATGTATTAAAATAAATTAAATTATCCAATTAGAGAGCATTTTGAAAACTTCTTTGTCACTACCATAAGAATAACTGAGCACACCATCCTATTCTAAGTCACGTCAACCTTTGGCAAAGGCTCTCCTTCCCCACAGACATCATCAAATGATTCCACCTGTCTTCATTATTGCAGTAATAGTAACAAATGCTACTGGGACAAGTCAGCATTCATTGACATCATTGATCTGACATGTTGAATTATAACAGTAAATATTAAGTTACAGTTAAATTCCCTGCACATGGTCAAGCGGAAATCCCATCACAGTGTTTAACAGCTCTGTTTTACTGAGTAGAATGAAAACAATAGGCAACAGATACATATAAACTTCCCTGATACCTCTCAGTTCCTAAACCTGAAGTTAACAACATAATGGTGTCTTGGCTTCTACTCAGCTCTGCTGTCTGAGATAACTATTCTCTTTATTCTTCTCTGTTGTCAGACAATGTTGATAATTCTATGTGTGGTTTTTCTTCAAGAGTCTTGAAAAAATTATATGAGGTCTTTTTTTTTCCCTTTGCTAACAGACTTCTCCTCTGAGACTTGAAGCATAATTTCACTCATCATCTGCTGTCACTTTCCATTAGAAGTTACAGCTGAGTATTTTCTGTGTTGTTTCACAGCACAGGGAAACTATGGTTTTGCATAACATTTTATGTTTAATAAGAAATGAAAAACCTGTGTGATTTTACTTGACTTTGGCCCTAGCTCAGTGGAAATGCTGGATTTTTCTTGTGTTGGCATTCCAGAGTGAGAGCGGACCAGGGTCAGAGATGGGTTTGAGAATGGCTGTTCAAAATTCACTGTACTCCCTAAAAATGTGAATGCAAAGGCTTCAGGTGACTCCTGAATATATGCTCAAGATGTGTTAAAACCATTTCTTTGGTAGTTTCTCATTTTCAAAGCTTGCAAAGCAAAAGGTTAGTGAAGAAAACTGATTATCTAAAAAGGAAATGAAATTATCTCAGGGCAAAAGAGCTTAACTTTTGTTTTATTTCAAAATGCAAGTTCCCTGAATTCTTCAAAGGTTCATATTTAGTGTCTAGATTTCCATTTCATGTGTCTTCCTGAATTCTGCTTAGTTTAATGACTGATGTAACCAAACCTGTGTCCATATAAACATAAACAAAGTCACATGCAACAATGGATGCCTTTACATTTTGCTTTTAGACTACTCTGATCCTCTGTTTTCATAGAGAATTTCCCCTCAGACCTAGCTTTGAGATAAATAAACAGTGTTGAAGATGTTCATTTTACTCATTCCAGTATAATAAAAATAATAACACCTCGTTATTTTCGTTGGAGGTTGATAACTGGATCCAGATCACTTTGAGTCTTTCCCTTTGGCGACCTCTTACGTTTTTTACTGATGCTAGCTTTTGGTTTTAATCTGGTTTTAATTTTTCAGTTGTTTCAGGTTTTCCTTCTCTCCTTCACTCTTGCCTACCATTTTCAATGGAAAATTGCACACATCAGCCAAACCATTCAGGTAATAAACTTTTTCAAATTCTTTCCAGCAAAGCTTCTTAATTTTTTGCTTTGGATATACAATAGAATTTCAAAACTCAATTATTTCCAGATATCAAATTTTAAAATTTCTAAATTGAGCCCAGGTTAATTTTTAAATTCAACTACTCATTTATAGTGAAAAACCTTCATAAAAATTTAATGTTCTTGTTAATTAAAGGTATAGAATATATTCAGTACCTAAATATTAAGTAGTTAAAGACCAAAGAAACAATTCCCAATCTTGCAGTTTTTGAAAAGGAAGCAAAAATATTTTCATTGCTGCAATGAGTACAGATTACATTTAAATCTTAGATTTAAAGCAAATATAGCTAGCTCCTGTTTAAAAATAATAATCTGATACTCCTAAATCTTGGCATTTTCAACTCCCAATCCAGACAGTAAGAGAAATTAAATCTTGGCTTTGCAAAAATATGTTGCATGTTTGTAGTTTTGCACAAGTCAAAAGGGCACTTGCGTATGAGGGAAAGTAGGGGCAAGCCAATGGGGAATTAAAAGTCTTGAAAACTGGAACAAATAATGCAGTCAATGTTGTAGTGGGAGGCAATTGAAAATTATACTGCCCTCAATGTTTAAAAATATATCTGTGTAGCAATCTACTTTTATAAGTAGCAAAGAAAAGGAAATTTGAAAATAAACCTTAAAACTGGCATAGTGAAAAATGCATTTCAGGCAAACTAATTCAGAAGTGGAGAATAATGGTATTTCATTTGAATGAAATGAAATCTAAATAAGCAGCAGCATTACTGGGCTTTGAAACACAATATAAAATTATTTCTACTATAAATGGAGAAGAAAGAAAAATCAACTCAAAACCAAAAACAACCAATGCTCGTTCCTCTGTGTGCTACCTTGCTAAAAAGAACAATTTCAATTTAAAGACACCCAGTTGAAAAAAACAATTTATCATCCTTGTAGACTTTGATGGTCAAAGAACACAAGAGGAAATCCTGATTAACATCCATATAATATTTATATTAAAATGAAAAAGTATACTATTAAGGCAGAAAGAGTCAATGAAAGGCCAAATGTAAATTCAGAAGCTGAAGACTGCAATTTAAACCCCTGGAGATATCTCCACAACAGATCCTGCAGGGAAGATGAAGGGATAGCCCTAAACTGTATCAGCATATTGTTTGTTAATTGTCTGCCATGTGTGGCAAAATCTTTTTATTTTAATTCCATAGCAGATGCTGGTGAATATTCAGTATAAAGTAGAGAAGAGTTCATGTTAGCATTCCTAGAGCTGTGATTATAGCCCATAGAATCATGGTTGTAAATGACCTCTTGGGAAAATTTGTGTATAAAAGAAGGACTCCAGATTGAGAAAATAAATCATGATCAAATATTATAGAATTTACACCATTTGCTAACTAAGGCAGAACATTAGGTCATTAGTCCATGTAAATAAAAGAACAAATGAACAAAAATGATCATGGGGAATTTGAGCATTCAGCTTAATTTTGTATTTGATGTGATCAATAATAGGCAAAAGTCCATCTTGACATTTGCCTCTGAGTCCTTTTCCCTAGTAATGTGTTAGGAAGGAAAGAATTAGTACTCCGTTACTGATAGTGATTTGTCAGCTATGCTAGACAACGAGCAGAGCTATGCTCCTACCTCTGCTCCAGCAAGCTAAGCAGTTGCCATTCTCATAGCCAGCAGAAATAACTACTGCCACACCAGGCAACAAAAACAACGCTGTGGCACCTGCTGCCTTGGCCAGCTGAGGCGATGGTCGGCTATCATTCAAGGCAGTGGCAATGGGGCCACATAAACCAAACACATGCTCTGGCTCACTCAGCTGCTGCCCCATCTAACCCCAGCCATGAGCCCGAAAGACAGCTTTCCACTCCCAGCTGTGGCTCTTGGGAAGCATCTTTTGGATATCTTCCTCCTGAGAAGGAGAAAGGAAAAACAAGGTGGTCTGGCCATGTGGCAGAGAGTGCCTTCCAGGACTTCAGTGGGACGCCATCAATTTTTGCCACCTGAGCACTTTGTTTTCATGTAATACCATGAAGTCGTGAACTAAAGACCCTGATGGGTTTTTCAGGTCCTCACATAACATTTAAACCTGCACACATTCTTGTCTCTTACCCAGTTCAATGTCTCTCATAATTATTTCTTACAGAACAAGGGGGGTAAGGCTACAGAGTTCTACATCATGTCCTCACTTTCTTAGGATCAGAGGGATGTTTAGCACAACCTTCTGCAGGATTACAGCTTCTGTCCTGCATCCAAATCTTAGTCTTAGTAACTCTAAAAACCTATGAAGGGAATACAACTAAATTCCTTCTGTTCTTGCTGTTGTGTGGAAATAACACCAGCTGAGCCTGAAGTCCAGCTAGCTTACCTGATGAGTTAGTTGAGACATCTGGGATTTGTGTCTCTCTGTCACAAAGCTGAGTGTTTGGATATCCAAGTATCCTGGTTCACACCCTGTGAAGCTAATTCCTCTTTATCCTAGGAGGGCTGAAAACTGTAACTAGACTAAATTTTCAGAACTATTTTGATTATGTAAATATTAGGCATGTCTGGATGTTTTTCTCCATGCAAAATTACCAAGGAGTTTCTACATCCAGATTTAGGGGGATAAGTGTTACTTTTTGCCTGGAATTTTCTATTGAATATGATGTCTGATTTTTGATCAGGCCCTGCAAAAGCTGGTTCCAAGGCATGAACAGAAGAATTCCAAGTTGTTGAGATGGTTGTTACAATCTGAAAGATGACTTTGAGGATGAAAGCCTATTATTTTTCCAGTCTCTAAAGTTTAAATTAGCCTTTATGATACAGTTGACTGACTTTGTGATACATTTTCCACCATGTGACAGTTTTCTTCTAATATTCAAGACTGCAAAACTCAGTAGAGAGGTCTTGACATGTGCTAAATACGCATACTCAAAGTTGCTCTGGTTTCTCTTCTTGGCACTTTCTGCCTCACTTTAGCCCACTTATAGTCTGAATTATTTCTACAGGGACCTACCTTGCTTCATAGAGGAAGTCTCTATTCTACCTTCCATCGTGGAGTAATTTGTACATGATGATATTCATGTGGCCCTTGTGCTATTTTTGCAGCTAAATTCACATTGTATTTTTGTTCTCTATGTATAGCTTGATTTTCCTTTCATATTCAGTTTCTTCCCACATATTTATCCATGCTTAATTCTACTTTTCAATTATTTTTTATAAATACGTGGTCAACACACCAGATTAAAAAGCAAAAATTTAGCGTTACTTGGTATAAATACAGTTCTGTGGTACACATGCATTCTAAATTTAGAAAATACTGTGGTAAAAGCAATGCCACAGAAGAGTATTTGTTTACCTTTCAGAGGCGCCCTGGTTATTTAAGTAAAATTAAGTTATATTCTGTTTTATAAGTTTTTGTCCATCACTGTAAAGTAGTATTGGCACTAGCAAAATTAACAAAACCCACACATTTTTCACTGTGCCTTTAGAAGGAGTTTTCACCCACATTAAGAAACAACATGATACATTCTTTGATGGAGGATGGATTGTTTTCACAGCTATGAAAAGGGAAATTGTTAGAAATATGGGCAATATGACTAGGCTAAAATGAAAATCATTTGATGCATTATCAATTTATTACTAATATTTATTCTTGTGGAAAACTATCTTTTGGACTTTTAATTCAATATACGCTTTGTGAACACTTTTTGCCTGTCAAAACTTTCAAAGGGTGTCATTAACTGGTGAACTGAAGCTGGTTATTTTCTCAGCAACATTTGGCTAGCAAATAATTTCCATACCAGCCATGCTGTCTGGAAACAATTTTCCTCTAGTATTTGAAAAAATTATTTCAGTTGATAATTTTGGAAATTTTTATAAATTTGTTTTCCACAGTGCTAAAGTTTTTTCAAGTCTTATATAACTGATCACTTCAGATACATAAAATTGTTCCTGATGTATAATTTTAACTGCATTTTTCTCTTAATATCTGTTTATTGAGGGAGTTTAAAAATAACACATATTCCAATCTATTTCTTTAAGGAGTTTTTAGTTGAGCAACATATTGGTATACAATATGAGTTTTATGATCTGCAGCATCATAGCCCAGCAATGAAGAGACAGAAAAGAAGCACCCAGCATTGGTTCAGCTGGAAAGAAATTACAATAATCCAATTAATTCAGATCACAAACATACTACCAATTTTTTTTTTCTTGAGTTTATAAGCATAAATACATTTTCAATGAACATGATCGGGTTGCTGGGATTTTTATTTCTGTGATTTCTCTCAGATTTTAACTTCAAAACTTTGATTATTCTGGGGACTGAGAGAAAGAAATAGCAGAAAAGTTACTGATTTTTTGAATTGAATTTTATTTTGAATTTCGAATTTGATTTTGAATGCATAAAAATATCAGTTGGTTTTTTTTCTGTTTTTACTCATTTTTATTTGCTTTAAAAGACCATTAAAATAGCATAAAAATATTGTAATTTTTCCAATTAAGTTTGAAATGCAAAATAATACATTTTAAGTCAGCAATATTTCCTTTGCTACCAGCAATCTCTGTAACAGAATTTGTTAAAATTTTCCTTTATTACGTGGGTAACACAACTATAACCCATTACTTCTTATAGCAATCTGTGGAAGATACTGTAATATCCAAAATATGCATGCCTTGGCTGGAACATACCCCTGCCTGAATTCCTTCTCTACTTGACATAGAACCAGGACTGAAGAAGGCTTCCTGTATCACAGGAGATCAAGTCAGGTATTGGACCTGAAATAATTCACTGTCTCTCTACTTGCAAAACTCTGTTGTTTAAAGCCAAGCATTTATTACAGTACAGAAGAACATAGGAATGAATTTGATGGGTAAGGGCAGAAATCCACACAGTTTTGTGACAGTGTCCAGCAAGGGACTCACCAGAGAGTGGTAGAAGGACAAAACTACCCTTTCCTGATGCTGTCTCCTAGTTCTTCACCTGCAAGATATCTGGAACCGTAAGTGTATCAGGCTCATGTCATTTAACAGCCCCCAACAGAGTTTTATTCTTTGATATTGTCTATCTTTTTGATCTCACTTATACTTTTTGCCTGTGATTATTACTTAGTAACAAGAACTTCCTTTGGTTTTCTTTATACGTGCTATCTTATCATTTCATTTGGTGTCTTCCACATCCTGAGCTATGTGAAACATCAAATAATTGTTTCCCGTTCATCTTCTCTCTGGCATTCAGGATGTTATATTCTTTTGTATCCATTGCCTGTTCAGTTGAGTCCTTTCCAGACTGATCTGTTCTGCTCTATTTAAATTCTTCTTATCTCCTTGTCATCCCTTTCATCCTTCTCTGTACTGTTTTTACAGTATCCTGTTTGATATGGTGCTGCCACAACTCCAAGAAGCATTAAATACATTTTTTTTGCTAAGTTGACTGTTCTGTCTTCGTAACATTGTCTTAGTACCCTGCTTTCTTTTTGACCACTGAGGAATACTGAGGTGATAAAGTCAGAAAAGTATCTATAGTGACTATGAGGCCCCTTTCATGAGTGAAAACATCTGATTTGTAGTCCATTGTCTCGTCTCTGGCTGAATGCTTACAGTTGGTTTACCATTACTGCATTATTTTGCATTGAACTGACACTGAATTTATTCTGCCATTTAATCCCCTGATCATTCAGTAGTTTCCATCAATTCTCTTAGCTCTCACTGCTGCACTCTGACTCTCTGGGCATTGATGAGTTGAGAGTTCACAGAACTTGCTCTACAGGTAGGGCAGAGGTCTTTTCAAAGACAGTGCCTTGACAGGAGATAATGACATCTTTGACTGTAGCTCCCAACTGCCACGGCCACTTTGATTTTGACTTGATCGAAAGAACTGATCTATTACAATATTAACCACAAGAAGGTAATGCCAAGTGTAGTTTGGGGTTTTACATGTATTTGAGGATAAATATAATCAAAATATGGATAAAGAATATCAAATGTTTCTGGTGAAAGCATGGCTTTTAGATTAGGGGACTGGAACGGGAATGAGAATGGAAGAATGGGCTGGTGGATGAATTCCAGTGATATTGAAGGCTGGGACAGCTCACCGGGGAAAAACTTCTTGTAATTACCTCAAGCATGGAAGTGCTTAACTTGCTGTTCACGTGGCTTAGATAGTAAAGTCAGTGACAAGACAGAAAGGAACAGGAAAGCAGGCACTGACTCTGGTGGTCATTGTGCTATTTGTCAAACAATGATATTTTTAAATTACTCCATGCTTGCCTAATACATTGAAATGTGGAAGTTGAGTGTGAAGATTGCATACATTGTTATAATAGTCATGAGTATTCTGAATATTCTAACGACAGAAAATTATGATGGTAGGGAGGAGTGCTGGTTTATAAATACTTAACTCTAGGAGTTTAATAACCTAGAAATCTTGGTTCCCCACCTCTTTTTTCAGAGCTAAAATTGAAACCAACAGCAAAGGTGCCTTCACCTTATTTGGGCTGACTGTGAAAGGATTTATAACATATTGTTGTCAGAGCATTGTGACCAGCACTGAAATAAGTGTGCCTGCTTGAGCCTCATGTGTGTGTCTGTAATCTTGATGTTAAGATTGAACAGCTGCTGTGTACCTGTCAGTAGTGTGTGTTTGCCAGGGTAAAGCAATCTTTCTTTTCTTGCACTTTCCTCTGCTGGAATGAAGCCAACCAAGTTCTGTAGAAAGAAATGGGAAGAAATTAAAATATGTAAATCAGCATCTTGCAAGGAGGCTTATTATGTGAGTAAGCTACTGACATCCTTCTTTAACACTGTTGTCTCTCTGCATTGCTAAAAAATGGCACTGAGTAGTGGAAGCTTGTATTCTTGCAGTAGAAACTCAACATTGCCCTGACTAAGCTTGTGGTGACAACCAATGGCTCAGTATTCAGAAAGCAGCCTAAAAACTTTGAGAAACAGATCCCAATTCCTGCAAAAATATTTTAGATGCTTGTAGGCAACGAGTAAGATTTTAGAATTGCAGATTCATCAGATCAAGGAAAGATAAAAACTCTAAAAATTTCACTACAGATGACAAGGTAACATAAAACAGCACTTCTTAAGTTTACTGTCTACCCATTACAAAGACACAACCAGAACAAGTCTGAAAAGAGGAAAATAATATGTATTCCATGCTGTAAAGTGCATGTTTCCTCTGTATAAAACTTTTGAAACTACAGAAAAATGTATAATCATTTCTATCTTTGGAAGAGACCACTTCAAGCAAAAAAATACATACACAAAGGAGAAGCACTAGTAAAGAAGACCGGAAGTAGCTAATTGAAGTAGTTCACAACTCCCACGTGAGTTGAAAAATGTTTTATAATAAGAAATAAACAGCTCACACAAGCATATATAGCAGGAATGTACCTTGAAATTCTCTGCAGTTAGAGCAATTGAGTGGGAGGTCAGACACTGTAATTCAAATGCCTTTGAGGGAGATCAGGAATTCTGTTTTCTTCACCCAGCTGAGAGCTGTAACCACTACAGGCTGCATAATATTCTGAGGTTACTCCCCTGTTGAAGCCTTAATGCAAAATGCTAAACCGCACGATGATGTTTGGCATCATGATATGAATTCTAGTCTCTTCAGGTAAGGGAGAAATGAAATGTTTAAAGTGCTTACAACTGGGGCACAGTTCAAAGTCTCTCCCTTCCTTCTTTTCTGGTACTCATATTTTGACTTAATTTATATTCTTCATTTTCACTAAATTATTCAATAAATTTGACTTTAATATGTAAATAACTATGAGATGAAATATTTTAACATATTGTCTTTTTCTAAAAATTGTTTTCTTTGGCTTTAGTTATCAGGATAGTAAGAAGAGTGAGCCACAAAATCAGTAGTGTAGATCAGGGTAACCAGATAACACTATCTACTGGAATGTAAATATGAACAGCAACTGCAAGACTGGAAGGGGTTGTGCTGTCACTACAGATGACAGTATACACTGATAGCAAAGGCATTGCATCACTAAGAACTTCAAGATCAAAAAATGACTGTGGGAATTTTGGAAGAGTTATGAGAAAGAAACAGAAAATAATGATTTGCATGAGTACAAAGATAAGAAAAAAACAGGCAATCATGAGCATCATTTGTGATGGCAGTTAAGGACCACAGAAACACAGTCCAGGGTACTAGTATGTGAGGCAGACAGTGTGGATTGTATCTGATCACAATGATAGTTAATCACACTGAAAAACGATCAGAAACAGCCATGAGAGCATCAGACTAACCATAAAAAAAGGCTAATGCAGTCATGAGTCTAACTCACCATGTGGTGAACAAATTGAGCTTAAGCTGGAAAAGAGCATAAAATGAAGAAGCTTTGTAACGACTGGTATTACTCCTAGACATCTGAAAATTGAAAAGAAGAAAAAATGGTCTGACAGATGAAAGGAAATTTGATGCAATTGGCATTTTCTGAAACCTAACTGGACAATTCACATACCTGGATAGTTAAAAGTCCTGATCATAATCTGTCCGGGAAGTTTAGCATGCATAGAAGGAGGTGCTGAGCTAGCCTTTTATTGAGAATGCTGTCACATATTTCATGTGTTCCTCTAGCTTCGTGTATTAACTAACCTCACTCAAGATGGAGCTGGGTGGAGGACACAGAATCAAGTCAGAGAAAAGGACCATTTATTCCTTCAGCACCTGTCTGCATTAACTAGAACTATCTGTCGAGGGGATGTTAGTTTGAGCTGGTATTTTCCTAATGTAACAAGATAGATAACTACATCTAAAGTAACTCTACTCTGGTTTTCATTACATAGATTCCACATATTCGTTTACTAGATATTTGTGGTTGCTTGAAGGACTAGTAATCTTGAAATCATTACACTGAGCAAAAAAAGAAAATTACCTTATTGAAACTAAGAATAAGATACAAGAAGGCATGAAACGTCACTTCAGTATATGCAAAAGATACAGAAGACATAGTCTCAAAGAAATAGATTTCCAGTTTATCTGTCAGGAAGAATTGCCAAAAGTTTTGAAAGATGGCATGCTACACAGACAATTGCCTCTACAGGCTGATGGGAAATATCTGAAGACAGGAGGAATGCCTGAACCATCATTTTCCCCCCGAATTCCCACAACTATTTCTTTGTTATTTATTAGGCAATTCTATCCATTCCAAAATTAACATAATGTAGTGAAGAAGAGCTCATTCCTCCAAAGTCTTTAAAAATATAACCATGACACCAGCCTATCAAGGAGATTACTTTGTCCAGTCAAGTCTCCTCTAGGTTAATGGGCGCAGAAAACTCTCTTTTGCAGGATGTTGCCATAACTTCTCAGTGTCGGAGAAAGGACTCTCCTCCACACTGGCACACTGAAATGAAAGCCAGAGTTGGACATGAGTACATTATTTATGCCTTTACTCTGTGACATGTTGACTAGAGGTCTGTTAGATAAGGTTAAAAAAGTATTCCTATAAACTGATCTCTGGTTTATACTCTGCTGTTGTTCAGTTTTTGGAGTTTTTGGGATTTGGGGTTTTTGGGGGTTCTGTCCACAAGAACCCAGGCTTCCTCTGCTTTCTAAGGAGCTGAATGTTGCAGGTGAGTATTTAAGAGCACTACCTGGAGGTGGGATCAGCACAGAGTCCCTCCCCTGACTACCCATCTCTTACAAAACAAACCTAGAAATTAATTTTATTAAAATGGTCACATTCCAGTGCCATGTCTGTCATGCTATTGAAAACTAGTATAGAATTCTGGTTTTAAGGATTATTGGAAAACTTACATAGAAGAATGATTAGGATGTATTTTACTGTCTGTAAACCAGACTCCATTATTAATGCTAAAAGGAAAATTGCAGAGTGACTTGGTGGCAATGCAAAAATACTACTCTGCAAAATGGAGGAAAAAACACCTAAATGCTCAAGCTTTTATTAGTTCAGGAGAGAGTAGTGTAAAAAAAAGCAGTGAGTGAGCCTGAAACCACACGAGTTCAGACACAGTGGCAGTGCTTCCAAAAATTGCTCTCTTAATTATGGGGCCAACAATGAAGTCAGAAGATCTTTCCTACCCCTGAAGCCTGGACACATATTAGAAGGTATACTGTAGCCAAAACTAGGTCAAGTGCAGCACCACACAATGAACATCTGGCCATGTTCTGAGCAGAGCCAAGAGCACAGGTATTAGGCAGTGAAGATGTTTTGTTTGTGAACAGCTTTACAGGGAAGACAACTGAAATATTTCCTAGACATTCATGGTAGCACTGCTTTTGCACCCACGGAAGTCTTTGAGCATCAAGATTGCAAGCAGGCTTTGTGGCGCTGCATTATCTGATTTAATGCATATTGATCCAATGTTGTATTTGGGGTGCCACAGTGATATTCTGGATAAAACTATATAGCATCAGAATAGTAGTGCATTTTTATAAATTATTTTGGAGGATCCAGACCATGGAAACAGAAATAGCAGACAGTGCAATTCAATTTTGGTTTTCGCTATCAGTTATTTGTTGTTATTGACATCTTGAGCTAATTCCACTGCTCTGAAGCAGCACATCATGCTACAAAAACACCTGGATCCACACCTCTGTGCTCTAAGAACCCAGGTAGCTGGTAAATCTCTTGCTGTAGGATGTGGCCTTAACACTTCAGATCATCCCTGCCAGGTAATTTGTGCACTGCCATGTAGCAGCAGTTAAATGAAAAAGCCTTTAAGCAATCCTCTAGAGTTGAAGGTGAAGCGCCTGTAGCACAGGAGGCAAAACTGAGAAATGAAAAATAGAAATGTCACTGCAGAACAAGTAGATGAAGTCCATAATTATTTCTATTTTAAGAAGTGTTGCAGGAAAATCCTACTGAGGGAATAAGTAGGATGACATTTCATCAGAAGCTGGGCGTATGTTCCTTATTTTTGTGAATAAAAGGTATCTTTATTTGAGATTACATATTTTTTAAAAGATTGTACATTGCTACACTAAACATTTGCACTGTTGCTGCTATGCATTGATTATTTTGTCTCTTCTGGCGTGTTGGCATGAAAACCATGCCCAGGAAGACTCATCAGGACAGAAGAGCAGAGTAGACAAAGAGAGAAACAGCTTCAGTCATTTGTGGAAGAAACAAGACTTGTAGTACCATTCTAATGTACTATACAGTAAAATCTGGGAATTTTAAGTCAAATGGCATGAAACTAAAGAGCAGTGCCATTTTCCATGCAAAAAGAAAATACGTCATTAATTCTAGAATTTGAATTCTAGAATTCTAGAATTCTAGAATTTGATTTGATTATTTACCAGAATGAAACTAAAAAGAAAATGGTTCAGTGGTAGGTAATTTTTCTGAGATATGAGAAATCTATTTTTGAGCGTATCTTACAAGGTGATTTTTTTCTCAGAAATGAGTCCATTAGCTTTATAGTTTGAATTAATTAGTATTTACAGACAGACAAATAATTTCATGAACATTTTTTGATCAGTCATCCCTATGCTAAGAAAGGTAAGGAGTCTGTGTTGTATGATGAGAATTTCCAGGCAAAGATGCATTTCTGAGTTATGTTCATGTCATCATCATCCTTGGCAGCTAAAATAGTCAATAAAAAGTGAGGCAACTCTGCTTTGGGCCTTTCTGAATGCTCAGGGCCAGGGTGGCACAAAGCTACATCTGCTTCTGCTTTGGTCCTTCCCTTACCTAGATCTGGTGCTCCGCAGTTATGAATATTCTTTCTCTTCCTATGGTTAGAAAATTTGTACCCCTGGCCCATATAAACCTTAAAAAAAAATTATGCATCCTTTCTTAAAAGCAGAAGTGTGACCTCAGATAGTAGGAAATTCAGAAGGCATTTACTGTGATTTTCAGAGCATCCATTAGTGAGATGGGATTTTGAAATTACACCTGTAGTGGACTGGCAAATAATATTTTTCTTTAGCCTAAATAATTGTAGATGTACATAAAACACTTTTTTGCACAAAATAAATTGGCTAACAAATGGATTTTGGAATGCAAAATTTTGCTGATACCTGGAACTTCCCCAACAGACTATCACATTATTCTAAGAGTAACAAGTGGAAAGTTATGTGTGAGGTTGCCAAATGTGTCTCAGAAACCAAGATGTACATTAACATCTACTGATTTCTCCTTATCTACTATGTTAGTAATGTCTTCAAACACGAGATCCCTTGCCTGATTTTATGCTTCCCATCTTTAATCAAGCTGTGTCTTCCCAGCTGCTGTCCATCTTTAAGACAGTTTCTAGAGATGAGCTCTGTTAAAATACAAACTCTAAGGTAACGAATGAGGCTGGTTCTGAATTTGCATTTGTGGTTACTTTGCCCAAGGCAACCCTTATGAGTGCCAAGACTGGAAAATATAAAAATTTGACTACCATCATACCAAACTGAAACCATCATTTCCAACTGAAACCTTTAGTGATACATGTTATCTGCTACTTTCAAGTCCTTTTGAAATTGAATCCTCTGATAAAAAGATTAATTTAAAAGTGCTTGAATTTCCATCTTAATTTTCTTCAAGGCATATGGAGATAAGAAATATGGGTTATGTTTTCTCAAAACCAGTTGGTCCAAACAAGTTTTTAGATGGATTATTCACATGCAGTCATGAAAAACTAATATCTACCAAAGTTTATACCTGTTCAGTGTTTTAAAAAATGAAATTTAGTAACAATTTTTCTACTTGCATAAAGGTAGCCAAATGTGCAACCTATTGTTTCTATTGAAAGTAGAACATCCAGAAGAATGTAAATCATAACATTATTTTTAGCATATGGATCACTTCCACATTTATATTTAGTCAGATTAACTTTATTCAGTTAGAATTTTGGATTATTTGAATATAAAAGGATATACTTAAAAGTAAAACAATTAAAGATTATAGCTGTATTCATCATTGTTGTTGCCTGCAGATACTGTGGGAAGCTATTCTTATTTACAAATGAAGTCATGTTAGTGATAATAAAAACCATTCATGAACAAATGCTCTCTTGAAACACTCAAAGGAATTTGTAGAGTTAGTTCTAGACAAAATAGTGTAGAATACCGCACACTTTCAGTCCCTGTATTTTTTATGGCTGAAACTGAATTAGGTAGGATTATATTTAAACAATATTAACTGTAGCAGACAATTTAGATTAATGAAGAGCTAATGCATAAAATGGGTTCATGAAATCATGTGTAGTGTGGCGGGGTTTAGTGCAATGGTTTTTCTGTTGCACTTTGCTTATCAGACCATTTGTCTGAGATGTGAGAAGGATCAGCAACTGAGAATAATGGCAAGAGTGCAGGAGTAAGTAAAGAGAACCATATTTCAAAAGGTTTGAAAGACAAGCTTAGGTGCATGTTCCCAACTAAAATTCCATAAATCCCATTTGTCGCATGTCTATGTAGAAGAGCAAGCACCAGTTGTATTTCAGTTGCACGATCATTTTATTTTTGGCATTTTTTAAGCATGCCTGAATGCACCTACACTTTAAAGCTGATATTTTTCAGGCAAAAAGGAAAGAAAGATATGTGTATACCACTGTGTAAAAAGTATTTTAAAAGAGGGTCCACCTCAGCAATGCACTCATTTCAGGTTGCTGGGTTTTGGGTTTGTTTTGCTGGTTTTTTGGGGGTTTATTTGGTAGTTTGAACCAGGAATGTGAACTTAAACACTGAGCCAGTGCTGCCACCTTGAGGATTTTCTTGAAGAATGTCCCTCAGCAGAAAAGAAAATTAATTGGACACAACTGTGTGTTTTCACTTGCATATGCATAAGACATACTGAGTAACAACAGCGTATTGAAAATATGTATTTCATATAAAAATTCTCCAGAAAAGATAATAATGCTATGACAAACGTCTATAAACTTAAGTTTAGAAAATTTAGAGATGAGCTGCTTTATATACAGATTTAAAAATAACTTTACTTCTCATTATTCAGCAATCAAGGTGGCAATGCTTTTCTTGGCAATGATGGTAACACTGGCACATAGAAGTAACAGATCTGTAGGTGAAACACAGATGGACTTATGAATTCAAAGGAAACCTGGCAGGGTTACAAGACTAAATTCATTTACACGGCCTGGGATTTAAGTAAATTCACTCTAAATACAAAATGTCAGTGTTTTAGGATATTCAGTCTACGATATGTTTTGTTTACGCCCAACTGAGACAGGAATTATATCCTGCAAGGGGATCCCCCAGACTGAAGTTCTGCATCAGAAAACAACATTAGTCACTGCTGCATATCCACATTTGTGTGGGATTTATTGAGTACAACCAACTGTGAGGTTTAGGGTGCTTTTGTGAAGAACTTTGTCACTATAATGCTGGTTTTTACCACATCCATTTTTTTCATTTTGTTCATCAATAAAAATTTGTACATTGATGTTAAGTGGCTATGGAAAGAGAAAGTTTGGAATGGAATCCATAACACAAAGTACTGATGAAAGAAAAAACCACATGTCATCAAAAAATAAAAGGAAGGCATCAGGAATATTGTCCTTCTTTAGAGCTAAATCTGCTCTGAGAGCCTTAAATTCACAGTCTGGAACTTCTTGTGTTTGACATTTGCATCTGCCATTTAGAGAAGATAGATCTGGTTTTTTTGAATACGGAAGGAGATAATGCTGACACTACCCTCTTCATATTGTTGCCCAGTATCAACCACGGTCGCTCAGGAAACAGAAAGTAAGACCTTTAGTCCCTCCTCATCTTGATTTGGAACAATGTGGAGTTTTCTATGTCCCAGACATCTTGCACCTTGCTACTGGGACATTTCCCTGAGCTAATGATAGACAATGGTTCTTCTTGCACCTCTTTTTTTCTGGAATTATGAAATTAGAAAGCTTACGTGTTAGTTTCAACAGCAATGATGAAGAGTGGCCCTTCCCTCCCTATGTTTGATTGCATTCTGAAATATAAAAATTTGAACTTAAAACGAGATGTTTCACTTCAGGGGGAATGGTCTTTTCTTAGACCACCTATTACTGAGTGGTAATAGTGGTGCTATTGGTGCTGAGTGAAGTTGAACAGTTGCCAGTTTTGCAATAATTTCAATGCTTACGCGTGGTGTGGTTTAAGAGCAATGATAAAGCCAGATTGAGAAAAAAAGGTGAAGAGGGAAGAAGGTGAAGGGAAGTTTTGTGCCTGGAGATAGCTGTCTCACCTACCAGTGCAGGGGGCTGCTCTGGCCTCAAGGGCAGTAGATTGGAACTCTTGCAGAAGAAAATTTCAACAGATGAGAATTTCAGTGATGGAAAGTTAGCATTTACAGTCTCCCTGAAGTTGAAGAGATTTGGTGGAGCTGGAGCATGTCTTCAACGTCAGTGTTCAAATTCTTGCCTACTTTTGTGTCAAAACCCCTTAAAAAGCTTAACTATGCATACTGATTTCATTTCTTGTTCTCAAGGATAGTGAAGTCCATCATCCTAGATAGACATTTCACTAATAGACACTATAATTAGCTTAAATTTATTTATAACTTGGCTCAAAAAAGAATTCATCATAAACCTACAGCAACAGATCTACAGGATGTTTCTCAAGAATAGAACGTTGCTGATAAGGGAGTGAGCAGATAAACACACCTCTTCCAGATTATGTGTACTGTGAGGTATTCTGAGTGATTTACTGGTAGTTAAAGATATCAAATACCTGCTTATACTGCGTATAGAGAGCTTTGGGTCTGACAAAGAGAATTGAGCTCTAAAGAAACCTGGCGCTAAACCCCTACCTTTGTCTGAGAAGATCAGTGACACGGAAAAAGATTTTGTGGAGGGAAATGATAATACTCCTTAAACTCCAGTTGAACTTCATTTCTCCATGCATCTCAAGGCATAAATATGTTCCAAGCAAATTTTAAAAGCTTTCAATTGCAATCAGCAGTTGAAGTTACATCTGCTTTGCATCCATCCATTTTACATCACAGCAGAATTTGGCACTACTACTCTACCAAGTTCTTAAGGGAAAACTTTTCATTACTGGTATGCTTTTATTTATTTGTTTTTGCTTGAGATAACACAATGATGAAACAACTGGATTTTATTCACTTATTTATATGCATTTCTTGGGCCACTCATTAAACAATAACATTAAAATAGCAGAGAGAACCATCTGGCTTTTTGAAGTTTTTTTTTCCAATATGCTACCAAACCACACAGAGTATTTTACCAGGAAATAATGTCTTCCTGGACAGTCTGGATTCTTTTCCACATGTATAGAGGAAAATTGTTTATATTTGTATCCATTTCTCACTTCAAAATAACTGGCTATAATGTGATGAAGAATGCAGAATTATATTGCAGCATTTTATATCAGTGTATCTATCCGGAAAACAACGAGTCTGGTTTTGTGTGCACAGATATATTCCATATATTTTTTAAAGCTGATTTTGCTTTTATCTGATTCCTCACCTGTATATTTTATGGTCACTTGACCAAAGCTGAAGGATGGGAAGAACTCCTGGATTGAATGAGTAACTAAAAATCTCTATGAAGTCACACAAAACTTTGAGAATCAAAGATCTTTCTGAAACCTCTCAAACCTGGAAAAATTTTATTTTAGTAGCTCTACATAAATAACTGCAAGATAATTTCTCATTTCTTATTCTTAAATGTAAAGACAAAAAATTTTAATTCAGTGCCTCAACCATTCAAGTAATTATATATATTCTATAAAATTATATATATTCTATATAATATTTTAAATGGTTTGAAAGGGCTGTCACCTAAGAGAAAGTAGAGTCCTCTACTGAAAGTGGACTAAATTTAAGACTGACAGTTCCCATATAAGTTTCTTCTGCCAGAGGATATGAGGCAAGGAAGGGATGAATACAATAAATTCTGATGTATTGATCCAAAAAGGGCTTAGTAGGAGCATGCTCCAAATTTATAGCAAAATGAAAGAGGTTAATAAAATCTCCTAGTTCAAAACCCAAGCTCATCACCATACCACTTCAATTTAGTTAAAACATGAATGCATGAATATACTCATCACCAACATCCTCACTACACTTTCACTTTTCTGACAACTCATTCACCTCAGCGATTCCATGTGAGAGTGCTTTGGAAACATGGAAGGCACTACAGATTCATTGAATCAATTGGAAAGTGGTATTAGAAGTTCATTTACCAACATTTTACTATCAGACTGGAAGGATGTTTTAGAGGTACATTGGCCAACAATGTGGATGATAAAATAAAAACAAGCTTATTACAGTTTTATACAGGGTGAGTTAAACAAAAGATAGGATTTTCCTCAGCAAACTGAGGAAATTATTTGGAAAAAAACAGATTCAACTTGAATGCAAACTTTTCCATATATGCAGGGATAGTCAATGCCATACACTAAATGAGGAATGACTGGCTGCACAACAGCTCTGCTGAAAAGCACCTTGTGGTTATAGCAGATAACCAGCCAAACCCAAGTCACCAAACTTGTGATGTTGAGAAAAAGATAAGTATACTTATTTGCATATAGAGGGTCATTCGCAAGCTGCACAATTTGTGGTACTACTACTGTGTTTTCTTTGGCTACCTGTATCTCAGTCAGGGTCCCACCTGTACCTAATGCCTCATCTACCCAAAGGGTCTTCTCTGTATGTGTAGACAGTTGATGAAAACGTCAAGGGACAAGAAAAGTCAGAGTTATGGAAACTGCAGCCTGTGAGAAACTGCTCCTGGTGAAGTCAGAGTAGTTTAATTTAGAAAACAAAGACTAAGAGAAATTTACCGAAAGTCTTGAGATATATAATCTAGATACATAGAAACAAAAAATCTAGGTACAAAGAGGAGAGACATCAACTGTTCCCTGTGCCTGTATCAACCACATGACCACTGAAGAAAGCTCTGAGGGAGTTGAGGCACTTACTCCGCTGTTTCAAAGAACAATTTGAACAAATGTCTGTCAGGATGTATAACTGTCTTTGCATTTGATACATGGTATATTTTCCTAATCTATTTTCCAATTACATTTTACATTATTTGAAAATGCATCAACAATCTAAATTTTGTGGACCAGGAAAGTCCAAACTGTATTAGGGTACAGTGGTTACTACCACAGCAACCAAAAGTTCCTCCAAGTGTTCATGGTCCGGAACTGGCACTAATGCCACAGGAACAATTGCCAGCAGGTGACCAGAGCACAGCAGGCTCTTTTAGGCGTTTGCTGCCATGTTTCTCACTTCCTCTGCTTTCTTGATGAAGTAGACAGCAATGTTTCCTATCAGTCCCCAAGTTACTGTCTGAAGAGACAGTGACAAATGGTGAATTCCCCATTAGCTACTGGTGGCATTTCACTATCCAGGAATTCAGACAGGGATATTTATGAATGAGTTTTCAAGTCAACAAGCACACAGCATCTTGAGGTTGCCTAAATTCCAATCATCACTTGAGACAACTGCAAAATTGCCTTTTGGGGTTTTTTTATCCCTATCAGAAGAAAGCAGAGATCAGTCTGAAGATGTGATCTGTATTTTTGCCTGTCTCATATTTTTGGGTAATGTCATTTGACCCAGAGGAAAAAAACTATTATTTTAGTAAGTTTTTGTAGCATTTCATCTTCCTCCTTATTTTGCCTGTAAAATTGTGGATATTTCAGCAATATAGCAACTTGAGTCCTTGAGAAAAAAAAAGTAATCTAACATGTGAGAGGGAAATAATTGGTTAAATACTGAAAGAGGAGGCAAAACCTGGAAAGTTCAAAATCATTACAAAAGACAATAGTGGAGCTGTATGTTCTTTTCACAGAACATTTGAATTAAGAAATACTATTAATTTAAAAACTATTTATAGATATATATTTGCTTTTGTTTTCCACACATACCTGCAGGCCTGTTTAAGTACGAACGCTGCTGAACTATTTCTACATGATTAAATGTGCATATTATTTATACATTAATATATATGTATATTATGAATCTCATTTCAGTTCAATGCTGGCTCTCTAATTGGAGATAAACACAATTCCACTTAGTCTTCTTTTACATCTATAAATAGTGCAGATATAAGTGGGTTTCACTCTCATAAAATTTTTGTAAGCAAAGACTAAGGTAAACATGGATTTTTTCCCCCCTACATTTTGAGTTAATGATTTTTTAAAAGAACATCTTTGCCCTAAATCAAAACCACACAGCCTGTCAATGGCTTTTGGTGATTTAGAAAACAACTGTGGATCATATGGCAGTCAAAGGAAGAATGAGTTCACTGAAACTACTGCCAAACAGAATTTTGGAAGCAGAAATAGAACTGGGTAGGAAGTGGTTTTCCTGTCCCGCAAAGGTTTTCGAGATCTCGTTTCTCCCATTATGCCTCAGAATGAATCCAAGACCTACCAAAGTGAGAGAGGAGGGAAGATAAAGCCCATCAGGTTGAACAGGTAAGCCCACAGCATCCTTATTCAAGTGGCTGGTTAGGTAGGGCACATCCCTGGGAGAGGGAACACCAAGATTGGGCTCCTGTTCTGACCCCAGCTTGTGTCCTGAACTTCCCCATGGGTGACTGAGGATGTTCAGGTCAAGAACAACTGCTCTTTGGATTGTCAGCACAATAGCACAACCAGTGTCAATTACTTTGTTGCAGATATTTTTTGCCCATCATATTTTAGTTGTAAACTGCACTGTGGTGGTTTTCAACTCTGTGAAATCACTGCCCTTTTTCAGTTCTTACAGAAATAATTTTATACCCCTTGTCCACACCAGAGGATGCAAAATTTTCTGTCTCTGTTCTAGTGGATACACATACATAGAGATAGATAAGATTTTGGCCCCAAATCCTCAAAGGCATCTAGGCACCTAACTCCCACTGAGAGACAAAGACCAGACCAAAAAAAAGTGCAGTTTGGGTATTGCCACTGCAAGCTTGCAGACATATGGAACAAGCAATAGAATCCAGATGGACTACTGCTCCCTCTGTGTCTGAAGCATAGGTGTGCACTGGCCTGACTTTGGGGATTGTGCTGCCAGAGACCAGTCATATGCTGGGGATGATGGAGAACCATCCTGTCCCGAAGAATCATTTCAGAGCTTTTTGCAGCTTCAGAAGGGTTGTCTATGTTGTTCAATAGTACTGGATGACAACAGCTAGTCCAAGTCTATCCATGCCACCATTTCTGCCCTCCTATTCATATTTCAAAAGAGTTACAACAATGTATTTCTTTCTACTAAAGGCTAATTCTGAACTTTTACTGCAACCTGAGCATCCACAGTGCAGAGAGGAGCACATGCAGCTCCTCTGATAACTCTGCAGGATTGAAAATAGAATAATCACAGCAACGAAGCCCTCTGGCAATAGAGCTGCTACAACTGCTCAATTAAGCTTCCAGTTATGGTACATGGATATTCAAATCCAAATGTGACTCTGGAGCTGTACTGAGAAGTCAGCAGCACTTCCTCTGTCCTCCCCGCATCGGAGCCTCCAATTTCAGCCATTCCAGTGCAGAGCTGAGGAAAGCAGCCCATCCATTCATACCCAGCCTGGCTGCAGTTGATGAGCTGGGTCCCTGCTGCTGCTGTTGTAGTGACATCACCGTTTCATGTCTCTGGAGCTCTGCTGAAAAGTCCTGCTCACAGCAGCGGCTCAGAGCAGTGCCCGTGCTGCAGGTAAAAGGGGAGGCTTCCAAAGAAACGAAGCGAAATGTGTTTGCCCTCCTTTTTGGTTTGATAGCATTTCATTCCCAAATCCCTTGATGCAGAAAGATGACTGGATATTTCAAACAGCATCATTCTCACAAAGCAGAAGGGGAACAAGTGATCTGCTGCACAGCTGTGTTCAAACCCACCCACTGTACACAGAGTCTAGCTCAGCCTTACTTTCTTATGAGTGTAATAAGTGTGCACATAGAATGAAATTAAGAACCCTTCCAAGTTCCGGGCCAGGTGCTGGGCAGATGTACAGTGAGGGGGTGGAGGGATTGTAGGGAAGCACTGAGATGAAACCTTTCCTCACAGACCACCGTGAAGCTGCAGAGCCCCTGCAAAAAAGTCTCACTGAGACCCGTGCCTTACCTGGGAGCCCACAGCAGGAAATGGGAGATGGGAAACTTCTACTCAGCAGAGGACTCAGCCCTTCCTTTCAGTACTTATTCCATTGCTCCTTTGTTTTCATGCACAGAACTGCACACAGTAAGTGTCTCTTTTCCTCTGAGTCAGCCTCTGACACTTTGCAGAATGACTCTCAGAAGTGAGCAAGGGGATAAATTAGTCTTCTGGTAGCTGTTAATGACTTTTATTGGTACTTCCTTTTCAGACAATGGTATGAAAAGAGCTATCTGAAATCTGTATTTTGTTGTTGGCAGTCAAAACATAAACTTTCACAAGTGAGATTTGAGTCATGTAAAAAATACTGAAAAATTGAAGACTACACCTACTTCTTTTACACGTTCATTATATTGCCCAGATCATCACCTCCTGCTAACTAGCCACATTGAAATTTGCTGGGACTGATTGCACTTCTAAGAGAATAAGTTAAGCTGCTGTGATGAAGTGTCCATGTAGTTCATTTGGCCTCATGAAATTAATTGATATTAACACAATATGCTATTTTAGGGGAATATATTTCAAGTGTAATTTAAAATAAAAATATGGTAATATGGAAATGGTCAGAAAATATTTATTCTCAAGTCCCAATCTTTAAACTTATAACTTCAACATCTTTTAAAATTTGTTTTAATATTTTTTGTAGTTTAAAAGAGCAACAATGACATTCAGTGTCTGTAAATCTTTTCCAACATTTTTACTTCCGTATGTGACAGCACATCCAGTGTATAAAATAGATTTGTGTCTCATAAAATAAGATATGGACTTTAATACATGTTGAGCAGAGGTGCAAAGCCTTAACATGTCACCTTGAGACATTTTGCAGTAGACATTGTTCTGGAATGTACAAATGTTCACAAGACAATTTTTTTGTAACATTGAAATAAGTACAATGAACTTGGCCTACAACTCTGAATCCAATTAAAGTTGGAATTAAATTAGGACATGTTTTTTAAAACTACTATACTATAAGGTCTTATTAGTAGCAGTCCTTTATTTCCTGCCTCCTATGCCTGTTTTGTGTCTTTAGAAATCAGGAGTACCTGGTAGCTTTTCTATAATGATATGGACCATACCAGCCCTAAAGATAGATATGTTAAGGGTCAGGAATGTCACTTATCATTATTTCTCCCTTCCCTAATTAAAATAGAATACTTATTTCTATAAATATTGAGGAGGAAAAAGTGACGCAGAAGTCAACATTCTTTTCCAAGGACCTGTTAACCAGGCTGCAAATGAGGGGAAGCCTCCCAGATTAAGGTGCATTCACTGATGCAATTTAATTTTCATCACTGGTAAAGATTCAAAAAGAATTAATTAAAATTCTACAGGAGTTTATTTGAACAAATCTTTTTTTTTTTTTTTTTTTTTTAGCACATCAATAGCCAGAAGACTCTAGGAAGAGTACCACTTTCTTCTTTTTCCTTCTATGGACAGTTTTTCTTCTTATTTCTCTTTGTTCCTGCACTGTCCAGCGTGCAGAACCTCCTACAGTAGCCTTCCACACCTCCAACTCGGGAGTCACTGGGGTGATGCAGTGCTGCTCATTCCCACAGGGCTGCAGAAGCCCTGAGCAACACCAGCTACTGGATGGCATTCTCCATCTCGACCCCAGCTCACACAGCACACAGCACCTCAAATCCCTCTCCCGGTCTCAGACAGCTTCAGGGCTCCCAAGCTCCTGTTCTGCAGTAGGTAAATCACTTTGCTCCAGGAGCTGGAAACAATCTAGGAACTTCCCCGGGGAGCCAGACAAACCTGGACTTGCAACAGGGATTTCAGTTAACCATCAACATTTAAGGCAAAGATGGATTTATGTGGAGGGAAAGGGATTCAGCAGTCTCTCCTGTGGCCAGTTGGATTTAATGAGACAGCTCTTGCTGTGGAGAGTTCATTCCCAATCTAGCAGCCCAGCAGGGATGAGTTAATAGGTGAGTTCTCTTTTTTGTTACATAGTCATCCTCCTTTCCTTCAGTTTGGCTTCAAGTTGTGCATGTCAGTACATTTGAGGACAGTCAAATCAGTATGAAAAAAATTACCTGTTCTTTAAAACAATACTAAAAGAAATACAAATGAATAGGGATACTTCTCCCAAGACTATGTACTTTGTGCTTGGTGAGATTTTCTGTATCAAAGGTATATATTATTCTCACTTATCTGGCTGTATTTGGCAGAGTTACAAACAGAATGGTTTTATGCTTTAAGAACTTTGGATTGACATATCATCTGCACTAGAAACTAATTAAACTAATCTCAGTCTTTTCTTCTTGCTGGTGGTACCTGACAGCTTCTTTCACCCAGCATTACTTGGAATTATTTACTAGCTTTTATCAACAAATTTCACTCCATAACCTTCTAAACACCTTGAAAATATCCACAGTCAAGAACTGAAATTGTGGCAGTTAATTTTAAGAGCTATAGAATGTATAACTCTTTCCCCTAAATGGATTGGCATGATAGTTTGTCAGGCAAGGAAATGCATTTGCAGTCTTCTCACCTACAGAGATTGGAGAGTAATTGTATTTTTCTGGTGTAAAATACATTTGCAAATCAAAGAGAAACTTAGCCCTTGATTTCTTTCTAATATGGTATTCATGTCACATGGTGAAGTCTCCTCCCCACTGTATTTAGACTGCAAGTCTCCATAGGAAACAAGCAAAGACCTGCCAAGGACTGTGTATGGTTTGATGGGATTAAAAGTATCATTACTGAAGAAAACTACAGAGTGAAGGGAGGAAAAGGTTTGTTGATTTGCAACGTGATCTTCTCCTCCCAAGTGACCTGCCTTCACTACACACATTGATCAGTGATGAAAAGCAAAGGCAAAATTAGAATAAAAGTGTTCTAATTATCAAAGCATGGGTACCAAAACCTTCATTTTTGCATTTTTACAGGTATGATTATGCTTATGTATGTATAGTATAAAACATATACTAATTAATTTATACTAAAGTTTAGAGGTATTAAGGGCATAACTGCATAATTATGCAAAGTCTTTGACACTGCATAGATCTTGCAGGGAAAGAAAATTCTTCCTTAGTTACACACAGCACAATTCCATCATTGTCCTGCATTATCCTTTACTTGAGACCAAAACGAAGCCAAAAAGAGAAATCTCCATGGATATCAACTGTCATCATTTTGTTACCTTGAGTGAAATCAATTTACAACTATCATTTTTAGAGCTTCTGCCACGTCCACCACTCACACTGGAGCTCACCTCCTTTTGTCCTCCATGTCTTCTGCTCCCTGATTTATCCCCAGGGTACCTGCCCGCTGGAACAGGAGGGACAGCACCTCTCCCAGGAGACAGCCAGAGTTTGTTATGGAGGGCACACTGAAGTCAAAATTTGTGGTTTTGATAAACATGAAGCACTCCAGCAACCCATTTCACTGGGGAGTTAGCTAAGTAGCTCCCCTCATCAGTGGGAGCCATGGGCTAGTTTCCAGGTGCATCAAAAGAAGGATCACTGTTCTGTGAAAACAGAAGATTAGTTGACTTCACTAGCTAAAATATGTGCTCTCTCTCCCCTTAGGAAGATTTAAAAAATCCATGAATACCCGCAGACACACAGCAGCAACATTTCACTTTTTATTATTGTCATTAATATTACTTTTGTGCTTGCAGTTCAGGCAAGGCTGAGGAAAAGAAATTTGCAACCACAGATTAAGAGTCACATTCCCATCCTAACAAGTTTGCAATTTAGAGGCAGCAGCTGGACCCAGACAGATGGCACGGCAGAGGCACTATGAGACACGACTACTCTCAGAGCATCCTCTTGCCTAATGTTACTGACCTTGTGTAAGCCTAATGACCAGTTTTGGGATGGTATTTGAAGAACAGGGAAATCAACATCTGGAACTTATATCCCTGTGTAATAAAAATTAGAGATAATTTAGGAGTAGAAATACATATATAAAAAATTGCATATATTAATCACTTTTCTCAGATTATAGTGTCATATGATATACATCAATAGAGAAAATTTCCTAGAATCATGGAATAATTTGGGCTGGGAGGAACCTTTAAAGGTTATCTAGTCTAACCTCTCAGCCATGAGCAGGGATGCCTTCCACTAGACCAAGTTGCCCAGAGCCCTGTCCAACATGGCCTTGAATATATTCAGGGGTGTGGCATCTGCTGCCTCTCTGGGCAATCCATTCTTGTGTTTCACGCTCCTATTGTAAAAAAAATTCTTGCTTAAACCTAGTCTGAGTCTACCTCTGTTAGTTTAAAACCATTGCTCCTTGTTTTATTGCTACAGACCCTACTAAAAATCTTACCCCCATCTTTCTTGTAGACCACATCTAGCTGCTGGGAGGCTGCTACAAGGTTTTCTCAGAGCTTTTTCTTGTCCAGGCTGAGCAGCTTCAGCTCTCTCAGCCTTCACAGGAGAGGTGCTCCAGCCCTCTGATTGCCTTCGTGGCTCTCTGCTGGACTCGCTCCAACATGTCAGTGTCTTTCCTGTGCTGAGGACCCCAGAGCTGGATGCAGCTCTCCAGGTGGGTTCTCGGGAGGCCAGAGTAGAGGAGCAGAATCACTTCCTTTGATCTGCTGGGCACCGCTCTTTGATGAAGCCCGGGATACAATTGGCATTTGAGGCACCAGTGCACATCACTGGCTCATACCCAGCTTTCCACCAGGTGGTAGATCCCAGTCCTTCTCAGCAGAGCTGCTCTCAATCTCTTCATCTTCCCATGTGTGGTACTGGGGGGTTACCTTGACCCAGATGCAGGACCTTACACTTACAAAATTTAGGATTCCTAACATCAGTTCCATGCCTTTTGGCTCCTACTACTATTTTATTTTTAATTGTCAAACCTAAGCTGTTTTCTCTGTCAAGATAATCATCAAGGTTGCTGATTTTATGGCACAGAGAATAGATGGATATATAAGTCTTCTTCAGTCTATATTCTTTGGAGTGTTTTTATTTTTAAAAACAATTGTTTTCTTAAAAAGGGTACAGTTTAGTTCACTTGTGATACCAACCTTAAAAATAATAAAAAGTAAATCTAAAACCTATTAAAAGTACTTTGTCCAGTCTTTGTACATTCAGATGCCCTTTAAGCAAATCTATTTTAGTAAGTTTGTTGATAAATGAAATCATCTGTGAATTAAAATATTTATTTACTAATACAAACTAACCACTTCAAAACAAGCTCCTTAATCATAAACCTCTGCCACGAAATCCACATAGGCTATTTTTTGCGTTCACTTGCCTTAAAACAAAGAGAAAATTATAGTCAGATTGCTGTAATTAGCTGGATTAGCCTCACCTTGTTCAAGCATATTCCTAGAACAGAGACCTTAAGGTGAATATGTTATAAACCTTCTACTCTGTAAAACAGTGTTATATTTTAGTTTATAAGAGCTTGGCTAAAAATAAATAAATAAATAAATAAATAAATAAATAAATAAATAAATAAAAATAGTAGTTTTCTTTTGATTTTGTGCTTTTGTGATTTTGATTATGTGCTGCTGTGGAATTTATCAAATCTTCCTTTTCTAACGAGGAAACCAAATTCTGCCAATACCCAAACTAAAATTATGATCTCACTTGTGACAGAAATAAATTTGTGTTTTCTTTTCAAGGCAGCTCTCTGATCTTATTTCCTTCGATGTGAAACCTGACTATGGATAGTGCACAGGTGGTTCTCATCCTACTATTTAAAGCTAGCCTTCTTTCCCTTATGAGGTTATCTTGATTAGTTGAGTAGCTATAAAACCTGAGCATTTGAACTAGAACTTTACAACAGGACAGCTTAAAATTTTCAGTATAAAGTAATCCCAAAACACTACTGTTTTCAACTAAGAAAGGCTAATCCTTTGAGTGTTTTCACTATGAAGGAAGATAACTTCACCCCAGCCAAGAGCAATAGAAACTCGTTTGTAATAAACTGGAGGATGCAGCTGAACCTAAACAAAAAAAAATTCACAGAGCAGAGAGCAATTCTGTATTTCAGGTGTGGTTTGTTGAATGGATCAAGGGATCTGCCCAGGTGGGTACAAAGACGGTGAGAAAAGATGTCCCTGATCATACAGGGAAGGACAAAGCCTTGGAAAACAGGAACACCAAGAGGAGTTACAGTCCCACAGCCATTTGTCTGCTTTAGCAAGGGGGGTTCTGTTAAAACTGAGAACTGCAGTGAGTTAACATGCATAGGGAAGGGATCTTGGGGGCCCTAGCAAAATGGGAAAGACAAGACAGTATTTTTGGAGCCTGATCCAAGGCAGCTTCAGTGCATTTTAATCAAAGTGGAATATGACTTTCTTTCTTTCTTTTTCTTTTTCCTAGTTTTTTCTTTTCTTTTAAACTCTGGGGGACATTGTAATCCCCAGCTTCTCTACTTTCAGTCTTGCCCTTGCTGCAGACTGAGAACTGGTGTGATCTATTGTTAATGTTTGAATGGATTTCTGTTTGGGGTGGGATACCAAATGTAGGCCTGCTGAGCCACAGAAAATAAATAATGGACAGGAAAACTTATTTTCCAGGCTGAAGTAAAGAGGGCTGGGGAGTAGGGGTTAGTGAGGGAGGGGCTGGAAAGGTAGTTGGTTAAGATTTATTTGGCAGACATGTACAACTATTCTGTTTGAGTAGTATTTGAATTAATTAATTTCATCTGTGTAAACTGGGTCAGTATCCTGTAATTTCCTAAGGGTATGGCAGTATCAGGAAACTAAATGGTCAGCAGAGCTGGTTGAATAGTTAAAATAACTGATTTACAAATAGTTCCAGGAATAAAACCACTGAGTTTCATTTCTTGTGATTTATTGGACAATATAGGAAAATTTATCTTACCTGAAAAATGTCCTTTCTGTAAGAGGGGAAGTCCGCAGCTCCTTGGGTTTTCCTCTCATACTTTCCACTCTCTGAAGGCAGAGCCAGGCTGGTCAAACGAGGCCATACATCAGCAAATCTCACAGGTTTCCAGTGCAACTCCATAGAAAGTAGTCCTTTACAGCTTAATTCACAGCTGAACTGATGAGGAAAAGAGAGGAAAAAAAAAAAAAAAAAAAAAACCCGAAAACACATAAAATTCCTGCTGTGGAAAAGTTTAAATTTCCCTGACAATTGCTTTTATGTTCCATAGCATCTCTCATAAAAATATGAGCATCTGGGTGGGAGACAGGGAAAGCATTTATAAACATAGCATAGTTTGCAAGTTTGACTCAGAACTGCCCTTCTTGTGCCAGGTGGGTAGATGGGGTTTCCAATTTTCTTGCTAGAAGAAATTAAATTTATGCAATCATCCTCCTAGGAAGGACTACAGGTTTAATACAATACAGTACCCTTTATGTGTCAGGGAATACAAGAAAATGGTGAATGCAAAAAGTATGTCTTGCTGCCCTTCCTTTAAAAAAGACTATCAGTTTGGAGACAGCATATGAAATGTGCTGCTTCCTCCGGATAATGGCAGGATATGAGGAGGTTTGCCTGCATGGTTTTGAGACCTTAAGATTATAGTGAAAGAAATTCTTATATGCTTCTGTGCATGTTGGAAAAGAGCTGCCTAACCTGAAGACTTCTATGGCTCATGAGGAAAATCCACAAATATCTGAAAGAGAGGAAGGTATTGCTGGCTTTTAGAGTTTTGGCAAAGTACTGATTTAGTCACCCAGTAACTGCAGTATTTTAACTTTTAACTGATGAATAGGATTACAGACTATCACGATGTGAGGTTTCTGAATGAGGTACTTCATTTACTTGCTTCTTAGGGTTTTTTTCTGACATCACAGTTTCTCATGGATTTTTAGAGGATTTTTTCCAGTGTTTGTGGCATTTGTGTTGTTTGTTTTGTGGCCAAATAGAGCATGAAAGAAACAGTTTTGTTAACTAGTACTACTTCTCCTAGATAAGACTGTAACCCTAAAACCCAAAGTTTACTGAAAAGATTATAAGGCTAAAAGCCTTTAAAGAAGAAAATTTAGCAGAATTTCAGATTGAAAAAAAAAAAAAAGAAAAATAATTTCATAATCAGTGAATTTAATTTCCAGCTAGGAACTCTCTTCATTAGCAGAGGTTTGAGAAGCCTTGTATCTGCTTTTGAGAATTGCTCTGAGGCTTTGCATAGTCTATAGTGATCTAGAAACCAAGCTGATTTATCACCTGCAGTAAATTAAAAAAACCATCTTTTTATTTCTAGCTGCATCTCTATTGCTAGATAAATGAGAGGGATTGATAAAATCTTTGAGTATATCCTGTCTGCTGATTATATTCTCAAGGCAGAAAAAAGTGTGATGAATCCATGTGGAGAGCCTGCTTTAGTTCTTCCTCCTATATCTTCTTAATTTTTTTCTAAGAGTAAAATTTTGTTGATACACCACCAAGAAGAAATGTTGTGAGGATCTTGCCTCTCAAAGGAATTACAATATGCAAGCAATATTTTCCTTCATCTTACGCCATCTTGCTTTCTTCACGGACTCCAAACACAAGGACGAAATGAAGAGCCTTGAAAATTAATTTTGAAGATGAATGACCAGAAGTTTCCCTATTTTGCTTTTTTCAGCAAATCAAAGCTATATCAGCAACAAGCTACATGGTCTTGCAGATGCAGGCACAGATGTAGAGGCCTCTGAACTACTTCCAAAACTGGAAGCAGCACAGTCACCACATCAACATGATGCCCTATCATAATTAACTAATGGCTATATGGCTGCCACAACCCACTCAAATAATGTGCACAGCTCTATGCACTCTAGACAGATGACTTTTTTTGACAAATTTTTGGCTATATCTATCTGTGCTCTCTCACTGCAGTGCATGATACCGATAGTGCAGCATGAGTATGTAAAAAAAATTTATGAATGCTTGCTGAAATTGAAACCAGTGCAAAACAAACCTGGGATAAGAATAGGTTTCTGTCTTGTAACATTCCCCTAAGATGTGTTTCTTCAGTCTAATTTAGAGCAGGCTCTCCGGAGCAGTAGTGATAAAAGAAGCAACATAAATAGTGGCATTTAGTTAAGTAGTCACAATTAATTTTTCAGATTTAAGCCTCATTTCCATCTACTTTTCCTGCTGTTCTGTGATATTTAGTGGTTTGGGACCACTATGACAAAACACCTCAACATATGTTGAACAGTAACCTATGTATATGTCTACTGATTTCAGGGAGATTGCTGTCAGGTTCAAAGCTGGGCTCCTGTGTTGACCATGCTATCACATAACACTGGATTTTAAGCAATAGATGTGTTTCTGGTTTCCAGTGTTTCTAGATCCTGGATCTGGTAGCTACAATATTAGCTACTAATTACCCCACAAGGCTTATCACCTTTGCAGGAGCATTTGCTGCAGAATTTGCAACATGCAGGTTATCTCAAAGCCATTCAAATAGAATTATGGCCACAATATTACATTTTAATAGTAGTTGTTTGAAACTAAAAAATAATTTTGTGTTCTGGGGTTCCACTGTGTTTACTTAAAGAGCATTTGAGTTCTATTTGGTCTAACAGTTTACATATTTCCAAAATGCCTTTAAACTTCCTTTCTGTACTACGGAGTAATCAAGATCAGTCCACTTCCTCCATAGCAAAGGGGCTTTTGTTTGTCATCCTGCTCTGTGTTCCTTAGGCATTCCATGATGAGGAAAAGATTCCTTGTACAATTAATTTGTTCAATTGACTGAAGTATGCACAAAAGTAAGGAGCTATTTAAGACATTGGGTCTTTTGTTTCTAAGCACGTCTGCTTATGTCAAGGTTATTACTTCTAAATATTTAAGTATTTTATATATATATTTTTATTTAAATATTACAAATTTATAAAAATACATACTATAGATATGTAAAAGTTGCAAATTATTTTTCTTCCTATCTAGTAGGGAAAAGAAGATTTTGTAGTATGTGAGAGACCTAGCAATTAAATCCCTTTACTGATACCAATTATGACCTTTCATACCTTCATGCTAAAATTTACCAATTTTCTCTGTTTCCTGCTATAAGATCTTTCTCATGTCTGCTGGAGAACTACTTTCAGTTTTCTTTGGTCTTTCTGTGAATACTGAGCACCTCTAATCTCATATTACCCGATTGTTTTAATTTGCCTCAAAGAAGACCTGAGAGTCAGCATATCTAAAGGAGGTAAGTTTATAAGTTACTACACTCAGTATAGAGGTTTTTTAAACTCTAAGTGGATGAGTGAAAAATTGGTTGAATTAACATACTGAAGAAAATAATGCCTATTTATTATCAAAGTGGAAGAGTATACTGAATGCAAGTATACAGTTTACAAGGGAATCAAGACTTGTCCTGAGCCTGGTGGGCTTCATTGTATATTCCAGCCTGGAGAGTGGTGTAGAAATGCCTAATTTGGAGATGATACACAAATTGTGGCAAGTACGTTAGAGGTCAGATAAGACGTTTTTAAAACATCCTGGCAAGCTGGAGGAATGATCTGACAAAATAGGATGTGTTTCAATAAAAACAAGCAGAAAATACCATGGTTAGACAAAAAAAAAAATAAAAAAAAAAAAAAAAAGCAGTAGGACAAGTGTACTCTGAGAAGAAAACACCAGTTACACAGAAGATGATCAAGATATTGTGGGGTACTGTGAATTGAAAGTGACTCTTGATTTAAAAATTTAGAGGAGGTACTGGAACAAAACATGAAGATAATGCTGAGAAATGTTAGGTAATCTTTCCACTCTGCTTAGCTGAAGTACTACCTCTACTTTGTGACAGTAATTCTCATGTGAGCCAAGAGGGCCAGTCTGCAATATAGCAGTGATAATCACTGTGGGCTTGGTCATAAAAATATTGAGGAAATACTAAAGTAGTCTTGGGGAAAAATACAAGGAATATAATAACTTGAACCATGTCACACATGGATAGAGAAGGCACAAACATTTGGCATAAATTAAAATAAGAAAACTCAGGCTATATATTGGAAACACTCTAATGGAAGGATGATATCTGACCCCCTGGACAATTTGGAGTACGTGTCTTTGCTTTTGGCTTTGGAAGTTTACAAGAGCAGTCTGAACGTGAGCATCAGGAGTTATTCCCTACAGGGATTTTTCCAATAGTGTTTCTTTGGGTTTTTTTCTGTGACATATTTGATATAAAAAGAAGTTCTTTAATGAACTTCCAAATAACAAGCAAGAAAGATTAAAGTTTATTGCATATTGGCAGATTTACAGATTGATGTAATATAAATTCATGTTTTAATAAGATTATATTCCAGTTAATGCTCAGAAAATACTCCAGGTCAACATCATGAGCAACAGAAGAAGGCTTTGTATTTAACTTTGTATTTTACTTTGTATTTTACCGTCTTTTTGGTTATATTGTTATTTAAAAGACTGATGGGAATTAAGAGTTAATGGTCTTTGTAAAAATCATTTTGTTTGCAGCTGTTTTGTTTCTGCTGTTTGATAAGACCAGAAGCTAAGCCTTTAAAGAGAGTGAATACTATTATGTTACAACTTTCTGTATATATATATATATTTTTTTTTTTTTTTAAGTAGATTCCTTTTAGTTTGTGCCGTTCCAAAAATACAGGGTAGTGACTCAACCAGGTATATCCTGCTGGCAGAATTTCATTATCTTTCAGAATGTGTTTTGGTACAAAATAGATATATATATATGGATTTTAAGTTATCTTTCCTTTAACTTCAGTAAAAAAAACTTTTAAAGACCATAAAGGACCCTGAAGGTATATCCTGATATCTGGTAGAAAGCATTGGGATTTTGAAAAAAAGAAGAGTGCTTGAATTTGACAACTGACTGTGTCCATGAAATTATATTTACCTGCAACAGTTTTGGGTTCCAGCAATTCTCATGCTCACCAAATAAGCTCTGAGGCCAGTGTTTACTGAAATAGAAAAATATGTTCACAGTAGTGGTAGCCAAAGAGAAATTTGAATATTGCTACAGAGGGAGAAACTCTAAGTAACCAGGAATGTTTCAGGTAAATAAGACTGCCTTAACCATATCTCTCCACTTGCCCCAACGTTTCTTCTGACCACGGTTATCTGTGTGTTACATTAACCTGCCCTAGGTGCCAGCCACGCAAGTCTTTTGTAATGTGTATTGTTAGTGAATCTACAGATGAAACAGGAAAACCTGAGATGCTGTAAAACTGATCTTCGTAGCTGGACCTTACATGGAGATTGTACAATTTGAGAACAGAGTGCTGTAGGTCATCTGTTTATCTGGATTCTCAATTATGTGTCTTCATGCCAGGTACCCAACCTACTTTTCCTTCTTCTTTTGCTCCTCTTCTGCATTCACAAATTAAAAGTCAAGTGATTGGGAGAGATCATTGAGTAGATTGAAACTTCTGGCTGAGCCTTAGTTTACAAGGGAAGGATGCAAAAATGGCTGGAAGGAAAATTAATCAATGAATCAGAGAAGTAAATAGTTTACAGTTCAAGGAACAGATATTGCCTTTTTCTGTTATGGTTTGAATGGGGAGAGGTTTTTTTGATATCCAGGTTGCAATCATACAGTGAAAATAGTTCTGATTTATTTTAATATCACCCACATAATTTAAAAATTCATGCACCCATGTGATTGTACCCGTCTTCTGGCTGTAGACTTTGCCTTCATAAGATTAGATTACTCACAATCTCTGCATGATTTAAGTCCATCTGGAAAATGAATCTAGTGCAAAATCCGGCTGCCTCAAACCTGGCTGCTCTTCTAAGGAAGTATTGTGCCTTTGTGAAGTTCAGTGTACTGCTGCCATATGATCTCCATTGGCTAACACTGGCCACTTGGGTGTTTTGACCTTTTGAGTTCAAGATAACTGTGTACTCAAGAGTATAGCCTACTCTTGTGTTATTCCTGAATCAGCTGCATGCAGCAAGCATGGTGGATTCATTTTCTTCTACCAAAGAGAGAAATCTTGGCAAAGCATGGGCTGTGATATCTTGTTCAGACTGCAAATGTAGTCATCTAGTTAGTCCTAACTTGCTCAGTATCCTGAAATCTTTGCTGTTTTGGCCTTAATCTTCAAAAGATTATAGTACTAAGCAAAATAAAAGGGCAAATATGACTAACATTTAGAAAGAGAAGTATATCTAAGTCCTTTCTTTGATTTCTTTCTAATTGGGGGCCATATGGCATCGCTCCACATTAAATGATGCATCTTCTCTTACGCAAAAAGAGGTTTTTTAAATGTGCAGCTTTCTTCATTTAAAATCTCATTCTGTTTATTCTCAGTTATTCTGTTTACGTTGTCTAAAATCCATAGGGTTTGGAGCACTTTTTCTCCAAACTCTTATCCACCTCCCCTCTCTTTGCCTACATCAGGCATCAGTTTAATAAACGTAGTTTGAAGGAACAAGATACAGTCTGAAGTTGAAGCACCTCTTTGACAGCTGAGATTGGCATGAGAAGGGTTGAGATGAGGCACAAATTTCCTCCCACTGCTCTGCACTAAGATAATCAAGATTCAGCAAGGGCACAGTAAAGCTTAGAGAAGTCAGTTGCTCTGGTGAGGCTGCCAAACTTTAGACTGATCATGACCATTTTGCTTCTGAAGAACCACTGCCAGGAAGGCCAAGGTGAACAAGCATGTTGACTGCTCTGATCTGTCCTTAAGCTGGGGATAGAGGAGATCAAGATGCCACAACCAATTTCCTGACAGCCTCTTTTTTTGTTGATTGTTTTTCCTTCTTATATTATTTTACTACCCTTCTATTCCCAGGGTAAGAAAGATGAAGAATAGGCTCTAGTTCAAGAGTGTAAATGGATTTTTCAAAAAGACAAAATGCAGTTCAAAAGCAGATAAGAAGCATAATACATTAAACAACCAACACTAACAAGAAAGCTATTTGTTGCACAATGAAGGAGAACTGTACAGGAACATGACATCAAAATCGAGATTAAAAAAGAAGTAACAGCTAAGTTGTAAGGAGCATTGCACTAGAGTGGCTAGTCTTGAAATCAAAGAGTGAAATGGGTGATTTGTCATATAAGCTCTAAAAATGGTAACAACTCTAATGTCTCTCTAGGCATGTTCAACATTACAGCTGTATTTCTGTTCTCATCTACAACATGATACTGCCTTAGAAAATGTTCATTTCACTGGTTTAGGAAATAGAAATGTTTTTTAATGAAATATTTACTAGAGACAGGCTCAGTTCAATGTTTGTTTTTAAAAATGTCATCATTCACATTTGTATCGACTCAGTATTTGCACAGCAACAGGAGACCATTATCCTGCCACAGTCCTGTGGGGTCTCCAAGCTGTACGACAGAGGGGCTACTCCAATAGACAATTTATTTGCTTCTGCTGCAACTATCTGTGCAGAGAAATTAGCAGCGGTACTAATTCACACAAAACCCATGTACACAAGGGAAAGGACGTGACAACCAATAGCATTCAAGAGAATGGAATTTAACCTCTTTCACATTGAATCACAAATATGGATAAAATAGGAGAAACAGTCACAATATCAGAGTAGTGAGCTGTGCAACCACAGGATATTAGCGTGTGCCAGAGACCACATTTTGGTACAATGAACGTCAAAAGATTGATGTTTTCAACACTGAATGTAAAAGCTACTGGAACTGAAGGATTTGCCAATAACATTGCTAAGCCATTCTAAATTCACTTATGAATTGGAGGCTAATAAAGGAGAAAAACGCAGAAACTGGGTGCACACATAGCAGGACACAGAATCACCTTTCCCCTCCTGCTGCTCACAGGCAAGCCAACACTGGAAGTAAGGAAGTATCGCAGTGGGCACACACTGCCTCATCTCAGATTAATACAACTGACAAAAGTCTCAGCAAATTCAGTGGATTTCTAACTTTCTACAATGGACATAAGATGTGATATGTTGCCAGGCAGAGATTAACATGGTGCCTTGGACAGTGCCTACGATGAAACATTTTCCAAAATTTGTGAACTTTTCTATTAAATCTCTTGGTACTGATGTTAAATAATTGGCATATTATCATGACAGCAGAGCTTAAATCCCTGTGAGATAACTGTGCTTGGAAGTTTAGATAAATAAAGCAGTGTTTGAGAGGAAAAATGGGGACATGGAGGAGTAAAGGGCCTTACCAAAGTCCTCTAAACTTTGTAATTCTTTCCTTGTGTAGCATATATTTTTTGCACTCTGTGGTACCCCCACAGACTGAAGAAGGGTTCCCAGATGACATTGTGCCACAGCTGTTCTCTGTGCCCTGCTGTCAAGCTGAGACGTGACATACTTATTTTGATAAGGACCATACTCGTTGTGTGCATGTTCATCCATAAAATAAGATCTAATTGGAAGAGAATTAGGATAAGAACAAGAACCATTGAACATATACACCAAATAAGGGACATCTATCCTCTTTCCAGCTTTAAAACATGTGGTGCACAAGGGCAGGAAAAATGAAAACAACCTGAAGGACAGAATCATTGAAGAATTAACTGTCATCAGTGGCCACATACAGTCTTTGTAATGGTATAGGAAAATTGTTAGTGAAGTTATATGACATGTTAGATGGGAAAGGGTAGAAGGAATGGAAAAAATGGGTAAGGGAAGAAAAACAATACCATGACAAAGAATTGTTCAGAAAAAATGCTTTGATCAGCAGTGTGAAGGTATCATTAAATATATATTATGACTTTCATCTTAAATTATTTTTGGAATTCTATTACCAGATGGAAACTTGCACCTCTTGGTACTGAGACCCTGAAAGAAATAAAGGCTAGAAAACACTGCTAGTCTTCATGCTGAAGACATCTGTTGATCTTTTGTTTTGATACCATTTCATATCATATATTTTTTGAAGTTTCCTGCCAGCCTAATTCGCTTTACACTACTTTGTTTCCTCTTCCTGTTTCCAGGGATTTGTTTTTTATGGTAATTTTCCTGAAAGTTACTAATTCTTACATCGACAAAAGAGTAAACCATTTCTTCAGGGGACTGAGGACTGAGGCTTGTTTGAGTATAGTCTCCTGCTAAAAGCTAAACTTTCAGATATCTGAAAACTGGAAGGGTTCACAGTCTGATCCCGGTATAATTTAGAACAGCTGCAGAGCAGTTCTTAACCAAGCTGTCCTGCCATTTCCCAGCAAGGAAATACCTGGGTATGACTAATGGTGGTATACATGGGAATAATCAATGCAACATAGAAATAAAATCAAGTCTATTTCAAAGTACCTATCTGTCTGGCTATAATCTACTTTGCTCTAAGACAAAAATATAGGAAATATGTTCTTCTTAAAGCAAGAAGACTGAGTGCTCTAAACAAAAGTTTTATCTTGCAAATTCTATGACTCTTTCATGCTACACAAAATCTCCTGAAAGACAGTGTCCCAGCATATCAGAAGCATGTAAACCAAAAGGAAAAAAAAATACACACAGCAAAAATAATCAAAAAGCCAAAAAAGAAAATTTTACTAATCCTTATTGCCTTATTTTTGGGGGGAAATGACAAATATTCATGTCAGGATATTTACCAGGCTTGCATGTTGGGACCAGGGGACATCCAGGGGACATGACAATCTCTGAAACATTGGTGCATGATGCTGGAGGAGCAGAAGGTAGAAAGTCAGTGAATCTATTGGATCAACACATTACATCTCTGAAATCATCTGCTGCAGCCTGAAAAGCATTGAAAACCATAATTGCCCAGCATCAAAAATTCATGAAGCAGAACTTTTAGTCTAAAATTCTGGAGTAAAGTGATAATTATCAATGAACATGGCTTGTAATTTAGTGCCACAGGGAGTTGTGACTATTTAGAATCCATCACATTTGTGGTAATACAAAAATTTCACTTGTCATTTTCTCATTAAAAGTTTCATTATTAAAATGTTCTATGGTTGCCACAGATGCTTTTTTTCCCCCCCTTTCTTAGTCACATGGTTTAGAGACAAATGGGGATGTCATGTCAGGACACACAGGGGGCAGTACGGGAGGAGGCATGCGGAAATGGGTATTGTAGGGAACACAGCAGGAGATACTCTTTGTTTCTCAGTACCTAAATCAGTAATTAACTGTTTTGGTAATTAGCAAATACAGTAATTTCACGACTATAAGGTGCACCCTTTTGACTAAAATTTTCCCTCGAACCCAGAAGTGCGCCTTATAGTCCAGTGCGCCTTATCTGATGGACAAAGTTGCAAAATTTGCCAAACTGGAAGTGTGAGCTGTGAGCCATGGGGGGAGCCGGCAGTGCCACGGCAGCCGGCTGGAGGCGGGCCTGGGGGCCCGTGGCACCACCCCTGTCGGGTGGAGGCGGGCCTGGGGGCCCATGGCTGCTGCGTTGAGGAGGGGCCTCAGCCAGCAACCACATCGGGGGAGCTGGGGGCGGAGCCTCGCTGCAAAAAAAAGTGCACCTTATAGTCCAATGTGCCTTACGATCGTGAAATTACTGTAATTAAATGAGATAGAAGTCCCTGAATCCACTTTATTTCACCTGCACATTACTCGGGTGTAAAAGAAAACTTAATGTACCTGCTTTTTGTTATGTGATGATTTCAGGGTTAACTTCAGAGGTTAAAAGCAGTATTCTCATGTTATATATAGACAACTTGAATTGAATTGAATTAAATTGAATTGAATTGAATTGAAAAATATTACATGAAAAAACATGACAAGATGTGAGAAATTATATCCCAGTGACACTGAACTGTGAACTGGGAGACAATGGACCTATTTTTATCTTTAGTACTGTTTCAGTCTGAATTTGAGTGATTTAATTCCAATCTCCATGAAACCTGTGCTTTCTTCATTTGCTTCTTGGATTTTCTGTTTAAGAATATAGTTCTTAAATGGTGGTTCTTAAGATAGTGGTGGTTTAACCATCTTAATAAATCTGCATATTTATTTCCTATGTCAGAACTGTGATCTTACTCTAGCCTGCTAATCCTACTGTAATGTAGAAGGAAAATAAAGTAACTGAGAAAATTCATACCTTATGCTAATGAATAAAAAGGAACCATAAGCACGTGAGATTTTTAAGTCATGACAAAAGACAGCAAATCTCTTGTCATAACATCAGCTTATAATAGAAAAAGGGCTAATGAATATTGATAATTGTTGTCTGTTTCCTCTTAAGTGATTGAGATATATTAATTCAAGATTACAGTTTCCCATTCAATCAGGCAGAGCAATAATTACAATACCATAGATGAAAATGTATTTGTTTTAAAATTGAAGTTGTTTACATTGACTCCATGTGCTTATTTTACACATACATGTAAAGGTACTGAAATGTTAAGACCATTTCCAAAAAATCCTCTAGGAAAATAAGGGAAAATCCAAGAAAACAGTAGTTCCTTAGCCCTAATTATGATCTTGAAAACTCTAGGGCCTAGTCCTAAATCTAGCTAAACTCTGTTTTTAGAGTTCCAGTATTTCATCTTGACAGGACAAGTCTCTTCTTCCAGGAGACCATTAGCTATAAGTGCAACTCACATTCTTTATTTCTACTTGGATGGTCTTAAATTTAACTGTTTTTTAGGAGAAAAAGACAGTTAAAAGTTTTCTTCCATTTGCTTTGATCATACATAGAAAAAGTCATTCCTCTCTGGAAATGAGAATGTTGCTAGTTTCAGTTTAGTATCTGCTAATTTTGGTTCAGATGAATGAAGATCCAGATGAAATATTTTCCATCTTGGTTCTGATAGAAATATTTTTGTTTGAATGGAATCTAATTTATTTTACTACTTAAATGGTGTCTTTATATTAAAATAATGCATTTTCAGAACCCTTGACTGTAGCAAAATACACAAAACTGATCAGTTACAGAATACCTTAAAAGCACAAATCTGTATTGCTAAGGAAAAATTGTAGACAATGGGATGTTAGACTCAAGTCAATAATTTAAAGCAAATTTATCTTTCTGAATAAAAACATTATTTCTAAAGTTACAACACAAAAATATAGTTTCTTAATATAAGCACAGAAATGATGATTAACATCCTTCAAGCAAAAAGCAAGAAAAAACCGAGTTTTTTGCAAGTGGTATCATTTAACCACATCCTCAAGAATTACGTGTGCTACTTTCGTCTACTCATTGTTTTCTGAGTGGATTTCTTGATGCAGAATAACATGAAAGAAATTTTTTAAAATATATTATAAAACAAATTTAGGAAAGGGACTTCTTATAAGATACATCCATAAACACACAAGAGTTAATGTGAAAATGTGTGTGGAGGCATTCAGTCTACTGAAACATTTTCCATATAGTCTATCTTTTGTCTTCAATATCAAAGAATTGGAATACTCTTTCAAGAGTAATTATTGTTTCACTAGGAGGATTTTCCTACTGATGCAGTAGTCAGCAATTTATAAATGCAGTCTCTGCTCTCTGGAACACTTAGTTTGCATGTTGCTGTCACTCACTTTAAGCTGCAAAAGCAAAGTGATTCTGAAGGGACCAAATAGATAACGTGCATCTTACCTGGACATCCAATGTGTAAAAGGAATCAAGTATGTTTTATTCAGACAACATAAAATGCAAAACCATCAAACTATTTCAACTCAGATTCAAAATCTTTAAAAAGAAAGAGGTATGACTGAGAGGCTGTACTGTAAAACCCCATTTTCAGAAGCTTAGTACTATCAGATGAAAAATACCATTTGGATAAAGTTTCCAATGCTTATTGTCAGTCCAAAGATTTGGAGCATGTGCTTGTGAGAATAGTTGATAAAAGTCTATCCATTCACTCTAAGACAAAGTGTTTTTCAGCTTTTTCTTGTTCTTCTGTCTTTTGTATTCCTCCCCCCAGTGAAATGAAGTGCTGTCATCTGTCCAAAAAATGCCAAATACATCATGATGAATGAAGTAGAAATATGAAGAGAAGTTCACACGAGAGAGTGGCTGAAAATATGAGAGAATTGCTTATGCAAACTGAGGAGAGTGAAAGAAATTATTTTGCTGTGTTTAAAGAAGAAATGGTTACAAAACTAAACAATAAGTCTGCAAAATTTAATCCATAAGCATAGTATTCTTTTTTCTGAGTGGTGTTGCAATAACATATATGTTATCACCAATTCTTACGAGAGATATGTGGGATATATGTCATGTTATGAAATATGAGCTTATAGAGCTATGCAAAAGAATTCCCAGTTTGCCTCTTGTTGCTGTTGCTGTTGGTCTATACAAACTGAAACAGTAGCTGATTAAAGCCAAGGGAAAAAAGAAAAAGTTTCTTTTAATGCAAGTTCATGATTTTTGGATAATGAATTATACCTTTGTAAATCTTGGATGTTGAAGGCACCACATAGTACCTGTCAATACTAACAAAACTGCTCCCTATTTTCTGGCAAGTCCATGAAGAAAAAGCAACAAACATCCTCTTCTCAAAAGAAGGTAGGTATAGGATTGCTGACTCCAGTCAGCAGTTAGGAGCCGTGACCTTAACATGCCAGATATTATTAAACTGGCCTTTATCTACATTATGCCACTATGCCAGTGAAAAGCAGATAGCAAAGAGGGTGATATTAGGACCCAAACTACTGCAAAGTCAGTTATCTCATCTAAGTAGGTCCAGATTTTCCTATTGTCAGAGAAATAGAGAGAGCTAGGAGCATCCCTGTAAGGTAAGGCATCTAATAATAGCAACAGTATCTGAGATAAACACTTGCAGAGAAATTTCATGTGGATAACCAGCTTCAACCAGATCCCTAATTTTCACCTGTTGAGAGTAAGACAAGCCAGTCTACCTGTACAAGCTTTCAGTGTAATTTACTTTAGCTGTGGGGTGCTAAAGTCTGTAATCCATCACATCCATTTAATTTGTGACAGTTAAAGATTCTTAAGGTATATATCTGCATGTTGCAGTCAGACATGTAATTGCATCACCATTCCATCTGATACCCACACAGGTGAAATAAATCTCCACAGCTTTCCAGTGACCTGACTGGGACTGATGCTCTATTTAAAGGGAAAATAATACTTTAGAAATGAGAACAGCACTTGCTGGTTTTGAGACACTTTCATCAATGGTTATCCTAGATAAAAAAAGTGTAAAGTGGTTTGAGTAGGCTGAGAATTCAGCTGTTCCTGCAAACCCAAATAACACTTACCCAAGATTCTTGGAGATATGGAAAACAGACTTTTAAGCTGCTAGGAAGATACAATTAATCATTAAAATGTCATTTACACCAGAAACCTGGAAGGTGGCCAGTAAGTCCTTGCTGTTCCAGTGAGATATTAATAATTTATATTAATAATCAGTTTTAGATTTGCAAGGGACATACTTAAGCTAGTGCAAAGCAGCTTGGGAAAAAGAATAGAAAATTACTTTCATACAGGATCCACGTCTGTAAGAATCCATGGTTAAATAAGTGAAGCTTCTGTTTCCTCTGTTGTGCAGCTGAAAAGTGCTGCATCTACCACAATGCACCATTAGTTGCTGGCTAATGAACTTCACCAATTCAGGCAACACATCTGGGCTTGGTGATTACAGACCTGCAGAGACCACTGCAACCACCACAAAGCCAGAATCCTCAGCAGTTATCGAGAAGTCCTCAAATTCTTTCTCATTAAATTTTCTACCTGGGAGAAACCGTTGTTACAGAGATACAGTAGCCCTCTCTGAACATTTGTCAGTGAAGTGCTGTGATAGGATTCTATAGTGTGCATGTTCATGTTAACAGCAAGAAATTGTTAAAAAATAATATGTTAATAAATGGTAATGAGTCATGTCAATATTAATTAAATATTATGTATGAAAAATACTTGCAACTCTCAAATAGTTCCAATGGTGTCTTATTTTTTAAATTGTAGCATTGGGCAAAGTTGGATAGACGAATAAACAACAAGTAGAAAACTTTTAATTGTTATTGACGACTGTATTTTTCTTCAGCTTTATGCAACAGCTGTGAAAGTTCTGTTGTTTCTCTCCCCTTTCCTGGTGCAATTTGAGTATTTTAATGTTCAGCCTCTTTTTGTAATTTAAACTGATACCATTACATTAAGTGCATGACAGGGTCAGTACAGCACATCAAGCTAATTTATAGCCTCTGGCAATTACCAACTCCCAAAGTTTCATAGCAATGCCAGATTTCAGTAACACCTTCTTTTTCAAGCAACTGTCAATAATAAGGCATTTATAATATATGGCAGAAGGCCATTAATTTTAAGTGTGGTGTCTATTCAGCCAGTGTACTTATTGGTTGCAGCAATTCTAAACTGATATTTTACCAAGTGAAATAAATCCTGATCCACACTTGTGGCATTATGACCCAAATGTAGGGGCAGAACAGTAAATTCTCACATGACTGAAACATTGCTTTCCTCATAGATGTGTCCTAGAACTCAGTGACAGAAAGAATCTAATTTGTGGGGTGATATCTCAGCCCCGCTAAAGTCAGTGACACAATTCGCAGTGACTTCAGCAGAGATTTTACTGATGCTTTTCCTTGTCAATGCAGTAGTTGTTATTACTCTATATGCTGTAAGGCATTGGCCTTCACACAATCCCAAACCACACACCATTTTTAGGATTAAAAACTGACTTTACTGGCTTTAAAAACAGAGGTTGCCAGCAGGACAGGGAGCACAGCTAATCCATGGCACACCTGGCTGATCTATTCTTACCACTTATCATATCCTGATTAAATGCACATTGTGGTGACCTTGACCAAAGGGCACTATCCTTTCCCCTTCAGCAGAACACAAGCCTAAATGCTTGTGGAGCTGTTTCAGCTTCTATCTGTTGCACGTGATTTGAGTTTTGTTTTGTCACAAATTGTAAGTGCTTCAAGAATGCATTAGCGTCAGAATGAAATAAACAGGTGGCTATATTTATGCACATTTATAAGGAATTATTTGGAGAGACAAAAAGAACATAATCAGATGCATCTATATATATATATGCACAGATGGAAATATTTAGCTATTTGTTGTTACATAGGAGTGTTCTCTAGGTTTGCATTAATACCTGGCAGTAAGATTGCAGCATTTCACAGAATCTGAAAGTATCTAGTTCAAAATATTTACAGAACATACATTTAAAACTGCCAGGACCAGGAAGAGTAGGTCTCAATATTTTGTTTGCAGGCATTTTTTTGTTAACTGTGACCTTTTAAGCAAAGTATAAATTCGAGATGAACTGATGTCATAAAGTTGGCCAAGTAAGGAACTAATTTATATAAACTCACGTACAAGATATCGAGCATCTGGCTCTTGCTGTAAAATGCATAAAAAGCACCTAAACCCAGTATTTATGTTGGACACTAGAGATCCAGTTATCAGGCTTTACAGTGATTGCTGTCACTTTACTTTTTAGCTGTTCTTTATTATATATCCTCTACTGAGTCCTGGTTTTCCCCAAGTAGCTGAAATTCCAAGATTTTTGATCATCAATCAAGCCCTGTGGAATGATAGAAAATAAAATAGAACTCTTTTTGAGGCAGCTGATATATATCTGATTTCCTGCAGTTCTCACATAAACAAAACTTTAAACAGCTAAACTGACTTTAGTGAGAGAAGTGGAAGCTGAGAGTTGCAGCTGTGGTCTTACAGTGGAATCTCTCTGCGTGAGACCATGGCAAGAGTGGAGCTTCTCTCATAAAATCTTTGGAGTGAAAGGATACGATAGAATTGTCAGTAGTGATACAACACTGAGCTAATCTCCATAATGGTGGAGCTGGGAATTCATTTAGTAATGCGCACATTTTTAAGAGTGCACTCTGTGAATATTCTTTAGAGATTTAAATAATTGTCAAGATGTCCATCATTATAAAACATCTTTTTTCCCCCATGACTGTGAAATAGAGGAATTAGTTAATTTATATCAATTTATCTAATGACTGTAAATGTGAGCAAAATATAATTAGCTATAAATCCTTGATATAAATCTCTTTGGTAATTATATGAAGCAGTTGAATTATTCTAACTTTGTCTTTTCTATTATTTTCTATATGCTGCACCTGTAGGATCACCTTCAATGATATGTGACCCAGGATAATTTTGGTTCTTCATAGCTCTGTGTGGCTGAGTTGCCAACTAGGGTTAAAAAGAAGGAAAGAAAGAAGGAAGACTTGAGTTTCAGTCCCTTCTCTAGTAGATAATGATCGTGTATCTTAATTAAAATGGATACTACATTAAAGGAAAACATTATATAATTCAATTAGAATATGGGCAATTGTTCTTACAACAAAGATAACTTGACCATTTTGCTGTTTTGAAATAATTTCCCAGCAAGTTGTACTGTGAGCTAAGGAGACTTATTCCCTAACCCTACTTACTTTTTATTCAGAATCATGATTAGTTATTTGAGGACTGTCCAGTGAGCCCAACTAAAACTTCTCTTTTAGCCAAAAAATGCCACATTGCAAATAGAAATATTTTCCATTAAAAACTCTTCTGAATTTAAAATTAAAATTAATTCCATCTAAAATATGGGAAAATTCATGATCAATTTTCCTCTACTGGAAGAGCACCCAACAGAGACAGATAGATCATCTAGTGAAATTCAGCCCTCCGTAACATCATCGTATATTTGGACCAAAACCATGCAGGAAAAAAGTAGGTACTACTTTAGTGCTGACTGACCTTAGTTTTGAGTGGCCATAATCTGTTGGGTTTTGCATGAAGGAGGCACAGTCTGGAAAGAGCACGTTGCCTCAAGTGACCATTCATCTCAAATACATGCCTCAATCCATGTAATCTGCTGTAATCTACAACCATTGCAGCCATTTATAATGGGATTTTATAGGCTGTGAACGGATCACAGGGGATCTTCAGGGGATCAGTAAGCCAAAGTCAGGCCAGAAGTGGTTTTTGAGGCCATGCATCTATATTTTCTCAGTCTACTTCATCTTGCCTGCATTTTTTCTCTATGCAGTTTTAGTACTGCTAATCACCACCATTTCCATTCATTAAAATGGGATCCCTAAGGTATGAAGGAGAACTGAGGACACCCTTGGGAAACTGGTTGTCTGAAAGCAGCCAGAAGAAGGGTCAGAGGTTATGTACTGGAATTCATTCTTCATTACTGGCCAACACTAAGCATTTTAAATGACAGGCACGTTGTCTTGTGTCTAGGTAGGTTTGGTAGGCCCATAGCTGCATGGTGATCCAGTGGGCCATTGTCCTTGGAAGACTAGCACAGCAAGTCCTCAAAACCATTTGTCAGCTTCTGACTGTCACATATTCTGATCTGCTCAATACAACAGCTGCCGTGTATTTTCCTGAAGGATATCCCATTCTCACACAAAAAGACTACATTTTTCCCTCACAAATTCAGAAACAGCTTCTTCATCCCCCATATGGGATGCTTGTACATACACAGCTCCATGGGGATGGTTGCCATCCTCACCGGCCAGCCCATCTCAACCTACCAGTACACTGGGTGAACTCACTTCCATTTTTCAGTAACAGTATGAAGAAAGGCTTGCAGAAGAGTTCTATCCATATGTGGACTTTCTACTTAGAAAGTGTTTTTTTTCCATTTCCAGTATATATATTTTTTGTCCTATACTCCATCAAGTATAACATATGGGCAATAATAATCATCTAAACATATATGAGGGAGAGGGATGAAGCCACCAAACACTACTTAGGAAAGAAGATGCAGATTTTAGTGGTTCACAAGCTGACATATGTTTGCAACGTTATGCCACTGATGCTGCGAAAAAAAGAAATTGAATCCAAAGATCACACTGGGATGTATAAAAAGGAGGGTAGCTTGCAAAGTGCATTAGTAGTAGGGCTCATAAAAATAGTGCACCTCAAAAAAACTTCATTAATTGAGGAGCAGCCTTAAAGAAAAGTGTTGGTCCACATGCCTGTTCTCAGAACAGAAGCTTCAATTGGTGCACTGCTGCCTTTCTGGGTATAGTCTTGGGAGACATCAAGCTACAAGTGACTGTAATTTCAGCAGACCTTGTTTTACTCATTTCATGAGTTAGCTTAATTCTTTATTCTTGAAATGCAGTTCTTACTTTTGCTGGTTTCTGTGACTCACAAATTCTTATCATATCCACTGTCACTGCTGTCCAAAGTGCTCCTTCTTTTGGATTCTTAAGCACTTATTTCCAACACTCCTCCTCAACAGCTGTAGGTCTGTCAGTATTGTGTACCCCAGATGAAGTGGAACCCTTAATATTTCCTTCTCTCTCCCCATGATTGTGAGCAAGTTATACTTTTTCTATGAAGCAGTCAGTCAGCAGAGTTACCCCACCATCTTTTGGTGATGCCACTTCAATCATAGTTTTAGTTATGCATTAAACATTCCAGCTACTCTCACTTATTTTTCACACTTCTTGCCTTACCATCGAGTTATTTAAATTTGATGGATAAATTTAATAATGATAGAACAGTGGGAGAAGTCATAAAAAACAGGGCAGTGGATCAATATCCTCTTGGTTTAGACATTCAAACTTCTACTTTCTTCTAGTTTAAAGTATTAGTCACTATATTAGTAGACAGCACAGAGTTGCTTTTCCCCTTTCCTATGAGGCAGAAAGTACTCTTGTTCAACACAACATTACTACATGTACAGGAAACCAAAAGTTTTTTTGTGTCATCATCTCACTGCATTCATTTTCTCACCTGTGAGAACATCTCCTGAGCTCTCTGTTTTTACTCCTGTTCCAAGGGTCAAGCAGAAAAATTCAGTGACTCCTGGAAATATTGTTGACAACACACATCCAAAAAATACAGCATACATATTCATAATGCATTTTTCACTAAATAAGCACTAACAATGTTTATTCCATAATTGAATACTCATTACACATGCAGCATTCATCATGTTGTATATGCACAATTTGTTCTGGAACTTCCTACTTTTGAAAATGTGACTGTGCAAAAGTAATGAAGTTGTTTAATGCAGTACTATGTAATAGCATACATCCTTTTAAAGGAATATTTGCAAAGGCAATTTCAGACTTGGTCACAAAAAAAAAAACTTAAAATAAATGTCCAATACTAATTTACTTAGGCAAACAAATTATATTGGAGTATTTTTATTCTGAACTGGAGCCATACTGGTGTGATTAGAACACCAGGGACACCATAAAATTTGACTATATATTTGAGCACAGATAATATCAGCAATAATTGACAAATTTCAGGGCTTTAAATTCTGGTTCGTGCATTTTTTTAAAACTCTAATAATGGGGATCAATAATAGAGGCAATGGAGAAAATCTACTATTGTTTTCATTCAATATTAACAAATCAATATTGGTCTATCTTGATAGTGGACCCTGTAGGCAAAGGTCACTGCAAAGGTACAGAGGATAAGGTACCAGCTGACCAAAGTCACCTGCTGGGCTAACAGAATTGGAAGAATTTTATCCACTCTGGCATTTAGCTTCACAGTTTCCCAGCCTTCATTTCTGATGACTCTTGCTCACTTTAGCAGTGCATGCCTCTAACCCATTAGATTTGACAGTCACAGATGGTTTCACAGAAGTTTTTCTGGTATATTGGCTACAAAAGCTGGTTTGGATTGAAATCAAGCTGTTTATTGCTGAGTATGATGTAACACATTGATGGTGGTGAATCAGTTATGTGTTTCTGCAATAGCCTGCACGCAAAAATAGCATTTACTGCCAAGCAGTAAAATTATTAAGTAGAAAATCTGGAATCTATTTTTTTCAGGTGACTAGAGAGAACATTACCTTTTAAAATCATCTGGAGTTTCCCATAAGCCATCTAAATTTATAGCAATGTAGGCGGGATGCTCATCAGCTGATGGGTATAATGATGAATTATGTGCTAGTGGCAGTAAATCTGGGTGTACTGTCATAGTCTGCACTCCAGAGACCAGATTGTCACAGACTGTTTGCATACCTTACCTCTTCCTCAGGCCCAAACATAGTTTATCTTGAGCACAAAGCTGATGGAACAACAGTATGTGCTTTTCCCTGAGCTAGGCTGCTACTCTCTTTTTCTATGGAGGATAATTGAAAACCCAGGGAAGGCTGAGAAATTTTCATGTGCCTCAGAGCACCTTTCATGTGGACACTTTCTTTATTTCCCATCTTTTGCACTCAGAAACTTTTGTCTGCAAAATTTAATGCTTCTGCTACAGATTCTTTCAAGGCACTATTCCCCATACTCTTAAAATCAAAGATAGCACACTGTTCCTTTATTCAGGCATAACTACCAGAAAAGCAAGTGAATAATCGAACAATCAAACAACCAAATCAACGTCTTAATTTGATAGGAAAAAAACTAAGCATAAAAGAAAAAATATAATGTAAGAGCATCACAATATCATGCTTTATTTTTGTTTTTTCAGAATTCCCTTACATCATTGGAATATCTGGTGCACAGAGTCTGTTGGAAGGGTGAAAATTCAAGCCTTTTAAAATGTTCTGACATTATCTTGCACTTTTATAATAATTATACGTGTGATGTGATGTGTTCTAAATCATTGTTAAAATTTGCCTCCCTCTTACTTCTGGGGAACAACAAAGATTTAATTGTGTTAATTGGAAAGTAATTTTTAAAAGGTTCAGTCAAAATTGATTTCTTAAACATAGTTATCAAGAAAGTTTTTTTAAGAACTGGTTAGTAAAACGGGAGCGCCTACAGAGTCCCTTAACATACACTCCCTCATGCAAACAGCTCTGTTTAGCTTCTTCTAAAGAGCATAGACCATTTTCCCAATGAAGATAAGATGTGGAGATGAGATTTCTTATTTTTTTAAATTTGGTCAAAATTATGAAAGAGATAAAAAGACAATTCATAAGGTTTTCTGAACATATATTCTCGTCAAACACATTTTTTACATATCTCTCTCTCCCTGTAACCCACTAGGTATAGTAGCTATATTCTATGTACTCTTCTTAGAGTGCACTGGCCACTTGATAGAAAAAATTTCCCTGGCACAAAGTCTTATTGCAGCAGCCAGACATATTAGTGAGTACTAATTCACGTTTAACATTTCTTAGATTCAAATAAAATTTGACAAAACAAGCTCAAGTTCAAAATTCTCATCCTCCTAGTCATTAGTGGCCCAATTCCAAATGTGTTGATGGAAAAACTCTCAAGAGTTTTAGTATTCTTTGGACTGAGCTGTCAAATAACCACATTATAAATCCTATTCTGTTTTACAGTCTCTTTCCTTTTGACCCAACAGTAGAAAACCAGGCTATTCAAAATGCTTACCACACACTGTAGTTATTCTTCAGTGGGAATGAATCTCCATTTCAGATGCAAAACCCTTGGGTAAAAGGAAGTGATACAGTTCACTAGCTTTTATGTATTCATTGGAGAGATGAGGGAGGTTTTTTGATTATACCTCTCATTCATTAGAGAGGATGCAATCTTAGGTGCATTTCCTTAGACAAAGCATTTAGGAAAGTCAAAAATCTGTGAAATATGATCCAGTCCACTTAATGTAGGTATCTAGCTACATTATTGGCAGTATATGAATTCTACAGGAAAGACTAAAGTGGCTGTAGTTGCAAGAGACTCAGGGTATTTAGTGGTACAGACACATTCTAAAATAATATCTATAGTTTAACTCATAACATGGGGCAATTCTTTTGGTAATAGAAGGTGGTGATACACCTTATGACTTTCTCAATAGCTTTGCACTTAAAAGACTTATTTCAGAAGTTTAGACCTTAGTTGCAGGGTCTCCACCTGTGGGTAATGAGGTAAAACCAATGTCCCCCATATCCCTGTATCTGTGGCATTTTTTTAGGCGCACACCCTGTGCTCTAGACAACTCTCTTTTGGATCCTCAACTGTTTTGGCCACATCGTTTGAAACTGATCACTGCATTTGGTGTAAACTAATTACAGACCCTTAATTACTCAAGGTTTAGAGCCTTTATTGGAAAGTCCATTCACCTAAATACTCATAAGATACAATCTGAAAAATTCAATAGGGCTAGGACCATGGGAAACCGTAAGTACCTCCTATTTTGTCCAAGAACCCCAAGGGAAAGGCAAGGATTAGATGCCCCCTTTCCCACATTCCTCCACCATGATTGTCCTCTCCTGGTGACACAGTGACTGGACTTGAACAGCAGCACTGATCCACCAGGCACTCCACATATCTGCACAATGATCACCTGCACAATTCCTTGGTACTGTGGGCACATACCACCAAGCTTGAGATATGCCCAGAACCCAGGACAAAGATTTATTAATGCCATTTTACAAAGGGTGAAACATCCCATCACTTTGAGCTGAGGTGCTTACACAGTAAAGCATCAAGAAAAATAGGTGAAAAGCAGTCTGTCTGCATCTGGCCTGTGAATGGGAGATTCAGCTCTGTGCTGACTGGAGAGCCTGCCCACCATCAAAGCAGTCTGTACAATCTCTTCCACTAATCTGGCTCCCCTCCTTCTCCATTTTGCAGAAGACTAAACAAAAAGACAAAACATTGATCCTTTGCATCATCCACATAAGAAATGCTTATGTGAGTATGCTGTACTCTTGTCATTTCTGTCAAAGACATCTGTTCTTATATTCAAATATTTCTTGGGTCATGTGAAGACACAAAACTTTTAGTTACACTACAAATCAAATTAATGAAGAGTAAAACATCACACTGTCACACATTTTCCAAATTAATAGTATACAACATGTGGTGCTGTTAAAAAATCATGGAATTTATTTTATTATTTTTTTTTTAATCACAGTTTTCAGTAATTATTTTAGTATTATGCATGTCTAGCTTTATTTGCTCTAAAATGTTTAGTGCATCTTCTGAAGTGGACAATGCCCTGGCTGCAATTAACTGATTGCAGTTTCTGGTACCCCGGTTATGCTAAGATTTGCAACAGAAATTAGAATATGTCAATTAAAATCTTCATCGGGTTGTAATTTTTCAGATGGTAGGTTTCTAATAGAATCACCATACTTACTTTTGTAACTATGTTTGGTGGTTCACAAGTCACTGGTCTTATTGCAACTTTTAAACATGAGACTGTCACAAGGTTCAGTTTAATGAGGAGGCATCACTGGATATATTAATTTACTGCAGTGAATTACAGCCAGACTGTATTACTCTCCACATAAACACATTTTAGTATTCACTAAGAAAACTTGGCAGGTCTAAAAAATGCTTTCTAAGGCTGATGTCTGTTGTGTAACAATTCATGTCACCATTTTTCTTTATCTATTTGGTGTTCCCTCACAGAGAATATATTGTTTTATAAAAGCCTTGACTATGACACTTCATTCAAACAAAACACAGCATGGCCACTACGTGCAGTTTGAACTAAGCAAGCTAGTAAAAGTTGTAGCTGTGACAGTCTAAAATTAAGGGACAAAAATGTGTGCTCCACTATCTCTAGGTGATGAAAGACATCAGGTCAACTTCAGTTCATTCAGTGACCACTTTGTCTATTCATAGCACTGAAGAAATTATAACATTTTACAGAGGATAAGTACTAGAGATTTCAAAATATCTTGCTGTCGAGACACTGATGAAGTCTGCACTCTAGATTAAATTAGCTAATACTTACACTGAAACATGGGTCATGTTCAATGAATGAAATTCAGAAAGTTACTAAAGTGTAGACTACTGAAGAAAAAACTCTTCACGAACTCTTTCAAAGTCTTGAAAACTCTCTTTCGTCAATGCTTTTGAAATTTTTAACTTCTAAAACCTCAGGCTTTGTGACTCTGAATACATCCAGAAACTACACGGTTTAGACATGTTAAAGAACTCATGGTTAAGCTCAACCATGGCTTAAGTTCCAAAAAACTAGATAATCCTCTGACTAAGTTTCTGGAGACACGTTATCTTGAAATTATTTCTTGAAGATGGATGCTTATTGCATTGATAGACTCAAGATCCCCCAAAAATATGTCAACAACCTTTGTATTTTATTTTAAATTAGAAGCAGAACTTTGGAAATCACACAATGCAGAAGACATTTCTGCAGGGACTAGAGTTCACTGCTGCTGTGTTTATTAAAGTATTCAAATCATTTTGGTACTCATTGCTCTGGCATAATAGGGATAGAAGTGAGAGAAACAGAGGAAAGTTTCACCATTAACTAAATTATGGTGTAAGAAGATGAACTCCCCTGGACTTGAAAGAGAGCACAAGAGCAATTTTAAGTCTGTAAATTGCCTGTGTTTGAAGGGATAGTTAAATTACAGACTGTCCTTTTCAATAGCAAAAAACACCCCAAAAATCTCTGGAACACATACTAGATTTTCCTGAGGGCAGGATGTATTTGGGCTGATAGAATAATTAGGTCAGTAGTGCTACTTTTCCACTGGACAAAATTACACTGGTGACAGGACAATCCCTCCTATGTGGAGCAACCCTCACTGCAGTGTTGGTGTCGTGCTCAGTCACACTCACACCAGCTCCCAAAGGAACTTGTATCAATCTCCCAAGGAAAATGGCCAGGAGTTGTTTGTAACCTAGCAGTCCTTAGTTTATTTTTTTTTCTTGACAATAAGAGATTGGTCATTTATTAGACTTCATGCTTCACAATAAAAAAAAAGTACTTCATTTTGTCCTAATAAGAACAATAAGAATAATAATTCACTTTGGAAATCAAAAAAGTCTTTGTGTTAAAGCAGAACAGTTACACCTCACATAATTGCCAGTACTGGAACATTAATTTTAGAGTAAAGCACTCTAGTTTAGTTCCAATTATTTTGCAAGTGAAATGTGGATAATTGTTAAAATCATGGGGTATTTTAGAGGAGAAATACAGTCTCCCTAAACTTGTTGCAAATAGTGTATTTTGCACAGTGTATTCTTTCTCCTTGTTCTTGGTAGTGGCCCTGCACCACTCAGGAAGGGGACAGCACAGAGTGGGCAATTCACTGAAGAGCAAGTGACAGAAGTTTGGAAAGCATGGCCAACAAAGTTCAGTGAAGGAACTGCATTTTTTAACCAGCAAAAGGGAATATTCTTCACGATACATGAAACGATTCTCAATAGATATGGTCTCCCCAGAAAGCAGGTATAGTGAAACACACAGCTGCAAGAGGCAGAGGTTATAGATATAAATTTTTTGCTTTTGGTAGGTTTTTAAATCTAAGTACAAATGTTCTATGCACCTCTAAGACTTATCATACACATCCTTCAGTATTTACTGTCTTTTTCTAAAGTAGTTGCCTAGTTGAATGACCATATTTTTTTCACCATATTTGCTCCTCCTATTTTATTCTATTTGATTGTAATGTAACACATTAGAAATTTCAAGAATATATTCACTTTTTCTGAAGAACTAAAATTAATCATTAATCAATCATTAATCATTAATCAATAATACCAACATTTTACCTAAGCATCTATGTAAATCTAATCTATAAATATAATTGAAAAAAACTTTAGTTACTGTAATTTTTACTTTATATTTTAACATTAGATAATTTTAAAATATTATAGTATAGCTAGGATATTACAAAGTATGATGAATGTTAAAATTTCTTAAATGTTCTTAGCGTCTGAAAAGATGTGAGAACTATTTATTCTGAATTTTTCAGTTACAGTGTAATTTCTTCAAAATACTTCTGATTTCCAAAGATTTATATTTTAAGTAGTCTAAAGGAAAAAAAATTACTCCTGAACTGAAATAAATTGCCTTCTCCTAAAAGTGCTATGAATTATCATTACCAGATTTATATATAATCTGAATTTCTTATCAAGGAAGTTAATATCCATCAGCAAAGTTAAATGACTGCAGAGCTATCCAAGCATGTACTCCTTGTTAGAAATTGTTTCACTGTTCTTAAAATAATTTTCTACCCTGGGTTTGAGGAAATCCACTGTACTCAAAAGAAATACCTTCCAGTTTGCTGCAGATATCTAAAAACTTATTAACTGCTAAGACTTACAAATTGCACATGTAGATCAAGCTTAAAATGCAATTACTATTATGATTGCATTTTATCTTTGATGGTAGTTGCCAGCAACAAATACTAAACTTTTCTAATAAAGAAGTCCTTTTCTTGTTCTCATTGTTCAGGAGATGCTTTCAATACTTTTTCTTAGGAATGAAGAGTCCATTGTTAAGTGCTTAATAACAACTGCTGGAGCCCAATATTTTTGATTATCTTTTTCTAAATCTAACAAGGTCATATGGGTGCTTTCACGCTACCATTCATTATAGGCAAACACAATTATCTTTAATTAGAGAGTGATTGTATATAGGAGTGTTAGCTTGGTATTTCAGAGAAAAACAATAGCCTAGAAGGAAAAAACTTTAGGAGAAGCAATATCCCCACACGTTTTCAGTGCAGAAAAAATTATGTCACAAAGTGCCTAGATAATTCAAACTCTATACATATTTGTGTATATATTATTTATGTATGCAATTTTAACTTTCCAGCTGCAGTATAAGGCAGTGAAGCACACTGTCCTGAGGAATCAAACCTTCTGAGTGACACATTACCAGCTAATTTTGAGTTAGCCTTTTATCCTCATTCTGCTGGCATTCCTGGGCAATTCCACTTCTACTCCTTTGCTCGAGCAGAGCTGGCTGTCACAAACTGAAGCTGGAGAGTGGCAATAGGTCTCAGTCATGCAGGCACCTCTGCCAACAGAAGTAGAAATGTGTAGAACCCTTTCAAGGTGGAAAATTTAAAAAAAAATAATGAAGACAAGAAAAACGTGAAGACAAAGAAAGAGATTTATAAAACTAAATGCAGGACAATTAGAAGGATACATTTGCACAATAAGAACTGAAGCTTAATGACACAACTCTAATGATACCAAGTGCACAGGACTGGAGTTCATTGTTTCAGTCGCATAAATGCAGCTGAGAAAGACTGAATTGGCATAGCTCTCTAGCATCTCTACTGCTTCAAATTGAAAGCTTTCCCTTTTTTAATTTTAAATTTTAACTAGGCTTTCCTAGTTCTGCTCTCTCAGAGGTTGCTGTACCAATCACAAGAAAAAGAATTTACCTGCAGCCTTGTCAGCACCTTGGTGTGACTGCGAAAAACAAAATATTCTGACTTTACAATGTGGCCAAGGTACAGCCAAGGGGTTTGAAAGAAAAAAACTTGTTGTTGTTGTTTTATTAAAAAAGAACAGTCACTATAAAACTTTTTGTTTGACTTTGCTCATAGGCACAGAATAGTTGTCAAAATGGTTTCCATTGGCAAGTGTTGACTGAGCTGAGGGTCTAAAACCTGCTCCACAGGTATCCTGACATTGCAAAAGATAAAAATTAGAGTGCAGATTGTAAATTTAGTCATAAAGAAGGCAGATGGTTAAGTCAAGTGGGTTGTGACTCTAGAGGATTCTTTTAAACACTATAGATCTGTTTTACATGAACCTTTTTTATTCTCCAGGTACGTTCTGATTTGTCTAACGTGAAGCAGTAGCTTGCTGCAAATGTAAATAAAAATCATCATTAGAGAGAAAAAGAGATAAATAAAAAAAGAACTTTTGAGAAGGAACTTTCATGAAGCTGCCAGATAGAGACATAATGAAGAAAAATTACAATTCACAAAACCCCTAAAAAGTGGCAAAGCAGAGATGTTTCTTGGGCAGACCCCTAGAGTGTTTGGCTCTGTATTTAGATTATATATGACTGTGGCTGTGCAGGAAAATATGCAAATAAATGCCAACAGTATTTCTTTCACTTCATGTCAGCAAGGAAAATAGCCTCATCAAGTCTCAAATAATGACTTTCCATGCACATTCTTGCAAGTTTTTTGGCTATAATATCATAAATCATATAAGACTTAAAGGAGAAAAACAAAAAAAAACTAGACAATGAGTATCTGAATGACCTTTTATATTTCTCTCAATATATTAAGCATGGCATAAAAGCGTTCCTCTTAATGTCTCTGAAATCTTTTCTGTGATAAAAGATCGATAGAAACAGATCCTTTCTTTACATTATGTGTCTCTACTCCTAGCCAATGGTAGAATGGAAAATTCAAGCAACAGACAGTTGCTTGCCATGAAAACATTAGCTCAAGAAATTTACAAATGAGCCATTTTGAAGTACCAATTAATTAATAATAACAAAAAAAACCAAGAAGGGACACAGAGGAATTTATTAACATTTGATACTAGGTTTTAAAAAAATATTTCTCATTGCATGTGATAGCTGCACACGCTTCAGAACTAATAAGATATTTGAAAGATTCAAAGAGCTTGGGGAGGAAACCTGATAACATCTTACATTATATATCTGGAAGAGATAAAGAGCTTGGGGAGTAAATTTGAGATTTATTATGTAGTACTGGGATTATATTGCTCTTTAACTCTCAGGCACATTGGAGTAGCAGAAATTTCTAAAGGAATCACATAAAAAGTCAGAAAAAAGTGCAATCTGTCCTTTCTCTAGAGTTGGCTTTTCACTTTATTCCCTTTAAGTCGTATCTGCCTGGAACACTGCTATCTGAATAGGGCAAACTATTAACAAGTATTTTATTTTATTAGACTTTTTCCCAAACTCAGGACTCAAACTCATTGCTACCCCTTTCTCCCTAACCAAGAACAGGAAATGCCTGGACCCTGCATGCTGCCTTGGCTTGACAGAAGTAGTTGTCAAACATATGAACCATGTCTGTGAAAGTGGTGGTTATGTTTGCTTACAAAAATGCTGTCATACCAGGCAGTTTGGCTCAGGCATTGATTCTTTTTAGGTACCCAGGCAGAAAGGATGCTCTCCTGCACTCTCCTCCCCAAAGAGAATGGCTTTTTTTAAAACTGAGCAAGCTAAAGGATGGCTTACTTTTAGAACAGACCAAGTTAAAAACAGTGGTTGGGTAGGTCTCCTTTAGACTGCTTCACTCCCACAGGGATTAAAAGGATGTGGAAAACTGTGTTTAGCAGCACCATCTGGTGGTAATGACTTCTTGTAGTTACTCGGTGTAGTCTTGTAGCTATTTTGGTGAAGCATCTTGTCTGCGTGGCAGGGGGAAGCAAATTGTGTCAGGGCAGCAGATGGAAATAATGTAGTGATGTATTACTACTCTTAGCAGTCCATTTTCCTGGGGAAATGGGAAAGCAGACTGTAGGCATTTAAAACGTTGTACTGAATGTCCCATGAAAAAACAGAACTTCCTTCTGCGTAAAAATGTGGCTGCAGAGGGAACAGGGCATCAAACATGTAATTCCATACGAAAAAGCAATATTTCAGCCCACTTCTCCTGGCAAAAAGGGCCCACTGTTTTCAGAGAAGTAAAATACAGTTCTTGCAACACATCAGGAGAGAAAAAAAAGCAAGTTCATCACCTGGGAATTAAACGTCATGTTTGCTATTGATTTCTAAAATGTCAGTGAGTGAGAATTAGAGGTTAGGGCAAAAACCCTGAATTATCCACTTTTCTTTAAAGAAAGTTTGTTTAAAGAGAAATTACTATGAGGAAAGAAAACTTATAACAGGAGGCACAAAGTACTATGGAGCTGTTAAACCATTATACTAACAGAGAACCTTAGAGAAAGAAGAAACATAAAGCTGAACTTCAGCCATCAAGAGAATTCTCAGTCAAACTGGGTTGTGTCTTTTTTGTTGGTGTTTTGTTGCTGTGTTTTCTGGTTTTTTGTTTTGGGATTTTTGTGGGTTTTTTTTTTTTTTTTTTAGTTGACTTTCTTCTTAGTCATTTCTTAGGTTAATATATTCAGAAAAATGAATTATTCTCAAAAAGTCACAACCTCCCTCAAACCCTATTGTATAACATTTACATGAGGCAACACATGAGGAAATCTCTGTGCTAAACTCCAGGAAATGCAGAAGCCAAAAATGCTAAACAGAAGGGTTTGTGATCTACTTCTCCAAAGGAATGAGGATCCCAATACCCACGGGATGGAGGCAGTACTCTCCAACCAGGAAGCATATCTCTAATGCCATACATTCCTCTCCCTCCACTCCATTTCTGCAATAATTTATGGCTTAATTGCCTTTCTTAGAAGGCAAAGATGATTATCACAAAATTACTCCTGTGATCACAGCAATGCTAGATATCTCTTCTGGATCTAGTAAATTTGAAATAAGTTTATTTGTGCCACCCACAGTTTGTGATAATTATGCTGTAACCATGTGGGCATTCTGAGGTAGGAGCTCTATTTCCTCCTTGGAAGGAGAGTAATGGAATTATTCTCCCGTAATAATTAAAATTCATTGTGCCAAAAGGAGAGCAAAAGAAAGAGTATATAGAGAGTCCAGAGTGCCAGTCTTTGTTACAATTAAATCTCAATTCACAGCAGTTACACCTCTTGTTGCAGTGTTCCAGGTAAGGATCCCTCAAGTCATCTCAAAATCACTCTTTGTCTTTCATTGCTTGTCCCAAACCAGCCATCAGATACAACATTCGGTGTGCAGCTCGGATCAGTGAAGAGTTTGGTAACTCACACAATGCCAGCCTCTGTGAGTCAAAACTGCCACAGATCATTAACATCTGGCAATTTTCTCTATCAAATATTAAAAATAAAACGAAATGAAGTAACAGGTGGATATGTAATGATTTAGACAATCAAATAAAAGTTTTCACAGCCAAACATAAGTGCCAGATTTGAGCTTTATCACAGTAAATGATGAACAGTGTGATTACTACCTTTACAGACTGGCAGATATTAATTCACCTTGGAGCAATTTGGTTGAGATTTAAGTTTTTCCTTTTGAAAGAAGAAACTCTTTTAGAATTACTCCAGTTGCACCATATCTGGAGCAGAGTAAAGCAGTAATAGCTTTCAGTAAGACATAGAAATTTCCTGGTAGCCTGGCCTCAATTCACCTCTCAGTAGGTACAGTAATTTCACGAATACAAGCCGCACCAATTTGACTAAGATTTTGCTCCTAAACCGGAAATGCGGCTAATAATCAGGAGCGGCTAATACAACCTCAGAAGTGCCTGCCAGAGTGCTGAGCCGAGCAGCTGCAAAGTCGGCATTTTGCGATTGTTACAAATCGCTACTTTGTTGCACCGCGGGTGGAGCCTGGCTCCGTGTAGGCAGAACGGGGGGCGGGGAGAGAGGCGGGAGAGCTCTCTTTCCTCCTCTGCCACAGCCCAGGGGAGAGACGGGGGGTGGGCCCGGCGCCGCCATTGCTGCAGCTCGGGGAGGAGAGGGGGGACCCGGGCCGCCCCTACCGCGGCCCGGGGAGGAGAGGGGGGACCCGGGCCGCCCCTACCGCGGCCGGGGGAGGGGGGGGGGGGGACCCGGGCCGCCCCTACCGCGGCCCGGGGAGGAGAGGGGGGACCCGGGCCGCCCCTACCGCGGCCCGGGGAGGAGAGGGGGGACCCGGGCCGCCCCTACCGCGGCCCGGGGAGGGGGGGGAAGCCGGCGCCGCCATTGCTGCGGCCCAGGGAGGGGGGGGGGAAGCGCGCGCCGCCATTGCTGCGGCTCGGGGAGCCGACGGGAGCCCCGTGCAGCCATTGCCGCGGCTCGGGGAGCCGACGGGGTGCTTTGTCCCCGCCCGCCGCCGCCGCGGCAGGAGCGGGGAAACTCCGTCCCTGCCCGCCGCCGGCGCCACGGGCGTGGGAAAGCTCCGTCCCCGCCCGCCGCCGCTGCCGTAGGAGCAGGGGAAGCTCCGTCCCTGCCTGCCACCGCGGGGCAGCGCCGACCCGGGGTGACCGAGCCCAGGGGCAGCGGCGGCCGGCCCCGAGCTGCAGCACCGTGCTGGCCCACCTGGCCCCGTCAGCGGCCCCTAGCGGGCCGAGCCTGCACAGCCTTAGCTCAGCCAGTAAACCCCGCCCTCCCGCCGTTCTGTTAATAATTGCACGCGGGTCCTCGCTGCGAACGACAGAGCGGCTTATATTCGTGTGCGGCTTATCTATGGACAAAAACCAAAATATTTGCCAACACCCAGAGATGCGGCTTATAGTCAGTGCGGCTTGTATTCGTGAATTTACTGTACTTCAATATTCTGCTGCCTTACTTGCTGTAAGGTACTTGGTATCACAAATTATCAAATAATGGAAGGGATTTCCATTCTGATATATTCATTTTGACTTTAAAACCTGTGAATCCATATCCAAACTTCATCCAAAGGGATGAGTACCACACTTCCTAAGTACCCTATCAGCTTTCTCATGGATTAAAAATCTAGTGCAGAAACTGTGATCAGTTGTGTGCCATACTGAAAAAATGTTGCAAAACCACAATTTGCAATTAATACCCATTTGAGCAAGAATATATATTACAGAAACTGAATATATATTACTTGAACTGTTCTAAGAATTGTTTCAGTATTGCAGACCCTGCCTTTCAACCTTGCAAGTTGTTTCAAAGACTACTAACCACTAAGCTCTTAGCTACAAATAAATGTCTTACTTCCACCGTGTTTTCACTCTAATTCACTCTTCAGATTTTCACTTTAATTATATTGTCATGTCACGATTTAAGACCAGCTGACAAGACAATCACTCACTGAACCCCATCCTCTCACACCCCACTCTGAGGAGAAGCAAAAGTAAAATTTGTAGGTTGCGATAAGAACAGTTTAATAACTGGGGAGAAAAAGTAAAATAATATTAATAATAACAATAACAATAATAGTAGTGACGGGAAAGAAGAGCACTTCCACTCCCCAAATATGAACTAAAGTCCTTGTCTTTGGCTGACTGACTATGTTTGCTCAGTTTATTCAGACTTCTCTTTACAGAGGATTCTGAACTTATTTCTCTTCTGTGCTCAAGGAGGAGAAAGTACCACCATCATTTCCCCTGGAGTAGTTACCATTCTCACTGCCCATCACCTCACTCCTGCCAGAGGTCACTTTTCTGTCAGATCTGCAAGTGTTATGCATTTAAATACTTCTGTCAGCTTGTTCTTTTGGAATAGCGGGCATTCTTTTAAATTCTTCTATTGCCAAATTTTTCTAACCCAGATTTTTGCAAGAAGCATGTTAGGGAGGAATGAAACTTGCACATCTGAGGAGAATGGAATCACTAGCAGGAATATCAGGGTCAGTAAAGGTAACTGGGCTGGTTCAACCACTGGCAAGGGAAGGCAGCTGATAGCACACTGAGAAATTCCAGAGCACAGGGCTGGGAAGAGGTATATAAATGAGAAATACATGACTGAGGTTTTCTCTTTCCTTTGGATTCAAAATACCTTTCTCAAATTGATTGTGGTTTTCTTAGCAGCCTTTCTCATGTGTCCACTCTACTGAAACTGTTCATGTTTCCCATATTCCTATGTGTAACGCAATTCTCTGAAAGAGTATAGGGACAGTCTCTGGGTTTTAGAGATATTTCAGAATTTTGGGATAATATATTTTTTCCTACAGGAGCTGAAAAGATAATGTTGACTCCAAATTTATTCAGTTGAGATGTATCTTTAAAATGAGAGAAATCAGAAATGTTTCAAATCAAAAATAAATTTCCATCCAATTTTAAATATTCTTGCCAAAAATTCAGTGTGAAGGGTGGTTCTGACAATAATCCTCTGTTAGCACTACAGTACTCTTTTTTCTTGGCTTTAAAAGTCTTCCATTCAGGTATTTATTTATGAAAATTTGCTACCAAAAAAATGGACTAACTCCACAATTAAAACAAAGTATGCATTCCTGTATTTACATGAGAGGAGGAATTGAAAATAATATTTAAGCAACAATCTTTGCATATCTGAACCAGATACAGATGTCATAATTTGAAAAGCCTGAATCAGAGGTATCCAGTCGTGTCTGGTTCAATACAGTTCAGAAAATTCCAGGGTTCTTTGACAATTATTGTGATGTTGCATAGATAATTACCACTTCCCTCTGTTCTTCCCTATTTTGTAAGAATGATTCCCTGAAATGTCAGAGGGGGTCAAACTGCGAAGATGTAACTTTTCTATGTTTTTTACTCGTTGGAAAGAGACTGAATTATCTTTTTTCTGGTCATTCATTGCCTCACATTTACTGAAGAAGACACAAATTCCTTTATTGCAGAAACTGAGTAAAAATTTAAAAATTAAATATAGAGGGGATTTTCTAAAGGTTGTCATGCAGCATAACCATCAAGAATTAACATAAGGGGTAAAAATGAGGTAGGGCTATTGTGTTTGAATATTCTTTTCTTCTGACACTTTGCCTTATTTTCTTGCACTTTAGTATCAGACTCATGTGAATTCAAGTCATTCCATATGAAAAAAAAATCTTCAATTTATAGTTTAAGTCAGATTCAATAAATATCTGCTTTATAGGACCAGCTAAGGAGTAGCTAGGGTTTTTAAAGGAAAAAAAAGTTTGTGCAAGTATTTATTTTATTGAATTTATATTTGTCTTACATAGAAATCTCCAAGCAAATCTTCTGCTACAATATCATTAAAATTCAGTGTCCTAATGAAAATATCATATATTGAGCAAAATTTTCAGTGTTTTCTAGGTTTCTGTCATTATAATCCATCTCTATCCCACCCCATCTCAACTCCCCAAAGAAATGAGTCTATCAAAATAATAGATGTTTGTCTATACCACCATAACTTGTTAATTCAAGGTTATTATTTTGTATAGGAAGTCTTATTAAGAAGACAGAAAATTCGAATAGCTGTTTGGAAAGATACAGCTGCTCTCTTAGATGAGTACTTGGGAAAAGCGTAAACCCAGATCACCTGCAGTTGTCTCTAATACAACCCAGTAGGCAGTAGAGTACATGGAAAGTTAAGGAATAATCTGTTGTGAGCAAAGCAGGAACAGCCAGAAAGTTTCATACCTCTCCTGGTGGTAGACAGGGCATCACACAAAAAGATCAATGAAGATTACGCTTTACAAGGAAATGTGATATCTCTTTCCTATTACCTGTTCTTGAAGTTTTGTCCATCAGGTTTTATGTAGAGGCAAAAACAATATGCTGCTGTAATTGCAGGGAAAAGGAAAATATAGAAGTGTGGAGGGTTGATGCTGGTTGAACTCCCAATGCCCAGCAAAACCATTCTGTCATTTCCCTCCACAGCTGGACAGAGGGGAGAGGATATCACAATGAAAGCTTGTAGGTAGAGATAGGACAGGGAGGGACATTCATCAATTACCATAATGGGCAAAACAGACCCACCCTGCAGAATATTAACTGAATCCATCACTAATCAAATCAGTGGGATAACGAGAAGTAAAACAAATCTTGAAAACACCTTCTCTCCATCCCTCCTCATTCCTGGGCCCAGCTCTATTCCGGAGTCTCAGTCTCCTCCCTGCAACACCTCAGGGGGACAGAGAATAGGACTTGCAGTCAGTTCATCACATTGTCTCTGCTGCTCCTTCCTCTTCAAAGGAGGACTCATCACACTCTTCTGTGGTGGAAATCTGTTTGTCGTGCAGGCCATGGTCTGCTTCACCATGCTTCACCATGGTCTGCAGGGAAATCTTTCCTCTGGTGCCTGTTGCACCTCCTCCTCTTTCTCCTCTTTATCCTCTGGCAGTGGTGTCTGTAGAGGAGTTTCTTGCATATACTGCTGCTTCTTTCTGGCTGCAATCACTGTTCCACAATAACTTTTCCCATCTTCTTAATTCTGCTGTCCCAGAGGTGCCACCACTGGTGCTGACACTGTTGTTGGGACTTGGCCAGCAGTGGTTCCATCTTGAAGCAAGCTGGTATTGGCTCTGTTGGACACGAGGGAAGCTTCTGGAAGCTTCTCATCCCTGAAGTCACTCAGCTACCAAAGCCTTGCCACAGAAAACTCAAAAAAAGAAGCACAAATAGCAATTCTCCAGGTTCTGTGAAAAACCTCAGTGGGTTAAAATACCAGGACAGACCCTAAGCAAGTCAAATATTAATGTTTCTGTGTTCTCATTTAACTTGGTGTCCAGTTAATTGGTCATTCCAAAATTTAATTCTATGTCCAAGTAATAGGAAGTGTCCTGTATCCACCCCTATAAAAATTCATGTCAACTGTTTACATTTATGTGCTGCTTCAAGGTCTTCAGCATGGGTGGATGTAAGAGGATGACTTAAGAAGTTACATTTACCTGACATTTACAGCACTGATCTTGTCATCACTGTGTGGATGGCCTTGTGGTTTGATGGTGGAAGGATTTGTGTTAGTTATGCTTTGCAGAGCTAAAGCAGATATTCTACACTCCAGATTTGTTCTTCAGCTCTTTGACCAAGTTGGTAGGTCTCTGCTTAATTACTTTCCTTCTCCTCTTCTCTTGATTTTAACACAGCTGCCTTCACACAGTTGTTAATACAACCCAGCCCTATTTATGAACAGCCTCATGCATTTTATTTATTAATTTCACTTAATTTCTTCCTAGAAATAAGAAACAGAATTTCATCACTTGCAAAAGGGCACAGTTGATACATAGGTAAATTGATATTTTTCTCACACTTCTGTCAGCAAATTAAATTGACCTGTCTCACAGCTGCTCTTTATTTTGACTGCTTAAACAATAACCCAAGGGGTTACACATGGCATGCTTCTCACAGCAAACAAACCTTGCAAATTCTCAAGGGAAACATAGAAACAGCCAGGACACTTTTGCTAGAAAGCATCACCAGCATCACCAGAGTCCCAGCACATCCATTCAAACCAATTCATGATACAAGATAATAGTTCTGTTTGGGCGGAAGGTGACTAGGTTAGACAGCACTCAGAGTACACATTTTTAAAAACTTGTAGGCAGATTTTTAAAGGCGTTTTAACTGAAATCTTTGCATTGTTTCAATAACTTCAGACAAATAACCAGCCTTTCCACCTTTATTGCCACACTAACAAAAAGGGAAAGATAATTCTTAGCCATTGTAAAGTTAGAATTCAGTGATGAACCTCATGAAGTTCACTAAGGTCAAGTGCAAGGTCCTGCACGTGGGTCCAGGTACCCCCAAGCATGAGTGCAGGCTGGACAGAGAAGTGATAGAGAACTGCCCTGGGAGAAGTATTTGGGGAGTGTTTGTGGAAAAAGGGCTCAACACGACCGAGCAATTTGTGCATTTGCAGCCCAGAAGGCCAATTGCACCTTGGGTTCCACCAAAAAGAGAATGACTAGCAGGCTGAGGGAGGTGATTGTGCTGCTCTGCTGTGCTCTTGTGAGACCCCTCCTAAACTACTGTGTCCAGCTCTGGGGCTCCAAACACAAGAAAGACCTGATGAAAACAGACCAGAGAGCCACTAAGTTGATCATAGCTGGAACATCATTCCTTTGGAGACAGGCTGAGAGATCTGGGGCTTTTCAGCCTGGAGAAGAGAAGGCTCTGGGGAGACCTTATAACATCATCCTGTTCTTTCAAGCAGAACACTAGATGTACAAAGCCTTACAGTGATTTTTTTTTTTAATCATTAAACAGTAGTATACACTTAAATATGAGATTTAGATATTGATATTCAAATTATTAGTCACAAATAATTTCTCTTGCTACTGCAAAACCAAGTCCTAAAATCACTGAAGAATGAGTGAATTTCAGTTTTTCTGTCAGAATTGTACACCAGGCTTGATAAACAGATCTTGGAGGGGATGGCACCATTGCCAGGTCTGATTTCTTTCTCTGATTGGGATTATCTATTCAACAGTCCTAGTTGGAAATATCCTCATTGTGTTCACAATAGTAAGGTATGAAATTAAATACATTTTTCAGCAAGATTTATCACTTTATTGCTGAAAAAATAAGGGATGACTGCAGTAAAGAAGTTAATTGTCCAGCAAAATCAAAGACAGCAAGTTTTTCATGTTCCCTTTAGTCATTGATTTTTAATTCTCATTTTAAAAATAGTTAAATCCTGACTATACATAGCAGTAATTTATGCCTGTTACCCTTTTATGCTGTAAGAAAGCACTGAATTGCATGACTGACTTCAAACATATTCAAATAAATCAAAATTCATGCCTTCTTCCTGTGTTTCCATTAGAATGAGGAGCAATCTTCCCTCTAGCACATATAAAAGCTAGACTAATCGTTAAACTTTAGTTGTGGTAATAGCAAGGGATTATAATGTTTTACAGAATTCTTTTAAGATCAGTTGAAATACAGTTTTTCCTGCTTTGAAAATTGCATTTCTGCCTCAGACTATTTTAATAAAATAGCTTTATCTAACTTTTGCCCATTTACAGCAGCTTCCTAGAACTCATTGCTCTTTTCCAGCATCATCTTACTTTTGGAAACAGGGCCTTAGTGCCAGCTGAGAATTCTCACATGGCAGGAATTAATACCTCAAGATATTTTTGTTGTATGCTGAGAGAGTAAAATTGCTGAAGTTGCTAATTTTTGTGGGGGTCATAAAATCTGACTCAACCATCCTTTATGCAAGAAAATGCCTTCTAATATCTTAATTTTTACAGAGGAGTTTTTTCCAATGTAGGGAGAAAAGAAAACATAAAGAAAACAAAACAGCTGATGCCTAAGTCCAACAAACTAAATCCATAAGCATGCATCTTGAAAAAGTGGCTTTTATCTCTGGTGCAAGCTTTGCATAAAAAAACTGGGTGCATAAGGCAAATAATCATCACACACTGCAAGGACTAATAGAAGGACTTCACCCCTACATATTGTGCTTTCATAAGAAAGATTTCCAAAGTCCAGCTGAGGATTAAGTGTCTGTCACCCCTTGAGTTTAGCAAACTTCCCTTAAAACTAATGGAAATTCTGTGTCTGGTACACTCAAGAACTCTGTAACTCATAATTTGAATGAAGAAGGATACAAATATGAAAACAGTACATCTGAAGTGAACATAATGACAATATGAGTTTTTAAATGCATTAATAGAGAGAGGGAAAAATTAGTTGAAGTGTCTCTAAAATAATAGAATAGAAGGAAACTAACAAGGAACAAAGATTATTATTTTCCCTTAGTGAAAATCTTTGTCTAACTTAAACAAAAATATGACAGGCAGAGGGAAAGGACACAGACAATGACTTGAAATAAAAAGAGTATAATTTAAACCATATTTGCTTGAGAAAATTACAAACATTCAAATTTATGGGCATGAACATTTATACTCAGGAAAAGAATTTGGAAATGGTGTGTTAAAAAGTTAATGTGGCATTTACCAACACTACAAAAGGCAGACACAAACCTCAGATTTAAATTTTAGCAACGTATTGAAAAACAATCGTGTCAAAGTCTCACCTTCCACTAACCAGTCTCACTGTACTCAATGGCTCTGCCTCTGAGTTGTCTATGTTTTACTTTTTTTACTTTACAGAGACAATTGTTTTAAGAGAGAAAGAAGCTCGGTTATCTCTTTGATAAAGTAGAAAGCTATTTCCAGTTGCAAATGCTTTACTGATGGTAAAAATTATAAAGAAAGGACCTTGGAATTTCAGCTCCCCAATTTCATTTGCAAATCTGTGAGTTAGGGACAGACATTAAGTGTAAATTAAAATTATATTATCTGAAATATATTGAGGGAATATACAAGAAAGTCCTAGTGAACCTTCAATGTAATATATGCCTATGCAGTGAGATTTAATTTAAAAATTTCTAAATCAACGACTTTTGGCTGACTCCCCTTGTGAGAATGACTTTCATCCCTCCCTAGGGAATAATAGATGGAACTGAGATATGTTACTATTTAATTGAAAAGAAAAATGGTGAAGAAAATATGTCAAGGGTTCAATGTCAGCCTAAAGTACTAAATCTTCTTCATCCCAACCTAGAAAAGTGGTCCTTAGACCCACAGTTCTGAAGAGAAGTATTTTATGCAAACCCGGTGAGTTGGGTGGAATACCTTCTGGGATCACAAATATAGCTTTGCATGAAGGAGGAAAATATGACCCAGATAACCCCATTAGTCTGAACTTCATAATTTTAAAAACAAGCAGGTTATTGAAAAATTGAGGGAATAAAATTTCTTCTATCTGTAGGTGCTTCTTTTCAAATTACGTAACTTGATTTTAATAAGGTAAGTAGTAGCCAGTGGTAAAAAAAGCTATTCTCAAAATAGATGGCAAGTAAGAGTCACAGTATTTATTGCATTCTTCAGCTAGGGAAGGTATATTTGCAACTAAATGTAGTCACTGGCAGAAAATTTTTGAAAACTCTACAGATAGCCAGATATTACGTTAGAATATTTCAGATGTTACCATGATGGAAGTTACTAAATCAGCTAAAGAACAGTTTAATAAGTAGAAGAATTACAACATGATTAAAAAATAGCTAAAGTGTCGTGGTTACTAGGAATTTTTTATAAAAAACAAGTCTCCTGAAAAGATTTTCAGGAGAAAATCAGGTAATGTAGACTTTTCAGGGACTGATGGTGGGGCTAGGCAGATATCGTATTTTCCCTCAGAGACCTGGGGCAAAGTGTAGGACTGTGTCAGTAGTAGTCCCAGGGACACCTACTGGGGAGATGTGGCTGATGTGAAGCAGTAAAAGGCTGTCAAACAGAAAGAACCAGATAAAGAATAGAGGAGGGACTAGAGCAATAGAAATGTGTTAACACTGAATTGCACAAAGAATTTTTTTCTTACCAGTATTCTTTTATAAAGAGGAAGCACTGCTCTCAGCTAGAAAACAACAGAGGAAAAGCTCCTGGGCTTACTGAGGGCTGTTATTAGGCTAAAGGTGCTTGAGAAGCACACACAGCTGTAATACATGTAAGGCTTTGCCTTTCCAGGGGAAAGAGGGAAATGCTATGGCCCTTCTCCGGGCTCATAACAAGGTCTGAAATAAAACTGTCACCAGTTGCTTCCAGGAAAGAAAAGATATTCAGACTGGAATAAGGACAGGGGGGAAAAAGTAACAGAAAATTGCTAGAATCAGAAGTAGGGAGAGCTATCCGAATTCAACTAAATTTGGGGTTTTTCCAAAAAAGTCTCAGAGATGTATGCTTGTTTTCTATACTTCAAGAAGAGCAGGATAGGTAAAGGATTGTTTGAACTAAAGACCAAAACTGGTACAAAAGCAATTGGGGTTGAACACAGACGGGAGATAATAAATGTGACTAAATCTGATTAAAGGTGACTTCACCTTTCAGAACAGGGATGTCCAGTGACAGCCTTTGGTAAGAGTGGTGGAACTAAAACCATTTTTTCTGAGATGAAATTACTTTGTTTTGAGGATATCTTTACTGATCTTGTTGTCCGTGACAGCTGATCAGGCAACACTGTGACAAGGGTTACCTCTTTCAATCTGAAGTTCCTGGCTTTCCTATATCTAGCAAAGAAACCACATGTTAAAAAATATATACAATGTCCTACAACATATCTCAGCTGTTCTATTCTTTGTTCCTTTGGCAGATGGAAAACTAAGTGTCTTTACAGAGAGACAGCATGCTGTCAATTTGCTCTGATTTCTAAGATTCTATTTCAGATCTGTTTCAGAAATCCAAAACAATTTAATGTTAGAAATGTGGGACTTTGCATGATGACATTTGGTTCAGCAGCTGGTACATGCTGTCTGGCTTGACACTGAGACTTAGGTAAAGAGTAATATATTTTTGGACCATAACTTGGGGTGATCTTTGTTTGACTGAAGATTTGTGTACAAGCACTTGCTTCTTTACATGGTTTTCCACAGAAGGAATTCTTGTCGGGGTGCATTACTTAGGATGTGTTGACCACATCTCACCTGCTGGAGTTGGCACTATCCCATCCCTCCCTTCTGTGCTTATCTCATGGCAAAGTCCTTCTGTGGCCTTAACACTGACACAGGCAACCAGGTCCTTCAATTCCTTACAATAACACAGGGATATTTTCATTACTGCTGTGCAGTGTTTGCACAGTGTAAAGGCCTTTTCTGTCTCTCACCCCACCCAGCAGCGAGGAGGCTGAGAGTGCACAAGGAGCTGAGAGGGGACACTGCTGGGACAGCTGACCCCAAAGGGATAGTCCATAACACATGGCTGGCAGGACTGTTATCTGGGAAGCCACTGCTTGGGAAATGGAAGGACATTGGCTGGTAGTCAGTAAATGTTTTCATTTGCATCACTTGTCTTTCTTGGACTAATTTATCTATTATTTTCATTTTCACTAAAACATTATTACCATGTTTTACTTCAGTGACTATTTGTGTTTATTTTGATCCATGAGTTTTCTCATTTTTATCCTTCCAATTCTCTTTCTCTCCTCGCCATTGTGAGGAGTGAGCCAGTGGCTGTGAGATGCTTAGCTGCTGGCTGGGTTAAACCATGACAATGGTAAGGTGTGCAAGTTTAAAATCTGAGATTCTCATTCTGAATCCAAAAGTAATTTCCAATTTAGCATGATTTATCCTGCTAGTATGAAAGAAATAAAGCAGAAAAAATGTTTTAACTTTCTCCTAAAAAGATACGGACAGGGAGTTTTCAGATGTTTTGAAACCTGTGCGTTTGAGCATAACGGTCATTTGATGTCTCGCAGGAAACACAGTTTGAGGCTTTTCTTTTCCGGCAGATTTTGCATCCTTCAACATTCACAAAGCTAAAGGCACTGGAGGAAAAATATCATATATGCGTCATTCTCTCCATGAGCTCCAGTCATTAGTGCCAGCAGATACACTTTATAGCAGTCTGGCTTTGGTTTCAGTATCATAACCAGATGACAGTGAATCATACTTTGTCATTTAGCTAAAATGTTTGGGAAATAATCCTTTTGTCTGGCTCATTCCCTGTAGCTTAATTTTTTTCCTTTGAAAACACAGCTATTCCATAAGTTGTAGCATACAGTGAAGGCGACATGAAAAGTGTGAAATTAGGAACTCTTCTCACGCAGGTTCTTTTAGGAAATGATGGTCATAGAGCTGGACTTCTGAATGTTCTTCATGGGTGGCCAGGTGGGGTTCTCCCAGCTACAGGTTCTTCTGTGTCTACCAATAAGACTGACAAATAAACTGGTACTTCACAGTAAACTGGGGGAAAATAAATTGATTAGAGATACTGAGAAGCAGTGGAGACAAAGAGTTTAGACTAGACACCTAATTTGTAAGTGAATTTAAGTGTGGTGGTTTCTATATGGTGCCTGTGGATAAGGACATTTTCAATAGAGTCCTGTAACTAAAAAATATGCTACAGGTATTGCTGCATTTTAAAAGATACTTCATATAAGTACTGTCAGAAACACTTTTTTAGAGAAGTTTCTCAGTCAAAAGGTATTTCAAACTATTTCAAACATTTTATACTCAACAAAAATACATTGTTTACAATTTTGCTTTCTAGTGAGGTTGAACGGGCTATTTAATTTATTGACATCAGCAAAATACAGTAGTTTCACGAATACAAGCCGCACGGAGTATAAGCCGCACTTCCGGTGCCTCGACAATGTTGCTGTCTTTGTCAATAGATAAGCCGCACCCCGAATATTAGCCGCACTTTCGTTCGTAGCGAGAATCCGTGCGCAGCTTTCACAAATTGGCCAATTAGCAACAGGATCGCAGCATAGCGGGGTTTACTGGCTCGGGGCAGGGCCAGGAAGGCTCGGCCTGCTCATGGTTGCCGATGGGGCCGGCCAGGTGGTGCTGCAGCCGCCGCCGGGCTCACTGGCCCCCCTCTCCCATCAGCACTGCCTCGTTGCCGCGTTTGCTTGTCCTGCCGGCGGGCCAGCCGCCGCCGCGGCTGCGAGGCACGCCGGCCGCCCCGCCGCTGAGTTTACTCACCCTGCCGGCGGGCCAGCCGCTGCCGCCGCCGCCAGGCACGCCGGCCACCCCGCGCCATGTTTGCTCGCCCGGCCGGCGGGGCGGCCGCCGCCAGCTCGCCGGCCTCCCCCTCCCGTCTGCACCGCCGCCGCGTTTGCTCGCCCGGCCGGCACTGCAGGCCCCCGCACCGCTGGGCTCTCCCACGCTGCTGGCCCCGATTCTGCTGGGCTTCCCCCGCTGCCAGGCAGCCCCACCCGCCGGCCTTCCTGCTTCTGCCATGCTCCCCTGCACTGCTAGCCCCAGTTCTACTGGCCTCCCTCGCCCTGCTGGCCCGGGCTCTGCCGCCCCCCCTGCCCCGCCCTGCTGGCCCAGGTTCTGCCGCCCACCCCCACACTGCAGGCCCCACCTCTGCCAGGCTTTCCCACCTCAGCCGGGGCCGGCCGGGCTCCAGCTTGGCTTGGGGCTGCCGCGGGCTCTCACTTCCATGTTGGCAGATTTTAGAATTTTGGTCATGTATTAGCCGCCCTCGAATATTAGCCGCACTTCTGGGTTTCCACCAAACTTTTGGTCAAATTGCTGGGGCTTGTATTCGTAAAATTACTGTAATTCATATTCTCCTTTGAAAACTATGGCGTTCAAAATGAACATAGGTCAGGTGAACATCTAGAAATATCAGCCTAGCATAAATAGAAGATATCGGAACTTTCCTGAAATGCAGCTGATCCAAGGTTGAACTCTGCTTAAAAATGCAGAGATTCTTGACTCTCAATGTAAAAATAGGAACTGCTGAAAGAGGAAAGATCTTCTGGAGGCAAAAAAAAAATAGCATACAATCAAATATTTAAAGATAATACCATCAGTCATGGTAACTGATTTCTTGAAAACTGTAGGAGTTATTTCTGGTTTTTCTGGAGGTGGAAGAAGTATTTTAAGTCTCAATATGGCATCACACTTTGCATGAGATCTTAAGGGATCCTAATCCAATGTTACTGCTCTGGGGTTTATCTTTAGAGGTGCAGGTTCTAGTAATGGCTTAATGCCACCAAAACTAGATTTGTTTTATCCTTTACTGTTTGAAATAAAAGGTTGGCTTCCAGGCAGAATGCAGAAACCTTTAATATCTGCTATTCTTTAAGATCTTTATTAAAATGTGACAAGAGTACAATGAGGATTTTATTTTGTGTCATTATCTAGAGAGTTCAAAAACAGCTTCTGTACATTATTTGTCTTAAGGAAAAAAAGTAAGTGAATTCAGGAAAGAGAAGTTTACTATGGAGCAAAGTCATCTCCTATTAGATGTGAGAGTGAGCACGAAGGAAAACAAAAGTACAAACTTTCCTGCATAGCAAAAGGCACTGGTCAGTCACTAAGAAGACAAGGGGTTAAAAAAAAAGACTCAGTGGGAAGGACAGTTGATATTGAACTTGTAGCATAAAGGACAACGTGCTTCCTAGTAGTGGAATGTAGTTCTAAAGAGAGGGAGAGAAAAATTATCAGAAAACAAAAAGAAGAAAGTTATAAATAATTTAGTTAGAAAATTGAAAGTTTTAAATAATTTTGAAATTAATAAAGTATGGCTATTATGAAGCTACACTACTGCATGATAATAGAAAACTAATTTGGTTGACATGCAGTTTAAAAAGAGTCAAGAAATTATCAGTTCCTTCAAAATTCAGCTTTGAAAGCTCATTCTTATATTTAAGTAATGTGACAAATTACAGTCTTTTCCCCTATTCCTAAAGAATTTACGTATAGCAGTATCTTTATTCTAGTTTTTTAGAGAAAAAACATACGCAAAAGTGTTAAGGCAGGAATAAGACATGACATCCTAAATGAGGAAAGACACAATATAATAAATATTATATGAAAAATAATTCATATCCCAAGTAAAGCCATGTCATAAAATAGGTTTTTTGGTTTTTTTTCCTAAAAGAAAGCTTGTTCTTTCTTTCTTATTTTGAGGGAAGTTTTTCCATCTCAAATACGCTTCCCTAGGGAAAGCCATACAAATTACTTCTCTTGCAGTTTTATCACTGCTAACACCAATTATGACACTACAGCAAACAAAAGTTTTTCTAATAACAATCTTCCAAACTGTTTAGTGATTGATAGTTTCACTAAAGCACCTCTAAATCCACCTAGGAGCTTTTATTAAGGGAAAATACTAAACCAGCAGTTTTGCCAAAAAAACCAACCAGTTTATCAGACTGACTTTAAAATCACCCCCCATTCACAATAAAAGTAAAAAACATAATTGACAAAATTTATCTTAGTAAATTATATGACTGATGCAGCGTTGGGCATCTTCACATTCTCTTTCACATTTCTTGAAAATAAAAGCCCTTAGAATTGAAGACAGGAACAGGTCAGACCTGAAAAACCACTTTCAGAAGAAGCCTGAGCTGAATAAAATGAGCACCACATGTAAATTAATGTCTGTCATGTAGCTGAATAATTCTTTTATTCCCATAAAGCCTCTGCTTCAGAATAGGAGTGAACTATGTTGCGCAATTGTCCAACAGAGATTTTAGTATTTCAGCATTTCTTTCTGCAAATAAAATGTCTTTATAAGGTCTTAAGAAGTGGTAACACCAGCTGTTCTTGTATGGAGCTTTAGGGGTCATTTTATGAGGGGTACAATGTAAAAAAAATTGTTTTTCATTATTCACTTTAATATGAAATAAAAAACATTAAGAAAAGCTGCAAAACTGTGCAAGTCAAGTATGCATGTTAAAATTTATGAGAAAGTTTTCTAAATTGACATCAGACGCATTTTTTTAATACAGATTTATATTTATGCCACAGGCAGACATAACATAACTTAGACCTGGATGTAACTTTGGTAGCACAACTTTTGCATGTGGATTAAAAGAAAATTTTGTAATAAGCAACTCACATCTCTTCTTTGGACAAGGATGAATGTAATTACACATAGACAACAATCCTAAATTTACCCCCACGTACATGAAGAGCAAATCTGACTGTCCAACAAAAATATCACTATGCAAATCTGGCCTAAGTGAAACCAGAACTGTGTGTGCTGCAGACAGCATCTCTTTGAGTTCATATATTGATGTACTTTTATGTTTTTGTCTCTGGGAAAACAGGAGAAATTATGAGATGAGTGAAGAGGGTCCATTGCAACGTCCAAGCCATCATCTGGAATATCCTAGCACGCCACTTGATTTTAATTGAAGATGAATGCTGAAATTAGCAATGTTAGTGATTAAAATGGCAAAGGAATTATTTTCCAATGAGATTTTTTAAAAAGAGCCAAGACTTGTACATTCAAAGTGATCCATGCTTGTTCTTTCATGGCACAGAAGATGCAACAGGCAAACCCTATGCCAGACTTTCTTTCTGTGACAAGAGGCTGTGAGGCACATCTCATTCCCTGTAGCATAAATCCACTTGGAGAATGTCACAAGAAAATACTACCATTTGTGTCCCTTCTTAGAGATTCACCTGCCTCTGACTAATTTTTCTATGAACTTGATTATAAAAAAAGGTGTAATCTACCTGACAGGTGTTCAGTTACCCATGACTTAAGGTGTACTTTTGGTATGGCACAGCTATATAATCTTGTCTCAGAATCCTGAGAAAGTTGCTAAATTCTAAGCTGTGTGAAAGTACCTAGAGCAGAACCATGTGTGCTAAGAAAAGTTAGATGGATTGAAACCCAAGACAAGATTGTTGAGGTGGAGACAGACCCTCTAGGATTCAAGAAGAGAAACACTGGCGTGAGGAAATTTAAAATGCTAATGAAAATCAGGGGTTCTGAAGGTGCCTCTTCATTCCCATTGATACCTGTCCAACAAAGAACCAGTAGTGTCATACAGGGGTGGTAAGAGTAACACTTAATCTAGGAGTTTGCTAGTTCTAGCTGCCTATTGCCTACTGTGCTAAACAATAAATAATTGCTTTTTGTTAATGTCCTGTTTGCAAAACATCTCCATGCAGTGAGAAGTTTCCTGAGCAAGTTCTTGAAGTCTAAAAGTTGTGTAGGTACCAGTCGATTTTGAGGGCTACATAAACATCTATTTAGCCTACACCCTTACAGCTGCAAGCACATAAACATAGAAGTAAGGTTGAGAAGATAAATCTGGAGTAAGTAGTTGTGTGACAGCTGAGAAGAAACAGACAGGTGCTCCAAGCATTTGGAGCAGCCGAGACTGACAAGCATGAGAAATGTGTTCCTGGTTTACCCATTGTTGCAGTGTTGCTCTAAGAAATATTTACCAAAGCAGTATCACTGATAGGATGGAGCCACAACTCAGAAAAAGTCATGGGCTTTCAGTCATTTAGAACCAGAACCACTTGATTTGGCATGGACTAATCCATTTACTCATTCCTCACACTCCTTTTTCAGCTGCTCCTCGCTTCACTTCACATGCAGTTACAAATCCTCCTGCCACAGAAAAAGGTAAAAGCCTTTTAAAAGAACTTTCATTCCTCGAGCAGCCAATTTGCCTTTGATTGTAATATACCCTGCTGCCTCTTGGGCAAATCTAGCAGCAGTACCTTTTAAGCCAATTCAGACAATATATTAATAATTATAATTCATAAAAATATTTGTAGCAATTTGTGATGATGACACTAATAATAATAGTGTCCTATAATATATATTGTAACAATCTACAATACATAGGATAGGATAGACCATAGGACAGGTTAAAATATGTCCAGCAGCAGGAAGAAAAATGTGAGAAAAAAAATACATTTCCCCTCTCCTTTCCCTATATTCATAATGGAAACAAGACCACATGTTTATGCCTACACCAGAAATCAGACAAGATAATTTCTAGTTAGCTACATTAACTAGGAGCATGTGCAGACATGAAATATTTTCTCTATCCAAGTGTCACCTTGGCTTTCACCATCATATCATGTACTTTGGTGGTGGCTGTTCTCAGATGTTTCTCCAGGCAGCATTGTAACAGCAGGTTTGGCAGAAAGGCCAGAAGGAAAGCACAACAGGCATGGCTAACAAGCACCTCATACCTTGTGCCTTGTATTTTTTGAGAGCTCAGCAGATTCCATCACTGCCTCCTTCTTCTATTCTCTGTGTCAGAGACCCATCTCAGACACTCACCTTTGCTGTTTGTCTCAGGTAAGTATTATTCAGACATTTCCCAAAAATATACTTTTATTACTGATTATTACTTTGTGAGATGAGGACACATCTGCCTTTAAGTTCCACTCTCTGTTTGAAGAGGAAGTTAGCCTTTTATTGCAAAACAGCACATTTTTCCAAATGCACCACTCATGCTTTATTTCACAAATTTATCATCAGATAACAGACAAGATGGAAAATTGCATCTAAACTGAAGCAACCAATAGAAACCTCTCTGCTATAAGACAATGGAGACAAAAGCTGCTTGATAAGTGTTTAGGGTAAGATTAATTTCCTATTGTCTAGAGAAGGCTAAGCTGGAACCACAAGCTGGAATAAGTTTGAGTTCTATCAAGAAAAATAATCATTCACTTTCACATTTAATTGAATTTGTGGTTGTGTTTTCATTCCACCCAGCCAAATTATTTTTTTCTCATCTTCAAATTCATCAAATCACTGTTTTTTCTCCTTTGGTTAAATTAATATTAAAAGTGAGAATTAAAAACCCAGATAAATTATCTTTTATAGACACACATGAACATGTCCTACAAAATAATTGACCCAGGAAGTGTGAAAAGTCATATTACAATACCTTGGGAAATTCATGCATGTGAAGATCAGATATGAAGGCATTGTGGAGACCCACCCTTCATTTTTGAAGGAACCCTTTGAAAATTCATCTGTGCATTCAAGAAAATAGTGTCCACACAGCAAAAGCCAGGATCACCCTACAGATGGGCATTTCTGGAGCTGGAAGATGTGGATTCAGTAGCATCCCAGGATAGAGGGTTCCTATGCACATGCCATGCCTTCTCTTTATGATCTCCAGTGCCTGTTTACACACTTAATTTCATTACAAACTGCATGATTCTGATAACCTCTGCAGCTGCTACTGAAACGAGTTACATTTGCTGCTGTTGGGTTTGGAGCTGTGCTGGTCTCTGGTCCTTGGAGCAAAGGCAACATCATCCACTAAGCCACACGTCACACGGTGCCTTAAGAGCCTCAGCCTTTTGCACTGCTAACAGCCCTCTCTCTGAAGCTACATAGCTGGCTTTCAGCTCTGTGCCCAGTCACCCAAGCTGTGGCAGCCTTTCCCAGAGCCTCTGGGGCAGCACTTTCTCCTCGTTCCCACGCTACAGACCTTACATTGTTATCCTCCCTGCCCTGCACCTGCAAACCCTATAGCACTGTTACAGGGGGTTCTCATGGGAAGGGACTGCCACCAGCGTGAGAATCAGCCCTGCTTCCCCTCCCTCTTCCTACCCTGTGGTCAAAGCTTCTGGTCAGCATTAGCTGACCCAAAAACATGCATGCCCAGTGTGCAGCCTCAGCAAAACTTGCTTTCAGCAACACCAACAGCCTCATAGGCAGGGGCAACTGGTGAGAAGAGAGTCCTGATGAAAATGATGTTGATGCTGTAGAAAAACCATTACAGGTGGAACCATGAACCACTGCACTGGAGCAGAGTCACAGAGAATGATGCTTGCCTGGAACATCCTTCATTGCTCCTCTTCCATCTTACACACTTCCTTTAATTCACAGTTTATTTACTGGTTTGTTGGTTTGGGGTTTTTTTAACCTCCATTGTAACTTTTTGCTCTATTCATTCTTTGGAAGCAGCTCTGTTGACAATTTTAAAAATAGTTGTAGTATTCTCCCCTTTCTTTGTAGAGATATGTTTTTGCTTGCACCACTTAAAAAAATGAAAGCTAGCTCAAAGCTTGCTTACACTGTGCTTATATGGAGACTAAGAGGTCAAATTTTGTGTAAAAGAGGAACAATCACTATTTAAGAACCTGAGAAGCTTGTAAATTACTCTCAATTACACAGATCCTGTAAGCAGTATCAGTGTCAGAAGCTATTTCCATGAGGCAGCCTGTGAAACAAGAGAGCTTGCTGTACCAAGAACGGCACAAAGTAGTTTTACCATGACAAATGTAGAGGTTTTCTATTCTTTCTGTCACCATCATGAGGACTGAGCATAACTGCGTGAAATCAGACATAGCTTTTTAAGATATCATATGCCAGAAGAGCCTTCTGCTGATTCTAGAATTGATGGCTATTAGTTTGACCTCATTTAGTGAAAGAACTTGATTGTTGCAAAGCTTGAATAGTGAAAAAGAAAGCTGTTTCATACTCATTCAAGCAAGATTGAAAATAATTTACTATCACATGAAATACCAATCTTTCTTCATCTTTATGCAATGGCTCCTGATCATCATTAGACCAAGGGCAATATTAGCAAGCAACTGAGATTCTGCAGGCACCCTGTTCTGACAGACTGCTGAGCCTGATCTGTGAAAAGCAATAATAGGACATTGAGCAACATCCCAATGTCTTGCAGGCAACCTACAGATAAGGAAAATCTGATTTGTACCAGATATTACCATACCATTGTATTACCATTACCATTGTATAAAATGTACAAGTATGGTTATGTGTTTGTGCATATACAGCAACACAGGAAAGGAACGATAGATTTGCAAAGTTCAGTGATAGTTTCACCAATATTTAAATATTTCTTAGTTTTATACTTTCAACTTTTGCAGGTCTTAAGTACAGTAATTTCACAATAATAAGCCACACCATTTTGACTAAAATTTTGCTCCCACCCCAGAAATGCGGCTTACACTCAGGAGCGGCTAATATGTGAAAAAAATTCTGAAATTTCCAACCCCAGAAGTTCCAGCCAGGGTGCTGAGCCGAGCACCTGCCAGTAAAACCCGGGATTGCGCGATTGTTACAAATTGGATACTGTGTTATGCGGCGGGTGGAGGCGAGTTCTGTGCTGGCAGCATGGGGAGCAAGGGAGGCGGGGGCTCCCTCCTTCAGGCAGTGCAGCCCAGGGCAGAGGTGGGGGGCTCCGTGCCGGCAGCACGGGGGGGGAGGGAGGCGGGGGCTCCATGCTGCCATCCCCTGGCCCGGGGTGCAACCGGGGGGCTCCCACCCCTGCCTGCCGCTGCCACCGCAGGAGCAGGCAGGCTCTGTCCCCGCCTGCCACTGCGGGGCAGCACCGGGCCAGGGTGAGCGAGCCCAGCGGCAGTGGCCCCGAGCGGCCCCGCCAAGCTGGGCCACCCGGCCCCATCGGCAGCCCCTTGCCCACACGGCCCGAGCCGAGCCAGTAAACCCCCCGATCCTGCGATTCTGTTACTATTTGGCAACTTTGTTGCACGTGGGTCCTCGCTGCAAATGACAGAGCGGCTTATAATCACGTGCGGCTTATGTATGGACAAAGAATGAAATGTTGCCGACACCCGGAGATGCGGCTTATAGTCAGTGCGGCTTGTAATTGTGAAATTACTGTACTCTTAATACTTAAATACAATGAAACCTACAGACTATAATTTGGTAGAGAAGCTGCTAATAATCAATCATCAAGAATATTATTTCTAAATATTGTTTACATTACTAGTAATTCATATTCCTCATAGCAGCTAGTAAATAATTCATTTTCAGTTAATTTCAGAAATTTACAGTTTCAAAATACTTCTGTGACTAAGACTCAATATTTTCAGTCCTTTGAAAGGAACTGAGTCAATATAACTCCCACAAGAGAGCTTTTTCGCTGCTACTGCCTAAACATCTTCCAGAATTTTGCACGAAAAAAGACTTGTGTAATATAATTGAAGAAAGCAGGAATAAGTTTTTTTATGTGTCTTTAGAAACTAGCCTTAGAATAGACATTTTCTACCTCTAAAAAATGCCCCAGATCTCCCTCCCTCCGTTTTTTGTATGAAGTGTTCACATTCAAAACTGAGTTTTACCTTGAGTTACATCTGCCCCACTTCTCTTCAATGTTACCATTCCTCACACACCTACAAGCTCCTGCTGCCAAAGGCTTCATTCTTCCACCTGTCCTTTTCATAGGGAGAGAGTCAGTGGGAGTGGGGCCAAGGCAGAAGCATAAGCTTGGTGGCAATTGGTACAGATGGTACCACGAGATGCCACTAGCAGGGCTGGAGCTCCATCTGTAGACATCACACCATATATTGGGAGGGAACCAGTAACTGATCCCATCCATAAGCTGGTAGCAGAGAGGTGAGAATTGCCCTTCTGCCAGGGTTTCCTGCTGACAAGAGCCGCCACCTCTGCAGCACCTGAGGTCACCTGGTGAGGGTTTCTGGTTGTCTCATGTGGTTATATCCCCTCAAAGCCTTCACAGGGCAGTGCTTGCTGCAGCTCCTTTCAACCGCTTTACAGAGCTCAGTGAGTATGACAGCCACAAAGCAGTACCAAGACCCAGGACAAGAGACATTTTCAGCTTCTGTCACAGTCAGTGTTCATGGACAGAAAGAGGAATTAACTAATTTATTCTAAGATGATTCAACACTATTCTTCCCAAAGCATGTTTTTAAACTGTGGATTAGTGATCATATTAATAGGTAGCCTAATCTCAACTGAAATGAAGGTTTTTTGATCTGATAGATTAATGGGCACTCTAATATTTTACAAAATGTGAAGGTTATGAAACAGAAGTTCAATTAGTTTTCTATCATAAGTCACTAACTTGTAAGGTAGTAAAGTCTGGTTTTTTCATCAGTTATGTGGAGACTAAACAATGAATTACAACTGTAAATAATTTTAGAGCTCAAGTATATCACAATGTTCCATAATTCTTTTTTAATTAGCAGTCTTGATGGTATTAAAGTATCTCCAACCATTTTCCAAAACTAACTTCATCTCAGGTTGTCTCTGCTTGCTTCTTGTATGCCTGAGTTTCTAAACTCTATTGCCTACGTGTTAATCTGCTAAAATTTATTAAAAACTCCTGTCAAATTAGTCAAATAACATTGTGACCAAAGCATAATTAGCTATATCAACACATATTGAATGTTAAGAGAATTCCTGGAATAAAAACCATTCTGACATGTACTAGACTACCTTTTAAAAATGCAGTTCCCTTCCTTTGCAATGACTTTTCTAGCAGTCTCAGAGTATTATTTTTGGGGTGAAAAAGGACTAGAAAAAGTGCTCTAAGGGTTCAATGAATGGACTCCAACCTGTGTTGTATACTCAGTCCTCAATCCAAAGCCTCCAATTAGAGAAAATTTAAATTCCTGAATATAAGTAAAATGTGTCATGTCCGAAACACCAAGTACTTCACTCTACAAATTTTCATTACTCATTTGTAGTACTCATTTGGTAATGTAGACAAAATCTTAAAGAGTTTATTTTAGCCCTTTTTTTTTCCAGCTTCTCTTCCTCCTCCATCCAACTGAATTGCATTAAGATTTTTGATAGAATTCATTCTAGTCCCAGAGAATAAGAAAATGAGAGAAAACGTGCAACAGTAGAGAAGTTAAATATTTTAATGTCAGAAAAGCTTGATGTTCCTTCCTGAGGACTTAAGGCATTAGTAAAACCACTCCTTGAATTATGATTAATTATTTTTAGGAACTTGTGAAGCATGTGAGATCCCCAATAGCTTGAAAGAAATCAGAGGAACTAGGAGAAAATCTGGATTTCAAGGATTTGGGGAACTCAATCTCGTCCATACTTTCTCTGATTAGTCGTCAAAGGCTTGTTTAATTCCACATCAGAGGCTTTAACACAAAAGTTTGAAGACAAGTAAAAAGACACTTTGGTAGACAGAATAAAAACAATAAACATCAGCAGCCAGAAAGTTTAACAAATTGTTAAATTCTGAGGGTGGTAAGAGAAACTGTATCTATTTTTCAGGAACAAATTATAACAAATCAATCTAATTTCCTTCTTTGATGGAAGTCACTTGGTGAAGAATAAATAGAAACAAAACAACTTGAATTTCACGAATACAAGCCGCAGCAATTTGACAAAAATTTTGGTGGAAACCCGGAAGTGCGGCTAATAGTCAGGGGCGGCTAATATGTGAATAATTTTCTGACATTTGCAACCCCAGACGTGCCAGCCAGGGTGCCGAGCCAAGCACCTGCCAGTAAAAGCCGGCATTCCGCGATTGTTACAGTGTTACTGTGTTGCCCTGGCTCCCTGCAGGCAGCACGGGGGGCAGGGAGAGAGGCAGGAGAGCTCTCTTCTTCCCTCCTCTGCCACAGGCCAGGGGAGGACGGGGGAGGGGCGCGCCGCCATTGACGCGGCTCGGGGAGGAGGCGGGGTGCTTTGTCCGCGCCCGCCGCCGGCGCCACGGGCGCGGGAAAGCTCCGTCCCTGCCCGCCGCCGGCGCCACGGGCGCGGGAAAGCTCCGTCCCCGCCCGCCGCCGCTGCCATAGGAGCCAGGGAAGCTCCGTCCCTGCCTGCCACCGCGGGGCAGCGCCGACCCGGGGTGACCGAGCCCAGTGGCAGCGGCGGCCGGCCCCGAGTGGCAGCACCGGGCTGGGCCACCTGGCCCCGTCAGCGGCCCCTAGCAGGCCGAGCCTACACAGCCTTAGCTCAGCCAGTAAACCCCGCCCTCCCGCGGTTCTGTTACTAATTGCACGCGGGTCCTCGCTGCGAACGACAGAGCGGCTTATATTTGGGTGCGGCTTATCTATGGACAAAAACCGAAATATTTGCCAACACCCAGAGATGCGGCTTATACTCAGTGCGGCTTGTATTCGTGAATTTACTGTATATAAAATGCCAGCAAACCAACTAGGATAGATGGTGTCAATTAGACTACATTCACATGAAATGAATGAAAGAATAGTTGAAAAAAACTGTGCTGAGCAGATGATTATCACTGATCTATTATCAGACTAGAAAAGTATGAGGGGACTAAGAAGACTATACCCTGCATAAATGCTTGCAAGAATCGTCACTAATTGTACAAGTGCTGGAAAATGGACACATATACAGAATTTGGAGAACTGAGAGGCATATTTTGTAGCTATCTTCTTGTATTCCTAAAAATGCTGAATGTAAACTGTAATTCTTAGAAGTACTTGCAGTTCTAGCTGCCTGCTGTCACCATGTACCACTAATCAAGGATCACTAATCACAGACAACTTTAGGAAAAATGTGATTCATGCATTTTTACATTTATGAGATGGTCTTTGTATAACGGCCTTGTTTGTCCTTTTGTTTTGCAGGTATACACTTTATATTACCATAACAACATTTTTTTCCTTTATCACTGATATTTATTCACTATATTTTAACTTCATGTTCCATGTAGAAGATGTATCAGCAAAACAAGAAAGCAGGAATGTATTTGTGCTTCTATCACACTCTACATGGACTCTGAAGGCATTTTATGTAATAGAGCAAAAGCAACAGTCCTAAAACAATAATTGGGCACTGCATTAGGCTCCAAGGAAACAGACTATGAATAGGATTCAAAGGAGAGATCCATGAGAAACCATTCAGAAGGAAACACTGTAGAGAAAGCTGGAGTACACCATTCAGGACAACAAAAAGGTACAACTCAACCCTGCCCTTCTTGTTGCAGGAGGGCACCTGCCCACCTTATGGCTCCAATATCTCAATTCAGGGATTAGGAAGCTCTGGTAGAATGTGGCTGCCCGGTCTAGTATCAGCTGTGGTGCTCCAGGGAGCTGCAGATCACGTGCCTGCAGTTTGCATTTCCCCTCTCATAAGAAGGAGACTCCAAGCCCCACATGAATCCCTAGCCACTGCTCACAGTCTGAGAAAGTCTAGGAAATAAGAAAAAATTGGCACTTGAAACAGGCAAAATACAATTTCTCAATTTCAATGAGAGCAGCTCCAAGCCAGCCTGTTTTAGTTTTAGGATAACATACTTTGGATTTTGTCTCCTAGCAATTTTATGTGAAAAGGAAGTTGATTTCCATTTGAGTGTGGTTTTTTCATTCCTCAGGCAGGAGGATCATTTGCTTCTTTGCTCTAAGTCTCCTTTAAGCTCATAAGAGTCATGTTTTAATTGGATATCTCTGCACCAGTTGAGAGCAAAAAAAAAATAGTCATAGGTGAAAAGGGATACAAAGCAATAAAGCTCACATGTTGAAAAAGAGTAAGCATTTTTAATTAAAATAATTGTCAGTATTTCACCAAATGTATGTAAACAATTCCCAGCAGCTCCTTAGTGTGTGTCATAGGATCACAGCAGAAGAAACAATAATGTGCAAACAATAGGAAAGTGAAACTCTTGAGAGCTGGCTTTGCCTGTACTGCTTGGTCTCAAATAACTGCTGTTCATTACTGTACTCAGTCCATGCCATCATCTTCTCACTTTGATTGTCCACACAAAGGATTTCTCTTTGTTTGCAGTTACACCACCAGTATCCCCAGGCAAAGAGTTATGAGGCTCACTAGGATGGTGCTTGCTCTGATCAGTGTGTTCATGATAAGCACTGCCCCCTTCCATGTGATCCAGATCACAAATCTTCAAGCTTCTCAGCCAGCCCTGACCTTCTATTAGCTCTTACATGTCCATCTGCCCCAGCTACACCAGCAGCAGGGTTAATCCCTTTCTGTACATCCTGCTTAGTGAGAACTTCCAGAAGGATCTCCTGCAGTACATAAGTGTGGAAGTCAGGATGGTTGAACAGAATGTCAACATCGTTGAATACACCCTCAAGTCAAGTCAAGGAAATTCTTCTTCCAACAAAAAAAATGCACTATCTACATGTAGATTTTATTGGTTGCAAGAGGTGGGTCTGATTTCCCTTCCTTTGTGAAAGTGAAATTTAAAAGTGGTTTTGTTACTGGAATCACCACAGTGTCAAGCTGATGAAAGAGGAGGATCTGCACCATCGTTTCCAAGGTTAGAGCTCCTAGAATAGCAATTGAAAGAAGTCTTTGCTACTGTGACATTGCCTTTTTTATAAAGATTTGCACATAGGTTGTCTCCAAAAAGTCAGTTTTGAAAGACAGTAGTCCTCTGATGTTGTAACCCACTACCCAAGATGTATTAAGAATGGTGTGTCCCTTGACTCCTGTGACCCCTGTAATACCTATGGACTGACCCTATCTCCTCTGCTTTACCCTATTGGCAGGATGCCAAACCCCCTCCCCTTTCCTGCACATAGAAAAGACCCCTGTGCTTGGGAAACTTGCTTTTTGCCCTCTGGAAGCCATGAAGAAATAAACCAAGAAAGCCCTGGGAGAAAAGAGCCTCTTTATATCTTTTACCCCTGGTTCATGCTATTAGTCCCAGGCTTGCCCTGCCACAGAATTGCCAGGGTGCGGGGTGAGCCTTGGATAGAAATAGCACTCTGATAATAGGAAGATAAAATTACTGTGGAGGGCATTTCAGACCTAACACTGTGTGTGGAGTCATGGAAACTGTAAGTTAATGACACAAAAAGAGAGCTACTGATGACTCAGAGAGGGGTACTACTGATTTTCATCCTAGCTGCAGCTGCCTCATCTGGCACTCACTTCTGAGCAATTACAGTTGAGGGATAGACATGAAAAACCCTTTTGGAGGAAAATTACTTTTTAATAAACCTCTGTACATAATCTTGCAAACAAAGAAGTGAATTCACAGTGTGAGTCATCATTATAAGCAAGTTTTGAAAAGAACTGTATGTTTCAAGGATATGTCTTTTCTCCTTTTTACTCAAAATGGTGATTCCTGACACTGCCCCAAGAACAGTGCTCCATCTTTGAAGAGCTCAGCACTGGTTGCACTGCAAGAGCCAAGAGGAGCTTGGTGCTTGCCCAGGATGCACGGTCCCTCATTTCAAGAAGGGTCGAAGAGTGTCTACTTTTTGTCAACACTTAATCTGCAAGGTTTCTAATAGTAGGATGTAATCAAGCGACACTATCAAGATCTTGTCAGCTAGTGTAGAAAATTGGTGAAAGAAAATTCTGTTGAAAAATCTGATGTTCTTGAGAGTTGCTCACATCCCTGGTCTTCATCATACTGTGTGTTTATCCACATCATATTGTCTTCTCATATCACTTTCTCTTACCTCAGGACTTCACCTACCATTTTTTGTGTGAAGATAATATTTCACTAGGATCAGAGGTGCTATTACTATAGTTTTCTTGTTCTTCAGAGACCTGATGAGTCTGAGAGGTTTAGGATACACCTCCTCACACTTGCAGTTAGCTCGCCTCTTGTTCACCCACCCCAAATGGGCCTTTTATTTACTTATTTGAAGCACTGTGGAGGTCACACTTAGTGATCACAGCCTGCTGCAGGATTCATGACAGAAGAAAGAAGAAAATGTCTTTCACTGGAAGAAATCTGTGCCACACATTCCCAAACAGAGAATTGAGGCATTGCTCTGTCTTATCCTGCCATCACATGAAATCTGCAAGTTCTAGAGGGTCTGACACACACAGAAAAAGGAGATCAAGGAATTTGAAATCACTGTTCATTGTTCAAAATCAATTTTTAATGCAGAAAATACATCACAACAGATTTTTGATGGTGTTATTGTAACCGTAGCAGCCATGGGGAATACTCGAGATAAACTTTATGATGGAAAGAAATATCTTAATTAAGCTCTGGAAGACAGCTGCAAAATGGTAAGATTTAAATCTGTGAGGGTTTGTTCAGATCTGAAAAGTTTTTCTACTTTTCTCAGCTATACAAATTTGTCTATTAGAAGTCTGAGCTCTACCTACAGGTCTTGTCATCTAAAATAAATTATTTCATTAACAGTTTGCACATAAGGTGGCTATCAAGTATTACAAAATATGGCTGCACTAAGTCCATGTTTGTCAGCTCACTGTTCCAGCCTGGAATGTGTCACATTTGTTTCTGAATTACAACTGTGACTTTACAGATTTCTTCTCTTTTTTTCCCCTTGCCTGGCCTCTTGAATCAGAGCAGATCACAAATTATATGATATTTAGCATTTATAACAATGACAAAATAGTCTTTTATAATAGTCTTACTTTTTTTCTCTTTTGCCTGTCATCCCATTCTAATGAGAGTCTAATTTGCCTGTCAGACCATTCTAAAGTCTTTCTATTGCTGAAATCTTAGTAGTGAAATGGAACCACAGAAGCACAACTTCATGAAATTATCCTAACAGCGAGGCCAACAGGACACTGCATTTCCTCTTGTGCGGGACACTAATAAAATAGTTTATAGTTCAACATTTTTCTCACCTTCTCCATGTTGTTTTAATTCTCCTTATCAGAAAATAAAATGGATGTATTTCAGGGAAATTTAGGTAAATATTAAAAAATTTTATTTACCAGTTACTAAATTTTCTATGTTAATGAAACTCCATGAAGGAGTATTATAGAAATAACTCTTTAATGTTTTGGAGCATCTTATCTGGATTTTGTTGTTTCACAGAAAAGTAGAATAAGCAGTTTGTTGGAAAATAAAAATGGAGGTGGGGGGGTGGAAAGGACATACTGCAATCCAGTTGGATTTCAAATAGCTCTAAAAACTGAAAAGTAGATGACGTACTATGTCTCTCAGTTGAAATAGTATTGATGGAGAAAATATGGATTTAAAGGAATAATGTTATAGTGGGTCTAAAGAAAAATGAGGCTATGAAAAGGCAAAACAATGTTGAAATCAAATTGGAACTATGAGTCCATTCTGTGATGATGATACATATTTTCTGTGCTGTTTTACCACTATGTCATCATATATAAGCTGCCCAAAAAGCTTCTTGCAAGATGCCTACTTGCACTCTGGAGCATAGTAGCTACATACAGATAAGGCATATGCCCATAGCTTGAGGTAATTTTTAGTACTCATTTTGCATGAAACACTTGTTTAAAATGCAGCATTTCTGATCAGGGTTGTTAACATTGTGCTGCAACTACCATCCAGTTCAACATTTCAAGCTTTTACTGTATTTGAACCTGCAGCAATAGATTGAGGGTGCAAATATTCAGTCATTAAATCAGAATAGTATAGCTGAAAGTTTCCAAACACCGAGCAGCCAGCCCTGACTCTGCTCCAGGGCACTTTGGACCAGAAATTTCTTCCAGAAAATGTAATGTCAAAACTTTGGGATTTAATGTTGTAGTACCTGCTATGTACATTGTGATGACTATTTAATCCCATCACCCACTCTAAAACACTGCATGCATGAGCAAACTGGATGCCTGAGTGAAACTGGATAGCTTATGAGTTGGTAATGGTATGATATATGCAGCACTCCCTATCCAGAAAAAGCACTTAAGAGATTTCTTGCATTTTAAGCATGTAGATAGTCTCACAGAAATCAGTGTAGGCACACAACCATGTGGCTTGCTATACTGGGGTCCAAACCTTCTGTCCAAATGCCAGTACCCTCTGGAGGTGAATTCACAGAGTACAGTCAGCTTAAGGATATCTAAGGCATAAAAGAGAGAGGAGACATCTATGCAGTTTGTAGCAGGTAAGGGTTTGAAAATAGTTGCAGGCATAATTAGCATTCCAGAGGTGATCCTGCTGAAAAATACAATAGGAAGACGATCCTTGCCTTCAGAAATATTTCCTGGGGCTGGATTTCAAAGGGTTGAGTTATACCCATACTTGCATTTGGCCAGGATCCTCTATAGTAGCCATGATGCTGTAGAGCAGTGGTGCCTTCTGAACCTTGTGCTCTCTGCCAGCTTCCTCCAGCTTTGAAAGAAATTCATCATCTGAGTGGCTCTTTAAAGAAGAACAGCACCATCCACATCAGCATAAATCTCAGGAATGTGGTGATTTCCTGTTTGTTTGTGCATGCAGCACAGCTGCACCTGAATATTTGTGGGGGAACTCTCCACACAGCTAAGTGGAAAGCTAGATGTAAAGCAAGAAGTGTGTTTATTACACAGTAATTGAGCTAAAAATGTGCAATGTAGTGTTGATCCAATAGTAATGATCATTTAATCCTTAAGTTATTGGAATTAATCACCAAGCCTGTAGGTACACTAAAGATCCCTGATACTGAAAGAAACTCCAGTTTTGTCCTTATGCAGAAGGACTTCCTACTGATAGACTTTTACCACGTAATTAACAATGACCCAGGCCTTTTCCTGGTGATAAATAAAAAATAACTTTTTCTCTGTGACTGGTTTGATGTGAGATAATAAAACATATTTCTTAATTGGCTAACCATAAAAATTGAGAAGAAGCACCTCTGAAAGTAAGAGAGCCAGATGAACTATTAGGATTAATAGGTTCAGGCTCAGCTTAAACTTTAAACTTCATCAATATGCCTTTTTGCTAAAATGTTCTATGTAACAGGAAGATTTAGAGGTTAATATGCTTGTTTAGGTCATTTGGACTGAAAAGTAAAATATAGTAAAAGCCTTAGTAAAATAATTTCTAATATGTTAAGACAAAAGTAAGAATTTCTCCCTTTTTATCTATTCTAAATAGATTTTCGGCTCTGATTCTGTAAGAAACTTATGCACCTGCTTCTGCCTATTCTGTTGGTCTGGATTTAGGAATACCTTTGAATATTTTGGCAGGACTATCTTCTGATCTCTTGCAGAGAAAAGAGAATACCAGAGCTATTTCTCTCACTATTTCACAAATCACTCCTTGAAGACAATGAAAATTTATCTTGGCTTTGTGATATGATGTACTTCTTTGTCTCTTGCATAGTTTGAGATGTGGAGGGGCTTTGGCCAGCTTTGCAGCCTCATGCTAAGAGAGAACAAGCAGGACACTTAAACCTGAATCCATCAGTTCAGCAAATAAGTTGGATAAAAATGAAATGTGAGCAAAGATGCACCTCACAAGATTTTAAGCCATTTGTGGGACTTAAGATGTAGGTTCAAAATAGAAACCATGACTGTGAGCCTGGATTTCCCTATTCCTTCATGTACAAACACCTAAGAAAAAGGTAATTTTGAAGTAGAGCCCATTGGTAAGAAATAAAAAGCAATGCACATGTGGTGTAGAGAAAGGAGCACAAGACCAGCCACATCAGATGTTCCAGGAAGACAATCTTTCCCAGCGCTTCCTCCAGACACAGAGGGGTGGTGAAGTGGTTTTGGGATGGGAATGTGCCAGTGGGCAGTAGTGCCAGCTCTTGGCTAGGAAGGACCTGGGGACTGACATCCTTCCCTGGCTCTGAGAAGAGAGAAGCAAGAAATGCCTTCCCGTTTTGTTTATCCAACTCCTTTTTAGCTTCAGTTCCCAGAATTTATCTTCCTCTCCACTTCTGTGATGCAGAAATCATAGGCAAGGACCATTCATGTAATATAACATGAATCAACTTATGGCCAGGTACATCAGCTAACACAAAATGCTGTGGGTAATAGGAGGGAGCAGACAAAACCAAGTAGAAAGGTGTATTTCTGCAGTATTAGAAGAATCAGAGCATGGTATTCTTGAAAGCATTTTCACTAAGGAAGAGGGAAACTACATAGAGAAAATAATTACAGTAATTTCACATCTACAAGCCGCACCTGATTATAAGCCACTCTGTTGTTTGCAGCGAGGACCCACGTGCAACAAAGTTGCCAAATAGTAACAGGATCGGGGGGGGGGGGGGGGGGGGGGGGGGGGGGGGGGGGCGGGGTGTGGTTTACTGGCTCGGCTTGAGGACACGCAGGCTCGGCCTGTTCAGGGCTGCCGATGGGGCCAGGTGGCCCAGCTCAGCAGGGGCGCTTGGGGCTGGCTGCCACTGGGCTCGCTCGCCCCGGCCCGGCGCTGCCCCGTGGTGGCAGGTGGGGACAGAGCATCACCGCCCATTCCCACGGCACTGGTGGGAGGCAGCACGGAGCCCCCCCCACCTCTCCCTCGGGCCATGGGGCCGGCAGGAGGGAGCTCCCCACCTCCCCCCCTGCGCTGCCGGCACGGAGCCCGCCTCCACCTCCCGCGCAACAGAGTAACCAATTTGTAAAAACCGCGCAATCCCAGGTTTTACTGGCAGGTGCTTGGCTCGGCACCCTGGCTGGACTTCCGGGGTTGGAAATTTCAGAATTTTTTTCACATATTAGCCGCTCCTGAGCGTAAGCTGCATTTCCAGGGTGGGATCAAAATTTTAGTCAAAATGGTGCAGCTTATAATCATGAAATTACTGTAATAACAAACATGTTCATTTAAAATTAAGGACTGGTTTTTTCCATTTTTTTATTAGCAGTATTTTTGACTGCCGCCACCCATTAAGCCAGAAGCAAAAGAGAACAAAAGTAGCTTGAATAGTCCCATAACCTGCTCTATTTAAACTAATTGGGATAAAATCACACAAAAAAATTAAATCCCATTAAACACCTTCTTCTAGCTGGAGAAAGAATGCTTGCTTCCTTCTTCCTTGGGACATAAGTTATTTTCTCTAAACTTTTTATATATACATATATATGTATAGTCTAAAAATTCTGTATTAGTGACAAAAAGAAAATTGAGAGAAGAGCAAGGCCTGGCTTTTGTGAGCACTGTGCTCTATACCTTCTAATTTGCGTGAATATAAGGTAGCAACTTAACTACATAAATAGAGATATAATAGAGATGTGCAAGCAGAAAGGGAAATTAATTTACTTTTTTCCAATGATACCTTGTGCAAGAAATCTGCAAGGTTTTCAACTTCAAGGCCCAACACTAATAAATTGTCAGCAACATCATTGAAACATTTAATCTCGTGGTTTTTACCATTCGTTTTAGGGGAGAGCAAAAAAAATTAATTGCCAAGTTGTAATAAGATTTTTTTTTTAATGTACACAACTGCTTGGCATTTGCTTGTATTTCTTTGTGACCACCAGAGTTTGTCTTTGCTTTGACTTGCACCACAAGCAGAGACATCTGGACTAATGTGGATGCCAAGCTATGACTTTTGGCCCTCTGGATCACTTTAACAAGGTCTTTGATAGAACATACTGGGGAAAATTCATATGATTTTTCGATTCTAGCAAGAGCACCTCCTTTCCACTCTATTTTTACATCATAGAATAACTTCGTGCATTTGCCCAACTGCCTTCAGCACAAAGCACAAAAATAAATGTCCTAGTAATCCTTTTTCTAAATTCCAGTGTTTCATTAGTGAATTCTGAAATACAAGTTTTTTAAATAAATAACTGTGGAAGCACATTTAATTTATCTTTAGTAAGACAACTAGTCACTTTTCAGAGCCTCATTTATATAAAGAGAAAAGCAGAACAATATTTTTCTAGAAATCCTTTACAGATTCAGATGTCATAAGTTTAGCCCCCAGTTAATGCATCATAAGGGAGATTGCTATTACAAGTTTCTGAGCATTCATCTTTTGCAGTGGAGGATCCTTCATGTGGGCAAAACTTGCAGTGCACACACACATCCCAATCCCCAGGTTATCTGCCCTTTTCTCCCAAAAAATTAACATAAATGAAAACATTTCAAAACATTGAGCATTTTCAATGAGTCGGCTCAAAACTACAATAACGTGAAAAGCTCCTGTAGCTTGGAGAACAGCTCTGTTTTACCAGAAGAGGTTCCAAAATTTAAGTAATTATTTTGTGTTGAAAAGTACCATCTGTTTCTTGGAAAAGAAGCAAGTTGTAATGACATTCACTGTGAATGCAAGCTGCAACCAACAATAATGAGCAGTCTGGTGATAAGCACCCAGTAAGTCAGTGAAAGCCCCTGTACAATTCCAGTCTTCAAGATCTGTTGGAATGGGCTCAAGTGATTAAGCCTTTTCTATTTCATGTTTAAATACTAATAATTTCCACCAAGTAGACCTGAATTTTTGTTTCAATACCTAAGAGTCCCCTTAGCTTGTGACCACCATTACACAGAAGACAAACCAGGGTGCCATCCCCAATAAAAAGGGTGAGTAAACAAACAATAATGAGTTCCATTATGTAGATTTTCTCAACTGCAGCTCAACAATATTTTGTGAGTAAGCTGATAAACCTGTCCATAAGTCAAATCATGCTATATTGCATGAATGATCCTATTTACATTTAAAGGTCTATTTGAACTACTACTCAAAGTCAGTAACACTGGGTAATAATCGTTTGCTCCTAGGAAAGCTGCACTGTATTTTGAATCAAACTACTATTTTTTATTTCACACCTCACCAACATGTAATTTAACATCCTATATTAGATTTGTGGTGAAATGGGCAAGAAGGTTTTATCATCCTTCTGCTAACCTTTGAAACCTAAGGAGGGGAAAATCAATGTCTGGCACAATTCATGTGATTTACTGTAGACATCTGTATAAAATGAGATGAATCATACCCATTTACTGTGCTTCCATTGACTATAGTCTAAGGGGTCCATTCAGATTAGACACAGCCATCACAAATGCAGCATTTCATTAGATGAATCACAGCTAATAAGTCAATTTATAAGTAGAACATATATAGACTACCCACATGCACTAAATATTATGTCATTTACTGCATTATTAGCATTTAGGTGCTCTCTTGATGACATTAAAATCAAAATAGAATAGAATACAGTTGATTATTTATACCAATTAACAATGATCATGGTGATCCAACTGAAGCAAATCATGGGTCCTGAAAAAATATAGTTAACCCAAAAAAATTGACTTCTTATCTGTTTGAATTATTTGATCCTTGAAGGCTGGGGTTGAAATATAAGCCTGAGAAAGCAGATTTCTCTGACATAACTTTGTGAAATGTATTTCTCCACGCATATAAAAAAGACCAAAAAGTTTTGAAGACTTTACATGGTACAAGACTTCTGTCCTGAATAACATAAAACAATTTTTTTAATGCAATTTTAATGCAAATTAAGGAAGTACATTTAAAATCTTTTGTATGTTATTACAAAATGGGATGGGTGTAAGAGTGACAGAAAAGAGGGTATATCTCAGTCTTTTTCACCTGGACACCCAGAAATACACAGGTATGTTTTAATTGGTCATCTAATTTAAAAATAACTCAGATTTTAAGAGCTGATATTTTACACTAGTATGCATTGCTATTTATTACAATCTCTAAGACACTCTGCTGTGGTTCAGGACCTAACCCTAAAAAAAGAGCTAGTTGTGCATAGACTAAGGATAAATGCTTAGTGAGAAAATACTAAATCACATGCTAAGCAGTAGCCACAGTTCACCTGTGCTTCAGTCCACATTTTCTGGAGGTCTGATGTTAGGAACACTGAGCCTGTAAAAGACACCTCTTGTTTTTGCCTCCTCCCCACTGCGGGATCACAGCAGTGCATATGCTTATTGCTACACCTGTGATTGCCGTGGTGCTGCTGTAATTGTTTCAGGGTCCACAGGTGCTGCAGGGTTCTCTCCTTCAGCAGGTGGTGATGGTCAGGCACCACACTCAGACTTCTGTGAAGGGAGCTGAGCTGTTTGCACCATGGGGCAAATGAGCCACAGCAGTACAGACTTATGAGATAAGGCAAGTCACCCAGAGAAAGACACTTCAAAAACATAATTTGTGCTAATATATGCAATCAGTTGGAAAGTGTGAGATGGTGAAGTGAAAAGAAATCCTTCTCTAATTCAACCTTATGAAAAGCAAACTGTGTTCAGTGACAGATGAAACAAATGTCAGAATAAGAGCTAATATGCACTGTGGATGATCATAAGACTTAGTGTTCCAAAAATAATATGGGAAAATAAATATTGGAAAAGTCTTGTAAAATTATTTCAATGATTGTTTGAAATGAGCATTAAGATTTGAGCTGATTCTTGGGACAAACCTGGAAGATTTTTAAAAGTAAAAAAGTTTATCTTGACAGTGGGATATGCAGTATATACAATAATCTCACTTATACTGCCCTGTGCATCTTAAGATTCAAGAGACACCTGTCTTGCAGCCGCAGTTGGATCGTACATCACTACGCTTCATCCCATTTAATGACCAGTCACTAAACAACTAGTCAGGTTTGGGACTTCCTTCTGCAGTCAGCATGCCCTGGGAAAGGCCACTAGCTGGAAGTGTATATCATTAAGCACTTTTTCTTTCTAACTGTCCCATTCTGCTGTGTCCCTTTTCTGCCACATCCATTTCTTGTGTTGAACTTTTCTGTTACGCTTTGTGAGTCTCCTGAAATATATAAACAAATACAGGATTGTCATAGGTCAGTTAAATGTGAGTATTTAATCTTGACATTTGATGGTAAATGGCCAGGGCATCCTCTGTCTGTTTGACTGCAAATCTGGAGCAAAGATAGTTTGACCAGTTTGAACCAAGGAAAACTGGTCCTGTGTCCTGACTATTCAGCCCAGACAAATGTTTTATTTCAGAAAAATTCCTTGAGAGGCTATAAAAAATGAGGTTAAAACATTTCAAATGTGCACAGGTTTGCAAGGGCAGATTAACTCCAGCTTTTTAAGGGTAGACACCCTCAACCAGGGATTGCACATGACTGCCCAGGACAACGCTGCACAGTTTGACTGGGTGGTCTACTGATACCACTAAGCTGGCAGAACCCCAACTGGACATGATTTGCAGCAGTAAAAAAGTCTTTCTACCTTCATGAGTTATACTGTTTGGAGTGACTCTTAGCTGTGCTGGAAAATGAGTCAATTTTTCTGTGTAAGCCACAGGCTATTTAGGAGCTTTGCTATCGAGACCACACTGCAACAGACACAGTGGTGGTGTGCAGACTGACCCCAGAGCACATGTATGAAAGACAGATCTTAGTTTGTTCAAGCAATATGTCTGTAGTCCAGAATAACCAAAAATATGACCATTAAGGTGAGAAAGAGAGGGTGAATTTTTTAAAAGGAGTTTTCAAGACGACTGACAGTCTTTTTGGAAGGCTTGGGTTGTTCAAGCAAGCAAAACAGGCTCTGAGAGCAGGGGAGGCAGAAGTGCAGGCAGGAATGGAGACTGGCCAAACATTGGCTCTTGGAGTTTGGAGCTGCCCTTCCAACAGATGAGGAGAAGGGAGAGGAGCCACCTGCCACATGTGGACAGCCAAGGCCATGGAACATGTGGGGTACTTTCCAGAGGTTATTTTCTCAGCCAATATCTTGGTAGCCAATGCTGAATTAATAGCCCACATCGCCTTCATCAATGACCTGAGAAAGGGTTGTAGGATTTAGATATCCAAGTTCACACTAACTTTTGAGGAAAGGTATTCTGCTTCCAAAGGTTAATTGAATTTCCACTTCTTTAACTAAATTTGGTCTACTGAACTGTGATAGCTCAGTTTAAATGTATCATTGTTGGGCACTGAAAACCTGAATTTGACATCTGCACTGCAGTGTCATCTTTGCAGGTTTTCAATCTGTATATATAAGTAGTAAGCAAAATACTAGTGTGATTCTGAGAAAAATGTTTTTATTTCCCCTGTGCTCTGAGCCATGTCAAAGGAAAATTTAAATTCCCAGTCCTTGGAGTCACACTCAGTGAGACATCAGTGTTACACCAGGGACAGCCCACTTCACAAAACATTATGCTATCAGAGTGAAAAGAGATTTGCTTCAGAACAACTTTATGAGTGTACAAGGTTAACATGTATGACTTTTGCAATGATTTTGTACTATTATTAATCATCTGTATTGCACGAGTTTAGTGGTTTTTCAGTACAGAAACTTTACTGAAACTACTTCTGTAGGGAGAACACAGGGAACATGCTGGATTCCTAAAATTTAAAACAAGAATGGACTGCTAGACTGGGGTTTTGGTTTTTTAAAATTACTTCCAGTTACAACTGTGGCTTCTGTTTGACAAAATGTAAACTGCACTCAGCTAAAGTATTTTTCCAAAAGGGAAAAAAACATTCATAGCGGATATCAAGAGACAGAAAATATACTGCCTCTCTAGACTCCAGTCAATAGTCACCTTCAGTACAAAAAATGTGTACCAATTTAATCATTTGGGGATGTATGTGATTCCAGATTTTGGCAACTGGTCTTTATCCTTAGATCCTAACATCTGTTTCTGGGATTGTTGGCATATTTTGTATTAAATTGGTTCAGAAATGCATCAGCCCTAAGCTGTTCTGAAGCCACCAGATTTGGTGTTTGTGTCCCTTTTCTCTTTACCTTTGACTTTACATATTTCTGAAGCTTCATTTTTAGCTCTTCACACCCAATCCCACCAATGTGGGATCTGCAACTAGATGATAGAACATTCCCTTTGAGGGAATTTTGACTAATCTCAAGTAAATAAACTTCAATTCCTGTCTTCCATGTTCAGTGTGAGCAGGGAGGCACAGGAGTAGATATCTTTGGCAAAGAAATAGCTTCTCTAAGAATGTCCTCTAGCATCGAAGGGGTATCAGTTGGCACTTTAACTTTTTTTAAGAATGCTCAAAATGAAATCTCACCTTGTCTGGTTATTGCTGTATGATGGGGAGTTTCCATGGTGATCAAATAAAGTTTAATTAAGGTGCAGAAATCTTGACACTGTGTTACCTGGCTCAGTTTTATGACATTCATAATGTCTCTTATCTTCAATTAAATAATGCTGCAAGTAATTAGTGACAAGTGGTAGATCTCCACACTAGTTCATCATTATCAGCTCTCCCGAAACAATTAATTTTTTGAAAATTTATTCTGCAGAACACAGCTGCATTTCTAAAGGAAAATGAAAGAAAATAAAGTTTGAAGCATCATAAATACATTAAAAGAAGTTTGATGTCAATACCTCAGCTAGTGTGAGTTTTACACTGAAGAGCTGATCTAGTAGCATTTGCCCATTTTTTAAAGCCTTATAATTTTTACTTTAACAAAAAATGAAAAACAAAACAAAAAAAAAGTAAGCAAATCTTTACTTATTATGTGGCATATACTTTGTTTACTTCCAGCTTAGATTAGCAAAGTTACAGAGGAATATTTTCATAGCCAGAGTCCTGCCCCCAAGGCCAATAGAGAACTCCCAAGAACCACAGAACCACCCCCAAGAGTCACACCATGTGCCTGAGAGCATTTCCAAATGCTTCTTGAGCTCTGTCAGGGCTGGTGCTGTGACCACTGTCCTGGGGAGCCTGTTCCAGTGCCTAACCACCCTCTGGGTGGAGAACATTTTCCTGATGTCCAACCTAAACCTGCCCTGACACGGCTTCAGGCCATTCCCTCAAGTTCTATCACTGGCATCTGAGAAGACATGAGAGCCTGCCCATTCACTTCCCCTCCTGAGGAATCTGAGGCTGCTGTGATGTCTCCCCTCAGTCTCTTCTTCTTTAGGCTGAATGAACCAAGTGTCCTCAGCTGCTTCTTGTAACTGAGAGTTTATTTACTGTGATTTTTTAGATATTTTCTGTTGCAGCTAAAGCTGCTCAAACATTTCAAGTACCACATGATGACACGGGGGAATGAAAGATACTCCAGGATGGTACCTACTACTCCTCTGCCAGAGGTTTTTTCCCTCAGCCCCCTCAGCATCAGCAAAAACAGACCAGTATTCACTTATCTGTTGCCACACTTCCCAGAGGTCATTAACCTCACCTCATTGTCAGGCTGAGACCCATGGAGAATTAGATGTGCACATCTGCTTCTACTCACCAGAGAAAAGGGAAGTAAATTAGGTTCTTAATTCCTTACTTTTTCCTGCCACAAATTATGATGGTTTTTCTGTAAGTTTTCTTATTCACCCAGTTAAAACAGTGCATCATACAGAGATCCAGCAGCATTCTTTTAGTATTCAAATATATTTGAACTATGGTCTAGATTGAATCAATGCCAAATCAAAGTTAGTGTTGAGGGTAAAAAGTTCTCTTGAAGGAATTTCAGGGTCTGCTAGAACTTCTTCATTGTGCTTAAAAATTGGTAGCATACCTTTGGATAGATCTGTGCTGCAATAAAGCATAAATCTAGTAACAGAGCATCCTGCCTTCTCTAAAACAGACATCTCTAGATGAACAAATCTTTTGAACGCTTGCATTGAAGACAACCTCAGCTTCAAAGAGCAAACCACTGACCTGGGTCGGTGCAGAAAATTTGAAGGATTTACTATACAAACCTGCATAGCAGCCTTAACTAAGTACATTTGAAAACTCTTTTTTCCTGGAAGATAAAACAATTAAACATCATATGAGTAGAATCTCTATGACTGAAAATTACAGGTGTGGAACATCCCTTGTATTCTTTGTTATACAGCTGAGAAAAAGCTTGCCAGTTTTATGGTAGTGATTCCTTCCTACAGTTCTGCTGCTGACTCAAATCAAAAACGTAAAGAGCTTCTCTTGCTGCAGGAAACAAGTATAAGGTCTTACAGCCATCTGTGTCCCCTACACACCTAGGTCCTGCCATAGTTTAGTCTTACACCTGAAAATTATTTCTATTTTTATTCTTATAATACAAAAGTGGTTGCAACATTTCTATTATGGCAGCTTTCATTGTAAAATTATTTTATTCAAAATGTCTGTGGGAAATCTTTGTAACTTTTTAGGCAAAAAAAAAAAGCTTCTGTTACTATCACATTCTGCAGGATGAAGAGAGGAGGATTTTTCAACAAAATCACCTGAATTTTCAGTTTTCAAAAGAATAGACAGAAATATCTGGCTGATTTCATATACAGAAGAAAAAAGCAGAAAAGAGACCAGGGGGAAAATGGAAAAGGTTGACTGAAAAGGTAGCAGTGTTTCACTGGAAACCAAAACAGCTTGGACCACCTATTTTAATATCAACCCCAGTGGTATCCAAAATGCAAACATCTGTTGCAAACATCCCTCTTTAATTATGTCTTTGGTTATTTTTAACTAGACAAACTTATCTCAGACATTCAAATCCGTGTTAAAAACTCTTCATCTTAGATCTTTGCTCGTATCCATACGTGAAGCACACTGCAATGTCTTCCCCACTTTTAACGCACCTACAGTTATAATGATACGTCCGGATAGGGAAATCTTCCCATGTCATTCAGCAACTGGTTTCTAGTCAAGATTTTAAAAGAAAAGGCAGATGTTAAGACAAATAATGTAAAGGAATGTGGCATTAGGAAAGGGATTAAAAGATGAGCGTGGTCTTGTCTTACAATACTCCAAAATTAGTTATGAGATAAGGTAATCCCTCTGGTTTTTATACTGTTGCTGTTAGTAGCTGAGATGCACTTTATACCCATAACTGCTTGACTCCAAAAAACACTGGAGGTCAATACATGCAGTTCCTTACCTATTGTCTTTACAAAAATATCTGAAGCGGAGTAAAGTAAATTCAATGTAATTTATGACATCCCCTCAAAATGATGAGTTACCTATGTGTCTCTTTTACAATACTTGCCATTTTTATTACATCATGATGATTGTGATCCACCTATCATTGTTCCTGTAAATTCATAGATGGTATAAAATCAGGATTCCCAAAATTAGTTGTTTAAGCTTTTTGACATGAGATGTTTTCTTCATGTAGCATCTTCTCGACTATTTTCCGTTCCCTTGGGAGCTTCTTTTGTATCTGCACGTCTAAGTTGTGTCAGAGCCCTGTGACTTCCCTCTGGAGCAGTGGACAGAGGGCTAGATGAAATTAAAGACTCTTAAGCTTAAAATTTATATCCAATATGAGAAACTGTAGTACAATGACAATAGCAAACTTAGAGAGACTTCTGTTTTCTGAAAACTAAAGATGAATCAGCAGGAAGTGAAATCTCTGCTCTTGGGCACTCTCTGCAGCAGAGAGGTTTTTCTTTCTATAGTCAGCATCCCTTATCTGTTCTAATAAACTGCTGCACTTTGTTCCAACTTTTATTACCCTTTCCACTCTCATCTCCACTCTCTAACTCTTGGAAACTCTGCCAGCCTGAGCTCTATGGCTTCCCTTATCAATTTTCCATATTTCCTAACTTAAAGCTTTTGATTGTTTCCACATTTCTTTTCTTCTTATTATCTGGGGGAGGTTTATATATATATATTTATGGCTATAAATCACTGTGCAATGACTCAGAGCAAATGTGCTCTTAGACTGGAAGTGCATGTTATCTGGGAAGGGAGTATCTGATGATACAAAAACTGCAAGCAGCTACCCTAACATGAATGGCTGAGAAACTTTTGTCTGACTCATTTAAGATTACCTCGTAATCTAGTGAGCTTTACAAGAATTGTGAGTATTTAACATTGATATGCATAAATGAAGCAAGCTAGTTGCTTCCCTTCACAGGCAATCTGCATAGCTTTAAATACATATGTAAAAATAAGAATGTTATATTGGAAGTTTTCTGTTGAAAATTGGAGAATGTTCCCTACTGTGTTCTGTAACTTGAGGATATGAAAAGTTTAAATGAATTTGTATGTCAAAAGTATGTACCCAGACCAGTAGTTTTTGATCGGGAAACTCAAATAAATTAAATTCACTTCAAAAAGGCCATTTGATTTTCATCATATTCACAGAATCCAATGACTTGCAAAAGTTTTAAAGACTTGGAAAAATAGATAAATTTGGTAAAAAAAAACCACTAGGTACAAGAATCCAAAGACCAGCTTCAATAATGATGAATAGTAGCCTGTAAGAATTTCAGAAGACACAGCTGGTAATTATTTCAGACTTTATGGAAGCAATTTTTCATGTACAGACAAGCTTTTGGCAAAGCTTGCTTCTCAATAAAGTGTGTTGCACTGCAGATGCAACAGGAAAACCCAAAGTTAGATGAACATTTTGCATAGCATGAACAAGATGGAGCAAAAATTGCTATGGAATGTCAATAATGCTGTCCCAAAGAGTTATCAATGATGGAGCTTTATGAAAGATAAGAGTTTAATAGAGCAAGTCATTGTTCCTGAGTTGTGAACCAGGTATGAGGAATGGAGTCCTCCTGTTTAACAAAGCATTTAAAGACTTATTCAAAAACAAATTAAATCCTCACCTTGAATTTTAACAAGCTCTCTGTCAGATTCCTCACCAGTTCTTCACTCAAAAAACACTATAAATTCCACTAATCTCAGCAAGAGAACTCCCACTATGCCCTTAACACTATTAGTTTAAGTAGATTCTGTCTCATTATGTGCCTATTGATTGCGGAGACCTTACAAAATGTCTTACTCCATTTACTATGTTTCAACATAAATCTGTCATTTTAACTAAATTATCACCATTTAAAGCCCAATTCCATAAAGGAAGTATCTAAAACTTCTGTAAAATTAAAACACTGAAGAAGAGAACAAATTGGTTTTTTTGTCTTCCATGCAATTCCAAGTGAGTAATAACTGGAAAGCTTAACCCATTCTGTCATGCATCTCCCTCCATCTGCCTAATATACTGATCCTCTTTTGATGCAAGTCCTGAACTTCTGGAGTTTGCTGCCTGATTAGAGGTCAGCTGAAGGTGGTAATTTTGCCCAGCAGCTCCATGTGAATCATCTTGACCACAGCTTCACGTAATAACTTTTTTATCATTATATGAACAATAATGAAAGTATCTATTTTCTTCTGCGGGCAGCTACATGGGCAGTCAAAGCAATCATATTTACCATTTGACTGTAGTAATTTTGTAAGCATGCATATATGCTCTGCCATTGCAAAGGACAATTACTCTTATTTTTTCAGAAAAAGATACTGTGTTGGGTCTGTATCCAGTCGATTCTTCCATGACTGGAGAAAAGATTGCACAGCATGTGAGACCAAAATTTTGTAGTTCTTAGACAAAACTCAATCCAGGAGTCAAGTTAATCTCTGTGTTGCTGAGAACTTCATGTGGTTTAAAATATTTGTCATAGAAGAAACAAAAGCGTATGGTTTTGCTGTGAAAGAGGAGATTGGATGAAAACAGAGAAAAGCTAAATTGTAATCTGTCAAAAAGTTTAAAATATTCAATAATTTTTGTCCTACTTCTGTTATTGCCAAGATGCTCGAAGTAATTTTGTTATTTATCCCAGAGCAATTCCTTAGCTGATCCTACCAGCATTGAGGCTGATGCTCAGCTAGAGGAAAAGTTCAAATGTATAGCCACCAGAGAAATCCCTTGAGATTGGGGTTCATGTACCTCAATTACAGAATGACAGAATATGCTGAGTTGGAAGCGACCCACAAGGATCACTGGCCCTGCACAGAGCTATCCTCAAGAGTCACACCATGCCTGAGAGCATTGACCAAACGCTTCTTGAACTCTGTCAGGCTTGCTGCAGTGACCACTTCCCTGGGGAGCTGTTCCTGTGCCCAGAACCCTCTGGGTGAAAAAACCTTTTTTTAATACCCAACCTAAACCTCTCCTGACGCCGCTTCATGCCATTCCCGCATCAGCTAGATTCAAGTCCAGAACTAGCAATTGCATGCCCTAGTCTAAATTCTTACATGTCACAGACTATAAAAATTTAGCCTTATTCAAGATGCCCTTGAATAGAGACCCACAGCTTGGATTGGCTGGTTCTTTTTGTCCACATGAGCTATTCAAACTTTCATATGTGTAATTCACCAAGTAACCTACCTCCACTGTTGGTGCAAGTTTGCCAAGGTATGTCTAACACTGGGTTTTTTGCCATTTCCATGAGATGAAAAGATTTGTGGTGAACTGTTGAACCTTTTTAACCTATGCAGAGAATATCTCATAGGAATTCTGCTGCAGTGTGTTATGTGGTAACTCATCCTATTTTAATGTTCTATATTGCGTTTTCTCCCCTCTCCTTTTCTTGTCCTCTCATGCAAGTCAAACACATGCAGTGACTTCCTCAGAAAGAGATCTAAATGTCTTATGGGTATTACTGAGAGCATTCAACAGGGACATCAAGGACAAATTATTAGACAAATGTCAGAACATCAAATATCAGATATCAAATGCTTCCCTACTCTTGGAGGTACACAGCCCTTTTTGGAGCCTTTAGGAGGTCTACTGCAGAATGATGTAACCATACCGCCTTGAGGAGAAGGAATGGCTTCTAGGATATCAGAATATAGAAGGACTGGAGATTTATAGAGCTGTGTAAATAGTATAAAGAGTCTATCCTAACTCCATGGTCCCACAGTACAGAACTAAGGTCCAAGACCAAAAACAGAGATTTTTGCTCTTGTTCTCTATCAAGACCTACCTGGCAAACTGTTTCTGTCTCTACCAATGGCATTGGGTTGAGCTGCAGGCTTTGGGTGCCATTATCAAAGTTGTTTCCTTCCAGGTTTTGAGAACAAAAAAAAAAGTACATCAAACAGAAAGTGTCTTTCAGAAAATGAGATTGTAGTGGTAGGCCTGCATTTTCCTGAGGCCACCATATTTATTGTGCAATCTGAGGAAAAATAGGCATTGTGACTGCTCAGTGGACTCAGTGGTTTACAAAAACAATAGATCAGTGCAGAAGTATGACACAACAATTCTGTACATATACAGCACATGTTGCATTTCCCGCTCATAATGGATTAATTATACTCACATAGAAAAGCAGTATTAATGCTTGTGCATCACAGGCAGTCTGTGTGCATATGGTCAATCTGGTGCTTGGAAATGTACTCTGCCTTTGAAAAATGTCTTCTACATATGTACATCAGTAATATGATGGGAGAGATATAATGAGTAGCAAGGAAGCTAAAGAATATAATTGAGTAGATGACACTACAGGAACCTAACTTGTCACCGAGTCCCCAAAATTATATCCAAGAAGTGAATTTTTCTGGCTGATTAAAGTGTGCTTACAGTCTTCATGTGGCCTGCTTTTTGTAGGCTGCCTATAGTTATCACTTAAAGAACAAACAGCTTGGTACAGTGAGTAAAGTACAGGGCAGATTTATGACATTATAATTTCTACTCTTAAAAAACCCAAAACTCTCTTTCCTTTGAGTTATATTGGTAGGATAGGAAGACATGATCATCTTTGTTTCAGGGAACTCCCCTTTTTTGCCATGCTTCCTGAAACCAAACATAAATAACATGGGACAGTCCAGAAAATTCACATAATTGCAGTGACAATAGAAAGCCAGCCTGGAAAAGCTGAAGGCAAGAGAGACCTCTCTCTGCATCACTGTATTCAAACAAAAAACACTGTCCTCCTCCTCCTCCTAACATGTCTCCAAACCAAGGAACTGTAGGCATTTCTGTGGTATTGTCATCTGAAATGAGCCTAGAAAACTGGGTTTCTTTAGCCAACATGCTCAACTGGAGACTGCTTTCCTCTGCACTACCGGGTCCCAGAGTCAAGAGGAAAAGGAATGGCATATGTGTTTACATTCACAGAGGCTCAAATATCTTACTGATTTGACATGCATATGGATTGCACATTACCCCAGTTATATTTTTCTTTTACAGATATGGATTTTTCAAACTCCTGTATTATATGTACACTGAATTTTAATAGGTTTTAGATACATTGTATCAGCTGGCTACAAGAGTATTACCTATTTTTTACTTACATGTCATTTATAGATCAATGTGTCAGGTGATTTCAGGGGGAAATGTCTCTTGAAGTATTACAAAATAGAATTTAACTATGAGTTCACTCTGGCTGGAAGCACAGTTGTTGCAGTCAGATTTTGGTGCACAATACTCGCTGTAACACTCTGTAAAAAGTTCCCATTAGAAAATCAAATGTTTTTCTTTATGGAATCTCAGTCCTCACTACCTTGCTGGTAACCAGCTTGCAGACCTCTGTCTAGCAGGGCATGCTCATCACCAGCATCCTGTGTGTTACAGCCAGGCTGTGTGAACTCTTTAGCATACATAGGAAAGCTGCCTATGGAGGGTTTGTCATGCCAGTCTCTATTTCTGCTGCAATTACCAGCCTAGTGACTGGATCATCAAAAGCCTTTACATGCTTCCTGTCCCCCACTTCCACACAGTAGAAACATCTGCAACTTGGCAGAGAGATAAGGATTTAAATGCTGTGTTACAAAGGGCAATATCTACTTCCAAGAAGTAGTGGCTTTGGGACAGAAGAAGCTGGAAGTGACAGACATTATACTCAAGCACAGGATATCAGATAGTCCTTGTTCTAATAAATACTGGAAGGAATCTATATAACAGAGTACTCTGCTCAAAAGTATGAGCCCAAAATTACATGTAGATTTTAAAAAATTACTGGGAAATTATTATTTCAAAATGGGCAGTTTTAGTGCTGGACTTGGTAGTGCAAGTTAACACTGAACTTGATGACCTTAGATGTCTTTTCTGACCTAAGCATCTTCATAATTCTAAGAAGGTTTCCACATTGCTTCTCTTGGTAGATTGTTCAAATAGTGATCAACTTTGCTATAATGTTCTTCACAGTTACTGAGGACAATGCTAGAAAGATCTTTATCATCTTGTTTTTTATGTTTATCAAACTAATCTCTCTAAATACAGGAAAATAGTGATTGCCACTTCTGCCTTTTGAGTCTTACCATTCCTTTATTATTTTAGAGGTTTTTTCATCCTTCAAATCTTTCTCTTCCTTCTCTTTGGTCCTATAAGCCATTGCTTGTTTTTTTGTTTGTTTTTTCTTTCTGAAATCCTGATTCCTGTAGCCAAAGCCAGAACTGTACACTGTGTAAAGCATTTGTATAGTTGTTCTATATTTTCCAGTATGCATTTAACCACTGTTGATCAGTGGAAGAGCACTGGACTATGTGAGTCCTTGTCTGAATCAAAGCAACTATTTTTATTTTCTCTTGAATTCTCAACAATTTTGTGCACATCAAACCTACTAAATTACAATGTCTTCTTTTAATTTCCCTTACTTCTGGTTGTGGCAGGTGGATTTATACTCACATTTCTGTCCAAATCATTTTATTAACAATTTATTGTCATAGCTGTCCTCTTTCCTACAGGAACTACAAAGCAATACAGAAAGTTTAGGTTGCTTTCAACAAATGTTTAAACCCATTTCATGTGGTTTAAAGTTTTCAGTGGTATGAACTTGCAAATTTTCCTATGCAAGCGAAAATCATTCAAATGACCCGTGAATGAGAGGGACTATGTAAATCTGAATCATCAGAATCTTTTAGGCATTCTACACTTCACTAGGGGGTGGGGAAGTTCATTACTGCCTTCAGTACATTTATGCCAAAGGTATAATCCCTCCCTCATCTAAGAATCACCCTCTTGAAAGCTAGCTGATCTTGTTTAGTATTCTAATTTGCCCTTTGTTTGGCAAAACATTTTGAGCTCTCACAATGACTCTCAACAGACCTATTTACTTCTGACTCAAGAACTCACAAACATACCATTTGAAACACAGAACCTTTTTCTGCATATCCCATTGTTAAAAGCAGATCTGATCAGTGGTCAGCCTTGTGATGCTTTATGAAGGGCCTGGATTTGCAATTTTTACAAGAAAATCTCAGAATGAGATAGGTCTTTTGGATGTTCCTTGTTCTATGTCTGTACCATTTTACTTTGGGTTTCAAATGGGATATTTGAGCACTAAGTTAAAGCAGCAGGCTGGTTTGTATTGCTTTTGTTTCACCTCTTTTCCCTTTAATTTCTGGGTGAACCAACATTTATACTCTAAGTGTGTCACCATTGCTAGAGATGCCTTTTACAGCCATGACAGGTATGAAAGGTAAAGGAAGGAGCAGTGTACTTCTCCTTTCCACAGGGTTTTCCACAATTGTTTCAGTTTCCCAGTCTGGAATTCAAACACCTGTCAAGGAACCTAGACCCAAAATTAATTCTTCCTGCAACCTGTGGAGACAGAAGACATCTGCTAAGATGGTGCCCTAACAGCCAGGCTGTGCTCTCTGCCTTAAAGATTCTCCATCCTTCTTACTGAAGCTGTGTCATGTCACAGAAAAAATTCATGATTCATTGGCCTGAGTGGTCTGGCCCCTGTATGAGGATATGGCACTATTTCTTTTTCCAGATGCCCTTTAGAAGAAACGGGCTGCAATACATGGTGCAGGAGTATCTTGTCCTGGTGGCTGGCAAGTGTGCAGTTTTTTCTGCACAAGACCAACAAAGGACCAAAGTGAAGGAGAGTCTGGATTTAATTCATAACTTGATTAATAATTTCTTAATTATGATCAGCTGTGGAGTTGAACAAAACCTTTGGATATTTGAAATGGGCCAGACTGGGCCAGAGAGATCTAAGGCAATGTGGATTTTTTTTTTCATTTCCCCGGTTTTGGACTCTGGATCACCAAATTCTCACTTCAAGAACTAGGGGCCAGGGTTTGAACTACTTTGTTTGTCCTAAAGATTAGTTGAATTTATGTGCCTAAATCCAGGAGAACAGCTCAGCAAGTTTCATGTCTCATATACCAGTGAAAGTTAATAGGACAAGGCTCAAGATTAGAGAATACTTGAATGCATGCAGTAATCACAGCTGATAGCACTTCAGGGAATTGCAAGAAGGCAGCAAGTGTGACTCACAGCAGTGGGCCACTAGGCAGGCGGAAAGATGTGAGAGGAAAGGCATTTTGGAATCACAGTCTTGTCACTTTGAATTTTGTTATTTCCCTTCACTAAATTAGTATTAATGTGCTTCTTTCATGATTTTTCTGACTCATTTTTCTTGTATGTTTTTATTTCAGATTTTATCTGTGTCATATTCCATCTTTCATGCTCCTTTTTTCTCTTTTCTAATTTGCATTAGTTTGTCTAGCAGTATAACAACTGCCTTTTATTAGCATATGTTGGGGTTTTTTCTTTCTTAGAAAGCTGTATAATGGGCTTCTAAATTTCCATTTTTAAAGCCTGCAATATTTCTAACAGTGCTAACTACAACTCACCAGCAAAATGTCTTAGCAGCTCTGGAACACTGTCAAGAGATCTGCTTCCATAGACTGGGTTATGATTTAGTTCCACAGAATTTATAAACTTTTAAAGCTCTGAATGTGTTCAACATTTCATTCTTTTTGGAGGAAAATGAACAGATTTAGCCCATTCCTTGGACAAATTACAGTAATATATTGCTGTAAAGTGCAAAGGCATCAAAAGCTTTTACAAGCACATTTGGTCTTGCCAATATCATTAAAATAATATCACTCAATTTGACTGCAAGCATACAGATTCCAGTGACAAAAATGAAAACAAAGCCCATTAGGAGCCTTACAGCACCAAAAATCTAGCACTGGGTATAATTTACACCATCAGTGTTTGCCTGTGACCTAAGGTTTGTGCTGGCCCAGTGGTGTGTATTATGTGAGTGAAGTGCTCCATCTGCTGCGTGCCAGGCACTCCATCACTGCTTACACCACTTGGTGATAAGTGTGCACACACCCCTCAGGGCTCCTGCACTCTTTATTAGCCACATTTGCAAGCACAAAAACTGCCAGTGCTCAGAGTCACCTGGAGTTCAGCCAAAACAAAAAACCAACAACAACCAAAAATCAAAACAAATCAAAACAAAACAAAACAAAAAGAGGCATAGATGATCAGGTTTCTTGTCTTGTGTAGGCAGTTCCTGAAATGCTTTGCGGTTAGCAAACGTGCACTTGGAAGCATCATCTACAGAGATAGGTGACAGAGATATTTTAGCATTATCTATTCAAATATTATGTCAGTGTGCAGTGATTTGAACATGTTTAATTATTTTCCCACTAGATGCCATTGCATCGTCCAGTACACCAGGTGTGCAGCAACCCAAAATTCAATTAGTACTAGAGCTCCACAGAAGTTAGGAGGCTGCATCCCTAATTAATTTTCTTTATTTTTTTTTTTATAGTTCTCTGCATTTAATCTAACATATATTTCATGGTAGATCACTTGTCTTGGTTTAATCTGAGATTCTTGTTTCTACATTAGCAATTTCTGAGCTAGCAACTTCTTCCTTTGTCACAGCAGGTTCTGCTACATTTTCCCCTCTGGACTAGCTTTGGTTAACATGCAAACATGCTCATTTGGTCTAGATAGAAGAAGGAAATTCTTTCCTCTTTGAAGTATAAACTGTTTTTCCCATTTGAAAAAAACCTCAAACTACTATCTCTCCAAATAAATATATAACTGCAGTACCAAACACTTAAGCAAATTGTTGTTTCCATTGAAGTTAAAACTGTGTTAAAATAACAGTATTTCATACTGGAAATAAAAGACGCATTTTGTGTTTTGTGGTCATATTGAGGCTTGGGAAATATGACCTACTTAATAAGGCTAGAACAGGCAAATACCATCTGGTTATTCCAGATTTCTAAGGTTTTTTGTTTGTTAAATATGAGGTGGTGCCTAAAACATGCTGAGAAAGTAGCTGACCCTGCTGAAAACTCACTTTTCTAGCTTATGAGAAAGAACTGTGACTTTGAAAATAATTTTATTTTTTTCATGAGTCTAGGTAAAATAGAGTTTATGTTTGGAAAGCCATTGCTGTGGCTATACTTATGTTTGTTGCCTAGTTTTAAACTAAAGGGAGAGAGACTTAGATTAGATGTTAGGAAGAAATTCCCTCAGAGGGTAATGAAGCTGGAACTAGAATAGGTTGCCCAAGGAGGCTGTGGATGCCCCATCCTTGGAAAAGTTCAAGGCCAGGTTGGATGGAACTGTGAGTAACTTGCTCTAGTGGGGGTAGCATCCCTGTCCATTATGGGTGGGGGAAAAGGGCAGAGGGTGTACGGAGAGTGAAGGGCAAGGGGAGGTAGCAGGGAGGAGTGGTTGAAATAAATTATCTCTAAGGTCCCTTCCAACCCAAGCCTTTCCACAATTCCATGATTTTGTGATTTCCTTTTGGGTTTTTTATTTTTCCTTTGATTTTCCTTTCCATAAAAAACAGATCTCTCATAAGTTATTTGTCTTTTGAGAACTTAGAGGGATCAGAAATGCACAGGATATCAGATAATTTCCACGACAGAAGATCTGCTTACAACTCAGAGTTTGGTATGGCTCGTCAGAGACTTGCAAGAATGGATTTGGTAGAACTGACCTAGTGGCCAAAGGGTTCTTGCTGGGCTTGTCACAGGATTGACATGAGAGGTTTAAGGCTACCTGTGTAACACAAACTCCTCAGTCTGAATGCTGAGGACAGAGGAGCTAGCCAAGTTTTGAATGTCTTTGACAAGGAACATGGTTGCAGAGATCCGTGATGAGTTGTCCCCTAAGAGATCCCAAGTGTTCAACTCGTGTTTCATACACAGCCAATCAGCTGTATAAAGAAGGAAATACAGAGCATCCTGGCTGGAAATCTAGGACTCTCACTTTTCTGCCACACCACAGATTGCACTTCATCCCCTCTCTCCCTCATCCAGACGTTACCAGCTTCCAACAGCCTTGAACTCCTCTCCCATTATCTGTACATCCCAAGAGTCTGCAAGCTGTCACTTCCAAATGGTTTAGCAGGATAACCAGCAGGCTTCTTCATGACCACCAGAGAGTTTGTGTGGGCAGCCAGCTGGTCTTTCTTTCTAGTCTGGTCTAGCCTTCCTAGGCTTCAAAAAAGGATTGGAATTTAAGAAGAGTTGCTTTGCAATACAGGAAATATTTGTACATTATTTATCCATCCTAAAAGGGATTTTCCCTCTACATACTATGCTTTTAGATTCAATAGCAGGATCAAAACAGCTGTATTGATTCTTGATACTGGCAAATAAATTGTTCTGGGGCTGCATGAGACCCAGAAGATATCACACTATAGTGAATTCATCACAGTGAAACAACTTGTTGGAAATTCCTCTGAGCTTTTCTTGGAGAGCAGCAGTTCAAACTTGAAGGAAACATGGGCTACATCTTAGCAGAAACACAGATTTTAATAATTTGACTAAAGGACTCCTGGATCATTATGATCTACTCAGTGAACCACTAACAGCCCAGGACTACCAGTCATGATGTGTTTGCTGTTTCTTGAATTCCTAAATTATTTAGAGAACAAGAGCTGAAATCTAGATCTCATATCCCAGGTATTAATCTCATATTTATATAAACTACATGGTCCTCTTGAGGGTCCTTCCCCTAAGTTAGCATGACCCAGCAGGCATTCTTGTCCCCTCATAAAATTTTAGCTTGAATCAGATTCCTACTCGGAGGAAAATATTTTCTAAAAAACAAACACTACAAATAAAATAGTGGTAACTAAGCAAAACTAAATAAATAACCTGCAAGCTATCAGGCACCAAAGTGTCTGTAAGTATACTGTTGTGCCTGTCCTGCAGGGAACACAGGATGGTTGTGAGCTGATTGTTGCGAAGACATAAATTTATCACAAAAAAAGATTTGTAGGAAAAATAACAGTCCACTAATTCAACTGGGGGGATTGGGGGGACAAAACAAGGCAGAGAAGAATTTGGATACGCAAGCTTTCCTTCAGATTTGGACATCTTTTCTCTGTTTCAGTAGAATTTCATCATACCCAGTAAGTATCCCCAGGGAGAGCCTGGGGTAAAAATCTGAGAACCACAGTCCCCACACTGAACATTTCCTGAAGTTGACTGGGTTTGATCATGACACTATTAAAGTTGAACAGCCACACGACATGTGAATGGAACTAATTCTCACCTTGTGAGGTGGTGGTACAGCTGTATCCTTCACTTTACAGTAGAGATATCTGTCCTTAGTGGATATTTAAGCTTCAGATAAAATCTTCGGGTGGCAAAGAATCACCCAACATCACATGCTTCAGAGAGAGGGAAATCTGGGCACACTGCACTGAAAACCATGCATCCATACTGGAAGGAAGGTGTCCCACCACACCTTTGACAAGCTGTATTTTTAATACAGGTTCACTTTATGATGAAGAAATTCAGAAGTCTTCTATAATCAGAGTGACTGGGAATGTGTCTACTGAGACAGCACACAACTGGATGGAAGTTAATATTATTGGTACTGTTTGTCTACTTTGATTGCTTGGAAGGGGTGAAATGGAGAGAGAGTACAAGTGTGAGATTAAAAAAAACCTGCTTAACAGTCACAAGAAGGCTTCTGAAGAGCAGTGAGTGTGATTCAATTTAACACCTAAGGTTATGTTTCCACATTTAGATATCCATGTGTGATTCAAGTACCTAAACTCACATCACGATCTACAGATAAATGATCAAGAGCATTTAACAGTTAGCAGGGAGAAATTCAGTTGACCAGCTACTGGGAATCATCCTGAGATAAGATCCTGCTCAATGCGTTCAGGAAAATATGGGGTTTGTTGATAGTGATAAAAAGCTGGTCCCTGCTTACATAATACCTTCAGGAACCAGACCTCACAGCAGTACAAATGCAATAATAATCACCATTCCTGAGAAAATACAAAGTGTGCTCCTCGTCTCTCCCTTACTGACAAAAATGCCATGACAGGATCAGAAAATGTTACACGGTCTTTGCTACAGGCATCTGAAAAGTTGGCAATATTCCCAGAAAACAGGGATACTCTGGGCAGAGACAGCATTGCATGGCCATGTGTGCCGTGGAGCAGAGGGTCCCAAGGGATGCTCTTGAGGCAAGAGGCTCTGCTCAGCCTGGAAGGCCAGCCCCTATCTGAAGTAGCATAAGGCGTTGAACCTGCTACACATCCCGTAGAAATCAATGATAATCCTTTAACTTTCATGGGTCTGATATGCCATTGCTGTCATTGCCCTGTTCCTACACACTTCATCCTGCCTCCTCCCTGCCTCAGCTGCATCCACCCACTGATGCCTCCCAGGAAAAACAAGGTTGCATGAATTTGCAGGCTCAAGCTTTGTGCAAGGAACTTAGATATTTAATATGCAGCTTGCAGTCATTGCTCCCAGCCTCTATAGCCATCTGGAGAAAAGTTTTGAAGCTCACTGACATGCTGGAGAAGTGGACCTGATTGAGAAATGATGTTCAACAGCTGCCAAAGGGGAGGGGGATTGGAGCTGAAAGTTTTCACCGATGGCTCCAGCATTGCCCCACAGTGCTACTAACAAGTAAATATATGTCAGAACCTACTGATCGTGCCCAGTTTGCATTTTATAAATTAAAATGTATCAGCTGTTTCTTAACATTTTATTTTCAGTCTTCTTTTGGTCATAATTTGGCCTAAGGACTACATCTGTGATGAATTCCTTGTAACAGGACCTTGCCATTTGGGCTACAGTTGTCATCAAAATATTCTAGTGTGCTCACACAGGCTGAGAGAAGTATATTTTTAAAATATTCCATCACTCAAAAATTATTTTTTAAAAATCACCATTTCTTATTGAGTTGAAAAATAGTCTGTATTGAAATTCAGTTTTCTGCCTTGCTCTGATTTGAAATGTTTATGTGTCTGGGTGTATATATATAAACATAAGCACAGCAGGGATATGTATAGACAGTAAATAAACCCATGTAATGTAGTTTTCCAAAATGCAATTTCTCCTCAATTTTAATATTACATAGCAGCTTGAAGACAACTCCAAGTGTTTGTTTTGAAGCGTTATTTTCTCAAATCTGATTCTTATTTGCATTTAGAGATCAAGGCTTTCATCAAGCTGTGTGCTCGGTGCTACAAAAGGTGGCAATTCAGGTGCAAGGTCCTGGAGAGAGATTTTCATTTCACATGGAAAGGTCCCACTTGAACACCCCTGTGCCTTTCACAGCCCAACACCAGGCCATGTGCTTATCAGTTTGCCCAAGCTGCTGAGAATGGTGGCCACCAAGGCCAGCACCTCAGGAAGAGCTCCACTTCTAGGAGCTGCAGCTGAGGTCTGCTTCAGATGAGCTGCAGGAGGGACAGGGAAGCTGTATTAAATGGAGGTGGTCATCACTACTGAGCTAATGGATTTGAGGAGGGCTGTCCCTGTGGAAAATGGACAACCAGGGCTGTCAAGAGATCAAAGGAGAGTATTAAAGCCAAACAAGGATGGTTGTGACATTATTGTCTAACAGACTACAGGCCAAAGCCACCCACTGTGCTGTCCCTGTTGGCTGTGGTCACACTGACACAAGCTTGGGAGCTGTGGTCAGTGCAAATGCAGGAGTGAGGCTGTTGCTTTGCCTTTGTACAGAAGGGCAAGCACACTGTTTTCCAGCTTTCTTATGATTCCCTCCCACCTCAACATGTGTTTTTCCTGAGTATTTGAGCCACAGGAGATCTAAAAAGTCCATAAACTTTCTCAGTCTCCTTCTTCCTTATGTCTGTCTCCACTGGGGAAAGGCAGGGTGTGAGGCTGAGTGGGAGTCTGGCTGCCAACCAGGGCCATTCACCACACACCAGAGTGGAGGCTCCAGAACTTTGATTGACTGCTCCCTAGACAACAATAGGATTTCAGGTGTCACCACTCCTGCTCTAAGCATAAACAAGCAAGTCAGCCAGCAAATATTAGCTTTTGCTTTTCTAAGTGCTTCTTCAGTGCAGTGTCACTTCTATTCATCTGTGGAGACCTATAATGAAGTGTCAAGGCAAACACAGCACGGGGGTGGTGACTGCTTACCACAATGCCTGTGCAGAATAAGGAGGATGAGTTCAGACTGGCAGCAAATTAATAGAAGGTGGGAATTGTGCCTATTTGTTTTTCTTCAGATAATAGATGTTCCTGTACCAGTGACAGCAGTGGAATGGGATGCATCATCCCATTGCTCCAGGGTAGGTTTACACTGCCAGGTAGCTCTGTGATGTCTGTGCTAGCTCTTCACAAACTATTTCAGAGCTCTTGAGCTGTGACTACAAGGCTAGCAGGATAGATTAGTCCATGGAGCTCCTACACTTGCTTGCAAACATCTTTGCCCTGTCTTTATTGCATATTTTTCTTAAGGCTTCATTCTATTAGTGATTTTCACAGGAAAGTCAGTCCCCACAAAAGCACAAGTGGGAAGGAAAAGACAAGAAGATCTAACTCCAGGGCACTTTTTAGTAAGTGACACCAGAAACCCTTTTCTGAGGAAGCAAATTTCTGTTTCAAAAATCCATGGCAGAAGAGACCTATTTGTCTCTTCCAGTCCCCATTCACTCTACTAATCATTCCACAGCATGTTTCACCCTTGGCAGCTTTGACAGTTTTGCTGCTCTCATATGCTGGCATGCACAGTAGTCCATAGGTAATAATCTCCCATTATCCAAGGAATCATGTCATGGCCAGGGACTCAGGGTAGCACAGCCTCAGTTCTGTGCCAGAGGGGAGTGGTGGGTGTAGCAGAGGGAGGTGATGAAGGGTATTGCCTGTTGTCAGGGGTTTCCAGGGTGAGCAGTAGTGTTCCTTTCCTTGGGCAGTGTCATTGGTATTGCTGCTGTTACTCTTCCTTTTCTTAGATCATTGCTGTTTCCAGTAAATTGTTCTTATCTTAACCCATGATCTTCACCTTTTGTGTCTCCAATTCTTCTCTCCAGTCGCTCTCAGGGGAAGGGGGGAGAAAAGCAGGGGGAGCAAGACAGCAATTCCATGGTTTGGAGAGTCTTGGTGGTGGCACTGAATTGGGAAGCACCATTCTCAAACCACACAACCTTTCTAAAGGTGAAAGAAATAGATATAGAAAGAACTGACAGCCACCTCAGAAATACTCATCTGAGACACGGAAAGCTCAGAGTTTTGCTCTTTTGCCATCTTCAGCTCCTCACCTAAGACGTGTCAGCCCTTTCCCTTGGTTTATGCTGAGGTTCAAACATGCTCAGTCCTTTTCTGTCTTCACTGATAGTTTTACTGCCTGCAAGCAGTCACAGCTGATAATATTCAAACAACGGATTTTTCTTGGTTTCTCACTGACCCAGTGAACAGTTGACATTTTGAAACACGACATTTTTGTTATATCTCCTGGTGGAGGAATTAGGTGGTATCTACACCTTCAGGGCCTCCGTTTAGGTGTATCAGGCTCAGGTCTGCGTCATGTGGGGGTCAGAGACCAGGCATCCTGCTGCTGTTCTCTTAGAGATCTATCCTAGCACTGAAACTGCTTCAGAGAGCACATCACCACGACTTCAGGATTCCTGCTCAAATCTGAGGTTTTTAAAAGAATAAAATCCTGACCAAGGGTCTGTCCTGTGCACTTCCACCTTTCTGGCTTTTAATAATTCTTAGCAGTTGGGAATTGATTTGGAAAACCTGACAGCAGATAAAATTGCTTAGTTGGAGGAATTCTCAGCTTCGGCTTCAATTTTTTGATCAAGCTCTCATTTATCCTCATAGTCTCTGAAGTCACTGATTCTTTGAACCTGGCTGCTATTCCACATAAGCAGTGTTTTATGTATAATCAACTTCTTTATTACATAACAACCAGTAACATCTGAAAGCTTTAAACGTATTCTAACATTTTAATGATAGCAAGGAAAGATTTATGGGCAGAGTAAATATATTTTATTGGCCCGATGATGTAGTTGGAAAAATGCAGACTTGCTTTTGGGCACCCAAATCTTTTTCTGAATATGAAACAGAAGCTGCAAAATTGTGTCTTAATGTTTGCCATTTCTTTTGGTTCTGAAGCAGATCATGGATGTCTGAAGTCTTGCCTGGTTTCCCAGTAGTGCAAGCAGACAAAGTATTAAGTCCCTGCACATTTTAATTTGATTATACCCTTAGATCATCATGGTTATATTACACAACTATTTTAGAATATTATCAAATTCATTATAAACTGAAATAGCCATATGCTTGATGACCTTGCCTTTGAATTGTCATATTACATTGCCTTGTTTATAAGTAATACCTTACCTCAAAAGCCTTTCTAACCAGCCTCTGTAGATACATAATATTTGATGTTATTGTCTAAGTTGTATTTCTCTTTTTAAACCCATAAAAAATGTTTTCTTGCTTTTAGGTTTCCTCCATGAAATTTTGTCCTTAAAGAGAAGGAAAACACACCATCTGCGGCATAATTTGTAGCTGCTTATTTGAGGCAGACTGTTCAGAAGGAAGTAAATCTTTCCACATTTTAGAAAGCTTGTGAGGGAAGGAATTTATCCACATTTAGCAGACACTGGGGTAAGTACATTCTTCTGGAAGCCGCAGGTTTGGGGGGCAATAAATCCTTCCATTTCTATTAGACAGGAGGCAATAAATCCTTTGATCTCTATCACACTCAATGATTTTACTCCACTCAGAATGTACATTTTATTGAGGTACTGTCTTCATTTTCCCATTTTCCTGGGATTAATTTATCCTCCTTTTCTAGGTTACTGCCCCTTTTTTTAATTAATTGGTTGTACTTCTCAACTGTTCACTATAAGGGCATGGCATTCAGTTACATTATGTGTTAAGAGAGAAAATACCTTTTTTTTCTACTTTCATCATCTGGGTGAAAGACCCTGAAGTTGCACCAGTGTATTCCCTTTCTTAAGAGTACCAAAGTATTTTCTTTTTTAAATAGGCAGGCATCCTTAAGCTTTTTGAAAGGTTTTTCTTGAAGAGCTTTTTATATTTTTGGCCAATTTAAAATCTGGCACTTTCTCTTACATCTAACTATGAGTATTAGTAGGCTTCGTGTTGGCCTGAGAAAGACTAGAAATCTAAAACTTTAGGTTGAAAATTTGGAGGAACAGGTTTTCCATATCAATACAGCACTATTTTTATCTGCATCTAGGATTATTATGCCAGTAAACAAATGTAACTGACAAATTTTATCAGCACAGCATGTCTCAAATGCTCAGAAGTTACCTAATTTTTCTCATTCTTCCCCTGCCTTTGGTTTTTTTATTAAAAATGAAACTATTTTCTAAAATCCCTTTAAAACAGAATCAACCCACTCCGAAATATCCTTTAAAACTCCATCCATGAGAGGCCAGTTGGGGAAGAGGATTTTCGCATGAAATCTGCACCTTCTGGCGTGCAAGTGGAGAAGGTACCCGGGGGGTTTTTTGCCTTCCCAAGTGTATTTCTATCAAACAGTGACACCCGGTGGTCAGTCAGGCTGAGGCATTAATCCTTCCAGCCGCAGTGCCTGCCTCTGCCCTTGGGATGGGGCAGGAAGGGGGAGGGTTTCTGGGAGCCAGGTGCCTAATTAGCAATGACGGGGACTGAGCAGCAAGTGAAACAAGCACACGGTCTGATATATAAAGCATAAATACACCCAGAGATCCATCTTACATATTTTTTTTCTTCTGGTGTTTAATGGGATCATATTAGACTGGAGATGCTTATCTTGTTCCCCTAAGGATAGGAAATAATTTAAATTTTGCTTATAAATATGTCAAGTATTCCCTTCTGTCACTGCATTCTTGTACAGCTGGTAAGATGGGGATAGTTTCCAAAAACTGCTCTACAGGGTGAAACAGTGTTGTCAGACTTTACAAACCATCTGGAACAGCAAGCTGCTTTTCATGCCCTGAAATTCCCAAGCCCTGCTCTTTTACACCATATGTAAAATTGATATCTTCCTATAAAAGTATAAGAGTTAACTTATGAAATTATTATAAGAAATTCCAGACTTTTGATTAAGTTTCTTATCTTACCAAGGTGGAAGGCATGTTTCACACACGACTTACAGCACCAAATACCTTGCAGCAGCCGCAGCAATTCCTCAGCAGTGCCAGTCTCCAGCTCCTCAGGCTCTTCCCTGCCCTTCAGTGCCCTGGCACATGACACTAGCCAACAACAATTCTACAAATTAAACTTTGGGTCCAGTTTACTATCTTGTCTAGAAAAAAAATGAGAGAGAGACAGAGACATTTCATGACCTTTGCCAGAAAACTTTCTCTAAAGAGCTTGGAGGAGGTAGGACAAATCCAATACATCCATGACTCCTTTATGATTAGGTTGTTGATGACAAAAGTGCCTTTCAAGTACAGCCAGGAAGCAGACTAGTGAGAGGTAGAAGCAGGACTGGTGGGGTTTAGCATGAGCTCTGCTCACACAGACAACGGATTGTTCACTGAAAATAGACCCTGTTCCCTGGTCCATTCATTCTTCTCCCAAGCTCTGTTTTTATTCCATGTGCTAGAAAAAGGTTGAGAATATCCCGTTTTCTGGTTTCATCAACAAGAAGAGGTAGCATTCTGTTAAGTCAGATTTACCCTATTAGCTCTGTCCCTTCCTTCCTTTATATCCCTAAATGAATGGCAAGACCAAGTGTGGGTGTAAAACTTCTTTGCTAGTGTGAAAGATCTACCATTTTCTTATCAATTCTTTTCTGATTTTCTAAATCAGAGTTGTGAAATGGAATAAAAGATGAGAAGTTAGCTGAAATATATATACGTATGTATGTGTATGTATGTATATCTGTATCTAACAGAATATTTCTGATTTTCCTCATAGTCAAGATTTTGAAACATACTGTTATATTCAAAAGAAACTCCAATATGCTATGCAGATAAATGCATAGTAAGACACTCAGCCATAAATACTTCATAATGATGCCAGGCAATTCCATGTTACTGTAACAAAGATATGCTTATAGCATCTGAATGGATTTCACTGATTTAGAGAACTTTCATGCAAGGTAAAATCAATATTAAGAGTTTTTTCATTAAACTTAAGGAAAGAAGGAGGGCCGCTTGCCCTTAGTACTGTTTGTAAATATTTTCTTTAAGTCTTTCTGACCTGCATATGTTAAAATCATGTTATGGCAATAACAAAAGCCAGATACTCACAACTGATTGTCAGTCCACACTTGAGCTTAGTTCCTGAGGGAATAATTTGCAGCATGATATCACCAGGGTAAATGAGGTAGCTTCTAAAACGACTTTCAAATAAAGTGCAGGAGCTGGTTGGACCCTTGCTCTGAGGTCCAAATTTCCATCTAAAGTAAAACATCAAGTCGATAAGAGGCTGGTTATATCTGCAACCAGAAGAAAAGGAATGCTGATGAATATTACAGTAATTTCACGATTATAAGCCGCACCATTTTGACTAAAATTTTGGCCCGAACCCAAAGTGCGGCTTATAATCAGGTGCGGCTTATATATGGACAAAGAACAAAAAGTTGCTGTTTTAGTTTGGAGGACAGGTGTCTGCTGAGAAAGGCAGGAACTTCTCTGTTTGAAATGGAGAATGTAAACCCCCTCTCTCCAAATCATTATAATTTGGAAATCAAGGGGCTTTCAGGCAAAAATATGGAAATTAGGAATAACAGTTCTTTTCTAGGGAAATTAAAATAGAAATACAGTACTACAAAGAAACAAACTCCAAACCCTGACAAAGTCAGAGTACAACCTGACACCCTGTCAGGCAGGGTGTTGGTAGCAGTCCCATTAAATGGTGGCTGCATTTTCCTGCAGTGACAGATGTGGTTCAGTTGAAGCAGTGCTCCTGTAGAAGGTGCAGTTTCCCTCTGGAGGTCCAGTGGTGATGTGGAGAAATCTGGTTTTCCTCTGGAGTCCAGTGGAGAAAGGGGCTACCTTAGTGTCCCAAAACCTCTGTTTTTATCTTGGTAAGAAATGTTGGGCTCTTCCCCCTGGCTGGAGCAACTTTCAATGGGATGCAGTAATTTTATCAGTCACACAGTGGGACTCAATGGGCCATTAGCAGAAAATGACTCACTGGATGAAGGATGGGGTGTGAAAAGATAAAGAACAATGTCCAACCTGGTTTCAATGGATGACCCATTAGCAGATTATCTGCCATGGAGATAAGGATCACTGTACCCACCCTTAACAGATGGTGGTAGAACAGATACCTTTTATCACACTCTGTATTGTAACATGCGGCTTATAATCAGGTGCGGCTTATATATAGACAAAAAACCAAAAAGTTGCTGAAACCCAGAAGTGCGGCTTATACTCAGTGCGGTTTATAATCGTGAAATTACTGTAGTTCGATTGTGTGACATCATTGTGGTCTTGATTTTATGATAGTAACACTTCTGCATGGAAATGCATTGCTTTCAGGGAAAACTAGAATACATATCTGTCATTCTTGGTTTACTGTTTTTCTGTTCTTTGCTACTTTTCAGCATCCTTTTCTTCCTTATTCCTTCCCTTTTTTCCTACTGCCAGATCTGTTTGTCCTGTTAGCCTCTATACTCTGAATCTGGCTTCCCTCAGTTTCTCTCTCTCCTTCTTCTAATCCTCCCTTCAGTCCTTCCCCATTGTATAACTTGTTATATCTGTCTTCCAAGGACTAAGTAATGCTTCATCCTTATTTCATCTTTTTTTTCTAAATCCTATCAGGCTACTAGCTATTCATTTTTTTTTGAGTGTCCCATTATAGCCTCTGAGTTTATAAACTCTAGTTAGTAGCTTTGTTAATGCCCAGTATAACTTTTTTGCCTTTACTTCTTTCCCAACAGCTGAAGAAGGAAAGGTTCTTGCAAGTAGACTGAGCATCTATTCAGTCATGTCTGAAAAAAGAGCATAAAAAAACAATTAAATATCTACAGTTACAGAAATTTTTTGAGCCCTTATATACGAATGTGCATGCAAATATTGCTGTTCCAACCAGGTTAATTTTTATTTTTCTTCATTAATTTTCTGCCCTTTGTCTCATTTCTATTGTCATTCAGTGTTAACTAGTTGGCTGAAATGTTTTGTGTAATTGGACTAAGCAACCACGTTGATAATAAGACAGAGCCCTAAAGGTCCCAAATTCTGTAGCCTCAAAATACTTGCAAATTTTCCTTGTTGCCAAATGCTGCCCCTGGCAGAGAAAATTCATTTTGTGCTCCATTAGGTTCTGCTGTCTTCAGTTTTCTCTGTCATGCCTACCCCTATCTTTCCTTAGCTGCCTTCTACAAGAGCTTCTGTAGCACTTAGGATCAAAAGCGCAGTTCTTCAGAAAAACCTGTCAACGCAAGAATTTAAATCTGAAAAAATTACACAGCAGTACCAGCTTGGGGCAATGTACCCTGTACATAAAGAGACCTTTTTATCTTTGGATGTTGGTCCTTGTGACCAATTACCAAACCCATCTTTCCAACTTATTTTTATCATAACATGATAACATTGTGGCTGTCACAAAGACCTGTAACATTTCCAGCATTAATTCTGCTGATGCACAATTTTGCTTTAACATGCAACTCAAAAATTCCTAGAAGATGCCAACAAAATAACATATTTTGCTGTAATTCCAAGGGAACATACTTCCCTTGGATCCTTTTTTTTTTTTTTAACCAAAAAACAAATTAAATAGAATGAAATATTTGTAAAGAGAGATTAGGTAGGAAATTCATGTGCATGTTTCACTGTCTTAAAATGCCAAAGAATTTAAATTGTATTGTTGTGCAAACCAAGCATTCTTCTGAGCTGACTGTGTGTTTCTTTCTGTTCATGATGGAGCAGCCATCCTGCTTCTGTGATGATTTTTAAGCAAGGGGTTAGAGCAAGAATGGCTCTAGGGGTAATATGAGAATGCCAGAGTTGAATAACCTTGTCCCAGTTCCAGGACAGAAGACAAGGGAAGGCCAGATAAACCTTTTTGATTGGACAAAGGGATAGATATAGATACAGATATAGATTATATAGATATAGATATAAAGGATACTATATAGCGTAAAAAGGTAGAAAGGCAGCAGAGAAAATGGTTAGTGAATGTTTATAACACCGAAAATTTGCTGAATACTTATTAATGGATTCTTTTCCAAATTAGGAATTACTAAATTGAATTAGAAAGTAATAATTTTTTTTAATAAGAATTTTTAATCTGCAGTTTGTCCATAGAGCTCATTACCAATAAAGACTATTTTTTGTTAAAAGTTTAAATGGATGTTAAGGGCAAAGAGACAAAAACATGGAAGTAGAACCTACTTCCATTTCATTCAAAATGAATGCAGCATTTCATTCAAAAACCTGGCATCTTGGAGAGACCATAAAAAGGGAAGTTCTCTTTCTGTTTACCCTGTTCTTGCAGGTTCTTTCCTAAGGTTTTGCTCTTGGCTAGAGACAGGATACTAGGTCTCAGTACCTGCTAGATGGAATGTGTCCTTCCCATTTCTAGCTATCACTCTGACTTCAGTACAGTTGTTCTTACATCAGTATTTTATCTTTTAGTATAGATCTTGGCTTTGTCACTAAGCATTTGACATTTGTTTCTTTTTAAAAACACAGTATTTTAAACACATTTCAAAAATATAGGACAGAACATTATGCATGACTGTTCAACAAGGTCAATTGCAAATCAGCAAAGAGTTTCCCAAATCCAGACAAGCAGTGCCTGAGCAGGATACATTTCTTATACCTTATACAACTTAAACCAGAGGGTTATACCAGCAGATTGAGACTTAGAAACCATGATGTCCCTAGGCCAGCCAGAACTGCAGACCTGCCCTGTCACTTGGGCAGTGAATTCAGATCAATGGTGTTAAGCGAAATATTCATCTTCTTCCCTGCAGGTCAACATCTCTCCAAATGAATTCTATGGATGTGATGATGGATGCAGAAAAATTGGCAGGTGGCTTGAATTCCTGGTTCATGTGAAAGACTCAGTCTGAGGAGGCGTCTAGTCCTGGTAAAGAACTGCAGAGGGTCTTCAGACTTTATGGTGGGGAATACAGGATTTCCATAAATTCAGCTCTTGAGAGTTGCAGTTTAAGGGGAGTTTCCTTACCATGGCAGAAATTACCCAGGATGCTACAGAGCCCACTGCTCCCTAAATACAGAGAGTGCAGAGTTCTCACAGCTGAGAAAACTGTATCAGTTTTCACTGCCACAGGGCATTAAAATCAGAAAACAGATATTACACAAATGAGCAAATATTTCAGTGAATAGGCATAATGGCTCTATTTGTTCCTGCTTTGCTGTTCTACACGCCCTGCGGGAGAAATATCTGCAGAAAAGAGTGAAAAATACACATGGTGTAGCTTGTTTCCACATGGGGAATTGTCTCCATCCTCTTAAACTGCAGACTGTATGCAAGTAGTGTCTTGGAATAGCACATATCTTGATGAACACACACTGATCCAATAGAGACAATTTGGTGAATACCTGTGAGCGTCTCTGGGATCAGCTAAAATATCTCACATTTTCTGTTTGAAGGCAGAGCTGAGAACAGCTAAGGATGGTCTATGATCTTCTGGCATAAACTTTTTGCTGTGATAAAGAGTAAAAATATCATAAAGTATAGATCTCTGGTGTCATAATATATCCAGATAATGTGTCATTCAAAAAGAGAGAAACATAGGTAGAAACATGTTGGTCAATTTTCTGCTCTTGTAGTTTGATTCTACTTGATGAGAATCTTTGAAACAAAAATTCTTCAACAAAAATCCTTTCAAAATCAAGTGTGGTTTTCTATCCTAGACCAAGCCCACTGTGACTTTGTCCCATCAATTCCTACGTTTGAAGAATCCTCTTGAATAAATTTCAAGAACACTTTTGCTATTCCATTCACTCTGGTTTCTCAATTTAGGTGACTGCAATAATAGTTTTCTCACAGAGGTTAAGGGAAATTGTTAGCAGGGAGAAAAATTGTGATGAGATTTAATTTCAACACATAGACTCAAAGAAGGTTTCAACAGCTGGTGGTTCCAATTTAACTTCCAGCCATCCCATTCCTCAGAGGAAAGCTTTAAGGTACACATAACTCCTTTTATACAGCATCTCTTACAAATTTTCTTCCTTCCCTAACCAAAACAACTACTTTAGCCCAATGTTCTCATCTTCTACCTTTCTAAAGTACAATTCTCATCAACTTTCATTATAAATGAGTAACAGAAAAAATAAATAAATCACAGAGGATATATCTCAAAGGAAAAATAAATCAAAGTGTTCCATTGGAGGCAAAATTACTGTACATAGAAATAATTACAGTAATTTCACGAATACAAGCCGCACGGAGTATAAGCCGCATTTCCGGTGTGTTGGCAACGTTGATGTCTTTGTCAATAAAAAAGCTGCACCCAATATTAGCCACACTTTAGTTCGCGGCGAACTTTCACAAAGTCGTCGTTTAGTAACACAGTCGTGGATCGCCGGGGCTTACTGGCTTACTGCTGACCTCGGGAACATTGTTTCCAAGTGAAAAAAGACACAGACCATAGCTGCGGCAGCACCCTTTATTTACAAGCCGAAAAAGACACCAACAATAGTGTGGTCATTTTGCGAGCATTCCCAACGGATCCGCATTGCCTTTAAACAGCCGCTCCTCCGCGCCAGCACAGCCACCCCACTCAGCCGCGCGGGCATGCGCCCCCTCCACCCCTCTCCCTGCGAGCCGAGCGCCCGCTCCACTCCTCTCCCTGCAAGCCCAGCCAGCCACGCAGCCGCACAAGACTGAAAATACTTTAAAAAGTACAGAGAAATATCACACACTTTTATCAAACTGCCGAGGTAACTCGGCGAGGGAACTCACTGAGGGAACTCACCCCGATAACACCTCCCGCCCCTCAGTAAAGCCGATATCCACAGGCAGGCAATAAGCTGTTCTCTGATTGGTTAATTGTCAGAACACCGGGAAACCATGGATTTCAAATCGTTTTGGCTCGGGACAGGACCGATACGGTACCAGGTAAAGGCAGATATCACATTTTTGTTAATAAATTAGCCGCCCCGGAGTATTAGCCGCACTTCCGGGTTTCCACCAACATTTTGGTCTAAATGGTGTGGCTTGTATTCGTGAAATTACTGTACATTTCTGAAGAACAACACATAAGGCATCACAAAAATTAAAATTATGGAAAATCCACTTCTTTCTTAGTAGTTTGGTTCAGTGCTATTCACTCTCACTGCTTGCATTCTACTATGTTCTCAATTGAAATTTTCCCATTTTTAGCTTCCAGTCATTAATTCTTATGACACTTTTTCTCTTGTGGATTGAAAAGATCTTTACTAAAATCTTTGTTAGTCCTTCTTTCTGAGGAAAAACTTGGTTTTGTTATTGATGAAGCAAATGGCTTGACTTTCTTGGCTATAAAAAACAATCTTCAAGTCTTGAATTATTTTTGTCCTCTTTTTTATGTTCTACATAATTTTTACTTTTTGTATAATGTCCAGTAATGAGATAAACTGAACCTCCAAATCTTATTGCCACCACCTTGCTTGTACAGCTGTAGATGTTTTTTTCTCTGCTGAGTTGCACAGAGAAATTTCTGTTTAGCTGATCACCAGCATCCTCTAAATATTTTTCTGTTATCAGAGAGGACTTAATGTAGCTTGACAAGAATTATAGAGGAGGAGAAAAGGGAAGAAAGTCTGGATTTATATGTAATATTGTAATATTTATTCTGGAATTAAACTAATGGACAGGAAAGCAATAATAGCACCAAGACACTTTCAATTCTTCTAATAATAAAGATAATTATAAAATATATGGATTTATAATTATTCCATTCATTTTGTTTGGGATGAAAACAAGTAAGAGAATTTCCTCCCAGCAGTGATTTAGTTTGACTCAGCTGCTAACAGGCAGCAAGACCATGAGAACAGACTAGAGCAAATCTGTGGCCAATGTCCTGAAAATATGTGTAGCATGAAACTAGAAACTTCAATACTGACTGAGTCATCATAAAAATATTTTAGGCCACACTGGGCCACAATGCAGATCTAAACATGTAAAATGTCCTGCAGCAAGAATAGCAACAAATAACATGGTTAGTAAATAGAGTTGTACTTATCCACAAGATCCACCCCAAGTGAGTGCTTACAAGTCCAGTTGTGAGAGCAAACATTTCATGAATATATTCTACTTTTTTACTCCTTTTGACAAGATCTGCACTAATTAATGCATATTTCTAAAATTCAGATTATCCTTCTTTATGTATTCAGTTGGGGTAATAGTAGAGCATGAACTACAATTTGTTTTGCTATAAATTGTGTGCATTTCTGAGATGACTGTCAGAGTATGTCAGCCTTCTGCTCACTTTTCAGAATGCAAAGAGGTCGTCACTGCTAGAGAGGATTCTCTGGATTCTGTCACAGGTAGAGAGGATTCTCAGTTTTGTACTGAGCCTGGCAGACAGAAATACTGCGTTGTCATCAATGCATCTCCTTATTAAACAAGGTACTGGGAAACCAAAAGGCAGAGGAGAGCAATGCTGGTGAATACAGAGCATGAGAATATGAGAATAGTAGACAGAATACCTGTCTACTGCAGCTTTTACAAAAGACCTTCACTCATAAAAGTGCAGAAATAAACTGAAGAGATGGTGAAGCCCAAGAAATGTTTGGGCTTATGTCACTGGATTTTTTTCTCATACATTTCAAGATAGAAGAATATCATGTGAGTGCTAGTAGTGACCTCAAGGTGCCAGGTCAAAAACAAAACAAACAAAAAAAAAAGAGGAAAATTAAAATAAATGGACTGGAAGATAAGAAAAGCTTTATTCTATCTATAGGCATTCCTTAAAAGGATTCCAATTCCTAGTTAACAACGCCACCTTTACAGTCCCCGCTCGTTGCGGCTCCGCAGAGGCTGAGTCTGCCGTGCCGCAGCCCAGCAGCAGATGGAGCTCTCGGCTTGCGTTTGAGCTGCCTTTTCTGGACTCGGTTTCATCTTCTTGTACTTTATTTTTGGTACCTTTCCGTTCGCCAATTAAATACATATATTGCAGTAGTAGTCCGTTGAAATTTAGAAACAAGTTAAAATAGGAAAAAGAAATTTGAATGGAGTTTTTCCACACTAAAAACTTTATTTCCTTTTGGGCTTTCATTCCATACATATCTTTTACAAAGCCACAACTGCTCTTGCTCAACAACCACAAAAATAGGTTTTTTTCTAGAGTTGAATCAGTCTCTAAATGAGATCATACCTCAAAAATTGCATTAGATAATTTTCTAATAAAATTCACTTATTTTATTAGAAGTTAATTAGTCATTAATTAATAAAAAGTAACTATATTATTAGTATTACATCAGCTATATTAGGTAATTGGTTTCATGGAAGATATGATCCAAGGTTTTATCTGGGTTGATTTGCATTTAAAAACATTGGTTTAGACTCTTTTTTAGTGCAGAGGATTTGAAATGTCTTTCTTATTTGGATAAAATAGTTTCCATGGTGCTTTAAAGTTAAAGAAATCAGACATATACTTGGTTCAAGGCAGCTGATAGAACAGGTGGCACTATCCTATTACATGCCATCTTAGCCAGCAAGAATCCTGAATTTCAGGTGCTCCAAAGTCTTATCACTTGATTGTTTGCATTAACTGATTTAATTCCTAGTAAAATGCCATGTTCCCCAGCTCCAGGGATATAGTCTGGTGCAGGGCATTTGGAATGAGGAAGGTGGGACATGGTGTTTGCAAGGTAGGAGGAGTGCAAGAGTTATGGAATAATGAATAAATATAAAGCAGCCTGTGATGCAGTTACTAAGGGTGCTTTCCAGAAATTACTGAGAGGAATGTCATCACGTTTCTACTTACAATGGTATTTAGTTATCCTCTTTAATTTTATTCAGAAACATATAAGCCATATTTAGGACAAGGATTAGAGCCCAAGATTTCCATGTTTACGAGGGGAAGTAATGGGTTTGGTCCAAATGTACAGGGAGTTTTTGCAATGTGGACTGGTTTCTGCAATAAAAAGAGTGTTGACTCCTCTTTTTCTGAGAGTCATGTGGCTTTACCAAATTTTTAGAAGTACTTTAGCATGTTAAAGTATGCTTGCAGACCACATTTGCTCTGTTATCTAAATATGTCCCATTATGTGAAGACAGATTGTGTTCTCTGAGGAAAGCAAAACTGCTTCCTTTTCATTAAATTAATAATTCCAAAGGCACAATGGTGAAAGCTATAAACATACCCTGTATCATCCCTGGGAGAATGTGCTGGGAGAGCAAGCTTAATGCTTCTGGAAGTTCCCTTTTCCTTCAGCAGGAAATTCTGTGAAAATTCCTTCAGCAGACTGTGGTCAATCTGTCTTAATCTCTCAGGAGCAGAACTGCTGGGAGAAGTATCAACAGCATCTGGGATCAGGTAGCAAACAGAAGCCATATAACCAGCTTGGTCATATACATTTCATGGAATATACTGGAGAGCTCCCTTAGCTCAACCACTTCGATTTAAATTTGTAAAGAAACTTCACAGTCTGTCTTTTGACCTCCAGGCAATTAATCTGGTTTAAAGAATTTCCAAAGAACAGAACCTGGCAGAGAAGGAAAATCCAGCTGCCAGGAGCAGGCTGCCAAAGGTTGCCAAGCTCTGTAGTGGGTAAAGGGTACAAAGAGAGCATGACTGGTAGGGAAATTGAGCTTTTCAGCCTAGAGAGACAGTTATATGAATGCTGAAGCCAAACATAAAATCAAAACAGATAATTCAGCTCAGAAAAGCCTACTGAAGTACTAATACACTAGACCCCCTGAAAGGACAGCCAATTTTGAAAGGGCCTGCTGTGTGGGGTTTTGAGCCAGCACAGGGAAATTCAAGTAGCAAATGGGCATGAAACAGGATTATGCATTTTCTCTTCACCACCACCATGTTTGTGCTCTCCAGCTCAGTCTGTTTCTCTCTGTAGAATATTTTTTCCTGCACAACAGTTTTTCTCCATGAAGAGAAGCATACATAGCAACCAATAGCCGAATATCACATTAAAATAACCTAACAGAAAGTTTTCCATTTTTTTCTGGTTTCAGAAGCATTGAGAAGCAGTGAGTTATAGCTGTATTTGTGATTTAAGATTCACATCCAACACTTTTAAGCAGAAACATACAATAGTAAGTCCCACAATCCTAAATTGTTCTGAATTTATGAAATATATTACAAGAGTGAGCAGCTATAACAACGTTAGAACAGTTTTCAGAGGAAAAGTTAGTGTAGACAATGTAAGAATCACTGAAAATGAATTTGAATTTGAAAATTAATTCAGATTTGAATTATTTGAATGAGAGGGAGAGACAGGGACACTGGTGATCAGAATCCAATTTTTACTGAGCACTACATATAGCTCATATGCCATTTACAGGAAGGTTAGTAATACTCTACTACAATCATCTAGTTAAACATTACACAGAAAAACTTTACATTTCTACTTAGTAAAATCCTTTTTTCCATAAGCCAGACTTGATTCAATCTTCTTGCAGTCAGAGCTCTGTTTGCTCTTGCTGGGGTATCCTCATTATTAGGCTGCTACTAAATCTACAGTACTTTCAGTCTCATTTGCATTACCCATATTCACATTTGAATGCACTTATTCTGCAAATTTCTTTTCCTAGCCCAAGAATCTGTGGTTAAAAACTACCAGTGGTTTTCAGGCAATATTCTGTATAGTTTCATGAACACTGCTCCATTTACACAGAAGATCCTTTAAAAGCAAGCCTAAATTTGTTTCCTGGTGATCCAACCAATCTGTTTATGTACCTGCAGTAGGAGGATGCATCTGTTTTCAAAACCTCTGTATAGATATAGACAGAGATTAGATATGTCAAGGAAGAACTTGGGTCCTTAAGTAAGGGGTAGCAAAAGGATGCTGTTCAAGAAAGACAGAGCAGCAGTGTGCCTAACTCCAGGAGCTTTGTTCCTGTGCATTGCCCCCTTATGAGCATCTGGGCTGACTTGTCTTATACCAGGGGCTAAGCAGGTTCTCAGCTAATCCTAGGACAGACAGCAGTTTGTACACTTGCCTCTGACTTCCCATAACCATAGCTGAGGTCTTTTGACATCATCAAAATCCTTATGTTAACATGAGGGTGAATAATACAGTTAAACAGTATAATTGCTTTTGAGACAGCCTTCTCAATTAATTCTGTGCTTTCCTGAGTTTGTGACCTTAATGTTCAGCACATCTGCAGGTCTTCAGAAATATCAAAGCATCAGTATAAACAAAAAAACCCTTTAAAGTAACATCCATAGATAATAATATATCTCATGAGTATGACTGTTTGAAAACTGAGAGTGTCATCCACAGGGAAGTAAAATTTTTAAAAAATATTTCCATGCTTCTTCACACAGGGTGTTTTTAGCTTGTTGTGGAAATGCATGCTGTAGTACAGTTTAGTCCCCACTCATAGCTGGCATGGCTTTCCTCTTTCTGATTGATGCAGTTGCTTTTTTCTCTGACTTGCTTACAGCAGAAAAATGCTGCCTGAACTTTCATTGCCTTCCCTGCTCGAGAGTGTTGCTCCCATTTGCAGCAAGATTTACCAGCACTTTGGGAAACTGGCCAATAAGCTTGTAGGTATCTCTTCTTGTAAGAAGAAATAGGAACTCAATTGCCTAATCAGTCAGCATCACTGTTTGACAAAACGCAAGACGGGGAAATCTCAAACACATTGTCAACATTTAGGTCTGTGTTCATTCAGCTTGTTTTAATTAGAGGAAAAGTTCTGGTGAGTCTGTCTGTAGTAAGGGCTCACCCAAGCAGTGATACAATGAGAAACTGATATCTGTGCTTGGAAGGATGATTTCTGAATACATCCCCAAGGTTTCCCCATGTTCTGCCATCACCATGGACTGTTTCCCCAGAGCTCAACCACAGAGTAGGATTCTGTCATCCTGCACCTATGTCCCCTCCACACATCTCAAGGACAGTGGCTGTTATGAGCAGGTCTAGAGCTAAAATGTTTTACTCAAAGAGGTGTCATTCACTTTTAAGCCATTTAACACGCACCATCTATAATTATGAGAAGAACTTTGGTCTGGCCTAGAAAACACTCATGAAGGGAGGGAGAATGTTGCCTTTTTCAGAGTGAGAAGACACAGTCCTAGAAAGTGATTAACTAGAGTCACAAAACCACAGATCATGAGGAAACTTCGTGAAACATTTTAATGTATGGCCTCTTTCAAGTAGAGGAATTACATGGACAAGACTGTAACTTTTTCCTCCTCTCTTTAGGAGAGAAGTTGATACTATACAGACCAGATTCTAAATTTACCCCTTAATCCTATACTTGTCCTTTTTTTAAACTCCTTGACCCTCAGGAATACTGCTCGTTTCAAACTCTGATGTTTAATTGGCTTATTTTCTGTTTTGTGCCAAAAGGAATAAGCTTGCATGGAAACCCTGTCAGCAAAAAAACAGTGCTCGATGAGAATCTTGCTCCTGCTCTTGGAAGAGATCTACTTGATGTCAATGACATTTGTCTGTGAGATGAAGATCCCTGTTCAGAGCTTGTCCCATTATCTTGTAGCATAGTGGGGGAGAAGTTACATCACTCCACAGTTTCCTATCATCACTGCAGTTGTAATTTTTGTGAATGACAACTGGATATGAAAACAATGTTATATTCATCATCATTTTTACATATATGGATCACATTGGTCCTAACAGGCTGCTGAAAACCACCTACAATTATCAGTGTCTATTTCTAATCAAAACCAGCAATAAATCATTTACAATCAGAAATCATTTACAAGTTACTATGAGAAAACTTTTGTCCCCCTATTCTTCAGTAAAATCCCTGCTTCTGTCAGACCTTGAAATTCCTTACGTCTGAAACTGGAACCTAACAAGATAATAATTATCTCCTATCAATTTTCTACTTTATCACGGCAAATGTCACATTTGTGTGGGAGGACAGCAGAACACAATGCATCCGTGAATGCTATGACAAAGGTCTGCTGCAGCTCATTTCCCAAGGCTGAAAGTGAGCACCTTGAGACAAGGTTCTGAAAGCACCCGAACAATGACAAATGTTCAGGCACTATCTCAGCATAAGAATGGCCTCACATTTTAGATTCCTGAATGAAAAAAACCTGAAGCCATGTTTGTCAGTGTCTCACTGATGCTCAGTTTTTAGTCTTGTTTGGGGCTACCACAAGCATAAATCAAGAAATAAATAAATTCCTTTTTAGTGTTAAATGGGCCAATGGCTGCCACATCCATGCAGATTTTGAAGACTTTCCTCATGCAATATCAGTTATCCACATCACAGCCAGGTCCTGGCTCCTGGCAGGGTGGTCAGGTCCTCTGGCAAGCTCCATCACTGCACCCACTCTTGTTGGGCAGAGAACTGTGCTGTACTGAACCATACACACCTAGCCACTTCCCTCTCAATCTCTGGGCTTACAATCCTGCTCAAAATGAACTTAAAGCTTGTGACAAAAAATGCATGAGAAATTTTCCTCAGCACAGAAGTCTCACTTTTCCACAGAAGATGTAACAGTGATGCAGCAAAGCTCCCCAAAGGCATGAATGAGGTGCAGTTCATCCCCCAGCAAATGCTTCCTCCACAGCTGGCTCTGAACGCCAACAAGCTGGGGTGGTTTCTGCTTATACCCAGTGTCTTAGTTAGACTCACATTTATGTGGAACAGAATGGCAAAGACAGCCATCTTTTGATTCTGGCTAAATCTGAGCATTTTCTAAGGTGCCTTGCCCCTACTTTCTGATTTTCTCCCAATAACGCCTCTGATTTCTAACTCCAAAGAAGATAAAGTTTTCACCTGTTTTCACTATCCAATAAGTAATGCACAACAAATGTGGAAAGGATAAAACTTCAGGGTCACAAGCCACGATAGATCTGTGAAGAGCTGACATCACTGAGAGATGTGTGTGTGGAACAAGGACAGCGCACAGCAGCACTCTCAATGATGACTTATAAATGTTTCTATCGGCTTTTCATGGATAGGCTTAATGGTATTATCTGTGTCCTTAACAGAATATTCAACAAATGAAAAATTTGTCTGATAACCCACTCTACTGAACAGCATGTCCTGACAGCTAAGGACTCCCATTGCACCCCCTCAGCTGAAACAAATTGATTTTGCCAATGTCATTTGTCACCAACTGAAGCCTTTCCACCTCATTTTTATCTCAGCGACAGCCCATCTCCAGTGCCCAACACTTACACTGACAACAATCTCCTTCTACCACATGCTCCACTTGTCAATAACAGCCACTTTGTTAACATAAAAGTAGTTTCTTGGAATTTTGCTCAGAGTCTCACTCAGGTGTGACTGTATAAGATGCATCTTCCTTCAAAATCCTCATCATCTTATTTTGCACTGTTTTACTTAGCCAGCTAAGGGTCTAGAAATTAGAGCCACGTTTCCTCTTCCAAATATATTTATTTGTTATCAGAGAATCATAGAATGATTTGGGCTGGAAGGAACCTTCAAGATTGTGTAGTTTCAGGCTCTCTGCTATGGTTGCTCAGAGCCCCTTCCAGCCTAGTCTTGCACATCTCCAAGGAGAGAACATCCAGAACTTCTCTGGACAGCCTGTTCCTGGGCGTCACCACCCTCACAGCAAAAAATCTTCTTCTAAATATCTAATCTAAATCTGCTCCTTTTAAGTGTGAAGCCAATCCCCCTTGTCCTGTCTCTATATGCTCTTGTGAAAAGTCCTTCTCCAGCTTTCTTGTGGGCTGAGAGGCCACAATTAGGTCACCCCGAAGTCTTCTCTTTTCTAGGCTAAACAGATCCAATTCACTCAGCCTTTCCTCTTGTCAGAGATTCTCCATCTCTCTAATCACCACGGTGGCCCTATTCTGGACAAGTTCATTATCCTTCCTGTACTGAGCTCCCCAGAGCTGGAAGCACCACTCCAGGTGGGGTACATCAGAGAAGCAGAGAGGGACAGAATGCCCTCCCTCACCCTGCTGGCCATGCTGCTTTTGGTACAGCCCAGGATACAATTGGCTCTCTAGGCTGGAAGTGCACACTGCCAGCACACATCCAGCTTCTCATCCACCAACATGGATGTGTGCATTTGAAGATAATGCAGAAGCAGTGGCTCTCATTTCTGTATTTCTTCTTATCTTATAATTTTCATTTAAATTACCAAAAACCTAGGCTGCAGTCTCATTTAACATCTTTCTGTTTCATTATTCATTTCTAAACCAGGTAAACCAATTCTGGAGTGGAGCTTCAGTGTAGATATTGTGAGAGAAGAAAGGGAAGGAGCATGGAAAGATGCATATCTTCCAGTGGAGAGTGATGGATCTGTGGGATCTGTGGGTACCCTCTGGACACTGGGGACATTTACTGGGATGAAGGTTGTCCAATGAACCACTGTTATTACAGCCACCCATCAGGGACACCTGCTCCATATTCTGCTGATTGATTTGGTCATCCTGACCTTCACCTATTTTATCTGCTGTATGTCAAAGAGATATTTCTTTGCATTTCAGAATCCAAGGCCAAGTATAGCAGCTAAAGGGAAGTCAAAACAGGACATTTTGAAGACTTTGGAGAAAGATTAGATAGCTTTACTGATACTGTGTGAGCATCAGAAAATATGGGACTCCCGAGTTGTCTGCAAATTCATGGAGCCCAAGAGGAGCAGAGATCCTCAAAGCAATGAATCATGAGGAAAAGGACCCTAAAAACAGCTAAAATGCTTAGTGCTCCTGCTTACAGTCAATGCCAACTGCAATGAGACCCTATACACATAAATAAATACTCTGAACACTAATTAGAGAGCTTCTGTATATCACATATTTTGGCTGGCAGTCTTTCTGCTTGCTAAATGCACTAAGAAATTTGCCTATTGCCCAAAGACCTGGATCCAAGCAAAAGCACAAAAGCCTGCTTGGAAGGTTTTGAAGGTTTTTGAAGAAACAGGGAAATTGAAATTGGAATTCATCAGTGGCTGGCTTTTTCCCTCCCAAAGTCTCAGGCTTCTTTCAGGACTGCTGAATATCAGGAGGTATCTTCTCCTGATCCTGGTGGATATAAAGAGGAAAATAGGCATTAGATAAATCAAGACAGAGGACTAGAAGGAAAAGATATCACTCCCAGACCTACTACCATAACTGTTCCAGGCTCGGATTATTTTCCCACTTTTGTATATTGATTCACTGTTGCAAATTTGCACCATTTTTTCTCAAAGTCTCTCTTTTATTTTCTCCATCTGCCATTTTTGTACACTGTACCATTCCTCCCAAACCTTTCTTGTCTCTTCTTCAGGTGGGAAGTACATGCTCTGCTACTGTTGTTTGCTCTGGCTTTTCATCATACAGGTATACACAGACAGACAAATTAATATACTTGAGAAGACAAATACAAAGCACTTTGTTGCTTCTTCGTTAGGAGCAGATGATGGTGAAATCTGTGGTGATTGTCATGACTCACTTAAATCTGGGCCCTGACAACTCTGTTCTCTGTGCAGACAGGTTTTGTCTCAGGGCAAATGATCCACTAAGGGAGCACTGCAGCTCTTCAACTGGATCCTGATCCCAAACCTCGCTGTTTTGCAGGCCATTGAAAGCCAGTTAGAATGTAAGACCAGCCCTGGAAGTAGGTTTGATATTCTACAAAAATGTGGTGCAACCTGATAAAGGCATGATATCCTTGTAGTAGCCATCCAGAAAGCTGCTTCAGGACTCTGTGCCAGCCGGAGCATCAGGCTTGGGAAAGTAGACTTGTATTGCGCTGTTATTTTTTAAATGGCCTTTTATTGCCTAACCAGAGAGATGGACTCTGGCAGCTAATTTGAGATAATGTAAAGCTTTGCTGAGGCTACTAGAGTGCTTGGCATCAGCAAGGAAGTTTGCTGGAAACCAAAGAGTGAACTTCAGGTGAGTGGCAAGTCAGTGCCTCACTAGATAGGAGGAATCCCATTGCTACCCATCAGAGAGGTTGCTGGAAGGACTCACATGTCTGTTAATCCTCTTGGCCCCGTCACTTTTCAGATGGTAAATTCAGATTTAAATGAAGACATGGATGTTGGATGAGGAAGGAACTTCACTTATCCCAGACACTATGTAAATATGTCTTGCAACTTTTCCGGTCAACACTTGCTCCCTCTGGTACATAATGCTGCTTAACTCATAAGAAGGGGTACTAGCAGATGAAATAAGAACAATTTGTCTTGGGTCATGACACAGTTGACAATGTCACTGGACATAACACTGAAGCTTAAAAAAGCCCTAACAACATGCCATTGCGATGGAATAAATAAATCAGAGATGACTTTTAAATCATACAAAATGAATAACAAATATTTTTCTGCTGTAATACTAAAGCCCCTGTTCTGAAACAAATTTACCTGACAGGCCAAAAAGGATTGTTGATATTGTATATGTATGCTAGCACACACATAGAAGACTACCTTGAAAAGACTTGAAAAACTCACAAAGCCAGCACTCCCAAAATTATGCAACCCAGAATTAAAATTTTCCATACACCCTTAATTTTATCTGTTTATGAACTATAGTCATTAGTTAAATTTTGAAAGTTATTTTTTCCACACAATCCAGTCTTGGTTGGTGACTGAAAGAAAATAATTTTATTGGACTCTTTAGTCTGATTCTTCAGATAGAGGTCCCAGGCACAGTTTGAATATGGTGTTTAGAGCATGTTCACAGCATGTTCACAGCATTATTAGTTTCCAGTGGGAATTTCTCTAGCTCTTGCTCTTTACTGTATGAGGGCTTTTTTTCCCAAAAGAATTTAGCATTTTATGATCTCTTCTTGATACCTAATCAGCAGGGCTCACAATCCCTAGTTTGGATTCAAGTGCTCTTCAAATTACTTTTTGTAAGGGCTAGGCATCAGCAAATGGGAGCCACAAAATCAGTATAAGGGTATCCAGTGAAAAATGTGATGAAAATGTAAAAGGACCTAAAGGAACTTTAAGAAAGAGAGCTCTGGGAAGATCCTTAAACTTAGGAGAACCTATCTGTACCCAGTTTGGTAAGGTGGAAAGATGGGTGGGGCTTCCATTTGGAGTCCTTCAAAGGCATGTCCCTACTCCAGGGTCTAAGCAGGGATCTATGCTGCTTATTATTGAAGAGTGTTTTGATAAAGTGCCTGAAAGGTGTGCCACCTTCACCCCCAGGATCATGCCTGAGGATTTACTAGGGAAAGAGGCAAAGAGGAGCAATTCAAAGTTGTGAGAGCACTTCTTCCACGTTTCATGCAACTTTGTGAGACATTAATTCAGGTGACTTTAGAGAAAGATCTTCCTCCTCGGTCTCTACAGATTTCTGCCTGAGTGTTTTTTAACTGCTACTTACTTTGAAAAATTCTTCTCTGAGATTGGAGTGAGCCTCCAAAATGACACAAGCATCATTCAGGCATATTTTATGATTCTCTACAGGTCTTGAAGACAAAGGAGGCAGAAAGCAGTCTTAGAATGAGGATATCATTTTATGACTCTAAAGGTCTAGTGACAAAACTTAGATACATAAGTCACAAAATCATTAAAATACTTGTATATGCATTTAGGCATTTCCAGGACAACTTGATTGGCAGGAAGAGGATATGAGCACTGAATTTAGGTATCTGAAATAGCAGGTGGTCATTATGTCTTACCTCTACCCCTTCTTAAGTCCTTCTGTGCTTGATTTCCAAAAGAACAGTTTCTCAGGCAAACAGAGACCATGGTGATGCACATGAAAATGTTTGCATGTGTGCATGGTATTCCTTACATGTTTAAATTTGTGATTATGAAAGATTGCCTTTCAATTAGTAAAATTAATGTCAGGAAGTGGACTCAAGATATTAAAATCATCTTTACATTGTTTGGTCTATGTGGTCTAACTGAGGCAGCAGGGAATTCAGAAGTGCTAGAAAGGAAAGATCTTATGATCTTTCTTTTCATGAAAAAGTGCACAGAACAAGCCATAGTGAAGAAGTGGAAATTTTGTTTCTAGTGTTTGGTACACAAAATCCATTACCCTTATATAAACAGCATTCTTTATAATGTTTCATGTAGTTTCTTTTGTACTGTCTATTCTCTACTATGTCTACAGAAATTTCATAAATCTGCCATTTTCTGCTCAATGCATTGACATAACTGAGTTTTACCTTATTTGAATGTGACATTAACCTTGTGTGATTCCACCAAAGGACTTGTTGGTCAGAATATCATCAACCCATCCAGTGCTACACTTTCAATATTGTATTTCTGGAACAAACTTACATAAAACCACAAAATAGGGTCAGCTGTTGAAAGAAGTTATATATATCTAATGAGGTCTAAGGAATTAATAACAAATAAAAAATACATGTTTACATATGTATTTTATTTTTTTTGTTATATTTGCAAAACTGATGTCTTTTTGCATCTATGATGTTTCATTGTATTTTAAGAATACTTAGGACAAATCAGTATAATAATTATACATTATATTAATTATATTATATTATATTATATTATATTATATTATATTACATTACATTACATTACATTACGTTATATTATTAGAATCAAAATATCTATTTGGTAGAAGAAAATCTGAAGCAAGTATCAGTAAAATTTTTATATAACTTTTAAAATACTTACTGCAGCTGGACATAGGAAGCTAACTAGATATCAGCGCTGCAACAACCAGCATTTTGACAGTCCTGTGTCACTCTGGCTAACTATATAATAGACTATATATACTAACAATATAAGTATCCCTTAGTGATGCTCTTTCAGAAATGGATTAAATAGTCAATCAAGTCCAATGGTTTCCCATGGTATGGAATTGTATACGGCATATCTGCCAAAAGTCATTGCTACATATTCAAAAGCATGTTATTACTTCCCTGTTAGGTCTTGAGGACAGACTAGTGTTCAGCTGGTTTTATCTAGTCCATCTTTCTATTTATATTATATTGAAATCTAGAATTCCTATCGCAGTTTGTTTTTATCATCTGAAATTGTGGAATGTAAGTAATCAGAATCCTTTTGAGTCTCATTATTTTTAAAGTTTTCATGTTGATTTTTGTTAGGCGAGAATGGTTTGAGTAAATTCAGGACTACATCTTTGCCTGGTCGAAGCTAGTCTTCAATTGCCTAAACTGCCTTGATCTCACAACACTGCAGCTTAATCGTAAATTCAAAGAGGCACAAGTCCTTAGTTTGCTTTACCACTGGTAGAGATATCATTTATTGAAAATACAGTTCTATCTGAAAGTCCATTGCTCAAGCTTTGTGGAATTTTATTCATCACTTTAGTAGGTGACACAGTTTGACCATTCTATATATTGTCATTCAGGACCTGGGTGTATAAAATCACAACTTGAAAAAAATCTGTGGACCTGTGCTTGCTTTTAAATTGTTTACAGTGCTTTTTGTTTGCTAAGAACTTTGAGACATTTCCAGTTCCAAACAGTCCAGATAAACATAATGGAACAGCAACCAGTTTTTTGAGGAAAGACACTTGAAAGAAAATCTTACATGCATATCAGTACACCAGGGGATGCTGAGATTTTTCTTTAGCAGTGCTGAGTAGGAAATTCTCTGATTCTGATGGGATTTTATGATACCAAAAAGAATATTCTTTGACAATCTCTCTCAATCTCTCTTTGAATGATCAACATTTAAAAACTCCTTTTTTTTTCCCACAGAGAGATTATCAGTGAAATATTGGCTAAGGGAAATTGAAGCAGATTTATTTCTACATTTATTATCAACTATTTTATGGTTTAACATTTTTTAATATCTTTTTCTTTAAAGGAGAAGGAGAAATTTTTACAGTAAAACATACTTTGAAAATGCTGAGCACAAACATTTAAAATTCCAGAAAAACTATATTAATTGTCCCAACAGTACTTTTTAATATTGATTTCAAAGGTCTAAGTTTCTAAGGAAAACTTCCAACCATTCTCCTTCTGCTTTGTGTCCTCTTCTTCCCAAGCAAAAGCTACTAACACCTAACACCTCTGTAATTAAGGTGCCTGTTAGCAGAGTGGCCGACTCAATTTCTTACCCTAGTTTCATCAGCCCTGCTGGCTTTGCTCTGATAGTTTGGTCCAGCACTTTTAAGGGCTTTTCTATGCTAGGAAACTGAACAGGGCATGATCCTGAGCACTTCCCAACAGCTGGGCATACTGCTTAAATCATTAGCATCTTCCCCAGCATGGTTTTGGTCCTGCCAACCAGCACTCTTGCTGATGGTGCTATAGCATGGACAGACAGACAGCTTAAACATACGGTCAGACAGCTAATGATCAAGTGCAGGCTTGGGAACAATTCTGAGAGCAATTCTGAGTAGGGATGCCCTATTTTGCTTGGAAAAAATCTTATCTTTATGGATTAAAAGTCTGTTATGCTCAGGTAAGTCTCACCCAAAGCAATCACAGAAACTTCCCAGTCAATGCTCTTTCCTAAAAGGGTTCAACTACTGAAATAGATAGCTTGAGTATGTAGAGACACCTCATTCATAAATAGGTTTTTGTGTAGGCGCTTTGTCAGAGGTTGCTTTCAAAGTGTTAAACAAAGTCTGCTCTGCATGTTTTTGCATGAGAGTTGAAAGGCCAGGCTTCAGTAGGACCATCTTAATTTAAAAAAAACAACCAATCAAATTCATTTTTTCCTTGTCCATGGATGTGCTAGCACTTCTTTCCCTCTCACCTAGCCCCATTTGCCACTCATGAGATGTGGCCACCCATCTACCCTTATGCCATATTTGTAGCTGAGAAATGCTTCTGTGTACTGCAGCAGCTGAGCAACATGTATGCAGCTGTGCTGGAAATGCCACTGGAAATGCCCTCTTTCCAGTGAAGGCTCACAGCTAAGAGAGGTGTAGGGGTGCCTGGTGCAGCAGTTTGCAGGCTGTTTGGACCTGGACTTATTAAATGAAAGTTCAAAATTATATACTTGATCTTCAGGTCAAGGAGTTCCATCATAAGTCCGTTCAATCAAATATGTGCTGCTGCAGCACTGGGCTACTCAGCCACTGGAAACCCTGAAACCATCAGCTCAGTGCTCCAGGAATATGCCATCCCATAAAACACCTGTAAAGAAATCTCCTTGGTGTCTTTTTCTCACATCAAATGTGGTTGTACCCAAAATTCTAACAATTGCAGAGAAATAGTTTTCCCACTTTTTTGGACAATGCTTGTTCCAGAGAGGTACAGTAAATAATTCCTTGTCTCTGAATTGGTTTACATTTACACTTCAAAACTGAGGAATAAATATGACAGCTATTTGATCTTTGCATGAAAATGGACTTCAAAGCTGAATGTGTATTTCTGTTCATTTTACAGCTACAGATTTCCAGCAGAACGTGATTATGCCTCTGATTACTGATGCCTATTGTAGCAGCAGTTTCATCTAGTGCTTTTTCAGAATTTAATCATTGTCTTTTGTTGACCAGTACAACAGTACAGAGAGCTTTGCACTACATGTGTAAGTGGCTAGTCTAATTGAAACACAGACTAAATCTACCAGATTTTTGTAATGCAGTAAATTGTGAACAGGAGAATAAAAATGTCCTCAATGTCTGCATGTGTATTGTTACTTTGAAGCTAGTCCCAGCTACCACCACCACAGGATCAGAGGAGAAGCTAACACCCACTACTTTAAATAATTATTGGATTCGTTTTTCTCATTATTTCTCATTCATTCTATTTTGAGCACCACCCCACTTGATGTTATAATTAGTTCTCTGAAAAACCTTTTGCAGAATAAATGGTTCTGGCTTTGGAGTATCAGAGATATGACAACTATGTGTGTTAGCCAGAATAAACATTTTAGTTGTCAAAACTTACAGTTAAACCCAAGTTTAGTTTCAATATTCATACAAAAGCTATGCATATAAAGAGTGTATTCTCTGTTTTCCTCCTTATAAGCAAAGGCCTTAAGTGGATGCATAGGATTCCTAGTTATGTTACTGTGTGGCTCATTACACTGAATTCTTTAAAGACGTGCAAATGCAACTTAGATTTTTTTTGACATCAAATGCATGTAACCAGCATAAAATATATAGGGGCAAGTTCATCATGTGAAGTAGAGGGAAAAGTGAATGTTTGCTCTAAATATGTCTATTCAAAAGCAGTTTAAGGAATTTCCTTCTGTTCCTCTATAGGCATTTTTAACACACTTTTTTTAGTTGTAGGGCTTTAAGTTCAATACACTAAAGACCTTTCTGTTCATGTCTTGTCTTACCTCTTCTGGCTTCTCCTCCAAGACTTCTTCAGTCTTTTTGTCTTCAGCACTCCCTGTGCTCCTGACTTTGCCTACTACTCATCCCAGAGGCTACTTCCCCTTCCTGCAGCACAGAGTGAAAATGCAGTTTTAAGTCATAGTCTGAAAGGTCTCTTAGGAGCCTCTGCACACCAAGAGCAGCACCCAGTGTTCACCCAGCCAGTATTCACCCAGTAGGAGAATGCAGAAATTATTACATTTATTGGATTTCCACGGTCCAAAAAGAGATAAAAGCCTCCAAAAAATGGCTGTCCCTTTTCTCTTCACAAATTGAGTCATGTGGAGGATTATATGCACCAGACAGAAAGCAGGCTTAGGGTACTGGCTCTTCAACACTGATCCCGGACAGACCCAGCCTTGAACACAGCTCCCACAAAGAGACAAAACCAAACAGTGCCCAGTGAATTCAGTAGGTTCAGTGGCACTAATCTGGTGTTTAATAAGGCCTAAAGAAATGTTGAGCTCTTGCAGTTGTCTGTTAGTATAGTAATTAAAGGTTCATGGCACTAGTGATAAGATGACACAGTGGCATAGCATGACTTCTAAATTTCCTCTTCTCTTCATGCCCACTCACCTGGGCAAAATGAGTCTGTAACCAACTATTTCCTTTGCAGGAATGGCTTGTGTCTTGAAAATGCTGCAAAATAAGGCAGTAAGTCAGAATCCTAGAGAACTTTGTCCAGTTTTCTCATCACTAAATAAGATTGGGGTACCACTTTTATTTCAGTCATTCAATTTGTCCTGCCAAATGTTTGTTCCAGTGGAAAAAATTCAGGTGTTCCTCATTATCCTTCTGTGCTGTTCTAGCAAATAAAAACATGAAATTAAATTAAGTACTTTTCATTGGACAGTGTTTTAATGATTCAAATAGTATAAAGTCAGTATTAGTATTCATGTCACATTCAATTATCTCCCTACCATATCCCCCCATTTGCTGTTCCATGTGTTGGTTCATCACACAATGCTAATTAGGTCACTTCAAATGGACCATAATTGACAATGACACTTTTGCAGGTTTATATTTTCACACAGAAAATCTGAGAATAAATTAATGACCAGCAATTTTGACAATTACGGTCAATTAAATTTGTCAACATCACAATTGACAAAATTAATCTATATTTAATATTGAAACCTTGACATTAAGAAAGCAGTCTTGGCAAGTAACCAGATTTAGGTGATAAATGTGTAATACTGCATCAAAATTATTCATTCTCCAAAGATATGGGCTGAAATATTGATATCTTTTAAATCTAATGCCCTACCAATAGACAACTAACTTAAAAAAAAAAAGATCCTGAAGCTCACATTCACCAGTGGGAAAACAATTTTCTTCTTTAATGACTACGCCATTTTCTAGGTTTTAACGAAGGTATAAAAATTCCAGTACTGAGGATGCAGTGTTTAAAATGCATGTCTACTTCATCTAAAAATTTATCTAATAAAAGAAAAAAAAATCTCACTGACATGTCTTTTCTCATTCCTAGACTGGTTACAAATTTTTATAGGCAAACTGCAGGATAACTTGGGAATTTACTGACAGTGCTCAACATTAATCTAATACCACTGAGTCCAAGCACCAGAACTATAGATTTTGTTGATTCTTCTGTGCAAAGGTCTGCTGATAATAATCCTCCCCTCAGGCTGCATATACCTTACAGTAATAGTAAAAAAAAATCAAAATTAATGCAGAACAAATCCACTGCAAAATTAATTAAATCACAGTTAAAATATCAGGATAAATAGAATCATAGAAAAATAAATTAAAACTCAGAGTAGTCATTTGGTCTTTCATATATGTATGAAAGTACTAAAAATATTATAAAGGATTGTTCTCAAGAAGCTCTGGAGAGCAGGTTGTACTGAACCAAAACTAGATGAGACTGGCAGCAATTTTCCAACTCCAGACCTGGAAAAAAATTGAAAAGTCCATTAACTGAACTTCACTTCCAAAACACAATAAAACTTCAGTTTTAAATCCTATTTATTGTTACTACCTTTTGCTTGAAAATATTTTGTCCTGAGGATACACACAGGTCAAATTGTTGCATTAATGCAATTCAGACAGGCTTTTTGAAATTAACCCCCCACACACACTTTGTGACACCCAGGGAGACTTCTGTCTTCTGTGGTCATTTGGAAGTCATTAGTCAAGCTAAACAGCCATGAAAAACATTGACGGGACAGGATAGTAAATCAGATACAAAAAAACCCTTATTATCCAGGATGCATTAAATTTGTGCTTAACATGGAGCTAGTGCTATATCAACTGTAAAGCAAGATGGCTTGACAGACATTGATATAGTTGGAACTGTATTACTATGGCCAAATGCAAATTGAGGATAATAGCTGGCAAATCTAGCCAGACTTTCCACGCATGTGCTTGCATGTGGACATCATATTGCCATATTCATTTTGACCTAAAGTAGTTAAATTCATTAAAAGAATTAACAGTTCATTACAGCACTGTTTCCTGATTGAACTATGGGGGCTAAATTTCTATTTTCCCAATGCCAGAGAGGTCAAATCAAATTTAATTGGAAATTAGAGTAAAAAGATGTATGTGTCCTGCATAATTCTCCTTGCATTTTTCAGAGTGTAAGATGGTGTGTGGTAATACTGTGTCTGAGCAAAAGCTAATCTTTCCAGTGCTTTGTGGGAATCATTTTCACCTTTCTATATCTAAACCATTGGATTGGGTAGAGAATGCTGTCAGGCCTCAGGGATAGCAATTTGGGTCTTTAAGATTTTATTAGTAATGTTTGGATTACTAGAGTGCTTAAGTTCAAAAGCAACAAAAGGAAATAGTGTTCTAGCTGATGTAGTCTTACACCAGAGTGGAAGCAAGATGGTTTAACAGCAAATTTTAAGTTACTTTGAAAATAAATAGCTGGAAAGAAAGATGGGAGAAAAATCAAAAGAAGACAATTCAAATTCCTTTGTAAGCAAGACAAATATGCTTGAAAATGCCAGATTTCAGAAGAGTTCTGAACCTGCAGAATCCCACATTTGGTTTGCAACACAAAGCAATGAATAATCCTGGCTCTTGAAGATTTCTGACAGTCTGTTTCCTTCAGTCAGGTATTTCCTCTTGTCCATTCTTATTATGTCAGAGTAAGCAGACCAGGGAATCCTTCTGTGTGTGATCTGCGTCACCATTTCTGACAAAGCAATGATGATAACAACACCATATTGGCTTATTCACTAAAGAAACTGCATGGTGAGCTCAATCATTATAAAGCTCACCATACAAGAAGATAACTAATACAAAGGGTTATTTGATCACTGACAATGAATATGTCTTCCACAATGGATTACATGTCAAAAGTGAGGAAAAAATTCTCATACCTATATGGAGTGTAAATCTCACATTTTTTTCAAAGAACCACTCACATTTTAATTAAGCAAGGAATACAGAAATGGACCAATGGGGTACAGACTCCCTCAGGACAAAGGAGGCTTGTCTGAGTTGCCAAAAACAGCTCACTGAATTATTCCCATACATAAGCCTTCTGGAAGCTTCTCACAGAAGCCACCCTTGTAGCCCCCACACAAGGAACACCCGTCTATACAAAATCTTACAAAGTCTAACGACTCAAAACCTAGCTGATAGTTTACTGTTCAGAAAATAATTAAGTGAATGTGCCTGCTTTAAAATACCCAAACTTCACAACTTGTGAGCTGTCATTCATTCAAATTTACTGTCAAATGTCAGCAGAATGTGTTTTCTTTCTGTATAAAATTTTTGCCAGAGAAACATTTGACAAATGTAATTTTTGAATATCCACCTTTGAACCATATATATAATGCCATCTTTAATAAGATTGGTTTTATTTAATAAAAATGAGAGGGTATCAGAATGGCTTAAGGGAAGAAGCATGGGATTCTTTTGGAACATATTATTTATTAACTCCTAGAGGATCACCTGGATACAGTAAAATGATGTAAGCATGACTAGATCTGTCTTTTGTGTGAACTTTAGAGTGTCTTCTGTGTGTTAAGATGAAAACTCTGAAACAGAACTCTAGTGAAACAAAATTGTTCTTTGTGCCATTCCTGCTGCATTTGGGGGTGGAATTGGAGGAAGTTTGTTCTGTTCCAGGTATGCTCAGCCTCTAACACTGATGTGCACTTATTGGTTTTGCAACCAGTTTTAGAGGTAGAGGTCTTTTTCGATTTCCAGGAGAGTACTGCAGCTCCTCCAACAGGAGGAAATCAATACTAGTAACATTTAACTGAAAAAAATACTGTTCAGTTTATTTTACTAAAGTTTTTTAAGATTATTTAAAACCCTTAAATGAAAGCTGGAACCAAAGTTTAAAGACAAGGAATCATTTGAATGCTATTTGAGAACATGTTGGGGATTTTTAAATCAGGGAATGCAGATGAAGAAACTCATTGATCCTAGCATTTAAAGTGCAGTGCATCCCCTCAGGGATGAGAAGGAAGCTCTGAAGTTGTCACAATTACACAAAACGCTCTTCAGTACCTCTGCAAAGCCACACAAAGGATGAGGCTGAATAGGGCTCCATATAGATAATATTTCTTCTGATAGAAATGAACACCTTCTAGATAGTGTCAATAAGATATAAATACAACCTCTTGAATTATACAAACATACAGAAGATTACAGATAAGTCAGACCTCCAGGGAAAGGTGTACATCCAATGCTTTCATAGCATGGTTGATGCACTGCAACCGTCTTTTCTCAAAAGCCATTTTCTTCTGCTATTGAGAGCCATGGGGGGCATAGGGTAAGTCATTAGCATTCCTGCTCAGCTGAGATGAACAGGAGTTCCCATAGCAAACCCACACACTTAGAACTGCCCCCACCAGCTGAACTTCTCTTTTTATGGCTTTCTAATGCTCCTGACAGATTACAAGTAAGCAATGATAAGTAGATTCTTGAGAGAGAGAAGAGCACCAGCCCGCACAGCCTAAGGGTGACTCCAGCTGCTGTCTTTGCAAGGTGTGTCTTCCACCCCAGGCACTCCTTCTGTATGAGCAGGAAGAAAAGCTTCCTCTGTGGTAGCTAATGACTCACTTGCATTGTTAAGTCACGGGTTTGGAAGAACAACATCAATCAGATTTGTCTTCAAAGAGCTGCTTTCCCTGAGCATCCTACTCATTCCTTTGGCTCAGCATGTTTAAGCACACCATTTCCAGCCCAATTTGGGAAGGAGGAAATTTGCATATTTTTTGGTTGGTTTCTTTGCCTGCTCTCCATTAAGTTTTTATGATGTGTTAAAGAGGTATTGTGGTCTAACCCCACCTGGAAACTCTGCCTCAGACAGCTGCTTGCTTGCTCACTCCCTGCAGTGGGATGGGGGAGAGCATCAGAAGAGTAAGGGTGAGAAAACTCAGGGGTTGAGATAAAGGCAGTTTAACAGATAAAGTAAAAGCCACACATGCAAGCAAAGAAAAGCAAGGAATCCATCCAGCCATCCCCAGGAAATCAGGGGCTCCATCACATGTAATCATATAATCATTAGATTGGAAGGGATCTAATCCTATGGGTTCTAGACTTGGAGAGACAAGGGCCACCACTATGGAAGTCCCTCTCATCCTCCCTCTTCTCCCAGCTTTTGATGCTGACCATGACACCATACGGATGGAATGTGCCTTTGGTAGCTGGGGTCAGCTGTCCCAACTATGTTCCCTCCCAACCTCTTGCCCACCCCCAGTCTACTCATAGTCAGGACAGCCTGAGAAACAGAAAAGACCCCAACTCTGTGCAAATACGGCACTGTTGGAAGTGCTACAAGGAAAATTATCTCAGCCAGAACCCATACAAAGGGAAATCAGAAATAATTCACTAAACAGTTTTGGTGGCACAGAACTAGGTTTGTCTGAACTGAAGCTGCAAGAAGGCAGAAGCAAAAAGCAGCAACTCAGAATGGCATGGAAAGACTCCTTTTTCAGATATATCATTAACTGCAGTGAGTTCCTTAAATTTTTAAAGGATTCAATTATTTAATCATTCAATCCAGGCTTTTGCTAGTCCCAGCTGTCCCCACCATGCATTACCAAAAAAACTCTGCAAGCTGGTGTAAGTACTTGCAAAGACACAATCGTAAAGGATAACAGAGAAAAAAAAGCTCTTAATGTTGACTAGAGAAATGTGAATTTTCATGACTGCTTTTAATTTTTCCCAAGTGTTTTTTCCTTCTTTGTTAAACCATGAAAAAGTTGGGCTGTTTGTGTTCCAGGTCCACCCTAGGATCTGCCTCCAGCAGGCTGTACAACATGACAAGAAGTCTGGACTTTCAAGGCAGGTGAGTGAAATGAGAAGCGCAGATTATAACAATTTTTAACTCTACCTCTGTTTCTGATGCACTTAAACACTCCTGAAGATCTCCCATGAATTTTATTTCCTACCTTTCCTCTCCAAACTATTGAATGAGGTGAAGTCCTACCAAAGGCCTCAGCCTTATATAGATATGGGAGTTGGAATTTGTCCATTTTTCTAATCTAGGTATGACACGGAGATTTAACCACCATTTTAGCAAGAATTGGCACTGCAGCTGGATCAACAGGAAAGTGGCTCATGGCTGAATTAGGAAACTCTGAGGTCAACAGGTAGAGGCAGCACCCTCACGACAGTGTGCCCTTCTTTCCTTTTCTAGTGGCAAGCAAAACATCTAAAAGAGTGAGGGAAGAGACTGGTGTAAATTAATCCATTTTGGATTTTGCTGGGAGCACAGTGTGTGTTGGTCTGGGACTGAGGGCACAATGAGAAAGGCAGAGCAGTGGGAAGGGGTGCAGTTCCTCTCCCTTGTGCTTTGATTGAATGTCAGTGACTTTACACTTCATCCAAAAATGTTCTCCAAAACACTAAAACAAGTGCCAAGCAATCTGACACACCTAAGTCAACTGTTCTAGGCAGGTATTTCCTTCTTTTAGGGTTTTGAATCTTTTCTTTACAGTGTGTTGCATTCCCTTTAACGTGCAACTATCTATGAAATAATGGAGGTTTGCTGAATAGCCCAAAGGAGGAAAAACCCCTCTCTACAGCTGTGCTTTTGAAATCTAAATTTAGAAGGGGCTCCAAGACATAGTTTCCACTTGTGCCCTGAATATTCTTTAATTATGGCTATGTATTGTGGCTGTTTGGATTTCACAGTAGAAAAGAGGAAAGTCATAAACTAGTGGGAACATAGTTGTTCCCATTTCCTCGGAAAACATAAATATACAAACAGTAAATTTTATTTTAATTTATTTTATTTTTAAATGAAGATGTCTTGCTCACTATATTAATATATTTAAGAGTTTGCATTATCACATTATGGGCATAACAAATGTGTGATTTAAGGGTAGCTCATATCATCTAAAGAAAAACAATTGCAACTTACTGCTCTAAAATGTAATGCATGGTAGTGCATTTTAAAAAAATAGAATCAGTAAAAATATAAAGCATGGAGGAAAAAAAAGGCAAGAGAAACTGAATATGCATATAGCTATTTTTCCAAACTCATTTCAAAACCATTCATATAATTTAAAAGCATTCAGAAATGAGGTCAGCTTCTGGCAGATCATGTGGTCCTGACTTTACTGAACCACTGTTCTGTGATCAACTCCGTATGTGTCATCCTTCTGCTGTGTAATTTTGTTTCCAAAGTCTAAAGATATAATTAAAGTGACATGTCGGCAGCCTGGTATAAAAGAGTGAGCACTTTGCAGTTAAAAAAAGTCACAGATTTGTTAATCAGTACAGATACACTGAACAGAATTTTCTGTAGTTATTGTATAGCCATCAGAAACATCTTGTTTATATTTTGAGATGAAAGTTTCCAAGAAGACAAGAAAAATACTGCTGCAGACATAGAACTTCAGTTTTTCCTAAAGTTTTGCCAAGAGCCCTCAAGTTTTGTACACTTTTTTCTTAATATCCTCTTCATTCTAAACACCTTGCTTCCTAATTTCTTAAGACAAGGCAAGGTCTGGAACAATGTCTTTCATGTTGTTGTCTTAAAGCAAGAGCAAGAATTTAAACTAAATATTAAGGATATAATACTGGTTTATAACAGAAATCAATTAAGTAGTTGATGCAAAGTCAGCATTACCTGGATGTTTAAGAAAGCTTCAGAAAAGAGGAGAGCATTGAAAATAATTTGGTTTTGTAGCCTGAATTTCCCTGAAATAAGTTTACTGATCCAGGGAGGCTTTTTTTTCTCTTTGGTAAGTTATGTCTTTCTGAGCATAAGGAGTAACCAGACAGTACTCAAGAACTTTAAAAATAATAAGAGGAAGAAGATATAGTTTTGAAAATAAATAGTTTCCAAAATATTTTTCATTATCAAAATTAATAAAAAAATATTGTCCAGATGGGAGCAAGAAAATGAACTGGTTTTAGAAATTTAGAGCTCAGGTTATTCAAACAATACTTTATAAATACTGAGTTCAGTTAAAGTACTCATCCTTGCAAATTACTGGCAAGTAAATTTTTATTCTTATAGGAGCAATGTAAAAAGTAAGAGATCATTGACACTGCCTTTCATGCCATCAAACAACCCAGTGGAATAAAATAATCAAGGGTTTCAATCAAAATGTTGGCATGCAGACCTAGCTAGTTGAGGAAACCCAAGGAACAAAGATCTTCAAGCAATCAGGGAGAAGATAATTTCATCCTTGTCTATAGTTTGAAGAGGAAAAACTCTTTTAGACTATCATGAAACACATTTCGAAAAACAGAGGTTTCCCCACAACTCTAAACTGCAATTCAGAAATTATCTAAATTCCATGCTAGCAATTTTTTTACATGTCTCCCTTCCATAGGGATGTACTACGCCGGTTAAATCAACTACCTGTTATTCATTACAATATCCCCTTTTAATAGGAGCTCATACCATTTACACTGTAGATAAGTTCCCAAGTTTATTTTAGACTGTACAAAATAAATCCCTTTGCTCTGTCATGCATACTTTAATAAATACTTTAAATGGTCCTTTTGCCATGTGACTCCTAATTTTTCACATAGCCACAGAAAATGCAAAAGAACTGAATTAAGTAAAATTCCATAAATGCAAATCTTGAAGGCTCAGCACAGAACTTTTATCACAGGTGGCAAATTTCATCCCTTCTAACTGTGTGCTCATACCTTTCATTTACACTCTTGTATGTTACCAAAAAAAAACTTTTAAAGTTTTTAAGCAACTTAGTCTTCCAGATTAAGGTCAGCTTCTGCAGGGGTATTGAGGCTTCTTAAACACTGTGAAAAACAGCTACAAAACTTATTACCAAATCTACACATCATATTCTGCTGGCCTTGCCATGTATGAGTTGTTTCAACCTGTGACCAAGGATTCATAAGTTTTTTATCTTAACCAGTGTTTATCATTACCAGCTCATCAAGTGGAATTCTTACCAAGGAATTATCCCATATTATTGTTTTAAACAATAATACAGTGAAATGTCCCATGTCCTCTGCTTCCATAAACCGGAGCCATTACATTAGGAAATGTTTTATGTTTTTTGCAGATCTGAGCTGGCTAGTTCCTCTTAAAAAAATATTATAATAGTTCTATCCAAAATAAAAATTGCTTAATGCTACATAGAACTGAAAAAATTAATTTGAAAATTTGAATAAGAAAGGATTAGAAAATAGAAATATTATTAAACCAATTTATAAATTAATGATTCACATCATGAATGGATTCTGTGCTGCTGTCCCAGACAGGAAAAAAGTGTAGAAGGGCTGGTAGAGGTACAGATAAAATCAAACAAATAGATGGATCAAAAGAGGAAAAACAACCAAACGTAACAGCTTCTCTTTGAGGAAAAACTCGACTAAGGCTCCCCAGATTCAAAAAGAGAAAATACAAAGAGAAATTACTGAAGGGTAAAAAATTATGAGCAATATAAGTGAATTTGGAACAGTGAGGGTTTGCCTTTTTCAATACAAAAACATCACATGAAATCACAGCCAGCAAATTCAAAACAAAAAGATGCTTACAAGCATTTCCTAAACTATGGAAATCCCTGCTGCAAGATTCAATTTAGCAATTTAGAAAAATAAATCAATCAATCAATGAAATATCCATTTAGAGCCATTTACAATTTATTCTTAAATGTTATTTCTGGGTTTCTGGTATCCTCTGAACTGCAAAACACTGAAGAATGATGAATTCCATGGGACAATAATACTGTACCCAATTTTCTCACCCTGTTAACCAGATATATTACAACTGAAAAGAACTATGGTGAATGGATCTTTGCTTGACCCAGTGGAGAATTTTTATGCTCTGAGAGGCTGACAGGCTAAGATACACGCTATGGATTGACAGCTCAAGCAGTAATTGCTTTGGGGCCACAATCCCTTGCACAGAAGTTTTGAAGCTACCAAGAGTTCAGTAATTTTCACAGCACCTGCTTGGCCATTCCGGATCCATCCAACTCTGTTGGGTGTTCAGAGCTCAATCCACTGGCCCTGTGTACCAAAGCATTTAACTAAAATCTACATCAGCTATAGAAGCCAGTAGATGCTCTCATGGAGAGGTTTCCCCCTAGTCTTTGCCAGGGAGAAGGCAGGCAGACGTTCTGGACTCTGAAATCAAGCAAAACAATCCAGCTGTGTGATGATAGATATTGCTGTACCTAAATTGGAGAAGAAGACACTCTTTTCTAGCTTGCAGACAGGGAAAAAATTAAAAATAATTTAAAAAAAAAAAATTCTTGAGGGAAAATTACATTACTCTGTAGTTACACTCTCCCCACAGTACCCTCTGCTGTTACTCTCAGGATACTAACTAGAGAAACACAGCTGCTCCCGTGTTCTTTCACAGAATTTGCCCATTTTTATCTGGCTGTATTTAACAAAATATCAAACAGTCTTCAAAAAAGCTTGATAATCAGCGTATTTCAAAAGGAAAGAAAAGGGGAAAAAAGATGAGACAGTGGCATAGCTACATAGTTTATTCTTCAGAATGTCTTTCTTTATTAACCATAAAGAGAAGCATAACTTCATTGTTCTTGAGCCCAGCTGACCCAGGTGTTTTTTGTTCAAGAGTTGCTTTCTTACAGGCACAATGTCCTCGTGCCAGTGACAGCATTTGCAGTGGTGATGCAAGAGTTGGACAGGTTACCTGCTGCACTTGGTAACTACATCATGGTTCCTGCTTTTTCCTGAAGTAGTGCAGACAGGGCAGTACAGATCCCTACAGAAATCTGTGGGTGGGGATGTTCAGAGAGAAGCTGTTCTGAAAGCTTCAATTGCTTGCAAAGGCCTTTACAATCCAGGCTGGTTAGAAATTCCCATATGACATGAAAGCAGATGATCTGCCAAGTCAGTTTTCTTAAATATCTGTTGTTTTTCAGGTGCACAGCATACATTCTTGAAAAAAGAATAAAATCAGACCACTCAATAGTTAACTGATTAAAACCACAGAATTTCACGTAACAGGAAAAGATCCAACAAAAAATATTATTCTGGAGTTCATTTTCTTGTTCCTAGCCTTGTACTCCTGGCAGAAAAGATTTTTAAATTTAAATAAGTGCCAAAACATTGGTTGAGGTATTGCTTTGTTTTTTTGAAGCAGAGATCCTTATCTCCTTCTTAGTCCAAATTACAGCCAAACACTTTAGGGTTCCTTAGACTCTTACTTTCCTACTGAGCCTTATTTTCCCAAATTAAGGTTTGTAAGACTGAAGTAGGTAATGTATGATGTGGGCATTACATTCTGCTGCTGCACTTTTTTTAAATTGGGACCTCAGCAATTATGATCTGCATACTGTCTTGAGATAAATTTCACAGTTGTTCTTGTTTTCCAGGGACTCCTTTAGCCACTTCACTCTTTTCATACTTTATACTCTTTTCACACTTCTCCGTTCATACTTTATTCATACTCAAGGTCTATAACTCAAAATCTATATTTAGTTTTGTAGGTGATATGAGGAAGCTTTTCAAGAAATTACAATGAAATAGAACCATGGCAAGAACAGAGATTTTATAATCCATTAATAGATCCAGACTTTATAAAGCCCCCTGTACTGACAAAGTAGAAAAGAGTATTATTTACATATAAAGTACTTCTCTGTGAATACTGATATGTGACAAATGGGGAAACTGAAATGTTGTTTTGATTTTGCATGAGTACCAGATATTTAGGTAAGCAGCTGAAGGATGGCAGATAAATTGAAATCTATATGTGACTGGCAGATTGACCCATGCAGAATTACAGGAATTGAAATGAAGCAATAAACTGATCAATTTTTGGGGGTTGAAACCTGAAGTAATTAATCTACGCATTCAGTATCATAATCCATATTCTGCTCTTGCTGCCAGTCTCCCAGGAAAACAGCAGTGCTCTGCGTTGAAGGTAAGTAACTACTTATACCATATTGGTATATTGGTATATTTGGTATATTGGTATAAATTACTTATTGGTATAAATTACTTATTACCATATATTGGTAAAAAGACCAACAGTAATAACCAAAAGATGAATTTACCTATTTGATATTTCAGTAAGCATTTCTTAGACCATTTCCAGCCACCATTCAGTGTACAAAACACTCTAATGACATTTTCAAATGGTCTTGAACATGCTGCTTGTACAAGCTCTAAATTTCTGATTTTAATTGAAAACTATTAGAATTATTCAGTAATGTCAACAACAGACCTTCAAACATATGCTTACTTTTAACAAACTCAGGTGAGTTACCTGAATTTTATTTTAAAGTTTCTCTCTCTCATTTTTACATCATACACTTGACTTTTATTTTACTGTAATGGTCTCTCTTCAGCCAACAGTTATCTTGGGTTTTTTTTCTGAGTGGATAAAAAAAGGTCAAGTTCCATTGGCAGAAAGACATTTTTGTTGTTTCTTAGTTCAAAATTACATTTGCAGTAATTATTTGAAAACACTGACATATTTCATGACTAATTCTAATTTTTGACCTTCTGAGTATCTAAGATGTAATTTATACTTTTATAAACGACAATGTATGTTTTAGGCAACAAGCCAATATACAAAAAATAGTATATGATGTTATAGTTGCGATGTGTCTGTATGTACTGTCTTTATATATCTAGTTAAAATTATTTATCATTGAAATGTGGATATACTGAAAAGATAATGCTTTTATTTCATTTCTTGTTTAGGTAACTGAACAATAACTTTGCCATTTCACTCTGATATAACTTCGTTGGGATGAGATATAAGTTTGTAATGAGTGGATCTTTGAAAGCACTGACAGATTAAGTAACTTTCTCCTCTACAGAAATCTGTAAAATAGGCCTAATTTATCAATATTTTTGAAAGAATACTCTGAAATTAATGGAAAAATCAAATACCTCCTGTACTCATACATTTTGAAAGACATTTTATAACTTACCCTCAGAAACTTTGTCATGACAAGCTAGGCCAACCAGATTAACCAAAGAAAAGACACACAACCTCTCCTATTTTAAACTATCATATAGTTGAAAGTTATTGAATTTATTTAAATTTTTATAGTTTAAAAAAATTTTGGAAATATTTATGGTAAAAGCACTGTGATAAAGCTTCTTTTGAAATGCATTGATAGGAAAACAAAGCTTTTGTGCCTGAATTATACTTATTCAATAGCAGCATTTCTCTGACTTTGAATAAATACATATTTGTAGATAAAAAAGAATGATTATACATCAAACTAAACACTAAAGCAATGTGTACACACTTGTGCATATTAAATATATTTTCAGTTGCTGTTTTCAGAAACTGGAACAGTTCTAACAGTCTTCATCTTAGATTTTTAAATATTTTAAAAATAAAATGCCTACAGTTTCTCAAGTACTTTTTTAAAAATACTTCCACATAATACTAAAATATGGTAGCTAATTTTTTCTCATTTATGCTAAAGATCTGAATCAACTTTTCAAAAAAATTTCACTTTTTAACATCATCAACTTGTAATTAAATATCATTTTTAATATCGTCAATACTTGTAATTAAAACACAACAACACGCTCTCAGTAGTAATGAAGTACTACTAAAAAGAAACTTCAGGGAATATTTTTAAACACAAAAATATTTTAAAATATTGAGAATTTTATAGCTACACCATGGAATTATAAAGATTTTTACCATTTGTTAGCCAGTCTTAGGAAATAAATATTTTGACATTTTATTCAGATATGGAAAACAAGCAATGATCCAATATCACCATATTTCACTAGTTCTAAAAAAGACACAATTTTAAGAAGAGAAGACGTAACACAATGGTGTACAGGAAAAATGTATGCTCTTTTTCCAGTATAATGTAAATTATAGGCAGCCTGAGAGATAAATAGACATAGTAAAAATATTTTAGAAACTAAAATATTACATTTAAAATTAACTATCTCCAGTTCCATAACTGAAACATAATATTTGGAAATTTAAGTAATCTTAAATAGTTTAAATTTTAAAATATGGATTTTTTTACCCTATTATTTTCTATTATTTTCTGTTCATTCACAACTCAAATATATTCCATACAATGTCTATAAGCAAATGTCTTCTTAGTAAAGAACAAAACATGGTATCAAACCAGTATTTTGCACAGAAACAAACAATAGTGTTAATTTAGGTTTTAATGAGTCCTTGTCTCTAGCTTACCTCAGAAATAAGTTCTCCAGCACACGTGAGTCTTTGAAGTGTTTGCAGCACATTTCTACTCTGCTGAGACCATACAAACGTGCATATGCTTTATATTTATGTATATCATTCACATGGAAATACTCTATGTTAAAGAGCCTCAACACCACAATGTTACATTTGTGGATGGTTGTGAGAATATCATGCTCTTGAAGAGCTTCATAAAGCATAAGTTATTAAGTAAGCACTGTCTTGAGCCTGAATTCAGCTAAATAAAGATGAAAGCTTGTCAAAAAGTTGAAATGATACCCTAGCAAATTGACAAAATTAATATATTATTATAAGTCATGAATAGTTTAACCACAAAATTAGATGGGCAGATATGCTGCTGTTCTCTCTTTAATCAAATTACAAAATCTCTCCATTGTAGGCACAGACATGCAATTATATTTCCATAAATAATTATTTAAATTATAATTGAAACATTCAACCACTGTTAATATTTAAAATATATTCATTGATGTTTTGCTATAGTGTAAAAGAAAAAAAATATAAATGCTGCCACAGGTAATTATTAGTGGCTTGGCTGTCAGTTAGTCAAATCAACTAAAAGACCAATTACTCTGACGATACACAGGTTGAAAGGCTGGTTAAAGTAGAGCTCATTGCTGACATTAGGCCGTGTTTGGCAAGTTCTGATTCTGCAGCAGTGGGGGTGAATTTCCTGCGAATTATTATAATGAGGATATTTTGCATTTGAATTCACATAACAGTAGCTTGTTCTCAACTTCAATCCCTTAATCTTGCTTAAACCTGTAAAGCACACAGACCACACTTGCCATAATGCAAATCCTGAATGCATTTCTTGCTAGAAAAACTAAGGTATAAATAAAGACACAGATAACAACATAAAATGTTTCCTGCAAACCTCCTTTTCCTTCATGCATGTCTGTAGAGACCTGAATAGGTCATGAAAAAAATTCTGATTCTGAAAGAAGGCAAATTGCTCTTGAAAATTCTACATACAGAGTACAATCATCTCCACCTCATGGAATATGTTTCCCTTCAGAGACATCAACACCAAGGTGATTTATTAGATGACTATAACCAGAATGGAAGGACTTATCATTCAGATGAGCAGCCTGCAAATCTGACATCTATGGTCTGCTGCTGTTGATTCACTTTCAGAGAGCACTGACTAAAGCACTAATTACTTTCAAAGACCTGTAGTACTTTAATTTCTTTGCTTTCATTAAAAAAAAAAAATCACACACAAATCATAAATTTAGGCAGGTAAATTGCAGAAGGATGGCAAAGTTCTTAAAAATATCTCCCCAATCACTCTGAAGAATATTTTTCATTTCTTCTTGTGTTCATGCATGCTAAGAACAAAACCAGAGCACCCTAAGAAATCTCAAGCTTTACTCTCTACTGCCCAAGATTTTTCATAGTTTTATTCAAGAAATAAGTCTACTTGTTTTCTTCAGTCACTACAGAATTTTAGTACTACATATTGCTAAAAAGATATATTAAACTAGCTGCTAAAACATTGGTATTTCAAACCAAATTCAAGTACTAAGCACCATAATGCTGTGTTCATACTCAGAGTACTACGTAAATAATTGTCTCTCTCCTTACACAAAAACAGATTTATCAATTGGTTGCTATTTATGGGTTTTATTCCTGCTGCAAAAAACAAAGAAGACATATGAATTTTATAGTTTTATTACATATTGCTAAGTGGCAAAAAGATAAATGAGCAGTATTCTTTATAATACAATGAGATTCTTCATCCACTAAACAAAAAATAATGAATGAGTGAATTCCATTTAAAACAATTTAAAGACTGAAAATATCACAGAAATTATGTGGAAAAGAATCAAAGTCGCTCATGCATTTGTAAGTAAATAAGGCAAAGACACTTTTTCGCGTCCTTAGATGCCATGAATGTAAATAAAAAATGAAAACTTTTTAAATAGCCATCTTGTGCTACATAATAATTGGCAAAATTACCGATTCCTTTATTGCTGACTGCAAGCACTTGCAGCTTCCCTTGTCCATTACTGAGCTCCTGAATTGTAAATGAAGAGCATCATTATTTAGCTGCATTATTAGCTAATTTTAGTAAATCCAATTAGTTTTAAGTACCTGATATGTTAATGTATTTAGCTTCCAGTGTATCCTGCTATTGAATTTAGTCTAAAAATCATTTCATCAAAATATGAGCAGACATATAAAGCTCTATTTGTCTTCATTTATAATGAAATATCATTTTTAATGATGGATTGTTAATATCACTGTTTATGATGTGATTTGACTTAGAATACAAGCTTAGATCAGCTAGTACTTGTAGTTAGAAATAGCACAGATTTTTTTTTTATTTGTTGCATTAGTATTTACTTAAATCAGATAGTAAAAGAGGAAAACGCTGAGGTGTATTTCCACCTTGGTAGAAGATGGATATTGGTTCAAACTTCACTGTACTAATAGATACAAGATCACTATTAAATGTTGCCTTTCATTTATCAATTCATCTTTAGAAACTGTCAGTGATGCAATTTAAAGGGGGAAGAAACTTAAACCATGATAGATTAATTAACACATGAGATTTGTTTTGCTTTTCATCCCTTTCAAATGTAAAATGTTAACATTCCACAACATTCTCCAAATAAAATAAAAAGCACACAGTATATATCTTTATAGAAATCCTTACTAGTAGTATATATCTCTTTATAGCAATCACCTTACTAAAATAGGTGAAATTGTATAAAATATAATTGCAGAAGGATTATTTTTAAAATAAATATATAAGGTATGTTAAGTAGCATGAAAGGGAAAATACACATTTTTTTAATTCTACAGCCACTTGATCTGGGATTAGCAGATCTTAGGCAACACTGTATTTCCTTAGACTGCAAACCCTCAGGAGGTTTAAACAAATATTCTTTTTACCGTTTCAGGATACAGTCTCTCCCGGGAAAAAATTACCAAGCCTTTTTCTCCTAACATTTTATACCAAAAAAATAATTGGCAAATAAGAAGAATTTAAATTCTAAGAAATGAATAGTAATGAACTGATAACTAGAATATTGCTTAAAGGTTCAAGTACAGAGAGGTTGCAATAATAGTACTATTCTGTTAAGCTATGTATACTTCATCGAAGCCAGCGGAAAGGAAAACATACCATATCACCACCATACCGCAGGCATTTTCATACAGCCTAGTGCAAATTCAGAGCTTTCTCTGACTGTGTCCAATAAAGCAGCCACAACTATTTTTAAATACATCAGGAGTCCATGACCCCATAAGTAGTAACTTCCCTTTCTTGATGGAGTGCGCATCTCACTTTTGTAAGTGTCAACGGTTTCTGGCTGGCTGGCCAGAGACCACGGCATACTCTGCTTTTCTCCCAAAAAGGCCATGTCATTCTTATACAACTTAATCAGTGCCTACATACAAGAAAGCAACACTGCAGCCTTTCTGATCATTTTAATGAGGACCCCTGGCTATTCAGTCATTGAAATATAATTGACTTGCTCTTCTCTTATTTTCATAATAGACACTCCAACCTAGACCACATTTATTTTGCTATAAGAAATGTCAAGAAAGATTGGAAGTTTTCTGAGTGTCCCCATTAAAACTGAAAACATGCCACCCTGTCTTTTGCATTAGCTGCAATCATTTTGTATAGAACTCATTATGCAGATAGAAGATGCAAATGTTTCATCTATCTCACATCTAACCAAGCTGCAAGTGCCAAGAAAATAAGCAGGAGAAGAATAATTTTCTTTCTATGTCTGTGCCTGTGCCTGTGGTGTTTGCATTGTGTCACAATGCCAGTACCCATGAGTACATATGTACACATGTGCTCACAGACAACACACACACAGCTCAAAGTCCTAATATCTCATTTCAGGTAAAATCTAAAGGTTGCTTGGCACACATCATCACAGCCAAGGAAGAGCATTTTTCTCAACAGAAGCAGCTCTATGTAACAATAACTGTTTCTTTAAAATCAAACGAGTAGCAGAAACCATTTGAATAAGAATAATGCACAGGAATGCATTCAGTGTTGGTTTTTCAATAGAATAATGAGCATGTGCATGTCAAATGTATTGTTTTGAACAAGTCCTAGTCACTTCCTATGACCACCCAGTTCAGTAAACAAAATATCAGGTGAAGAACTGCATCTACCATACGCTAACTAAGTTCTGCTCATATCTGGCTGGACTGTGACACACATTTCCCAGCTGAACACATTATATAGGATATCTACCATGAAAACTCATGCACTGTTGACTTAACTGTGTAATTTGCAGTGTAAGACAGACAATATCTCTTTCTGTCAATTATTAACACATACAGTATCTTACTGATCCTGCCAGTAAATACTATCCCAACTACTTCATCACTTTTTTAGTAATTTAAAGATTTGATTTGCAAGGATCATTACTTAGCATGCTACTAAACACTCAAAATAAAAAACTCACAATTTTCCAATCAGGTTTTCATCCTGAAAAGCATTCCCAAAAAACTTCCATAACGCGGACAATGAACAACGAAAATATCAAAAATATAATTGCTATGAGATCTGATTTATTTAATCCATATTGAATAGGAAAAGTGGATTGATTTTTACAAGACTTAGAAAATTCTATTCTGATGTATTATATATTATTACAGAGGGGACAGAAAAATCATACTTTACCTTCAAGCAACTGCATACTGAAATAATAGAAAGGGGTGGCAAAACAGATATTTTAAGTCAATATTTAATGTCATACATTATCTTTTTTGCTCACAAGAGTCCTGACAATTCCCTTACCCATTTTTAGCATAAAAACACGAAAATATCATTCTTTCTGGCATATTTACACAGTTTATTTTTGACGTCTTTATATACAGGGCCTGAGAAGGAGAGTTTCTGGGCCTCATTTTATTGGGGCGCTGTGCACCAACCAACCCCAGCCCTACAGCAATGAGGCCGGGTCCGTCCATTTGTCCCATGCCTGTCTTCTCCTACAACTCAAAGACATTGCTGCACAGCACCTTCAGGAAAAAAAAAAGACTTCTGAGCATCATGGAAGCTATCTGTTTGCATGTACATCCTGTCACCAAGCCACAGCCCCCGCGCGCTGGCACGGATTTCCCTGGGCCTGGCAGAAATAATCAGCGTACAAGAGGGAAAGGAAGAACCCCTAGGCTTCCTCTGGATCAACATCAGTGCACACGTTCTTGCTACTTTGGCAGCATATGGGTGCACCTCACAGAGTACCTCATGCACAACAGCAGCACTTGGATTCCAACAAATAAAGGTTTCAGTAACACAAGCATGTACAAATACTGCTTTTCACACACGGATAATGTCATGTAATTTAAACGTCTAGAACTGGAATTATCAAAGTGATTTTTATTTACTCTTTTGCTGCAGATACTTTTCAAATTTTATATACAAAACTTCTAGATAATAGGATTTTCACCAGTTTGGAGTTTTTTTATGGAAATCATGAAAATTTTTTTCAGCCTTCTCATGAGAATTGCATCTTTAATTTGGAATTTTAAATAAATATATAAATAAGTAACTCCTTGCTTCTAGCCCAGCTGTGTGTTCAATAAGAACTGTAACAAATGTCATTCTCAGAGAGAAACCAAGACCCATCATATAAATTAACAAAAAGTAAAAACTCACACTTTATCACACCTTTAAAGTGAAAATATTTCATAAGAAAAACTAAAAGGACTTCTTTTTGAGATCTCCTTGGCTGCCTGATGTCTGCCAGGTTCCAGTAGGTGAGATGGAACTCAGCTGGCAGCAAACACTTGAGCTCTTCCCACTCAGCCTTCTCCCATGACACCCTTCCCACCTTCAGGCTGTGGCCAGGCATCAAATGTGTCTGACTTCTGTGGCTCTCTAACTACTGCGTGACCTTTCGGCCAGCCATGTAAAGTTCAGTTCTTGTCCCTATCTTCTTACAATCCACTTTCAGATACCATTAATCATCTTTTTCCATAGGTTCTCATCCTGCTTCTTGTCTGTGATTAAGAGGTCAACAGCTTCTGGTCTTAGAAGTACTCCTGCTTCCCCTGGACAGTCCATCCAGGAATAAGGAAGTAGATCTCATTCCATGCCATATAGGTCAGGAAGCTCCAACTCTCACAAATGTTGTCCATGAACTACCTCAATAAATATGCACTTGGTCTGGCAAAGCAGATTCACAGGGACAAAGAGAAGAAGGTGAAGGACTACAGGCAAACAACCAGTTTTGGAACTCAGTGGGTTTGATTCTGTTTCTGATTCATCTTTTCTCATGTGAGAAGGAAAAGCCGAAGATGCTCAGCTTCATCCTGTTCTCTGTGTAAGAGAAGACTCTTTCAGTCAGGAGATTATCACAACCTGTTTAAAGTTATGATCTATCAGGACCAAGTCTGCCTCACAGGGCTGGGGGCTTGTATTGCAGTCCAGAGGGATGTGATTTAGAAAGGTGGTTGTGCTAGCCCATGTAGATGAGTACTTCTGTGACAAGGAGAAAATCCTGCTCAGCCACAGCACAACAACATCCCTCTATTGCCATTCTTCTGCAGAGTTTCCAATCTTCTCTCATTAGCCTTAAAGACCCTCTATACATTGTTGCACGTCTTCCTTGTTCACCACTCCCTCAGCCATCTCTTTGTTATTTTTCAGACTGTTCTCTATTTCAGGAAACCAGGACTGCTGTTCCACCTTGACATTTCTGAGAAACCACTTCTACAGTCTCTATACACAACCTACAAGTGAGCTGTTCATGCACAAGAGGATGACTTCAAAAGCAGAAATTATGTGAAATGAAGAATAAAAGCGGAGATGGAGGAAAGGTTGCAGGAGGAGAATCTTACTGTGTTTAATCTCAAGGGAAGTGATTTTTTTTTCTTCAATTTGCATTTCACTCTAATTAAAAAGTAGCTTGAAATGGTAATAAAAAAAGTGCTTTTACAAAAATACATATAATTATTTGCAGGGTGGTAGGTGTTTGTGATTACCAAGAGTGGCAGAATTCAGACCCTCTGTTTTGTACTCTCAAAAAGCAGAAGCACTTCTTTCTACTTACTTTAGGAAAAAAATCTATCAAAGTCACAATGCAATGGGAGAATAACAGAATCATAGAATGGGTTGGAAAGAGCACCCAATGTAGTTCCAAGCTCCCTGCCACAAGAAGGGACACATTTCACTAAACCAGGTTGCTCAGAGCTCCATCCAGCCTGGTCTTGAACAACTCCATGTGTGGAGCATTCCTAACTTCTCCAGGCAATGTGTTCCAGTGCCTCACCACCCTTACAGCAAAGAACTTTCTCCTAATACATAATTCTACTGTCTTTCAGTTTGAAGACATTCATCCTTGTCATGTCACTGCATGTCCTTGTAAGAATCATGGGAAAATAGCAGGGTCTAAAATTTTATTAAGTACAAAATGCAGCTTTGAGAACATCTTTTCCCTGCAAACATTTCCATGCACCAAGTGGTCATTTCACTCTTTTGTTTACCCTGATCACAGGAGACCAGTTGTTACCCACAGCAGCAGTGTGTCTTGGTCACATTTTGATTTATTGGAAAAAACTAAGAGTTCTGACTTATTGCATGTAAATCCAGGATGCTTTGGACACCCCAAAGGAAAAGTGGGCCACTGTGCAAAAAAGGAGATTTATGATCACTTTCCCAAGAAACCACTCTGAACCAAAGAAGTAAGAATACAGCCATCAGTAAAAATTCTCTAGTTCTCTCAAGCAGGTTGATGGAGGGGAGAACTGCATTGCTGCTGGAGCATAAATAAGAAATCTAACAGCTCAGACAACTCTGCTGTATGTCAAAGAGAGATAATACATTCTATCAGGAATCAGGCATCAAATTCCTTCTTAGAGTCTGAATCCTACTATCTACTTGATACCATTTTTAACAATAAGCCAGCAAAGGCACTAGGAAGTTATAGATCTTTTAAAATGGACATGGAGCCTGGAAACAGGAATAGCCACACGGTTATCATATTGTGACGTTTTTCATGCTTGCTGCCTTCCACAAGTTACCAAGAACAGTGGTAAGATCTGTTAAACCTGCCTTCCCAGGCTTCTGTATTTACCAGGGATTAATTGGACTCAATGCAATACTGTCCTTCTCATCGTATATAATGTGCTTAGCATTTGGAAATATTTGCAGGTTTTATATGTACCTATGCAGATATGTGTGGGCAGGCATCAAATCCATTGTAGCTAAAATACATACATACATAAAATACAGTATATTCAGTGTCCTGTATAAATAAAAGATTTATTCTTTTCCATTACATGGGGAAAGCATGTACTTCAACAAAATGAACCATAAGCAAAATACCACCCCAAAACTCTACTTTTGAGGAATTTCCAGTCAATCCAAAGATTTAAATTATTTTAAAATTCAACAAAAACCCTGTATCTGGATTTTCAGACCATATTTTGTCTGTCTTTGCTTATACTGTGTAATACTTCAGAGCTACACTCTGTCCTGACTGATGTTTTTTGCTTTTTTTCCTCATTTGAACAGGGGAAGCCTAGGGCAGTGAATGTCACTGGGAGTCAAGGTGCCTCATAGACAGGCATGCTTGCCTTCAGCAAATCTACAGATTTGGTCCTCGGGAGCTCTTGGTATCTCCGAGGAGAAGTGGCAACTAAAAAAGCATTCTGAGTATCTACATTTCAGATATAAACACCTAAATCTTTCTGCAATCTTTAATCTCCCTGAGTAGGATGGCTGTTCATTTAATTGCAATTCAAACATCTTGGCAGTTCACCCTGAACTCTGTGCAATCAGTAGCACTTTCAGAAAGATTCTTACCATACACAAAAATCTGATCTTTTACAAATATCTAAAAACAAAATAAATCATGCCTAGAAAAGCTTATATTTCTCCACTGACCCTTAACAGCAGAGGATGCTTAGTTGAGATTTGGAGACCTACACTGTAAGCATCTACATTTGCTCAGATGAACCTCACTGCCAGCTGTCTTTTTTTCAGTGGGAAATTACTGTGTATCCCATCCATAACAGGGAAGCAGTGATCATAAATGCATCAATGATTCTGAGATATGGGAATGCCTGGCTTTGGAGCTGTAGCATATAAATCTCTTTTAACAAGAGGAAAAAAAGCACTGGTCTATCCTTAAGTATGGTTATGTTCAAATACAAATGAAAGTTTCTTCCAGGCAGTTAAAGCTGTACAATTTGTGATGCACATACACATTCACAGTAAAGGGCTCACCATCAGGGTTTTATTTTGGCTGCCTATTTGACTATATTACCTCTGGGATTCAATCATGGCCCTGGTAGTCACACCAAGTAATGTCTTGCTTTACCAGTTATTGCACGGAAAGCATTTTTGGAAGGTGGCCCTTTACATCCAAAGTTCTGGAAAATGTAAAAATGCAAAAAGAGACAAGCAAGTTTCCTTAGCTAAAGGTATAGTTCCAAGCCAGCAAGTGTGTCTCTCCTACACTGAGGCCAAGACACGTACCAATACAGATTTTTTGAGTGTAATCAAGTTGACATCTATCTACACTGATTACACTTCAGAAGGGGAGAGGAGAATTCGGGAGGTGGGAGAAAGGTTCTCTTCTCTCTGGTGGCTTCAGAAGTATCCTCCACAGGGTAGTTTGGGCCTCTGGGCATAGCCCTGAGAGATGGGTGGTGCATAAGGAATCATGCTGGAGGTCTTATGCCTCAGAGATGCTCTTCCCTATTCCTGCTTGCTCCTCAGGGGAGTAATTTGTTGCTGGTCTATACCAGCAGCAAATTATAGCAACCCCTGTGCCAGTTCAACTTGCATCTGGGAACTGGAAGAGGCAGGGGAGTGAGGGACAGAGGGCTTTGGCCTTTGCCTGACCATCTGCCTGGTGAGGCACTGGTACTGTTTAGTCAGTTTTCCGCCCACTCTCCAGTGCATGATGCGGGGGAAGCTACGGCGACTCTGAAGCTTCATAGTCCTGACTGTGCTGTCTGTCAAACACAACTCAATCAGCTCTTTTGACTCTTGCAATCCCCAACAATACAAGAATTTCTAAAAACAAAATGGCTGGACCCTGCTTCTCTGAAAGCCTTTTTGCATCAGAGAGACTGTGTATGTCTCAATTCTAAGCACTTCAAAAGCCAGTCAAAGAAGAAATGCTGACTATTTTTTATTGTATTTGTGTAGCATTCCAAATGCAAAATAACACTGCTCTTCATGCCTTTATTACATTGCTCTGCAAATGACAAGATGCTACTATTGCAGAATGCACCAAGTGAGTCTGGCAAGTAACTAGCTGACCTTTATACAAGTTGCATTTTTATCCTCCCTTTATGGTGACAGTTTATCTTGACCCTCATTTTCAGCTTCTGTCACGATAGTTCAGCTGGTTTCTACCACTGTTCAGTTATCACATGTGTTTAAAATCATTGTTACAAACACAAGTCTGTCTTCATTACCAACAGCATTAAATAAATATCAGCTTATTAAGAGTGGGAGTGCTAAAAGATTGGTCTTCTTTTACTCGTCTTGTATCCTAGGCAAAAGGCAGTCAGGAAATCAGACCCTTTTCATTAATATATTCCAAACAGACCCTATGACCTTGGATGCATCTCCTCTGAAGAGAGCCAGTCCTTCCCCTGCCTGCCTAGTTCTGACAGTGGTCTTAGAAGACAACTCACTTTTAAAAGTGCAATTTCACACACCACAGCTACATTGCTGGTGTAACCCACACAGAAACCATTTCTCATATCTTCCTGTTTCTACTTCTCTTACTAAAAGCCATTTTCTCGATCTTTGTCTTGTCCCAGAATGTGAATATAAGATTACCAGGAGGCATTTGGATGTTTCTGTCTGGGAATCCTGCCGTTTGCCAGCACACTCTATGTGCAGTTAGTGCATGGTCTCTTGGCTGACTTCACTGACCTCCATCTGTTAGACTGGCTGTGTGCCTGCTCACAAGTCAGTCAGACTGTTTCACTAGGACACAGGTTCCAGCAAGGGTGCACTTGGATGGACAGCATGCACAGTATTGCAACATGTCCTGCCTTCTTTTTTCAAAAAAACAATTTTTTACATGGTATGGCACTACAGCTTTTGGACTGTCATATCATGCTGCACTTCCATTTTCAGGGAAGTCACTGAAGAAGGGGAGGAAGACTCATTATCAAAACACTAAGAGTCTTTCACACTCCCTTCTGTTTGTATCCTTAAGTGCAATCCTTCTCCCTGTTCTTCATTAGAAAGGGAAGTTGGTGTGCAGCACTTCTGTTTTCTCCTTGGTAGCTCCAGTGTTTCCATGAACACTTAAGTGTGGTATGTTAGAAGGAAGCAGTAAATCTAAAGGTATTGCCTGAACATGAGTATTTGAGCTTCACTTTCTTGAGTGCATAAGGAGAAATTTGGATAATAAATTGTAAAACAAGTTATATACAATAAAGACTGCTAACCAGTAAAAAATTGTCACCAAATCTGATAACCCTGATAAATCTGCTATCAGTTCACACAGAATTTGGATAGATTAATTTCTAACACATTAAACCACATCTTTTTAAACCAGAAAGTCACAAAACAAGGTGTAAGCACTTACCTGTGTATTAAAGAATGAAAATTAAACATGTTTGTCAACAAGAGGTATTAGCAGTTTTTCATTGACTCTTGGAGTGTCCTGAGCTCTTTCTGGGGTCACAAAGAGATATGCAGACCAAACAAGATTTAGAAAAAGCCCCATTTTGCAACCAGTCCCTAACACACTGTCTATACTCTAGTTCTACATCATATTCCTGCAGCAGCTCAATCCAAGTCCTTCATCTCTACAACCAAAGCTCTCAAATATGTCATTTATAACATGACCAACACTTTTAAACCTTGGGTACAGGCTTATACAAACTGAAAAAAGCCTCCAGCAAGCTCACTGGATCATTGTTTACATCACTGCCTTCCCATAACTCCCTCCACCATGTGTAAATGAAATTAAATCCACCAAGCACCTGGAGATAAAGCAAAGTATTCACCAGGAAAAATACTGAAGGAAAAGTACCAATAGCACAGGTAGAGCTATAGTAGGGGAACACACTCAGATTAGACTATCCACGCTGATTTGGCTGATCATGTAAAACTTGGGTGATGATGTCGTATGAAAATAACCACGTATAAAAAAGATTGGGTGTATAAAGAATCCTAGAAAAATACTCTTATCTGCTCACAAAATTCTCCTTGGAACTGAAACAGAGAAATTTTCTAATGGGATTAATAAGTATTTATATATGGGGGAAAGAGGGAACTTTTATCAGGGAGAAGTTTGCAGTCATTACAACCCTGACAAAAAATAGTATTTAAGAGCAGAATGACTATTCTCTTTGTTTTGATGGCAGTTCTTGCTTTATATGACATTAAACTTTTGTAAGATTTTCTGTAGAGTTAGAAGGAAAAAGCAGCAATCACAATTACCTTACTTTTCTACACCAAAACACATTACTCCCCATTATCCTCTCATTGCACATGTGCCTAAATATAGGTGCATAATTTTTAGAAGTGTTGCATTGAAATATTAAGTCAACCAGTTTTACTTAGTCACCTCCCACATACACAGAGATAAAAAACAGTATTTTTAACACTCAGTTGTTGAGAAACAAACTGAAGACATCAATGTCCAAGTAAAGTCCAGCTCTGCACTTGCCCTTAATTGCTTAACTATAGAGAGCCTGTGTAAAATCTGTTTTTAATTTTGTGAGATTTTTGATCTCTAACCATTGAATAGTAGTTCCTCTGAAAATTTATTGCTCTCAACTTCAGTATTATGTGGCAAACACTTTGATATTTATTCAGATGAGATTTCCTGTTGGTAAATTTGGCGTTATTTGTTGTAAAAATATTGTGATCGGCACTGAGTTCATTTTTATGTGAAGCATTTATTCCAGTGGCTCTAGTAGATGTTTTGTTTTGTTTTTTTTTAAGACGGAACACTGCAAAGCAAATTCACTACAGGTCAGATTGTAATTGATTAAAATATAATTGTTAATGTAAAGGGCTTCTCCTCTGCCCTATAGGGGGAAAGAAAAAAAAGAAAGAAAGGGGAAAAAAAATCAAGGTTTCAGGCAGCAAAGTGGTAGCAGAAACTTGGTGATATTCTATATTCTATTTACCTATCTCAACCCATTTGCAAACTGTAGCATCAGCTCCATGCTGCCCCAGGGATGGGAGACCAGAAGCGCTGCAAACCAGGACTGATGTGCCTGACAGAGCTGCACAGCAAAGTCTGAGTGATGGCCTGAGCCATGCCCAGCAGTAGCCAAAATTATGAGTGGGTTTTCTTTCCTGGAGCGCTGCATTCGACTGCAATCACAAATGTGGCATATGCAGTAGCCAGTCAGCTGCCAGTTGATTCTATATATATTTTTACATTAAGTTTTTGAAAGCCATGTAAGAAAAAGGTTCTGCATGCAAAGAAATACGCTGCAGCTTGGTGACTTACAGAAAGCTTTGGGGAGCACAGTCAGAGTGGTACATTGGGAGATCGTGCTTGGCATACACCCGAGTGCTTTCACTTAGGAGAGACATTCAAACCTGAGATATCTCTGTGTAACTGCTGTAGCTTATCCCAGGGCAGATGGAATTAATTTAATTTTATTATTGTGTCCCAAATCAATAGCTACAAAAGATGGTATTCAACTAATGAGGAAAATTATTCACACTCTATTTATATCTGCATTTTGCTCTAAAGGAGTTCAAATGTAAACATAGAAACATCTCCTTAAAAAATTAAGAGGCCGAGGAAGATAAAATAACCTAATGGACTGAAATAATTGAAAAATCCTAATGCCATTTTTAAAATAGTTTCTAAGTTTTTAGATAAGTGGAGTAAAATTTAGTTATCTTAGATTATACTGAAAGTTAGTAATTAAAGAGACATACCCTTCCATGACAGCTTTGAAGCTTTGATTCCACATCCCCTATCATTTTGCAAAAACATGCAGCAGTCTTTCTCAGATCCCACTTCATTGTCTGTCACTATGTTCACGTTCACGGATGAGTAAGCACTCTGTGTCTAACTTGTGGCTTAACAGATAGTTCTCTCAAGTGCCCTTTGAACATCGCTCTAAAAGACGAGAATCTGCACTACCTCCAGACTTAAACTTGGATGTTTAAATTTACAGCACCAAATCATTTATTTTGTTACTAAGGATAGTAGAATGCTTGACAGCTGATGACCTCTGTAGTTTAGCCACCTGTAAGAACTAAGTGTTTTCCGCTTTAAAAAAAAATCATCTCTTTCTTGACATACACACAAGCACACACAGAGGGAAAAATCAGCAGCTCTGTTAACAAAGGGTTGGCAAGTGGCTTCCCAAAATCTCCTGCATATTTGCACCAAGAGCTCTAGGAACAAAGCGCTTGGAAGACTAAGCAGAAACAGAAAATGAAAAAAAATTTCTTTTTCTTTTGTTTTGATCAGAATTCTGTTTAGATACAAATTATCTGGGAAGTAGTGTCTGAAAGCCTACATTAAAAAAAACAGAACTGGGAATAATTTTGCACCCTCTTTGAGAAAGGAAATAAAATCATATCTACAAGCCTTTCTGCTACAATTTATCCTGATAGAATTTCTAACAGCCAGGAAATTAACTCAAAACAATGAAGCTCGTAATGAAAACATGGTGAGTGACAACATTAACATAATACAGAGAGAGCCCCATTGACCATCTACCAACAGTTGAGGTCCTTCCCCCATTCACAGGATGCTCAAGTAAGAAAAAAGCGGTCCAGGATTTTAGCTGCTAATCAGTGTTGATACAAGAGCAGTGTATGGCAGCAGAAGAAAAAGATGAGATTAAGGTGAATATTGCACTAATGAGCATGTTCTTCCTGATGAAAGATTTTAATGTAGACTGCAAATCTCTCTTTCACGTACTTATCACAAATGTCTCAATTTGGTAAACTGAATAGCAGAATTAAATGGGTAGGTGCCCATGAACGTGTACTTAGATCTGCAGCTAAAAAGGATTGAGGTGTTTTGACACTAAATTCTGCAAGGTGCAGCTTCAAGGGACCTGAATTTCTCCCATTCCTGTGGAAGGTCTATTCTACACAGTTACAAGGTCTCATTAGGCTATGTCTGTATTAGGAAGTATTTCAACCCAGCAGGAGCCAATCCACAGTCTGGAAGACTCTGGGAACCCAACCACTGCAGAATGTGCAGTTTGTGGGCTTACATCACAGCATCCCAGTCTGGTCTGAGGAGAACATCACATGTCCTCCTGGACCAAGTTCCTGACTTCATTTCTTGTGAAAGAAACCAGATTGAGCACTGTGAGGGCATTCTGCAACACAAAGCAACTGTTGTCAATGGGGATGAGGAGGGGATTCTTCTCAAGAACACACTCCTGACAAAAATGAAAACATTACTGCACATAGTCTTTGCCACTTCAATTCATGCCATTCAAACAGATTGAATCACTCCATAAGCAGTGAACTGCTGAAAATATCAGTTTATACTTCATTTATCCCACACTGTAGATGAAGTGTTATATTCACAAACAGGTTGATGTTCCTCATTCAATTCACAGCCAGGGGCCTCCACAGAGCATGGGGATACCATTGTGCTGGAAATTTGTAGAGAAGCACCTCAACCTTTTTAGCCAGTCAGTGAGCTAAGCAGGATTAGGCAAAATAGAAAGAGACATGATTAAAAATGTAATTCCTAATATCAGTCGATAAAAGAAGAAGCTACTGAACATAGGTCCTCTCAAATCTGCCTGAGCACTCTGCAAACTGAGCATCTCTGCCTAAAAGAGGAACCACAATTTCTCTTTTGCTGTACTTCAAAGCCAACTGCTGCTGGATTAATGTGGGACTCAGTATGTGGGTGTTGCTGTTGCTGCCTATGTCCTGGGAAACCTCCATGAGCTCCAGCACTTGGTCTGTGCACTGGGTTTGCAGATCCGATGAGGGCTAAGGAATAAAGTGAGATCCAAAAATATAAGCTTCTACATATTGATGTTCAGTACAGGCGGGAAAAAATCAAAACAAACAAACAAAAAAAATCAATTTAATAAGCTCCGAAAGAGTTTAAGGGCTCCTAGTATTAGACATGCATATTCAGGAGCACAAGGCTCCAGCATCAGTGAAGAGCTTTTAGAAACTGGCTTAGGTATTCATGGGGTTTTGTTTTGGTTTTTTTTTTTAATTAAAGCACTCAGGTATACCATAAAGTATTTTTCTACTTAGGATGTAATTTTAGTATCTGTACCCTCTTTATTTCTGCCTTAATCATGGTTTGCAAAGACTTTACAAAAGCTACTAGACATTTTACACACATAAATCTTATCCATAATCCGTTGAGCAAACCTGAGATGTTTGTGATGAGATAAAAAAAAAAAAAAAGGAGGGAAAGCCAGTTTTCAGATCTCTTGGACTCTCAGTGTACATTATCTTAGTAATGTAAAACTACATTATCCAATGTAGTTTTATCCAAGTGAGAACATATTGACGTAAAATTGGGTGAAATTTCATATTACAAATTGCAGGGAGCATATATTAATGCAATAGCACCTATTTTTTATGGGTTGTTTTAAATTTAAATTTAATTTTAAACTAAATTTGAACTAAGACCATTAAGCCCCTTTTCTAGTCTATGTTTTAAATTGTATAACCAATATTATATAAAAGAGCAACTTGAAACATCCTGTAATCATGCTGCAAAATTATTTTGTTTACCGATCATTCAGTAATAAAGACTGAACTTCGGCCATGGTAAAAATAGCAATTAATTGACTCTTATGGTAGCTTATGGAGGAAATTATATGTTTGTGTGACTGAAAATAATGAATAATACACAAAGGAATTCATGCAATTATATGTCTAGTGTCCTGTACAAAGAATCAGTGAAGGTACAAGATCCTTGTATTAGAAAAGCTACCTAAAAGACCATTTGCATTGCCAAATGCTGGGGGAAAGTATTATTGCAGCCAGAAACTCCAAAAATACCCCTATTTATCTGAACTAGCCCTGAAGCATGAGTACAAAAGTAAAACAAAACAGATATTGCTTGTTGGGAGTACATGCATTTTTATGTAAGATTTGGATACAAATGTCCAAATTTGAAGAATGAAATTAAGACAGGAATATTGTGTGGGGTTCCAGTTCCATCGTGACATGCAATGAATCCAACTGCAGTATGTTGTATTCTTTTCCCATCTCAGACCTGTCCAAGTTCTGGCTACTTATTCCAACCTATCCATCTTGAACAAGATAGCTGATCTGGCTGCAAACTTATTTTTTCCACATACATACAGAGGTTGGTCGGCAGTCCTTTCTGGATTTAACGATGGAGCCCCATCTACTAATCTGACAATAAACTGGGAATTTGAAGCCACCATGAGACAGCCAAATATTGGGTAATCAGTGACAGGGGAACCCTTTAATTCAGAGCAGTTCATGCTAGAAGCCTCAGTCTGTCTCTCCTACCACCATCATGTTCATTTTGGCACTGAATGGAAAAAAGGTCCAGGCTTCTCTAAATGAAGAGAATGGAGAGTTACATCACAAAGGCTCAAAAAAAAGAAGGCTACACAATTTTAAGCTATGTTTTGAAGATCTTATTTGCTATAACAAAGGATTGGACACAGGAGTGTTCCCACTCTGTTCCCAAGATTCTTCACACGAAGTCAAGGACATAAGTCCACTGGGGCTATTAGAATGACTGAGGCAGTCCTTAACCTAGTATCTTCTGAAAGTCTGGAGAGATGGGATCAGTCTACTATGAAAACTTTAGTGTTTCAGGTATACTTTACTTAAATATCTACTGGTGGCCCAGAAGGTACCAGCAGTAGATATTTCGCCTCTGACGAGATCCAGATAGTGACACTTAAATTTTCATATTCTTGTCTCTACCAAATGCTGCTTACTGACCAGAGTTATGAAAATATAAAACCAAGTTGGTGACACAGGTTGAAAAGAGCTCTCCCTTGTCTACATTTTTCCTATCTTACATAGTGAATATTAGGGATTGTTTCTTTAAAAAGGAATCTGGAAAGAAGCTACAGTAAGTTTTTGAGTTAAAAGAACATCCTGGGATGAAAACAGGGTATTTTATGAGAACCAGGTAAATTAAATTAAATAATAAAGAACTACTGAATCATTTAAAAAGCATGCTATAAAAAGTACAAGGTAGGATAGGTATGTAAATAAAGACCTTGTTCATCAGCATAAAAAGGATTCCTCTGGGGAATCAAGAAAATATACAGGAAAAGAAAAACTGGGGAGGGTTCTTTTCCAAAGCTTTCAGTAAAATTCAGCAACAGAGGGATTATTAAGGGACTGACTATAATTTTAAGATCAGCAGCTTGGACATTAGGATTAAAAATAACTGGGAGGATGAAAGAACGGCAAGAGTGAGTTTTCTGTATAACAGGTGATAAATAGACACAATTAAGGCAGTATTGCCTGATGCAGAGAGGACCCATGGCAGCTGGCAAAGAAAAACAAAAACCGGGGGTCATAAAAGATGCAGACAACATGAAAGCTGTTGGGCTGTAAACTCATGAGCAAAGAGGCAAAGTTACAGGTTTAAACCCTCAGCAAGCCATGCAGCAGCTGTGTGCACACATGCAAGCTGTGCATTGGAGAGCCTGAGAATACAGCAGGCTGTACCTTGAGAAACAGGCGTGAGAAAATTGTCCTCAATTCACCCAGGGAATGCTTCTTATGGTTTGGGGAAGGGCTAAGCTGCTTTTACAGACTGAGATGTGTACTCCCATCTTTTTAATTTTTTTTTCCGCACCAGGCCCAGTTGATGCCGGTGTGATTGGGCAGCTGCTGAAAGGTCTTGCAGCATTAGCTGAATGCAGCTGGTTCAGGAAACCCACTGTAAGCTAGGAAGGGTTGAGGTGCTATGGAAAGATTTGTGTGCCCTCCCCAACCACAATGAAAATGTGCAGCTGAGGAACAGTAGAGCTCCAGTGTCAGTCCTCACAAAAGCCAGAGCATTCAGCAGCATTTGGAAGAATATGAAGTGATATGAGTGTCGTGACAGACACAGACAGTTCACATGAATGTGAACTCACATTCATTGAGTTTAATCAGTTTGTTCCTTTCAGAAAATACATACCAAATATGCATCGTTCATGCAAACTGGGTGGTGTCCCTGCTCTCCAGGAGCAATAATTCCTGTGTGATTTCCAGCACTTGCTGCAACTGTTCTCAAGTCACGGCCCACAGCTGCAGCCAACCAAAGCCAATAAACCAATGAACCCCCACAAACTGGAGGTCACCAAGTACAGGGGTCTGCAGTGGGACCCAGACCTGGATCACACATCTCCTGTAAAAAAGGAAGAGCCAGGTAGGATGCAGAAAAGTTGTCATAGGAGCATGTCCTGCCTACTGGACCACATGTAAGAGACAAGAAAATACCACATTCACAACACCTGCCTGAGTCTGGATCAGCCCTTAGATTAAACAAGCCTTTCCCAACCCACATAAGAAATTGAATAAACAGTGGGGGATGAATTCAACTTCCCAGAAGCCAGATGAACCCTTCCAATTGCTGCTATGTAAGAACAGAACACCCTACCTTACTGGCTTTCATTCAGCAGGTAATCAGTTACAAAAGCAAACAGCTCTGCTGGGAGAGATTCAGAGCTGCCCTGTTCAGAGGGTGCCATAGCAGAATTGTCAGCTAGTTTGTCTTCAACAGCTGGATGTGGCTACTAAACCTCCTCTCCCACAACCAAAAAGAAGTCTGTGGCCAGGTCTAACACAAGGTCAGATTGTCCCCCAGATGATCCCGTGGGAGAGTAGTCAGAAGCACATTTGGTGATGCTTTCAGCATGGTTTAAGTTTCATTTTTCCAGACTTAGAGATTTGGAAGATGTTTTTTCTCGGTACCAACCGTGGATCCCTTTTCCTACCTAAAAAATCCACTGTGCTGAAAAATCCACTTGCTTTTTATTTCATTTAAGTCAGCAGCCAGGAAAATTCGAAGCAAGTATTTTTCCTTTGAATCAAGTTTCTAAACAGCTTTCCTAAATTGCTCCCTCATCATTATCATCATCATGTCCCTGCTAATAGTCACGTTACCAGCCCCTCATTTTTTGTTTTTTTCCCCTTGGATCCAAATTCCATTTTCCCTTATTCACTCTTCCACCCTGCCAGGAGGTCTCTGCAGTAACACTTTCCAGATCTCCAAAAACATGTTTTGTAACTTGTTCTCAGATTGCTTGCAAAAGGGGGAAGGAACCTTGTGACTAAGGCTCCCCTCCTGCTGCTCTCCTTCAGCAGCACACCAAGGTGCTCCAGGTCCCTCCTTCCCAAACCCACTCCTCTCCAGCTGTCCCCATCACCACCTTCCCAGTTGTCCCTCGTCTACCACACAGACTAAATTATTCAACCGTGCTTCTAAACTGAGCCTGGTAAATGTTCTAGTCCCGAGCAAAACAAAATCTTCCTCCTTACAAGTGTTGGAGGGGTTTAAATAGCTCATTTGGCAGATCCAGCTGAGAGCTGGGATGGAAAAACAATGGGAGGAGCAGGGCTGAAGTGGGGGCAGCAACCTCCTGTGGAGGATGGTGAGAACGCACAGCTGGGGGAGGCAGAAAAAAAAGGTGGAAAGCTCTCCAAGCCTGCTGAGGAAACGCGAGGGAGAATTGCAGATCTGTCTTACAGGCTGAGTGAAATAAGTTAAATTCTATTAGTGGGTAGGTCAATTTAAATGGAGAGTGGAGTGCTAAAGAAAACAATGCAACAGCAAGTGAATAGAGGGTAAGTGTTTTCATGGAGTAATGGTTCATATGGTACATTGTTTTCTGGCAGGAAAAGAGGAGGGAATTTTTATTTCGTATGTGCTTTGGGTTTGAGTAGCTAAATGCCTCATATGGGTAAATAGGAGATAAAATGTGTTCCTTTTACGTTGTTCTTTTTTTACAACTTCTTCCAGTAGTCTCCTCATTTTTATTAAAGTCCTATAAAACTAGGAAAAGTAAAGGAAAACACATATTCCTGTATTAGAGTGGATGTTAACATTACTAACTGAATCAGAATATTTCTCACACAGGAAAAAAAGTATAATTGGATAATTAAATCCTTATCAAATAAAAATAAATGTTAATGCAATTTTGTATCAGAATATTCATTTTTCTTTTTTAATTTTGTTGCAAATTCTAAACACTGTGTTCTGCACTACAGTAACACCGGCACTGTGGTGTTAGAAAAGAGATCAACCTAAAAAATCCCCTCCAGATTTTTAGCAAATAAAACACATGAAAATGTGATATATTTGATTAAAACTTATAGTGAGTTGCAGGACTGCAATTAGAACTTCTTTGTATCAAAAGCTTTGTCGTATAAGAGCAGGAGAACTGTGAGAGTCTCACGTGATTAGTATCCACCGGCAAAATTAGTGTAAGGCAAAGAATGTTCATAAAAGTAGTTAAAATGCTCTTGTAGAGTCTCCTATCAAAGGCAAATTTAGAAAGTAGCTACAGAAGTTTTAGCCCAAAAAGTTTTCAGGTGGCCAGTCCAATATGAGAAAGAAGACTGCAAAACTAACCAATAAAATTCACCCTTGTTCTCTACCTGCAAACCCAAATCAGGCACCTGTATGCAACCAGAAGAGTTGATTCCAACAAAATGTTTACTTTGCCACATGGCTAGAGGAACTCGGCTGCTCAAGATGCACAAAGTTTTTCACTGGATGCTATAGTGCCTCTCCCAAAGAGAAAAGAGCTTGCTGCCACTTACCCCATACCACACAAAAAAAGCAGCCCTTGCTCGCCACAGCACAATTGCTGCAATAAACAAGCGTTAATCACGCACATTATGCACAACATAATACGTGTGAGCTTGTCAGCAGGCAAACAGCTCCATCTCTGAATAAGAACCCCTTCCAAATTAGGAGAAACGAATTACACAAGCAGACAGCTGTTTGCTGACCTACCTAAAACAATTTGGTGGTCTCAGCCCAGTTCCTCCCAGGCAGGTGTCTGCTTCGCAGCAAACATCAGCAGCGTTTGCATGACTGACAAGCTGGCTAGCAAACTCAGCAGGAGAGCTGGGCTGGCCTTGCCCAGGCTTTCCACCCCCTTGGCCCTGGGGCTGATTCCCCCAGGCAGGGAGGACAGACAGGGAATGCCTGGAATTACAGTCAGCCCCCAGCAGAGGCCAAAAGGAGAGTGTGAATTTCCAGCCATCTCAGTCTAACCCACAAGGAAAGCAACAAAAAGAGCAAGAACAGTATGGATTAATACAACAAAAACTATCAAAAACTGACGAATTTTTAGAAAGAAAATCTAGGACATCATGGTTTTGTTTAGTGGGAACCTTGCTTTTCTATGTCTAGAAATCCCATCTTGAATTCAGTGATGATGGTCTTGATTCTCCACAGCCCACTTACTTTCAGCATCTTCAAGCAAAACATGAGTAAGAAATAAAGATCATGGGCTTTTAAAAGTTTACTTTTCACTCATTGCTTGAGGGTTTCATTATAGTGTAGAATAATAATGCACTTTCGTAGGGAATTTAGTCTACTGCTTTATACCAATTCTGCCAACCTCATACAGAAAGAACTTACATATTTGTCAGAAGCCAATTACTTATCTCAGATAAATAGAGGGATAGAACCAAGATATCCTGAATGTCAGCAGATACTTTTAAGTCACCAGTGTGAAAACTCAGATATTTTTCTATACCAGACTCTAAGATGTCAGGCTTCAAACTCGCCCAGTTCTTCAATCAGTCTACTTGTATCAAGTATCTTGATATTGATGAATTTCAGAAGCTTCCCTTTTCCTTCCAATTCAGGACAGAGCACAGAAAAGAAAGAAAATTGATATATCTGGAGTAGATTCTCCACTCTTGATCTTTTTGCTGCCTGAAAAGAGCATCAGGACCACTGACACCCCAAAATCATAGAATGGCTTGGGTACCTTGTCCTGAGATTCAGTGTCTAAGGAGGCAACTCTGCAGGCATTAACATAAAATTCAAGCTACGTGTTTGAATGCTGTCATGTGGGGTTAACTGGTGTCACCACCACCTTCACTTCCTCCAGAAACTCTGAATTTGAATGTCAGGAGCTTTTGTGATGGATGCATCTGTAAATAATTAGCACTGCTTTGTTGAACACTAATTGTGCAGCTGTGCTGGACCGAAGTCTCAAAATCGATGTTGCAAGCTCAAAAGGACCAAATTTTCTTCTTACTCCAGGCTGACTCCAGAACACCAGAGCTGTTAAATCAGAGCATGGCATGGCCTCAAGGGCTAAATTCACCTCTGGGTGAATCTTTTATGAGTCATGTGTTTATTAATCAGCCTCACAGGATGAAAAGCTGCTGTTTGTCAGGAGCAATGATGATAACTGGTAGTCTCTTTATCCAGCCTTGGATTCGCCATGTGGCTTACCAAGAAAAAAAAATCCAGGGTGAAATGGATTTAAATCATGCAGAGTTCACATAAATAGGTCACCTTTTCTCCATTAATTCATATCTCTTTATGTGAGATAGAGCATACCCCACTACCTGGGAGAGGACACTTGCTACTCTCATTACACTCTTTCTGCACCTCTTTCTGAGATTTTCCAACTTCCAACCCCTCCCGCTGCCCTATCAATATCATTTCTCTATTTCGTTCTTGTGCCCTTCTTCCATCATCTGTATTAGTACTGATCCTCAATTACTCTCCAGTTTTCCAAAATATCAGCCACATACATCCACAACAGTGCTTCCCCTGTAGTCCTCCTAAGGACAGCCACTGCACACATAGCTGCATGCATACAGCCACTATCTTTCTTCCTTCTCTAATCTCAACTGCCTCTAACATGCAATCATGTTTTCAAATGAGATGGATCATTTTGGCTTCTGAACAGCCTCCTGCTTCAGCTTCTTGGCATTAGTTTCTTATTTCCTTCCTGACAAGTGTCCAAACATAAAGTGTTCAAGGAATTTCAAAGCTGTTTTTAATGTTCTAAATACTTTTCCAAGTTTCTTTTGGCTGGAAGGACTATAAATTCATGAACATGTTAGCCATCCCATGGCTTCATTTGTCAGTGAATAGCTATTCGTGAAAGCAAATCCCGTTATTATGTACTGTTCATCACCATGTACTGTTATTGTTACTGTTATCATTACTTACCATGGACTCTTCATTACTCTGGACCCCTATACTTCCTCCTGCACTTACCAGCAATTTCACCACCTCAGCATTGGATTCCCCTCAAACTTTCAAACACTTCCTCTCTTACTTCACCACATTACACACAGAGTAGCAGTTATTGGAACATCTCATCTGCTGTATCCTCTATTTCTCCCTCAATCCATGAGATTCCCCTCCAGGTTTTATTGATTTTTTTTTTCTTCATTGTTTTCCACTTTTCTTCAGGAAATTATCACCATATGCTTGCTCTGTTGCAATTCTTTTATCCCAAGTGGCATCTTTTGGCCATTGTTACAACCAGTATAGTTGACTAGGTCTGACTTAGTATGGCCTTTCTCATGTTAATCTAAACTGAAAGTACAGCCTCAATATCTGCATCTGTCTTCTTCCAATACGATATCCTAGCCAGGTGCTATGGCATTAATCTTTGTCCTAAATGTTACACAACTGGAACTCAATTCTCGGATTTGATTTCTTGACCACAGCATGACAATGCACAGATAAATGGCACTTGGGTTTTATATCTCATTCAGGTCCTAATGACTTCATAGCATGGTCCTTGCAGCTTTCTCCTGACTACATTAGATGCTTTCAATTTATGGAAAACTGTGAGGTTACTCCTGAGATTGTAATTTTGACTGTCTTTCTCATGCACTAACTTGCTGCTGCTATTTCTTCTGCCACATGAAACTTCATTCTTAGACTTCATTCTCCAACTTTCACTGATTTCAAGGACCAGGATAATTCTACTTCTCTCATCCTTGCTGCTTCACACCTGTATCCTTAATGATGCCAGTGAAGACAGTCTGTGGGCAGTGGCTGGCTTCCCACCCTTTGCCTCATTGTGCCCATTAGTGGCACAATGGCCTGGTCAGTGATATTGCCCCATTCTAACTCCTGCTCAAAATTTATTTATTTCACAGCACTCATTTTCAATAGTTCCATTTGTTCATATTAGAAATACTGAAAGTAGAGGAGTTCTGGGCAGAGGGGGAGTTGGAGAAGTTAATGTTGTTTAACCAAGAAGTGGGGAAGGGGAGGCACCTCACATGAACCCATTGATAATTGCTGACCTGAAGCCTCATGTTTTCCCTTCTCTCCATTCATACATATTTTTTAAGACTGCGTTCCTATAAGAAGAGAGAGTATGCTGTACTACACCTGCAGGTAAATGCACAGCCAACAACCTGGCTGTATTTATTACAAAAAGATGTGCCCACATGGACACATAAAGAAAGCATGCTATGTCATTAAGACTACCAGTATGACTCTGTGATGGATACCGTGAAGTGGCCAACCTTCATATGACCACAGCAGCTGATGGCTGTCACCCCTGCTGCTGTGCACGCTGTGGAGTCTGGAGCAGCATGCCCTGGAGCCTTGGCCTGCCTTTCCACCTCTGGGGTTTGAGCCATGCCCACTTACAGCCATGTGGCTCCTCCTGGAAGAAAATCACAATAAAGATTGCTCCTGAGGAGACCTAATGATGTAGCTCAGGCAGAAGCTTTCCATCAGCAGCAAGATGCTAACTATTATAAGGCAGAGCACTCTGCTGGGATTTAATTCCACATACTTTCTTTTTGTAGTGATGTCAGGAGCTGGAGGGGGTAGAGCTGCATGAGTGACAAATAAGAAAGCAATGTTACACAAAGCAAAAGCATCTTTGTAGTGAAAACTTGGGAGCAACAAGCCTCTTCAGCATCTCAAACAGTGTAGAATGTACTAAAGCATTTACCAGTTTAGAAAGCAAGTACCACTGAAAAAGCTGCTTTGCAAGGCAATATGTTGTATCTTCTGCAGAACCCAGCTGAACTAATTAAGAAGACCATAGTCAAGGATTTTTTTCCCAAATTGGAATTAATATTCCTATTTTCTTTCATTTCGCAGACCTGAAATGACCAGCAGCTCTTCATTATTTTTATTCCTATTCTTATATTTGTTGTCATCTTCAGCTATCTCATCTGCACAATACCAAACTACAAATTAGTTTTATTTTTGAGACAGAAGTGTTCCTAAGGTGACAGTGCAAAAATCTGTACTGCAATATTATATACTTTAAAAAGATCACTTATCCCATTAAATGACTTAACATTTGGTACATCTGAAGGAAACAATAAGTATTAATCCATGGTACTTTCTTTCTGTGTAAGAAAAGAGTAAAGAAGTAAAGAACTTCTTACCAACTTGTAATCTAAACACATCTTTTTTTTTCGTTTAAAACCATAGGTCCTTGTCCTGGCACTGACTGTATAAAAAGTTGTTTTTCCTCCTGTTTATAAGCCCCCTTTAAATACTGAAAGACCACAGTGAAGCCTCCTCAAGCCATTTCCTCTCTAAGCTGAACAACCCCAGCCCTCTCGGCCTGTCTGTAGGAGAGGTGCTCCAGCCCTCTGATCATCTTCACAGTCCTCCTCTGGACTTTCTGAAAGAGTTCACATCTTTCTTGTGCTGAGGATTCCAGATCTGGATGCAGCACTCCAGGTGAGGTCTCATGAAGGCAGAGTAGAAGGGCAGAAACACCTCTCTCAACCTGCTGCCATCCCTCTATTGACAGAGCCCAGGATGTTCTTGGGCATCTCACAGCTCTTCTGGGCTGTGAGAGCACTCTACTAAATAAATTCAGAGGTGCTGGGTTGGGTGGAAAGGCAAAAAGCATCCAGAATGAAAATTACCTGACTAAATATCCATCACTAGATTTCCTTCTTTGGTGATATTTTCCAAATGCATTTACAAATTTCCTTTATACACTTATTACTTTTATAATTTCTTTCTCTCAAGCCTTGGGAAGAATAACCAATACTGAATTTTCACATCATCAGCATGAAGTCCCAGCCACTATAACTTGCAATCATGGATGCCTCACTTCTCAATTGTTCTGTCTGAGTGTCTTGCAAAGTAATCTCACCAGAATGACAACTTGAACATTCTGAAGCAAATCTATAAGAGATGAATCTGAACATCCTCCACTGCACCTGTATTAGGGTCCAAAAGGAATATTTTAAACCTGAAAAAATTGCAACGTAGAGTCAAATTTTTTCCGTCTGCAGCATAATTTGTTGATGTGATTCCCAGCCTGCAGGACAGAAAGCAAAGGTGTTAGCAAGAAAAGTAAACAAGTCTGGAGCATTTATTTCAGTCAGAAAAACTTCCAAAGCATAGGCATGCAATTTTCACCCATGTAGATTTTGGAAAAATCCCATTAAATACTTGTGTCCACAGTATATCAGATGGGCTTTATGCATTCCTTGAAATTTGACTTTTTAGTACTCACCCTTGTGAATTTTATTTAAAGACATCCTCATGGGCCTGTGTAGTTAGACCAGCTTCAGACGTTTTTGTTCTGTAGTCAAATAAATGTCAGTCAGCTTTACCAGCTGCAACCATATAATTACTCAGTTGTTGGCTGGACCTGTAACAATAAGTTAGGGTTGAGAACTGCACTTACAGAGTGACTTGGGCTGGCAGATTTCTGCTGTAGCCATGCCCACAGCAATCACAGCCCAGTTGCTTCTTTCCTTGAGACTTTTAACTAAGCACACATACCAGGGAGCTATTTTTCATAGAGCTGTCATTCAAGAAGTTGTTTCACCAGCACTTTTGGTTACCAGTCATGACATCTAGACAAAGCAGATATATTGTGCCATGCAGAAACATCACAAATGTATGCACAAATGGTTGTTTACAGATATTTGTGCTTAAAATGTCCCACTTTGAGAAAACTATTGTGGAAACTGTGTTTGCAAATAAAACTTGTTCCTACTTCCCTGGAACATCAGTCCCTTGGTGGGACTAACTGCTGCATTTTTAAACTCTTTTTAGATTAATAATGTCCAATAATGCATTATTTGTGCATGTTTTTGTGTTCTTTCCACACAGTATTGTATTATCTCAGTTCAAGACTAATCTTACCGGTATAAAGTCCAAGACAAAGCAGGTACTGAGTAACTTAAGTCTTCTCAATATCTTTCTGTCACCAGGTCTCCTGGTCCGTTCAGCAGTGAACCCAAATTTCCTCCAGTCTTCTTTTTACTACAATGTTCCCACAGAAGTCCTTTTTGCTCCTATCCCTTGCCAGATCCAGCTCCACAGGGATGTGGCTTTCCAAACCACATCTTTGTGTGTTTAGACCACGTCTGTATATTCCTTCCAAATCACCTGTCCTTTCTTTCAGCTCTTCATTATGTTTAGCTTGTAAGCTCCAGCATTCATCCATGTTCATCCATGCAAGTCTCCTTTATTGCGAAAGGTAAGGCCCAGCAGAGCATCTCTTTTCATGTGTCTGGAAGTTATCACAAGTGCTGTATTATTGTGTCCTTCTGCGTCATCCTTCCTGCAGATATCATGGTGAATTTTTTTTCTCAGAAATACAACATTGCTCAAGCAAGTGTTATAGTCTTAATTACAGATTACTGGATGTGCATACTTGAATGTTGTACATGAGGAGACAGACTACACTATCATTAATCACCAGGAATGCTGATGCTAACCATGTACACACCTAAATGTGTAGAATGAAGTCATTTCCTTGCAATTGAGATTTCTCAACCATTTATATGTTAGAATTTCTCAACCATTTTAATGTTCAACATGCATTTGTACTCACACATACTATAGAATTGCTGGTACAGCTAACAGTACTGCTGTGAGATCCTGGAGGAAAGGATGGCTGGGTTTAGTTGTGTTTTGAGCAGACGGCAGAACACATAATAGAGCCATTGACTGCCACTGGATAATATAAATGGACTTCCCCAAAAGATTCCAACACTATTTTTGTCCCATTCTAAATTAAAAGAAGACTATTCTACTATGTGCCAAGATGCCTTTGAAGACCAGGTCCAGACAGTATTGGTTCACATCTGCATACTGAATTGCAGGAAAAACAAGCTGTATAATGAGTAATATCCTATAAAAAGGATCTTTAACTTCCTTCCTTAACTGACACATTCAGTTCTTCTTTCCTTATTCATTATTTGAGTCTCTCTGAAGAACACACTGTAGAAATACATATTACAAATATTGATATTTTCTATTGATAAATAATTCCATGATGATGGGTAAGTAGTACCTGTTTACTGGCACCAGCGTATAACGATGCTTGCACAAAATACTGGACCTAGTGTTGAGTCCTCCAGTTGCCAGACAAGGTCTCAGATCAATATGTGATATCTGTGGAACACATGCTACCTTACTAGAGTTGCAGCTAATTCCCGCCCATTCATAGGCATCATATGTCTGGGAATGAAAACAGAAAATATCTCATGTCATTACAGTAATTTCACAACCATAAGGCACACCGGACTATAAGGCGCACTTTTTTTTTTTGCCGCGAAGATCCGCGCCGAGCACAACAAAGTAACGAATTAGTAACGGAATTCTGCGATCGTGGAGTTTACTGGCAGGTGCTCAATTTGCAAACATTTTTCACAGATTGGTGTAGCCTTTAAACGCAGCCCCAAGCGTCCTCCCTGTGCACGGGTGGGCCCCTGCACTCCTGCCTGCCCCGGCTGGTGAGGCGGGGCTTGGGGCGGCCGCAGCTCACACCTCGGGGTTGCTGCGGCTCAGGGTGGCTCGGGGCCACCTGCGGCTCAGGACCATCCACGGCTCGGGGCAGCGCAGCGCTGCCAGCTCCCTCTCTCCCTGTCTGGCTGCTGCTGGCTGGGGGCTGGCCCGCTCCCTTTCTCCCTGTCTGGCTGCTGCTGGCCGGGGTTTGCCCGGTCCCGCCCCACCTCACAACTCGGCTCACGGCTTGCACTTCTGGGTTCACAAATGTCGCAACTTTGTCCATTATATAAGGCACACTGGTCTATAAGGCGCACTTCCGGGTTCGAGGGAGAATTTTAGTCAAAAGGGTGCGCCTTATAGTCGTGAAATTACTGTACATAACAGATAGGACATAATCATATAATAACATAATCATATTATAACACATAAATAAATTATAATATTCTATATCATTTTATAATATCTATTATATGAACTGTATATTATATATAATAAATATATTATTATAATATATAATAAATATATTGACATATCATGAACAACAACAAAAAACAACCCTCTGAATGTCTTAAATGTGGTCCAGTATGTGAAGATCAGTAACTCACTGGGAACTGCAAACTGTGGACACAGGAGAAGGGCTCTGCTCTTTCCAGATCTCAAAGACTTTCTCCCACATAGAACTCTAAATTATACATATGTGGGCATAAATCCATCAAAACTGAAGCTCAGGTCAACAAAACCAAAAAATTCCCAATTGTTCTATCCTGATCAACATTTTGGTTTTTAAATGCCCTATTCTTTCCAAAGAAAGAATTATATGAAAATATTTCTGGCTGTAATTAGTAAGGAATTATTTCTAGACACACAGAAGCTAATTCAACTTATTCCTCATATTTAAAATCACTTTTAACATTTATATTTTTTTCCCAAATAATGTCTGAAAATAGAAGTAAAATAGCATTGAATCTGCTTGATGAGAGTTGATATTAAGAAGTTTGGGGTTTTTATGGTTGCATAAATATGTATGGGTTTTGTTGGCTTTTCTAGGAATTAATTCTGAGAAACAGCACCTTTAATCCTTCACAAACAAAACTCAAAAATATCTTACTGATATCAGCCATGGGGACGAACCCCCTATAACAACCTGTGGCTTGTCTGTGGACCTTAATTAGTCAGAGAGATCATGATATAGAGCCTCTTCAAAGAGGAGAAGAGTGGTAGTTTTGTATGGAGGAGCAGAGCAACCTTTTGTACCTAGTAATTTCAGGAGCAGCAACAGGCTAATGTGCCGCCAGCATGGGGCAGAGCATGTGGTGTGGTTCTCAGCAGAACAGCAGGCTCCTAATGAGGTCTAGGAGTGGATAGCAGCTGGTAAACTCGGTGCTCAAGTAGGAGCCTCAGAGAGCCTTTATTTGGTAACAAAGGGCTGCAAATTGCTCAAAGGCCTGAGTAGGCAATGAGAACATGTTCATATGCTCAGCCAATATACAAATTTCCAAAACAAATATTACAATATATATGTTTTCATTGCAGCAGGACATGGTGGAGTTTCTGAGAGCCGGACGTTTCAGAAATAAGTCGTACATAGGCTTCTTGCTAAATTGAGCCCTCCCAGAATTAAACCAGCTTTTCTGCCTGTATTGCAGCAGCTGGACTACATATATACATCTGTGTGTTTGCATTTTCAGCTTAAAATAATCTCAGGTGAGCTAGGAATACAGTTAATAAATCAAAAAATACTTTACTGCAAATACTACTTTACTGTATATATTCCACTGTCACTTGAGTCTAAGAATTCTTGAAGTGTAACAGATGGAGAAAGTGAACTACATATCAATTACAGGATTTTGACAAAGGATACCATAAACCACAAGTTCAGAGATCAACTGTTTAAACAAGGTCAGAAGCTGACATTTACTCATATTTTTTAATGCATCTGGCCTTATCCATTTTTTCCTATATAGTATTAGTGTAATTCCACAGATACACAATTTTGTGGCAGTACATGTTATAAGCATGTTTTAGTAGTAGTACATGGCTGACAAGAGATGAGTTGTTATTGCTCCCACAAAACCCCATGAGACTCATCCCCCAGCAGATCACGAATACTTTGTTATCACAGCAAATACTAAAGTAATTTGTTCATTATTTCCTGAAAACTGTGTAAACAGGAGCTAGAATCAAATTTTGATTTGAAAAAAGCAGTATATGTTTCTTCTCATTATAACAGAAGAATAATACAGTAATTTCACAACTATAAGGTGCACCCTTTTGACTAAAATTTCCCCCCGAACCCGGAAGTGCGCCTTATAGTCTGGTGCACTTTATATGATGTACAAAGTTGCAACATTTGCCACCCTGGAAGTGTGAGCTGTGGGGGGAGCCGGCAGTGCTGCGGCAGCCGGGTGAAGGCGGGCCCAGGTGCCCACGGCACCACCCCTCCCGGGTCCAGGCGGGCCCGGAGGCCCATGGCTGCTGGGTGAAGGCGGGCCCGGGGGCCTGCGGTACCGCCCCTCCTGGGTCCAGGTGGGCCCGGGGGCCCACGGCACCGCCCCTGCAGGGTGGAGGCAGGCCCGGGGGCCATGGATGCCAGGTTGAGGCGGGGCCTCAACCAGCAACTGCGCGGGGGGAGCTGGGGGCCGAGCCTCGCTGCAACAAAAAGTGCGCCTTATAGTCTGGTGCACCTTATATGATCTACAAAGTTGCGAATTTTGCCGATTCCTGGGGGGTGCGTCTTATAGTCCCGTGCACCTTATGGTCGTGAAATTACTGTACTATTATAGTCAAGTAAGAAAATTTTCAGTGAAGCTCCAGTTAATACAGGCAAATGCACTTGAGGAAATTTGGTTGAGGTTTTGTGTTAGAATTACAGTGGTGCAAAAAAAAAGTCTTCAATTCTTCTTGAAATTCTAACAATCAATAACATTAATCTGCATCCAAAATATACAGCAAGTTTTTTCCTAAAATTTGAGCTTTGTTTTTTTTCTTGGTCTGTGAGATTGAAAATAATGTCAAACATGGACTCAGATATTGTCTTGCACCCAGTAATTAAAATCTAAAAAGCACCATATTTCATCAGGTTTTGAGTAGGAGATTCAACAAACGACAAGTCATACATCAAGTATAATATGGGAACCTCAGGAAATCAATTTCTCCATTACATTCTCCATAGTGATTATGCCATTTTTTCCAGCCATGTGAGCTAGACTAATTTTTTTTTTTTTAATTTACCTGGGGATAATGGTAAATGCAATATTTTTCTAATATTCTTCTTCCCTCACATGATGAAACTGTGGAGTGCAGCACTATTAATAAATGAAGTATTGAATTTTCTAAGTTGGAGTGCCCTAGCTCTGCTGCAGATACAAGGATGGTTTAAAAGCTGCCATGTAAAAGACATGAATAACCTCGGTCCCTGCACTCAGCCTGAGCTGGCAGTTTCAGCCCTGGACACTCGTGTCACTGGAAAGTGGTAGCAGCAGGGCAAGGTGCTGAGCCTCTCTGCCCTCACCAGTGCTGCTGTGCTGCCCTTGCCCTTGGCTTGCAGCAGGCTCAGGGGCCAGGGAGGGGCATCCCCAGAGGCTCCCCCCAGAGACAAGGCAGGCTGCTCTCTGTGCTACTCCTCTTCACACAGGAGATGCCTGGTCTCCACCGGTTCTGGCAGGTGCCATTTAGGATGAACACATTAAAGGAGTAAGTGTACACTAAACAGAAATATCTTACATCTACATAACAAGAGTGTGGTTGTTGGGTTGGTTTCTCTTAAGTAGAATCTGCTGGGCAGAAATGCAACATAATAGAGTGCTGGTGTAAGAAAAGGAACCCCAAGGCAGAACATAATTTAATTAACTCTATTGCAGGAAATTATGATTATGAGAACTCATTGAAGTTAGACCAGTGTATAATCATCTACAGCTTTCAGAAAATACATGCTGCTTTAACTTTGATGAACTTGACTTAATAGCACACCGTTTGAATAGGTTTTCATTTGTGAGTATTCATTATGTATTCAAAGAGCTTTGGTATAAAATAAATTCTCAGGGCTGTAGAACCAGACCCCTGCTAGACTTGTAATAATGTTGTCATAAAAGCAAGATGTTTGTCATCTTTTCCTCCTTATAGCTGCTTTTGAAAGCAGAGATTGGAAAGATTTTATACTGTCTTTAACAACAGTGCCAAGCAATGGATAAATTTGAAAAGCAAATATCCAAGAATCTATAGATATAAAAAAATTATGTGGACCATGTATTTTTTTCTTGGTGAATTTCAGAGCCTCAGACTATTCCTCTAAAAAGGCAAAGAAAACATTAACTTGACAGGTTACATTAACATCCACTCACAAATATTTGTAGCCCAATTTGGAATGAAAAGCTGATCCATTAAGCCCTTTCAGTAGACAGGATATATGTAAATATCCATGCTTGATCCTGCAGCATGAAATAAATAAATACAGATTTTGCTGCATATTACAAAGGGGTGAAATTTAAGTCTAAAAAAATGCATTATGTCGATTAAATGTCAGGGATAAAAAATTTTGGTTTATTAAAACCCTTATTAACAATTATTGATTTGGTTGTCTGAGACATAAAATACCAAGAAATGTATTCTAATATGGATTTTTTTTTTCACACAAGATAGATACAAAAAACAGAAGTTAGTTTTAGTTTAATTGTTGAGACAATGTACGCAGAATTTGGCCAAAAAAACTACATGGAAAAGATGAGAAGCAAAATCAACTGCTTTTTAAATTAATACATGTTTCTGAGTATTCTGTCAGTATGAATATAAAGTTTTGCAATTCAAATCAAAATTACAGGATGTAAGAAAACACGGATCGCACCTCTTATTAAAACACAGTGTTTAAAATGGTATGATAGATTATTTTATGGTTATAAATATGCACTTTCCATGAAAAATTGTCATGTGATTGCTCTATAGGCAAACGTAACTCCACAAATTAACTGTGAGTTTCGTTTTCATGATGTTGCACATGAAAGTAATTTCAACCACGTCACGCTCAAAACCTACCAAAAGGCTACAAAAAATCTTGAAATACTATAGGGGAAAAAAAAAAGGAGGGAAAAAAAAAGGAAAAAAAAAACAGAGAAGCCCAAGATTATTTTGGTCTTTTAATAACACGTTTATCAGCTTCATTGTTTTTTGTCAATAGCCTGTAGTTCTGACAAACAGCTTGTAGCACTGGATGGGGATAGGAAAATAATGCAAAGAGAATGGCACCCTGGAGGAAAGTTTGAGATGGGGCCAATTGCCAAAAAGAGAGTCCAGGTCTGAATAGAAGTGTAAAAACCTGGCCTTACTGACATTAATGGCATACCCCCAATTATTTTAATATGGCAAGTTTTCAACCCTGAGGAGAGGGAGCAATCACTGTCAGTGCAAGGAAAGAGGATTTACTACTTGTTTTACTCCTCATCCTTTTTAAAAAGAGAAAATATTATCTGTTCCTTGTGAGGTCTCCTCAGCACTACTGCTTTTTGCTACACTTGAAAAGTAGGAAAAACACTGCGCACTTTCTGGCGTTATTTTTTCCCAAAACCTTTCACCAAAGAGGCTGCTAAGACCACACGGCCTGCCGCAGACAACTGACGATCTCATGCGTTTCTTTTGCCTTTTCAGTCGATAAAGCAGTTTCAGATCATCCGATGTCAACAGAAAGCAGCTTTTTTTGTTTGGTTGGTTGGCTTTGCTGGAGGCCAGCCCCCAGGACCTGGCTGTGTCGCAGGCTCTGGCGCTCAGGAGGAGCCTCTCAGGCCCGCTGCGGCACCGGCATCTGCTTTGTGCGCCGGGATGTGCAGGGAAGCTTAAGTAAGTGTGGGAAAACAGCAACTGCAGATCAGGGTTTGCCATAAGGCAAGACCTAACACATAGCTCTTTCTGGTTCATCACAAACAGATGGAAAAACACATAATAGACTCCAGTTAAAAGTCTTCTGTTCTATTATCTTTCTTATGAATCTACCGCTGAGAAATTAGCAAACTTGTTCAAGAACACAAGAGCACTCACAGAGAAAGTGGCCACATAATTACAGAGCCTTTTTTGTGTTAACAGTTTCCACACAGATATGGCAGACATAATAATTACAGGAATATGTGTCCAGTGTAGTTCACAACTAACACGGTAGTTTTTACAGCCCACAATTTTTAAGCAATGCGGTGATCTTTAGAGCACAAAGGAAAATTAGGCTCGTCACACTCCCAGCCCAAGACATCGTGTGCTGAACAGGGGGAGGTCCTGCTGCTGCTAAGAGCCCCTTTCTCCTTCCTTTTTCCCCCATGTGACCTTAAAGGGTGGTGGGAAGAGAAATAAACAGCAGGAAGAGATTGTCTATACTTGTGGCTGCTCATTGCAGCTCAGGTAAAGCCCCTTCAGATACGGGGAATGGTATATAAGCTTCTTCATACCAGCTGGGATTTTTCCTTGTGCCACTTTCAGCACAGTTTCATTTTCCGAGTTTTATAGGGAAATCCTTGGAGTTAAAGTCTCTCAAAGGCATTGCATGCTGGCAGCCTTTTCTTAGGGAGAGGTGGGAGGAGTTTGGGTGAGAGGGAGCAGAGTTTTCCCTGCTGTAAATCAGGCAGGGTGGATAGGTTTGCTGGTTTGTTCCCTGTGTGATACCCTAGAATTTCAAGAACCTGAGAGGCATCAGCTGAGATATAGGTTCCAAGAAGATGGAATGTAACCAGTGTCACCCAAAAACACTGATTACATGGAGGAGGAAATTCCCCTCTATCTCCTATAGTATGGAGCTAGAACTTACAGGGAGCCTCAAAATAAATTAAAATAATTGTGGGACTTTAAATTGCAGAATGCAATTAGAGACTTTAGCATGGTTTTATGTCCTCTAACCTGAAACCTCTACACTTTAAACATCCACATCTCAATCAATCATCCAAACAGAATAATCCACCCATCTATGACAAAGAAAGCCTATTACAACTACATCAGGGATTGGTACCTATATATGACGGAGGTACCTGTATCACCTTGTGGGTGACGTCCACACACTGCCACAAGGTAGGATGAGCTCTGGCAAAACTCTTCACCCATTGCCTGTGAATGTTAACTAGCTTGTTGGTTGTGCACAGAAGTATCTTCCCCTTCCTTGCTTGCAGAAAGACCTGGCATACCCTGTCTCTGTTGGTGACAAGCAAGCAGGAGTCCTCCATGGCACTGTCTAACAAGAAGTTTTTTTCTGCTGTTTAAAAGGAAGTATGTCAAGCCACTATGGACTGCCTCAGACTGTCTTGTATGACACTTTGCACATATGTTAAAAGCACATACTTAGACTATGTTGGAAATTAGTACATTAATTCACTTTCTCCTAGACCTACCCTGCCTTCAGTCTTCAATAGGGTATTCAGGATAGCATCCTACACACTGCTTCATACTTGATTCCCCCAGGTGTGCTCCACAAGGCCCCAGGTGTAGATGGAAGGTACATTCACTCCTAAGAAAATCCTGTGTTCCATTTTGTATCCCTGATACACATCTAAACCAGCAATCAAGTTAAAGGATTTGCCCTCATTTTGTCTGCCCTTGTTTATCTGGAGAAATCAAACATGCATCAGTGCTTCCATACAGACAGATGAGGAGCCTCAATGTCCCTCCTCTTGTATCCACCTGCAGCCAGATTAACTATTTTGTTCTCAGTGGAGTTACTATCACTGAATGTGAGTGGAAGAGAGAATTTGGCCCATTCTCACATTCTCAGAGTCTTAGTAAAAATAATTCTCATTCACAGACAAGCCAGCCTCCAGTGGCAGTCAGAAGGGAGCAGAGATGTTTGTCTGCCTGGTCTGGTGTGTAGCAAAGGAATACAGACAAAACAAAAGTTAAAGATTGATGTCACACGGCAACTGTTCACTTATTCTCATACATGCTTATTGTACTGCACTGGAAGCAATTAAAGCAAACCTGCCATGGGAGTGCTGCAGTTGTGGTGTAACCGTGCCAAGCGGTGGAAGTAACAGCACTGGCTGAGCCATCTACTGCTGAGCTACAGAAAGGGCAGTCTTTGGCACGCTTTTGCTTGAGGAAAGGTCCAGCAAGCAGATGGAGAGATGGGCTGAGGCTCTGACGCGCTGTTAGCCAACACTGTGGCAGCAGCTTCATTCAGCCTGGTGTCCAGCTGCTGGCAAGGGCTTCAGAAAGCCAAGGCTGGAAAAACTTACCACCACAGGAGTTAACCTCCTATGGCTGAAGAAAGTTAAAGGAGGAGGACAGTAAGATAATGCTGAGCACCTAATAGCAGGCAAACCCCCCCAAAAAATGCCAGGTGAAAAAAGTGAAAATAACAACTTCAGGAGTCTGACTCTACAGGCAAATGAGAAAAACTAAAAAGAAGTAGTCAGAAACAGCCTTCATCCCAACATCCAAGGACAGGCCATCCACAAGGCTAACAGGACAGAGCTGTGCTTTCAGCCATCCACTGCCCTGGAGCACAGGCACAGCTGGCAGTGTGGGCACAGCTGGCAGCATGGGCACAGCTGGCCTTCCAGCCCAGCCACATGCAGCACAGCTGTCTGGCAATAATGCCACCCAGCTGAATGGGAGTCTCACACTCTGCACTCCCTGAGCTCTGCCCATTGTCTTCCCACCAAGATAACCATTTGTGTGAGCATCAAAGCTGACAAGTCCCCCACAGGGCCGTGTCCCATGGTTGGCATCTTCCAAAGATGCCAAACAAGAAAACAACCTCTTTTGTGGAAGCAAGTGGTAGGCTTTTTTTTTTTTGCCATCATGAATTCTTCAGAGGAAACAAAAATCTAAGTCATGAATCTCTTATGAATACTGGCACCATTTTATTACTTTGATATATGGCAATAATTCCAGATTCTGGCTGTTATTGGCGTTACATCTGAATGCATAGCCTTAGTATATTTCATTACTGCTTGAAGAATATCCACAGGCATAATCTTATGTATATTAATTTTTTTTTGACTGTGCATCTCTACACAGTTTATCTGGTCATGATCTTTGGATATTAATCATATATTGGTATAAAACAAATTAGCTTTTTGTTATCAACAGTTCAAATTATTGCTGTGGGTTTTCAAATAATGGAAAGAAAAATTGCAAGGCCATCCACAAGAAAAATCTGCAGCCATGTGACCACTTCTTTATGGTCATGTAAGAGACTCACAGTACGTTGTGATTTCTGATATTTCCTCTTAATGTTCTTTAAGATAATTACATACAGTTACAAAGAGGGGACATCAAGAGAAACTGCTTGAAATAGTACAAATTAAAACTCTAAAAATTCAGATCAAGAAAAAAATCTGCCAGCTGATCCTACAACCGCTGAATTTCTTTAAGCCCTTGTCTCCCAGGAGACTGATAGAGCCTAATGAAAATAAATTATATGTTGCTCTGATTAAGCTACAGTTAACATGAAATATCATTTATTAGAAAATAATCTAGCTTCTACTAAGCAGCTATACTTGTTTCAGCAGATGATAAATGAATTTGATTCTACAATATAATCTTCTTTCTAAAGTATTCCACTTTCAGTATGCTGATTTCTAAACACAGATTAATGTTTGTATTTGCCTTCATGCTCTTTTTCTTTAATAGAAGGTCACCAAGGGATCTAAAGAATCACCTTTCCTTATTTGTCCTTTTACTTCTGCCTGTGTGGCAAATAAATGAAGAAAGACCATTAACTTGGCTGGCAAGGTGGAGCACAGACATATTGGTACAGAGGTATGCATGGAAAAATTCTGCTTTATAGAGATTCAAGACACTCTTATTTGGCTTTCATTTTCGTTTTCCTTCTAAATGTACTATTGAAATTAATTTGTGAGCAGGAGACAAGCTTTTCATTAAGTATAGAAAGAAAAATATAACTGAAACAATGAATAATGCTCAACTCACCATTCTTCCCATAAAGTCAAGCACCAGCTTCTTTGAGCAATTTGCAAATTAGCAGAAAACCACTGGTGACAGCAAACTAAAACACAGAGCTACACACAGGCCTGTGTAGAGCTACATTTCACAGTAAAATGTGTTCCAAATCTCTTCTTACACAGAAAGAATGTAAATTTGCAGTATCCAGTCAGTGAATTTGTAAACACTGAGAACTCTGTGCTATCAGCAACACCACTCACGAGTTTTATTTGTATGACTGAAAAGGGCGTAATGTTTTATATGAGCATCAGACCATCCTGCTTTTGGTAACATACTGTCATGACTGAAACCACACTAGGAATTAGTAAAATCTCGTTCTAAAACAAGTGAACCAGAAATATCATCTGTGAATTTCAATAATTTGTTCTTATCCAAATATCTGACATTTCAGTTTTTTCATTTTGTTTTGTTTTGTTGGAAAATATCGCCTACTCTAGAATGTCCTTTGCATAAGGAGCTTCTTCTAGAGGTCATAACTTACAGAGGTTATCATTCACAACCTCTTTTTAACAACAGTCTACAATTCTACAATTCTTCTCATTTTTATTGTGCTTTTCAGCCCCTCTTAAGTTAATAAACCCACATTTTGAGGCAACATTTTCTCACATTTTGTGACAATTATTCTGCCAGCATAATATTCCATCAGGGAGGTAAAATGCAATATTTTACACTGTTTTTTGGTGTTGTTACATTTAGATGTACCATCCTGGGCCTACATCTTGACAACTGGTCTTATGAAGAAGGTAATTGGGAATCATGGGCTTAAACTTGCAGGTCTCTGGTACAGCCATGAAAAGCATTCATCTTTGCCTATCAGTAGCAATTCCCTTACTGTAAGAAGAGCAACCCAAAGATATGTTTTGACATATGCAGCTGCACAGAGTTCAGGGTAGCACTAGTCAGTCCTCAAGTTTTCTCAAAGCTAAACTCTGCCAATATTCCAACAATAGTCAATATTTGCAAGTCTATTACATGATTTTTGACACTTTTAAAGGAACTAATATTAAATGTAAGTTTGTTGCACTAGTAATTAATATTCTTTCTTTTAAAGCAACTGACTGTGGAATCACAGAATCAAAGAATAAGCTGAGTTGGAAGGACACACAAGGATCACTGTGTCCAACACAGCCCTTCACAGAACCATCCCCCAAAAGTCACACCATGTGCCCCAGAGCACTGTCCAAACACTTCTTGAACTCTGTCAGGCTGGTGCTGTGACCACTGCCCTGGGGAGCCTGCTCCAGTGCCTAACCACCCTCTGGGTGAAGAACCTTTTCCTGATATCCAGCCTAAACCTCCCTTACACAGCTCCAGGCCATTCCCTCAAGTCCTGTCACTGGTCACCACTGAGAAGAAATCAGTGCCTGCTTCTCCTCTTCCCCTCACAAGGAATTTGCAGACTGCCACGAGGTCTCCCCTCAGTCTCTTCTTCTCCAGGCTTAACAGACCAAGTGACCTCAGATGCTCCTTGTACAGCTTCCCTTCGAGGTTTCCCTTCCCATCCCCATGGCCCTACTTTGGGTGCTCTCTTTTTATCTTTCTTATACTGCAGTGGCCAAAACTGCACACAATATTCAAGGCTGCACCAGTGCAGATTACATACAGGCCATAACAATTGAAACTGGTGTAATGTAAAGATGATCAGGTGCCGATTCTAAGATATGACTTGGTACAGTCCCTCAACATATCATAGCAATAAATAAGTAATAAAGGAACTATTCACTGAGTTCTAACAGATGCAGATCTGAATGTCAATATGGACTTCTACCTCTTGGATTTCCTTTTCAATTACATGGTAGAGAAATCAGTTTAACACAGACATAATTATTTCATTCTCACAGCAGTCCACCTGAGAGGTGGATGAAACTATTGGTTAGTTCTTTTCACTATTAGTTCATTTATTTTATTTTTATTTTTATTTTCCTGAAGTGTCTGCAATAAATGGGGGGAGGGAGCAGGGGGCCACAGCAGAGAAAGGGCAAAAAAGATACATTTGCAAAAAGAATTACTCAGATATGTGTAAATTCATAGGACCAAATGAAACTGATGTATATGTCACTTCTGCCTTCACCAAAAGTTTTTATGTACAAATACAGCTTCATTGTAGAGTCCAATAGGTTTCAAACTGAGAAAACAGTGGGTCATTCAACAATTATTTTTTTAAAGCTCAAAATTTCAGTGTCATAAGCAGGTTTTTTTAATGCTTCTACAATGTTATGTTGACCTTCTTATCAATACAGAATAGCTGAACATGAATCTCTGCAAACCTAGCCAACAGTATAGTCATTGATGAAGGAATTTCTATGAAATAGTGAAAGGCAAAATGCTTATTTTCTCTTTCAATAGCTTGTTTTGTCTCTCCAGCCCTTCAAGATTCCTCTTGTTGGTTTTAGTATAATTATGTTATTTTTCAGTATTTGTACCTCTTAAGCAAAACTGATTTTTTGAGTGCTCTTCTATCTTTCTTTGAGATATGATTCTGAGAGCATAACATCATTTTGAGTCCAAAATGTGTTACACCTCACAAATCACCTTGCAGAGCACACATTATTATGGGTGGCATCTTCATGTGCTACAGCGAGGAGTGTAATGAAATACCTGAATACAATCAACTATTTTTTGTGTATCTTATTATGAGCCTTTACTACAACCTTTGTCTTAAAAAACATACCCAATTTCTCAAAAGCCTGTTTTGGATTTATTTTAACCTTGCTGCACATCAAAGTACAAGGATGAAGCTTTGTTCTTGCTGTCAAGACAACCACTGCCTCTTCAGCAGAAGGGGGAAAAAATCAAAGACTTGTAGAATGCCAGTTGAGTTTGAACCTGAAGGCCACAGTCTCTGAGCACACCTGGTACTCCCCACAAGAGCAGGATACTCAAGAAAATTGAGGCTTCAAATGAGCTTCCACATAACAACCTATAATTTCTTTTCAGGGAGTGGGGAAAAAATGTTAAAGGAAAATTCGATGTGGCGGTCCCTTTGCTGAAGCACAAGGAAGGGTTCAAGATGATCTTCAGAATGCTGGAAAACAAAAGCCTCATTATACATAATAACTGCTTACCAGTAGCCCAGATTGATAACAAGCTTCCTCTGCCAATTTTGTTCTATCACTATATGAAGAGGTGATTAAATTATTTGCCAAATCTTTTCCTGTGCAATATGGAGTTATTTACCTCAGGTAGAGCAGAGCAAGGCTAGGTAAAAAAGGGGGCTAATCAGCATGGCAACTTTAAAATGGCAACACTTGTTCAAAACTTGCCTACAATGTGCAGAAAATATTCAAGCTAACTAGTGGTCTGGTGTGTATTTGAAAACTATCAAATATATGTTGTGACACCATAGGACATGCTAACCTTCAGGCACCACCTTGTGTGTATTGCCTGCTTCTCCCTTGCAGATTGAGGAATTTTGCCCTGTTTGATGGTTCCAAATCCTCCCTGTGACTCCAGAGTAGCCTGGTGTGGCAACAGCTGTTGAGGTTTGCTATGACCAGGCGAGGCTGCCTGGGTGACTCACAGCAGCCTCTCAGCACGACACTTCTCTGCCCCTCCCCGGGTGTCTGAAGCAAGAGTAGCCATGCCACAGGCCACACTAAAAATACAGTGCAGATGGTTGCAGCAGAGCAGCTGGCCATGTACCCTGGTCCTGATTGGTTTACTGGTGCAGACATAGCCAATCTTTTCCGCTTTATCATTTCAAAAGACATCTCTCCAGTACTCAGGATGCTGTTATTCCCTTGTTGCTCATTTGCAGTCTTTCTCTGGAGGGTCAGAAGGTCTTAGCTAATTACCTGGGTTTCTTATCTGCTGGAAATATTTGCAATCTCAAGTCCTGCAACAGGAAAATCGTGACTGAGAGCAAAAGACATATGTCAAGTGACACTAGCTGAATCTTCTGTGCTGAAAGCGAATATGATTTAAGTTTATTAAGAGTTCAGACACTGCTGAAGTGAAAATAAGGCCATAAGAGAGGATCACTTGATAAACAGACCCACTCCTGGTGAATTCAGCAGGAGGTGTCACATAGGAAACAGTTTCTACACAGTACCAACCTACTGTGCAGTAAGAAATGAACTACCTGAATGGCAGCAGCTGAAATGGCATCAAGGAGGGTAAAAGCAGAGGTCAGGCTGGCATAGCAGTGCTCTGCCGGTGTCCAGCAATAAGCTGTGCAACCCCCTGGTAGAACTGCATTCCAAATTAGAAAATAAGAGGTGTGGAAGAAGAATCCTCATCTGACAACTGAGCAGAACGTTGCTCTTTCCACCTGCAAGTGCACATATGACCCTGACTGCGGCCAGAGCTGTCTCTAAGCACAGCAGATCAAATGTGCACTTCTCCTTCCCCCTACACAATGCATGCCCAGGCATCCCCAGTGACCTTTCCAAAACTCACCTTAACCAGCAGGCAACCACCACCTCACCATACTGAATAAAGGGAATCATAAGTTTTCCGACTCATTTGCATGGTCTCTTGGCCAGCTGAAAAAAACTGCTATCCAAAGCAGGTGCTGGCAATAATTGATTCTTTCTAAACCGCATGGGTTGAGTGTGAAAATGGTACTACATATGCTAATTTCTCACAATAATATGTGCATGAACTATTCTCTTATTTTGCCACATGAGTGCTTTGTTTTGAAAATCCCACGCTGTGTGGTTTCACACAGTCTCTGCTGTGCTCTTTTCCATACTGTGATTTAGGGCTAATCTTTTACAAGTGGCAAATAATATTTACTCTTCATGAGACTGTCATAGAGAGGCTATCAATTTCCTGTCCTCTTGATAATATCCCCATCCTTCTCCAGGGGTAACAACTCCCACTGCCCATCTGCTTGCCTAACTGGCAAAAAAAGAATTCTGGTAAACTCAAACAAATTGTTCTCTAGCAGACTTCTTGCTGTGTTTCTAGAATTACATGCACACCAGCAACTGTCATTCCAGCTTTTTCATTCTTTCCAACTCTATAAATTGCAATACTAACTTACCCTGTAATTCTTGGTTTTTATCATATCTACTATGTCCAGAATCCATCAAAATATACACTTTCCCCCCCACCAGACTTTTTGAAAGAATTACACAGGTCTTTCTTGAAAATCAGGACTAAAATGTCAAAGATGCACTGGGAGTTTCATGAAAGTGTTTGCTTGGTAACTAGTGGTTTCTCAGTTCTCTATATTAATTAATTCCTGTTTGTTGGGACCAAATTCTGTAAAAGTGTTTGGCTTATTGTGTGGGAGCATTATACAAGCAATATGCTCCTGTATTCTTATGATTCCCTTTTGAAATACATTTACCAGTGTACTTACAGAAATGTGCACATGTACTTCTTGTTTTGGATCATGGGGTTCTGCTATGGATAGATTCATTCAGTATTTGTAGATTTGCAATAGGTTTGTTCTTGATTGCAAATTAGGTCAGGTTAGGAGATGAGCCAAAAATGACAGAGGAGGTATTGGGGAAATATATTTCAGGATTTAGTCTTCTCATAGTACAGGCCTGTAATCGTATAAAGGACTTTCTATAGAAATCCTATCTATGATGGTACATGATTACTAGGAATATATGAAGATAGTTTTTTGTCTTGTAAGCAGTTATAAACCAAACTTATTCATCCAGAGGTAGTGCAAATAACAAAATTTTCAGCATTTTTTGTAAAACCTTTGATTCTGTGGAAGTAGGTTTATGGTACCTTATCTGTATCTTCTCATTTTTTTGATGATTAATGATATCTATAAACAGTATGCAATGATGATATAAAGGGTATGCAAATATAAGAGTACTCCAGACAAAGACTAATGAAATGATAACTACCTGAGGGTAGAAAATTGAAGTCAATGTTTTTAGGTGATGCAATCTAGGTTTTCTTCTGAGTTATTCATGATCCATCCAGAATGCTACATCTCAGGATGCTACTAGCAAGCATCTTCCAGGGACACGTTGAGCTATATCCCAAAGCATCCAAGACCCTTCAGGACGTGCTCAATGTCTTGGTCATTCAGGTGCTCTCAGTGCAGTCAGAGAAGTTCAGAAAAGCAAGCAGTTGCTTTTGCAATCACCTGTTGGAACTGGCCCTAAACACTCAAAAACTTGCAAAAATTACTGTACAGCTGAGCTTATTGTGCTTGTTACCAACTTTTTACTTTAAATGCTATTTAGGTTCTTCTTTTACATTCAAAATTTAAACAAGATGATTCAGAGTCCCACTCTCCCCACAAAAATGTGATCAAACTTTTCCAAGTAAGAGTGCAGCAGCTCAATACAGCTTTTAGAATGTGGGTCACAATTCTTTTTCTGATCTGTGAAAGACACATTAATAAGCTCTTGGCATTCAGAGAAACAATCTTTTCTCTTTCTTTCATTTTCTTTTAGTTTTTGGTGTTCATTGGAACTTTTTTCCCCAGCTTTTAAATTCTGCAGGAAAAAACCTTGGAAGGAAATTAAAACTTCTTTTTTAAACACACTGCAATTTGTTGATATTTTCAAGCTTTTCAATATTACTCCATTCACAAATTGAATGTGTGTGCTATTTAATATCAAACAATTGTTTTAGTGCCATTTCAAGTGTCTGGCTGTGTTAATGCCTGCTAATTAAATGTTTCAGAAAAAAAATACAGCCTAAATTTTGCAGAACTTCATCTACATCTGCTTCTTCTATGAAAAGACGTCCTTGGAACAACTCCAGTATGTTAAATAGAAAGTAAATTATTACAAATAAGACAGTAATTTACCTGTAGGCTGTAGCATGCGCTACTGTGTAAGAAATTTACCATTCACTTGCTATTGATGGTCGAGATGACAAGGGTCTCTGTGGCATGAAAATGAAGGTACAATTTAGATGGGTTGTGTTCCCGTGTTTTCGATGTTTGGTGATAACCAAATATGTCTGTCCCATCTTCAGAGATTTCAAGGTGGGATAAAGAAGCTGTCATGTACCCTGCTCTCTTTCAGCACCCAGGGTCATTGCAGGTTATGGCTGCAGATTCCCTCAGGCTCCTCCAGGACAGGGCTCTCAGAAGCCTTTGAGGGAGATAAAGTGACAACAGCCTGTCACAGTAGGCAGACAACACATACGTTTACATCTTGTCACTTCAACTATGTGAGTTGATCACATCACTTCTCAATACTTTGCAAGTAATTGAGATGTAAAAGATATAAATATAAACAAGATGCAGTTGACAGAGAAACACCACGGAGAGAGAGCCTGTCCTGTCTGGACCACCTGTAACCACAGTGTGAAGCACACACTACCACGCTTGTTTTGGACTCCTCAAGGCTGTGATCCACTCAGTCATCACCTCCCAGACTCACCATTGCACACTTTCAAGTTATAAAATTTTCCTAATGTTACACGGAAAGAGACAAAATGGGTTCACACTGAAATTTGGAACCAAATAAATGAAATTGTGAAAAGTTTTGGTTGGGTTTTTTTTCCAATGGAAGCTGGGTGGAATTTTTGCACTGCATTGTTGCCTTAATTAATTTCCTTACACATCTATCAAGATAATAAATGTAATGCATTTGGATGGAGACATTTCAGCTACTTGCTAGATATGTATACATTATCACCAGGAACAAATTGTATATTGTGAATCCCCTGATCATTATTATCATCAATTTGTTAAGCAATAACTAAGAAGTGTATTGCTGAAAACAAGAGAAATTTTTAATTCAATATTAAGTAGGACTTTTAAATATTTAGTTTATTTATTATTTTTACTATAATATCTGATATGAAAAATCCATTTGCCCATATGTTTTGATGAATAGGTTTTTAATTCTAACCTCAACAAAGGCAATTTCATTGGCAGCAAAATCAGCAACCATCAGCTGATGTACTTCCATACCTTTCAAATTCGATTCTACATAAAACGCCTTTGCCAAGTAAATGTCAGACCCCTGCAGTAATTTGTGTTTCCTGACTGATCCCACTTCAGAGCTAAAAGGAGCTGACTGAAGCAAGTATTGCTTTTGCAGCAAAATGCAAATCATAGAATCATTGCAATGGTTTGGGTTGGATGAAACCTTAGAGATCATCTAATTCCCATATCCCTGTCATAGTCAGGGACACCTTCCATTAGACCAGGCTGCTCAGACCCTCATCCAGCCTGGCAGTTTAGACCCACAGTTATGAGAAACCACCGTTCCATTCACAGTCAGTGGTTTAACTTCCCTTCTAACATTAGCTCATTTTAGCTGCTGGAAAGACTCAGCTCTAAGCCGAGACCTACCTGGCTAAGCACTTATGCCCTGGCTCTCACTGCTGTCAGCCAAGGTTTAGGGAAGACACTCAAGAAGACCTGAATGCAACCCAGCTCCCTCGGGGCAGACACCTCTGTGTGGGCAGTTTGCCCCTGCAGAAAGGAACCATACCTGTAGGTAGATAGTTCAGGATCCAAAGTTAGATACTGGGCATTGCAACATTTAGAATTTATTGCTGCTTTTTCAACTGAAATTTCACTTTCTCATACCTACTCATTTCCTTTGTCTGGCAGCCACAACACAAGAACAACACTGACAAGGCAGACCTATCACTGACCAAATTGCTTACTGTTCAAAAAGCACGCTGTACAAAACAAAGTTTACATGATTTAAAGAGCAATTTTCGGAGCCCAAGACTGGGGAAATTTTCATGAAAACAACAGGGGAGCCAAGTCAAGCTTCAGTATTCTTTACTCATCCATATTCCAAACGAAAACCAAGAGTCTTTAACATTTGGAAAAAATAGCACTGCAGCAAGACACTTCTTTCTTCTTGTCCACCTTCTTGGGAGTATTTCTGCCAAAACAGAATCAAACCTGTGATAGACACTGAAGCAGGAAAAACATCTGGCCATTTCCCTATTTTTTGAAGGAGAATGTGGGAGATTATTGGCAGCAAAGCTTCTTCCAGAAATACATGTACCAAATTCTGCAGGCACTCACCTCAGTTGCTGTTAAGCTCATGACAAGCCGACAGATGCAGGTGTCCTTTTTGTACCCATCATTTGTTGTACCTGTAATACCATGCCATCACAGAAGTGATGACAAAGAGACTGCTGTTGCTGAGCACTCTCACACGATGTGGCTCAAGTATATAAAACTGCTGCAGGCTACGAAGGTGCTACACAGGAACTCTCCCACCTGTCACTCAGGTTCAATCACCTGAGGCTCTTTCACCTTGAGATTATGTATCCAGGCTGCTGTCAAGCACCAGATCTCACACCTCCACAAGAATTATGTCCAGTATTATCCTTTTGTCCCAGTGACTACAGTTTTTGTGCAGTCCAGATTGTTACCATCTACAGACCCCACCTCATCTCTACATTTTCCATCTCTAGCAATATCCTTCCAGTCCAAATAAGATGAAGACTACAAGTATCATCATCCCCTATCAGTTATCTGGCAAACTTCTGTCAAAAAGGTGGCTGTAGTGCTACAAAGACAGTAATCTTTATCCTTCTGTTCAAAAAGCAAAGGTATTTTTCATTCTGATTATGAATTCTACTGCAACTTACAGATAATACATAACAACTGATACAGCAAGACTAGCCCTGCATCTTCTTCTTGTAGAATTTTATATGTTATTACACAAAGGATGGTAGAGAATCAAATCTCTAGTGGAGCCCAAAGTAACTGGAAGAAACAACGTGTGTTGCTTTATGTTGTCAGCATGTTTTCTATTGTATTACTCTTAAATCATAGCAGTTACAGGTAATTAGTAATTTCTAGTTTCTATTAACATTAAAAAAAACATCAAGAACAGCTCCCTTTTAACAATGGCACATTTCAACTAGCTTGCCCAGGATCCTTGTTTCTATGGCCTGGGCTTGACAGACTAAGAATACACCCAGCTGGTTTTCAAACCAACACTTTCAATAGTCTGGGGAAGGGCTGTGTGACTTGTCATAAAAACAGCTGCCTCTGTCTCCCCAACCAGCCAGGAATAAGCTGAAGAGAACAAAACCTTGAATGAAAACACCTCGACTTTTCATGCAAGGACAAAAGGTGGTCATTATACATACCAGGAAGGTTCTTTTATAGCTGGTAATTACATATAAATTGGAGAGTTATAATAAAAAAAATCATTTCTCTCTTCATTTATTTAAAATGTGATTTCTACAGCCATTATATAATTACTGGTATTTTTCAGTAATGTTATTAAGAACAAATGAGCTAGTATTTCTGAAAGAATCACAAAGATGCAAATACTGAAAGTTCCTTATTAGAACTGGTATTCCAGCATGAAGCAAGTGGCAAGAAAAAGATCTCTTCTTGAAAACTGTAAACTTAACTTTTTTTGGTGTTGAAAAAGGATTTACTTTTTACTATGAAGAAATAAATTATCCCTATCATTTCTGATACAGTATTTCAAGCTCTCAACTTTTCACAGTTTCCCATTTGTTCAGAAATGTCTGTGAACTACTGACCTCCAGCAACAAGGCTAAAATAAGTCATAGAAAGATCACAAAAATTCTGAAAAGAACAAGAACAGCTCCCTGCTGAAATAAGTGTTATTCGTGACGCTTAGTCAAGCACTCATTCCTGTGTACAATCTGAAATGTTTGAGTATAAGCAACAGTAGCAGCATATTAGTGAAAGAATATAGAAATAAAGAATAAACATCTCTTAGGAGATACACAAATCTCCATGGACTACAGCCTAGACAGATTTTAGAGAGCTAATTTAGGTTATATACTTCACCACACTGCACAGCTCTAGATGTCTTGGAGGCTGAAAATCGTTGTTAATGTATTATTAATGTAGACGAGATACAGGAGTGATACAGAGAACAAAGAACAGATAAATACAGTAAATTCACGAATACAAGCCGCACTGACTATAAGCCGCATCTCTGGGTGTTGGCAAATATTTCGGTTTTTGTCCATAGATAAGCCGCACACGAATATAAGCCGCTCTGTCGTTCGCAGCGAGGACCTGCGTGCAATTAGTAACAGAACCGCGGCAGGGCGGGGTTTACTGGCTGAGCTAAGGCTGTGCAGGCTCGGCCCGCTAGGGGCCGCTGACGGGGCCAGGTGGCCCAGCCCGGTGCTGCAGCTCGGGGCCGGCCGGCGCTGCCACTGGGCTCTGTCACCCCGGGTCGGCGCTGCCCCGCGGTGGCAGGCAGGGACGGAGCTTCCCCTGCTCCTACGGCAGCGGCGGCGGGCGGGGACGGAGCTTTCCCGCGCCCGTGGCGCCGGCGGCGGGCAGGGACGGAGTTTCCCCGCTCCTGCCGGGGCGGCGGCGGGCGGGGACGGAGCTTTCCCGCGCCCGTGGCGCCGGCGGCGGGCAGGGACGGAGTTTCCCCGCTCCTGCCGGGGCGGCGGCGGGCGGGGACAAAGCACCCCGTCGGCTCCCCGAGCCGCGGCAATGGCTGCGCGGGGCTCCCGTCGGCTCCCCGGGCCGCAGCAATGGCTTGCGCGGGGCTCCTGTCGGCTCCCCGAGCCTTAGCAATGGCGGCGGGCGCTTCCCCCCCCCTCCCCGGGCCGCAGCAATGGCGGCGCCGGCTTCCCCCCCCCCTCCCCGGGCTGCAGCAATGGCGGCGCGGGCTTCCCCCCCGCTCCCCGGGCCGCGGCAGGGGCGGCCCGGGTCCCCCCTCTCCTCCCCGGGCCGCAGCAATGGCGGCGCCGGGCCCCCCCCGTCTCTCCCCTGGGCTGTGGCAGAGGAGGAAAGAGAGCTCTCCCGCCTCTCTCCCCGCCCCCCGTGCTGCCTACAGGGAGCCAGGCTCCACCCGCAGTGCAACAAAGTAGCGATTTGTAACAATCGCAAAATGCCGACTTTGCAGCTGCTCGGCTCAGCACTCTGGCAGGCACTTCTGAGGTTGTATTAGCCGCTCCTGATTATTAGCCGCATTTCCGGTTTAGGAGCAAAATCTTAGTCAAATTGGTGCGGCTTGTATTCGTGAAATTACTGTACTTGTATTTCAGGAGAGAAGAATTGGAATCAGGTGCATAAATGTCATTGTGTCATCACCGAGTACACCAGCAACTTTATTTATTTTAAGGCAAATAATTTTATATTACTGGTTGTGCTTCCGTAAATGGATAAAAACAGCCAGAAAGCACAAAAAATGCAGAAGTAAATATCCAGTCCCCCAAGATGTTTTGTGATGGCAGAACACAAAACAATACACATCTCCTCAAGAGCCCTGAGGCTCTGATGTCCAGGGGATTCCTGCTGTCCTGAGCTACCCTGGGCCATAACGGCAGCAGAAGGCTCCAAACAAAAAAAGCAACATAACTCAAAATGTGGGAGAGCAGACAGAAACCCTTTCCAGTTCCAATGGCAGTCCATCAAACTTGTGTGTCCTTTCTCTGGCCCATGCTGTCACACCAGATGCTTGTGCCCTCTGAGGGCTCTCTCCCCATGGCAGAAGCTGTTTCTCTCCCAGCAGGAAGCTACAGGTTAGATCCGAGCTAATGGTAAGAAACAAAGGCATCAGTACTGGGATGAGGGGGTGGGCAAAATACCTAATTTTTAAGACAAGGTCATTTTTACTATTTTAGAAAGAATGCAGGTGATGGGTAGGCTTTTGTTATTGTAGCAAATAAACTTTTTTAACACATTCACCCGGCTCCTTGAAAATCTGCCGCTTACCTCTCTGATGATGGGAAGAGTCTCTATCCTTAGTTGACTCAGATTATTAAAGTGGCTTCCTCCTGGCTAATTGTTAAACATCCTGATTCAGCATAATTTTGTTGCCTTGCTTTTTCTCTTATGATTACACATGGTGTTAAATACTTTCTGTGAAATTGTTACTTATTTGTAATGGCATCAAAAAGCGTGGAGTAAAACTGTGTACATCTTAGTGATTTACCAGAATAGTTTTTATCTTGCATTTTAAAACTCAAAGTAGCAGTTTAAGTTTGTCTGTGACTACATCCCCAGTATTTGCTGTAAGGCATAGAAGTTGGTCTCACAGATTTATATGTGTTAATCAGAAAAAAATCACAATTTATAGATCAAATTATGTGATACACATGCTAGACATTATAAGTATGTGAGTACCTGAAAAAAGTATTCACAGACCTCACAAGTTCTTCAATAGGACCTTTTCCCTGGGTTCACACCAAACACAGCACTCATTTACAAATAAATGACTTTTTATTTGCTTCATCACAAAATGTACCTTATTTACACGTCTGGTTTTGCACTGAAATATTTACACATCTGGTTTTACACTAAAATATCTACCAGTCTTCTTTAGCTGGAATAAACAATACCTGGTATTTACAGTTTGACAAAAGACATTTACCTGTGAGTAGAGCTGAGAGAGAGGAAGAGACTGAAGTTTTGTGAAAGATAAGTCTGTATGTAATAATGAAATCATAATAAAAAAGAACCATGAAAGGTGGTAAATCATAAACAAAATAATATCTGAATATAAAGAATGGGGTTAAGATGGGTCATTAAAAATTGCTAATTCTTGCTTTTGAGCCCAACTGCCAGGCTGCAGTTTTAAGATAAGTGTTCAGAGGGAACCTTTGCATGATCACTCCATTTGCTGTTTCAGTTTGTGCCCATTGCCTCTTATCCTACACCTAGCTTTTCCTTCTTTGGCCTCTCCTCTTAAGGAAACATATGGATGCATTGATCAGATCCTTCTGAGCCTTTTCTTCCTCAGGTTGAACACCCACAGCTCTTTTAGCCTTTACTGTACAAGATGTTGCATTTTCTTATCATCTTTATAATCTTTCACTGGAGTCATTCCAGCAAGCCCCTGTCTCTCTTGCACTGGGCCTTCAGCAAGGCTGAGCAAAGAGGCAGGATCACCTCTGCGCTGCTAATGCTCTGCCTGACCCAGTCCAGAAGGCTGTTGGCCATTTCACTGTGAGAGCACTCTGCTGGATCATGTTCATTGTCCACCAGGAGCCCCAAGTCATTTCCTGTAAAACTGGTTTCCAGACAGTTTGTCCCCAGCATGTAGTGATGCATGAAGTTGTTCCTTCACAGTAGCAGGACATGACATTTCATTTTTTTTAACTTAATGGGATTCCTTTCAGACTGTTTCTTGAGCCTGCCAAGGTCCTTTTGAACCTCATCTTCTCTCTGATAACCAATGAAAGGACCCCAGGGAATGGCCTGAAGTTGTGCCAGGAGAGGTTTAGGTTGGATATCAGGAAAATGTTCTTTCCCCAGAGAGTGGTTGGGCACTAGAACCAGCTCCCCAGGGAAGTGGTCACAGCATCAGCCTGACAGAATTCAAGAAGTGTTTCTCGGGCACATGGTGTGACTTTTGAGGATGGTTCTGTGAACATTCTTGGATTCAGTGATCCTTTAGCGTCCCTTCCAACTCAGCTTTCTCTGTGATTCTGTGGTTCAGGTCATAACATAATGAAAACCTTATTGGTGAACATTATTAGTTCCTCAGGCACATCTCCAGCTTGACTTCAAGTTGCTGATCATAACCTTTCAATATCAGTAGTTCAAATGGTTTTCCATTTTTCTAGTTCATTCTTCACCAGTTCATCAATAAATTTGTTGTAAGAGATGGTAAAAGATGCTTTGCTGATCTCAAGATAAACAGCTACGCAAGAAATTCAGTTCTCATTCTTCTATGATCACACATACAGCTCCACTGCATGTACCAAGCCTCCAAAGCCTTGAGCAACCTGGCCTCAATGACCCTGCACTGATTCTGTTGTACGCAGGAGGCTGGATTGGATGGCCTCCTGAATGATGACATGTTATAGCAGAAAAGCTGAATTGCTCCCCACAAGAAGAGGACCCAGGGCTCGGTTCTTCCTGCTATGGAAAGGAACCGTGATTGGAGACACAGGGAACCACCATGAAGAATCAAGCATGCTTCTCCTGTTGGACAAAAGGAGGACAGGAGAGAGGAGGGCAGTGAATGCTGCTGCTGGGAGGGTCGTTTCCACACTCAGCACTGAGATACTGCACCAGCCCGGCTTCCCCCAGCTCAGCAGCCACTACAGCAAGGGTGGAAGCTCCTCACAACAGCCCCACCAGCCAGGTGCTCTGGGTGAGCCCCCTGATAGCTGTGAGCTGACTGATAGCACTCCTTCCCAACTGCTAAAGAACATTTCCTGGTGGCCAGAATGAAAGGAAAACCATAGGGTAAATCTAGAAGGAAAGAGGCAGAATGAAGCGAATAGGAAAGGATCTGCCAATCATGCAGACTTACCAGTTTGCAAGAGTTGGAGTTTTTTATGCTTGTCAATTGTTTGCTCAAAGATGCTAGACTTTCAATAGCCTACAGTACAGTAGGGAGAGATTGCAGTTATTAGGGTGTGCTAAAGTAACCCAAAGAACATGAGAACCTAAAAAAATACCTTCAAAAAGAAGATTTTTTTCCTAAAAAGTCTCAAACTGGTGGTTTCCTGTTATCATTTTACAAGGCTGAGATTGTTGAGTCAGACATGATATTGTAGTGCCTATGGCAACATTCACTCAGAATCCACTTATAAGAAACACAAAATTGAAAAAGTAGCTCTTGGAGGATCCTCATCTAGATTTCTAAAGATTGCAGAACCAGAGCAGAAGTTTTAAAGGGATTATAAATAATGGCACAGAGAATTGAAAAGCAAAAGCAGAGCAAATGTTACCCTGAAAAGTCCTGAAATTGCAAAAACAGGTAGCTGATGAACGAATCAAGGCAATATCTGATATAAAGATGAAAGTCTGTGCAAACATTACTAATTCAAGCTGAACACAAACAGATAAATCTGAGAAGTTAATAAACCAAGAAGTCAGGAAATCCCTCCTTACTGTGGTAAAATAAGATAAAATCTCAAAACTATAACATTTTTTAGTTTGGGGAAATGGAGTACTTAGTTGCAGACTGAAAATATATCAGATATTAAGTTCTGTTGGTCACTGAGGTGCTTTAACACCAACCAGAAATTAAACTCCAAATAAGCCACTCCCTTCCCTCGCCCCTTCTGGTAAGAGAGAGACAAAAGCAGAGGCTATGGTTTGAGAAAATAATTTGCTGAAAGCAAAAAGCAATTAAATAATAAACATACAGTAGCAGCAGCAATATCAATAACAAGAGTATACAAAAATGGGATTACACCCCTAGAAAGGTGTTCACTGTCTCAACTTAGTTCCACATGGACAATGCTTTTCTTCCAGCACCACATCCTGGAGCTGTGTCTCAGAAAAGTGGGAGAGGATGGCTGGAGGCAGAAAAGGATGGAGTCTGCAGGGCTGATGCTGACAGCTTCCCCAGTGGAGAGAGCAAGGCAAAAAATGACACACCTCCAGCGGTGTTCTCGCCTTTTCTTCCCAGAACCGTGCCCCCTGCAGATGGTGCGCATGGTACAGGATAAAAACTTAGCCATGCCCGTATGGCACTAAGCTCGGCCCCCTCTCTGCTACCAGAAGAATCGCTTTAATATTGCTGGGAGGTTGTTCGTTTGAGTTTTCCCGGGAAATGTATCCATGACTACATCACCCTCCTCTATCCTGCAAGGCACTTTTGGAGGCTCTCAATCATGTCTGTACTGCCTCAAACACATCCCACCTGTCCTGTGAGGTCTCACTGCACACTTGGTGAGTCTCCTCCTCCTGGGGTCTCAATAGTCATTGCTGCACCATGTGCATTCCTCACAGTCTATATACCAGACGTGTGATTACTTTTTGTTATAAACCAGGGGCTAGGTAGCAGGACCACTGGAAACAGGACAGATCAGTGGATTAGCAGCCTTTTCAGAGCTCTCCCCACATGTTGAATTATTGAAAAGATATACAGAGCAGTGAAGATTGCTGTATAGCACCATTGCAAAAGAGGAGGCTCCTGCAGGGATGAGGCACGCTGTCACATCTCATGGTGTTCATTTGTCTCCCCAGCATGTGTCCTCAAGCCTGGGCTGCCTCCCCTCAGAGGAAGCCCGTGAGCCTGGCTCCACATCAGTAGTGCTCGCTGTTACCCAGGGACATGGCCAAGGCTGGTGGGGATTCAGGGGCCTTCTCTGATTAGTGTATGTTTGGTCAAATCCTGAGGCTAAGGTCTTTCCCTGGGCACTGATTCGAGGGACAAGACACATGTCAACACATACGACATATTTTATTTTTGCCAGAAACCTCTACTGCAGTCTGATATCATAATTCTTACTCAAAGAGATCATGGGCAGAGAGCAGGCCCTCCTAATAGCTCCTTAATATCTCCTTAATACCCCATGATTATCTAATTCATTTCATGGAGACTGATCCGCCTCTTGGTTTCAAACACCCTGAAGTTGGCCACTTACAGACAGTGTCAGGCTTAGTCCACTGAGCTGAGGACAGGAGACTCAGGGAAACATAGCAATATCTGGAGATTTGTCTCAAAGGAAACCCATCCCACAAAAGCCAGATCTCTTCTTCTCAGTTGTTAAAACCTGAGGAATAATTGGCTAGGCAGACAGGGAAAAAAAGCAGTTAGAACAATCTCAGTCAAGCCACAGCACAAAATAAAAACAGAAAAAATAATTTTCCTCCAACTTTTCCTAGGAACTTTGCAATATTTATTCTAGAAGAATCCACAAAGGATAATGAACTTCTCTTACAGGGACAAGTATGAACAGGCACAAAGCAAAGTTTGGAGCTGCACAAGGGCAGACCTGAAAATTGATCATTCAAGCATATTGTGCTCCGTTACTGTGCACACTTAAGACACCTTTAAAACAGTGTTTAGAAAATCTGAAGATCCTATGCTAGACCAGAGCAAAATACTTAATGCTGATGTTATTGGACATTCTGGAATGTTTTGCAATAAAAACTGTAGAAAGAGTTCACCTTACATTAAAAATAAATAAATAAATAAATAAATAAATAAATAAATAAATTTTTTTAAGTCTTTTAAAAATTGTTTGAAAATAGATGGAAGGGGAAAAGTGCAAGTTGACTTCAAGTAAGCCTTTCTATGTATTAGCAAAGCAAAGGACCCAAATTAATATATCCTACCTGTAAGAACTTAAAACTTGATTCAATAACTCAAGTGAGGACTACAAAGCAGTTTGACTCCTTCAAAAGAGCTAACTCCACTGAATAGTTCACTCGACTTAAACTTTTACTAAAGAGCTAAAACTTAGGTTAAATTCTACCAACTAACTCAAGTTGAGTGCAAAAGATCTAATTCTGCTAGGAGGGGTCTGAAGTAAGCTGTCAGTGATTTCTATTTAAGATTTCAGAAATCTTTCATGTATGACATCCAGGATCTAATCATATGGTGCTGTAACTCCTCAACAACATCTGCATCAACCAGCTTTAGTTCAACATCATTACTGGTTGTTTTTCTCCTAAGTTTGTTTTCTTCTCCTTCAGTCAGCTTCTGTGACACTTTCCCTGTTCCCAAAGGCCAATCCTTTGACAAGAACTTGGTCAGAGTGATTTCCATTTTTAACAATATAATATGGGCCAGCATTATAATGTTGTACAGTTAAGCACTTTTCATGTTACCAAGTAGAGTTGTTACTTATATATAGTCCATCAATATTCAGGCAAGTTTCATACAGAACAGACAGAACACACATTATTCTTGTATGATTTCTTTGTTTTTGCACTGTAATCTTCTTCAGCAGGGAAAACAAGATATTTGTGGTCCCATAAAGAAACTTTCAATATTCATATATATATATATATATATATATATATATATATATATATATATATATATATATATATAATTACCAGGAAAAAACATCAGAGGTGAGAACTAGGAGAAGTGGGGGTAGGTTTGAGACAGATAAGGCAGGAAAGAAACGGGCTAGAAGGTGAGAGGAAAAAAGACAGATGGGAACTAATTTGTGCAAGACCTTGAAGCAAGGAGTCTGAACGGTATGTGGGAAGCTATAATACAAGGGATTTTTTTCTATAAACATTCAAGCTGAGGCAATGATATTTAAAAGCCTCAATAAGATATGAATTTGGGTAACACTTTGTCTTTCTGAGAAAATTATTCAGGCAACACAAGACTCTGGACTATTTTTCATACTGTTTTCCCCATCTGTGGAGTCACTAAATAATTATGCCATTATTGTGTTTGTAGCCTCACTTATTAGGAATTACAGCAACACCTGGTTATACTGACACTAGCTGTAGTTTAGTGATGAAACTTTCTGCAGTTGCTTTAGTAACCACTTCTAGTGAAGGACAGATAGGATTAAACATTCTCTCATTCTTTTGGAAACTCATTAGTCTCTACTTTACCAATGCACTAATTTAGTAATAATAATTCTTCATACTTACCAATGTACTGACCTCAGGACTTTACTTCTGAGAATGTCTTAGTGAATACATACTAGTTTTCCTCTGTGTTTGAGCAGGCTTTTTTTCTCTGTTGAATTTCTAACCAGCACCCGAAGGATCCCAAAAGGGTATTTCTCCAGTCCAGGAAAGGCCTCTGGAAAGGCTACAATGACATTGCTTCTTTCATCCTCAAGGTTTTGGATGAAGCAAATAAGCTCTAACTTTGCACATTTCTTGATCCATCACTTCCTGAAAGAGAAGTCAGGATCTAAGCTAACAGACTCTAACAAAGGTTCCCACTTTCAAGGGACAAAATAGCCTATTCTGCATACTTTTACATCCGGAATTTTCCAAAGAGCCCTGAAAACTTAGACACCAAATGTCCATTGTAATACTTCAAGAGTGAGACACTGAGCTCCCTGAGTAATGCTTCAGCCAACAAATCCAATTATGCTGAGGTGCAGGTGATGTGACTGGAGCTGACTGTACTCTGACAATGGCTCACGCTGGATGGGGGCAGGAGAGCACAAGGACAGGATAACATTAGAAGCCATGTGGCATTCTGTGCTTTGATAGTTGTGCACTGACACTTCCGCAGCCCTCTTACCTCTGGCAGCTTTAGATGCCAGGCTGCAGATAGGCACTCTAGGGGAGCCCAAAGACCTACTGGGAGGCAGTCTAAGTGCAGGTCTAAACATGCACCCTTCTGTAGATGTTTGTCTTTTTAGTAGCATAGCTGTACCTGGTACAATTAAGTCCAGGAGTGCTAACACACAGACCTGGACTGGGAAAATTGCCAGGCTTTTGGGATGCTGCTGGCTCTAGTACAAAAGATAAACAAAGTTTTTCTAAACTCCTATGACCTCTACTCTACCTATTCTTCAGCTAAAAAGTACTTTTTAGAACTGACTGTAATTCTGTCACTCAATTGCTTGTTAGGTTTGGCATCTTTCGTAAGCACAATAGCAATTCTGAAAGTCTTGGAAGGGTGCAGAGGAGGCATCAGAAAAAGCATGCACACCACAGAAGACTGTGCCAAAACAAATGAGTCTATAAAGATCAGTTTGCTATGTAGTCTATCTGAACATTGTACATGCCATGTCTTTCACTGTATATTCTTCAGACTACAAATAAATCAAATTGACATATATTCACAATCTAGCACCATCTGCTGCGTAAAGGAAGGAGGCATTTTAAAAGCAAAGGATCTGTTTGTTTTCTTACATGATACATCTTAATCTGTGAAATGTATTCCTTGTTTTAGAAATGTGTAGCTTGACTTTAAATATGACAAGCATTTTACAAGAACCATTCGAGGAAATTCTTCTAACTATGGATTCTCATTTGCCGTTAGTTTCTGTGCCACATTAAAATTCCTTTATTTCCAAAGCATTAAGCTGAGAGCAAGAAGCAGGAAGGTCTTATCTGAAGTATGGTGAATCAGACCTTTAGGGAAGAGATGCATATAATCAGAGAGAAGGGTTATGGTTTTTACATAAATTCTTCTTATTTAAGATAAATATTGAATGTAATAATCTAGACAAATACAGTAATTTCACGAATACAAGCCGCACCAATTTGACCAAAATTTTGGTGGAAACCCGGAAGTGCGGCTAATATTCCGGGGCGGCTAATCTATTAACAAAATTCTAAAAGCTGCCAACACGGAAGTGAGAGCCCGCGGCAGCCCCAAGCCAAGCTGGAGCCCGGCCGGCCCCGGCAGAGGTGGGAAAGCCTGGCAGAGGCGGGGCCAGCAGTGTGGGGGCGGGCGGCAGAGCCTGAGCCAGCAGGGCGGGGCAGGGAGGGCGGCAGAGCCTGAGCCAGCATGGCAGGGGAGCCCGGGAGAACTGGGGCTAGCAGTGCAGGGGAGCATGGCAGAAGCAGGAAGGCCGGCGGGTGGGGCTGCCTGGCAGCGGGGGAAGCCCAGCAGAATCGGGGCCAGCAGCGTGGGGGAGCCCGGCGGTGCGGGGGCCTGCAGTGCCGGCCAGGGCGAGGAAACGCGGCGGCGGTGCAGACGGGAGGGGGCGGCCGGCGAGCCTGGTGGCGGCGGCGGCAGCCCTGCCGGCGGGGCGAGCGAAAGCGGCGCTCGCGAAGCGCCGCCGCCGCTCGCGGAGCGCCGCCGCCGCGAGCGGAGCGCCGCCGCCGCTCGCGGAGCGCCGCCGCCGCGAGCGGAGCGCCGCCGCCGCGAGCGGAAGCGCCGCCGCCGCGAGCGAAGCGCCGCCGCCGCGAGCGAAGCGCCGCCGCCGCGAGCGGAGCGCCGCCGCCGCTCGCGAAGCGCCGTCGCCGCTCGCGGGAGCGCCGCCGCCGCTCGCGAAGCGCCGCCGCCGCGAGCGGGAGCGCCGCCGCCGCTCGCGAAGCGCCGCCGCCGCTCGCGAAGCGCCGCCGCCGCGAGCGGAAGCGCCGCCGCCGCGAGCGGAGCGCCGCCGCCGCGAGCGGAAGCGCCGCCGCCGCGAGCGGAGCGCCGCCGCCGCTCGCGAAGCGCCGTCGCCGCTCGCGGGAGCGCCGCCGCCGCTCGCGGAGCGCCGCCGCCGCTCGCGAAGCGCCGCCGCCGCTCGCGAAGCGCCGTCGCCGCTCGCGGGAGCGCCGCCGCCGCTCGCGGAGCGCCGCCGCCGCTCGCGAAGCGCCGCCGCCGCGAGCGGGAGCGCCGCCGCCGCTCGCGAAGCGCCGCCGCCGCTCGCGAAGCGCCGCCGCCGCTCGCGGAAGCGCCGCCGCCGCGAGCGGAGCGCCGCCGCCGCGAGCGGAGCGCCGCCGCCGCTCGCGAAGCGCCGCCGCCGCGAGCGGAGCGCCGCCGCCGCGAGCGAAGCGCCGCCGCCGCTCGCGGGAGCGCCGCCGCCGCTCGCGAAGCGCCGCCGCCGCTCGCGGAGCGCCGCCGCCGCTCGCGAAGCGCCGCCGCCGCTCGCGGGAGCGCCGTCGCCGCGAGCGAAGCGCCGCCGCCGCGAGCGAAGCGCCGCCGCGAGCGAAAGCGCCGCGGGGCGGGCGCGGCGCTCGCGAGGCGCGGCGCAGGGCGAGCGAAAGCGGCAGCGGGGCGGGCGGCGAGCCCGGCGGCGGCAGCCCTGCCAGCCGGGCGAGCGAACGCGGCAGCGGGGCGGTGCTGACGGGAGAGGGGGGCCAGCGAGCCCGGCGGCGGCGGCGGCAGCACCACCCGGCCAGCCCCGCCGAGCCGTGGCGCTGAGCTGGGCCACCCGGCCCCGTCGGCAACCATGACCGGGCCGAGCCTTCCTGGCCCCGCCCCGAGCCAGTAAAGCCCGCTATGCCGCGATCCTGTTACTAATTGGCCAATTTGTGAAAGCTGCGCACGGATTCTCGCGACGAACGAAAGTGCGGCTAATATTCGGGGTGCGGCTTATCTATTGACAAAGACAGCAACATTGTCGAGGCACCGGGGGTGCGGCTTATAATCCGTGCGGCTTGTATTCGTGAAACTACTGTAATTGTCTGCACCATCGTGAAGTGTTTTATTTTGCTAATTATATTTTTCAACTGTTTTATATATCCCCTTACAACAGGATTGGGGTTTTTTCATTAGCTCTGACAAAGGCATAAGATATTATTCCCAACAAATTTCATTCAGGAACAAAAGTTACACATTTCTTTCGTATCTGAAATGCTAAGGTTCTCTATCTATTTTAAAACATTCTGGAAAATCATGGCAGAGCACAGAGTCATATTCTAAAATTCATACAGGCTACCTCAAGAAATTAGGCTTAAGCAACTTTGTTGCCCCATATGAAACTAAAATTAACTCATTCAGGAATAAATAAGTTGCCCTTTTTGATAGCATATAATGTTACAGAAACATTGAAATAATTTGGTATACCAAACTTGTTTACAATTTAGATCTCTTGGACTAAAGAAGTGAAAAAATGTTTTGCTTCCTCCCTGTGCTTTGTCCAAAAGGCATTATTCTTGGTCAGCTGGCAGTCAGCAACACGAAACAAAGGGATGTTAAATTAAGTTTCTGCCTTATAAACAGAAAGGGGAAAAAAATAGACCACAAGATTTCAGTGTGCTGTTGCAGTGAATTCTGGCCTATGCAAAGCTGAAGTAGTTTTCCTTATGGGCACTGACAAAGACAACTGTCACTGTGGGCCACAGGGCACTGGGAGCTGCAACCAGAATCCTGCCTGAACTCAGACCAGAGGCTCAAGGTTCCCACAGTCCTTTGTTTCTATCAAAAAAAATGTTAGTTTTGCTTGTTTCTACAAGGAGGGAGAGGCTCTCTGCAGAAAAAAGAAGCACAATCTGGAGGCCAACCATCAGCCATGCAGCTACTCCAACACAGTCCTAAGTTGCTGCTTAGCTGCAAACGTGCATTCCCAACAGGACTCTTTAACCCCATGATGTGGCTAGCAGGATCTTTGGTGGAGTACCTCTGAATACCCCAGAGCGCTCAGCCTCTTTGATTTTTCAAGAGGTATACCAAAAAAATACACTGTCTGCTTTTTTGGTTATTTCTTTTGGTGAGCTACTGCACAGCTTAGACTACTGAAAAATAGGTAAGTACAGGTCTTACACAGAAAAATAGGACTCGGAGCTTAAATGTTTTTTTAGTCCTCCAATTTTCTGAATAGATCCAAAAAAAATTGATCATGCTGTAAGAACCAGTTTTATGCTCTAAAGCTAAAATATGTGCCTCTGCTGCTCTGACTCATCAGCAGGTTTTTAAAACTACAAAAGAGTATAAAGACTTCACCTCTTCCCATTCTTCCTAAAGTTTTCTTCTTGCAACTGCTTAGCCATCAGCAATGAAACTGAAGTGATGCAAACAGTAGAACAGTGAGGAATTTTTTCTTAGCACTCTGAACCTCACTTTACTGATGTTGTCTTTTTAAATCACACTTACTCCATTTCAGATCAGGACTTCAAATTACCTGCTACTAAACCACTCCCTCAGAAGCAAGCAGTCTACAGTTTCTAAAAAATAATATAAATGCAAACTCTTTCATTACCCTTGAAACGGGATAATACATTCCAAACAGAACATGTTAAAAAATCAGAATTTAAACATCAAAAATCCACACTCATATGTAAATCTACATAAAAAGCTTATGAACTTTGCTCATAGCTTTCCATAACATTTCAGAATATCAGCTCTAAACATAGATGGATATACACCTCAGATCCAGTCATCTGTTTCTTCAGCTATGTCTTTTTTCAGTTGTTAAAAAACTTTCTTCTGTTTCTTGTAAAATACAAGTTTATATGCTGTCAATCCTCATTGGATTGACTTTGAATATACCTGAAAGCGTTTTTGTTCCTTGTAGATTTTATCTGATATGGTCCAATGAACTCCAGTGAGCTTGAACATGACCTTGACATGTTGAACTTTACCTTCAGGTGAAAATTCAGAAAGTAACTGCTCACAGTCAAGTGCAGAATTGCTCTTTTCAGACAGAATTCTTGATCTTCACCATTCCCTGACCTGAAGCCAAGTGCAGTTAGATTTTCTCCCATCCTCGTGTCTCCCTGGCACATAGGAAGTATAAATCCAAGTCTTGATGCTCTCTTCATCAGATGCAGGTGTTGGGATTCTTTTTTATATTGAAAGTACAGCTTACAAACACAGCCACTATTTCAAAATGTACTTTCAAGCACATAACTTCTGGCGGAAAAAAAAATGTTCCCTGGAAATACTTTCAACATTAATGTACCCAAACAAACTCATAGGTTTTACTGGATCAATAAATCATTTATTTGCCACACCAGAGCTGCAGCCATAGAAAGGGATCCTTAAGAACACATGTTTTCATACCTACAGCAGAGCTTTCACGTGTGTGCATGTATGTGGATTTAAAATATGAGTTTAATACAAAAATCTTTGAAACTATATTCCTCTACGTGTATAGAGCCATTTCCTTGTTTAAAGTGATCGAGTCCTCCCTGAGTATTGTACTATCAATCAGTTCAAAATCTAAACTCACTTGCATTACAGCAGAATACCTTTATCCCACTTTACATGTCAAAGAGCCTGGCAGATTTTAAATCAGTACCACTAACTTTACTGGGGAGAGCAGGTGCTCAACATCTTTGCAAAATCAGGTAATCTTGGGGGCTGTTTAAAGCTGTAAACTCCTTTAGCCAGTTTAGAGGAGTAAGACCCTGCCCTACGACTTGGTCATTCACAGCACCATTCATCTCCATGTGCATCCTCAGGCAATGGATACAACAGTAATTACAGCATTAACTTGTAGGATACATTACAGAGTTTTGTGCCAAAATCAAGTTTGGTTGAAAACCAAAATTAACGTCAAGATCCTTACAATCTACTTCTTGGCAATTCTTTGCACCCACTGCCAGATGCATCCAGACTTCTTGAGGGTGATTCTATGAAGAGGCTAATACAGGGCAAGTAGATAATAATCAAAACTGCTTACCAAATTTTAAAAATGGGATGTTACTGAAATCAATTGCTTTTACAAGAATAGCTAAGGTTGAATGTGAATCTTTGGAAACGGAAAGACCAGTTTGCAAAATGCCTAGACTAGTTTCTAATAATGTCCAAAAGCCATCTGAATTTATTTATTCTTCTTGGCTCTTGACTTCCAACAAGCAAATAATGTTCTATTCTTCCCTCACAAAATGCAGCATTCATTATTCCCTGTTCAACTTGACTCAAAAAACCTGAGCCCTCCCATGGAAAATAAAATAGAGAAATCTTGTCATTGAATGTCTATGGCCCTTGACCAAACAAGCATTTCAATGAGTAATATTTTAAAGGAGTTGATCTTTCTTCGGTCTTAGCATCATCCTTTCTGCCTACACTTTCCACATTTTTTACTGTAAATGTGGTTATTTTCTCCTTTATTATAAAAATGCAGAGGACATGCCTGTTTTACTGCATCTATCAATAATTACAAATACAGAAGGTAAAACCTGAGGATTTGTTTTTTTGTTTTTTCCCTAGCTTCAAATGGTAGTCAGCCAGAAGCAATAATAGACCTAGAGACGCTAAGAACACAAAATCCAGCGTGTATTGTGCCCAGGCTGGCTCTGCCATCACCTCCGCGCTTCTGCGACCTGAAGTTTTCTCACCTCCCTCCGACCCAAACTTGCCCGCAGGGAAAACGAAAGACGCGGGAACTGCTATGACCGGCACATGAGTTAATGAGCAATCCAGCCCACGAGCCCACGGCGGGACGATTCCCGCAGCCCCGGGACGCTCCCGACCCGCCGCCCGCACCGCCCTCAGCGCCGCCGCCGCGGAGCGGGGCCGCGAGGCGCGGAGTGGCCAATAGGAACGCGCGGCGCCGGAGGGCTCAGCCAATCAGCGCCCGAGCTGGCAGCGCGGGCCGGGGCTGCCGAGGGAGCGGCGGCGGCCGGGACCGTGAGCCCGCCCCGGGAACGGGAGAGCAGCGGGAACCGGAGCCCTGAGCCCGCGGAGTCCTCAGCTCCATCCCGGGGCTGCGGCTGCTGACCCGCCTGAAACGCTCCTTTCCCTAGCCCTGATTGCACCCCGGGCTATCGACACCGCCCAGATCACTGAGGTTTCGGGTGAACGTTCATCCCTGGGCTGACAGCGACACAAAATAAATCAAAGTTGAATGAAATAACCCAAAACGTGGTAAAATCTAATAAAATAAAATTTAACACGGGAGAAAACTAAAAATAACACCAAGCAGGCGGCGCTTCTCACGAGGGGCTCTGGGAGCGTCGGGCAGGGATCGGAAGGCGCTCGGGGAGGCAGGAGCATCCCGGGTCGGGCACCGGGAGCATCCCGGGTCGGGCACCGGGAGCACCCCGGGCCAGGCACCGCGCATCCCGGCTCGGGCACTGGCACTCGCCCGCGGACCCATGCTGGGGAATGCGTGTCCGCCAGGAACGTCTCAGGAATAGGGCCCTTAAAGTGAATGTGGAGAATTTCTCCGCGTGTCTCCGCCTGCGCTTTGTATTTCAATTTAGCCGATGCATAGCAATAAAAAAAAAAAAAAAAAAAAAACAGCAAAACAAAAAAACACACAGTCAAACCATATGCTGCTCCTTTTTTTTTTTTTTTTTCTTTGACTTTGGTTATTTGAGGTTGGTTACGTTTAGTTCGGTTTGGGTTTTTTTCTTAACTCTAAGACTGTTTATTATGTACACAGACCATTTATTCACACAAACTGACTCTCTGGAGTACTTATTGAGTTTTTTCTTTTTTTGGTGAGGGTGGCCCAAGTAATACGATTTAATGGAACACTTCTATTAAAACTCATAAAATCTATAGACATTAAAATATTTCCTGTATCACAGTATTATACCCTTTCCACAACCTCGTAACACTCGAGATGCATCCCTTCCCGGCAGGAGCTCCACGGTGGGTGCCTTCCTTTGGGAAAGCAGCAGACAAATATATTGAAATAAAGAATTGGCAGGAAATATTCCGGGTCCTGCTGGCAGTGCTATAAATAACAACAAGATTTTCTATTCTGCTAACAGATGAAAAAGATCCCTCTCTTGGCAGGCGAGGGGTTTTCCGTTTATTTTCATGTCAGAAAGACAACTTGCGTCTTGGGATAAGCTGGATCGAGTGAGTGCATAAGCCCACATAAGAGGGGGGAAGAAAAAAAAAAAATAAAAATACAGAGTCAAACCTTTAAAGGAAATTCAAGACTGGTATTTGAATTCCTGCTTCCTATTGCTATCAAGCACGGTATAGCCTTAAGTGAGCAAAAGAAGGATCAGATTTGTATCTGAAATTCTCAAATACTGAAAGTAATTTGTTTGTATTTTACATTTCATCGCCTACACCCTGGTCTGAAATAGGGCTCAACACTGAAAATTTAGTCTTCTAAGTGTATCGAATAATCAAAGAGATTTACTGTCTGCTTCGGAGTTGTGAACTATGCCAAACCAAAAGGCGGGGTTCCCTCCCGCCTCTGCCTGCCCGAGGGCACACGGAAAGCCCCAGCTCGGACCTGAGCGGGCAGACCCGCACATCTGGCAGGTCACAGATGGGGATCCACTGTCAGCAGTGTTGCATCCTTTTGCCTTGTGAGTTGGAGGAGCTGCCAGGGGAAACACATAATTTTCTGACATTCTCTTTTTTTAAGTTGAACTCGTTTCAGGTTTTTCATAGCAAAGAATAAGAATATTTTTCCCTCAAATAAAAGTAACAACGACTCTAAAGAAGAATGTTTGCAAAAGTGGCACGTTTGACCGAGTGCAAACAGATAAAAACAGACTAATAATGTTCAGCCTCTAACAGCTCTGCCCTCCATCTGTGCAAAACAAAATAACAAAAAAAAATTTTAAAAATCAAAAATCGTAGGCATAGAGAAGAACGGCTTGGATTTGGGATTTCTACCCTTTGGTTTTGCTAAGTGAGAGAAGGAAAATGCTCAGGCGACATATTCAGGGCAAATTGTTTAGAGCTTTACCCAAATACGCTGTATACAGATGGATGTGATCTTCCTATCAATCAGAATCGTGAAGAAACACGAGATCCTGCTGACAGTACTTCAACGAACAACTAGGCAAACAGTAGTTTGTCAGTAACTTTATTTCTTTTCTTAAAAAATCGCATGACAAACTGGAACCAAGACCAAAATACTGTATCCACTGTACATCGTTCATTAGAAAACAAACATACACCACATTTGTATTCTACCAAACAGAGAGTGTATTTCCTTTAAAATTATATAGTGCGTGCTTTTAGAGTCATGCTTTTTAATATTTATTTTACATTTGTTACTCAAATATTATCTGCTATAAATAATTGCAACTTGATCAAATGGTGCACCTGTTATGCAAACCTCTTTCATGCTGCAAGAGCGGCTATTAGTTGCCTGGCTTTTTTCTGTCTTTTCAAAAAGCTGTTGATATTGCTTTATTAGGACTCGAGAAAGCACAGGTGAGGTGTCAAATAAAGTGTACAGGTGCCAGAGGCGCTTGCAGACCCGGGTCTGCTGCTGAGCCCCACGGCTCAGAACGCTGGAAAGAGTGATGGGAGAGCGCATATTTAAAAAACCGTTTCCAAAAGGCACAATTTTCTCGACACAAAGGTACAATAAAAATATATGGCCACTGAAATGCGGGCGCCTGTCGCGATGCGGTGCCTGTCCAGCGGTATCCCGGGCCCGCCAGGGTTTCACCCTCCCGCCCCTGTCCCGCCGCCGCAGCTGCAGCGCCGGGGGCGACGCTGTGGAGGGAACCCGGGCACGCCCGCGCACCCCTGCCCGCCCCGCCGGCGGCTCTGCCCGCCAGCCCGCGCTCCTCCGCGGCACGGCCTCCGGTGGGACCGCCCCGGGAACTCAGAGTAATAGGGAGGGGGGGCTGCAGCGCTCCCCTCACCCCCGCCCCGCCCCGGCCGCCTCCCGCATCACTGCTCGCGGTGCCGGCTGCCGCTCTCCGGGTCGCTCTGGTCGTCGGTGAAGCAGACGTCCACATCGCTCTCGTTGTCAGTCTTTTGCTCCTGCTCGGGCTGCGCGTAGCCAGAGTCACTCTTGTCCTCGGCCGCCTTGCCGAGGCTCTGCCCCGGGTGCCGGGATTTCACGTGCCGCTCCAGGTCGCGGCGCCGCACCAGCACCTTGCCGCAGTACTCGCAGCGGTAGGGCGTGTTGCCCTCGGCGTGCAGGCGGATGTGTTTGTTGAGATTGCTGGGGTCCCCGAAGGGCCGCAGGCAGACCTTGCACTTGAGCGGCTTGTAGCCGGTGTGAGTCCGCATGTGGATCTTCAGCCCGTACTTGCGGGAGTACAGCTTCCCGCAGTACAGGCACAGGTGCCCAGTCTTGGGTTTCCCTCCGGCCGCCCCTGCCGCCCCCGCCGGCAGCGCCTCCAGCCTCCCTCGGCCTTTCTCGGCCGCCAGCTCGGAGAGCTGCTGCGTGTGCATGGCGATCTCCCGGTCGATGCTGGCCAGCGAGCCAAGATCTGCGGCGTGCAGACCTGCCGCCGGCCCCGCGAAGTACGACACCGACTCGGGATACTTGAGGAGGCCGCCGAGGTGCAGCTTCAGCGGGTAGTAGGGCGCGGCCCCGTAGAGCAGCTCCCCGTTGTAGACGGTGAGCGGCATCACCGGCAGCCCGCACTCCCCCGCGTACGCCTTCAGCCCCTCGAAGGGCGGCAGCGCGAAGCGCTCCAGAGCCCCACCGGGCAGCGGCGGGTAGCGGGCGGGCGGCAGCGCGGCCGCGGGCAGCCCCCGCTCCACCTGCCGGAAGGCCGAGGCCTCCTCCAGCGGAGACAGCAGCGGGAAGGCGCGCAGCCCGCCGCCGCAAGCCAGCCCCGCCGCCGCCGCCTGCGGGGCGGCCTCACCCGGCAGCGCTCCGCACTTAGGCGGCGCCTCGGCGGCGGCGCGTCCCGCCTTCAGTCCCCCCAGCAGTTTGGAGAAGCCGAGGGCGGCGGTGCCCCGCGCCTCTTCCCGCAGCGACCCGGCGGGGCGAAAGGCCGAGCGCGCCCCGGGGCACAGCGCCAGCCCGTTGCCTCCCGCCGGCCCCAGCAGCGGCCCCGGCCCGCGGGCGGCCCCCACGCTCATGTCCAGGGCGCGCTCCTGCTCCTCCTTGCCCGCCACCCGCTTGGGCAGCGCCGGCTTGGCGAGCGGCGGGGAGGCGGCGACGGCCTCCCGCTTGACGGCCTCCCGAGGGCCGCAGCCGGGCGGCGGGTGGCCGCGCAGAGAGCCGGCCGGCAGCTCCTTGGGGGGCAGGCCGAAGGCAGTGGCAGCGGGCCGGCCGTGGTCGTGATGGAGGAAGGGCCGGCCGTGGCTCAGAGCGCAGTGGAAGTGGACGTGGGCCTTGAGGCTGTTGGGGTACTTGAAGGTCCTCCAGCAGTACCAGCAGATGTACCGCTCCTCCCCTGCGGAGGCAAGCGGAGGGACATCCGTCAGCGGCGGCCGCGCATCCCCGCGCCTCCCCGCGCTCCCTCCACCTCGTCCCGCCCCCGCCCGGCTATGCCGCGGAGCGAAGCGGGCTCTGCGCGGTCCGGGCTAAGCTCCCTCGAGCGGGGCGCCGTAGGGCCGGGGGGAGCAGCTGCAGCCGCGAGTCGTCTGTCGGAGGGCCCATCTGTTGGCGTTTGCAGAGGAGGTAGCGTATGTCAGGGAGTCGGCTGCACCGAACAAAGGCCAATCTAATGATCGTGAGCCGCTCATTACTCGGCGAGACAATATCCGATATGTATGGGCCATATGTAATCGTTCCCTTTCAGAAGACAATGCCCTTTGTGCCCCGTCCCATTTTGACTTCTCTCAAGCGGAACAGACCTCGGTGGCCGCGGCTGTGGTGGCTGCCCGACACCGCAGAGGCTCAGACTCTGCTTTCCCCCTCCTGCTCTTGCTTGCCAGGAGGGTACCCCAAGGAGGAGCATCTTCCCAGCCCCGACGGTGAAACACCGCCTCTGTGGCCACCTGTCTATCTAGGACTTCCTTCCTTCCTTCCTTCCTTCCTTCCTTCCTTCCTTCCTTCCTTCCTTCCTTCCTTCCTTCCTTCCTCCCTCTCCTTCTTCTCCTTCACCTCTTCCTTCTCTCCTTTCCTGTCTCTTTGTACCCATCTTTCTCTCTCTCGTTTCCCCCAGCCACCATACTACGCTGATAAAGCCTCCGAATTTCCCGTTCGTTTCTTGCCCACCCTGACCGTCCTCAGCTGACCCTCACCCCGCAGTTTAATGCACCGAAACACCTAAGATGAGGCCAAGTGCCGCACGCAAATGAAAGCCTGCTCCAGGCCTGGGGGCAGCTCCTCACGTTTCAGGGAACCCCGTGGGGGATAACAGGGATGAAATCTTGCATCGTGCCCCGCATCTGTCTGCGTGTGGGGGCACCCGGGGACGGAGGGTTGCCGGGGTGGATGGCCATGACCAGCCTCCCGAGACGGCTTTTAACAGGGATCAGTCGATGTTCGCTGAGGGAGGAAAACTGAATCCTCGCTCTCCGTGGGAAACTTGTGTGCGATCTCGCGTGGAAGCATCATGCGCTGTTGCATGTAATCGCCGCCTGTCTCCTCGCCGCCGTGGGCAGCCTTCCCGTGGAGAGGCGGTCCCGGGATCTGCAGCACTGTGAAGGTGTTGGACGCTGGTTTTCGCCCCGTCGAGGAGGGCGAGAGATCGGACTGTGTCTGCTGGGCCCCAGAGAGGCAGCGGCCACGGGAGGAGGAGCTACGGTGGCAATCCCACTGCTGTGCATCGGAAAACGGGTAAAGGAGCGGTACGGATGGAAAGGAGTATGGCCACAAGCTCCCTTTCGCTGTATTCGTTTGCCTGTGCAGGTCTCTTCAGTGGCGCGGCTCGGCCTTGGTATCCCCGGGAAAAGACGGTCGGGACCGGGTCCCGACCGCCACCGAGACCGGCTGCTTCCCCGGCTCAGCTCCACTTCAACAAGAACGGCTCGAGGGGAAAGGGGAAAAAAAATCCAAAAACAAAACAAAACAAAAACCAAAAAAGAAAAACAAACACCAAGAAACACCTCTTTCTCACAACGGTGACCCAAATTAAAGGGGTCAAACACAGTAGAATTCCAAATATTTGTTTTGGATTGATTTTTTCGTTTGGTAGTTAAAAAAAAATTGTCCGAATTTCTTCCTCTGTGTTTTGCCGGTTGGTGGGGGTTTGAGAGTTTAGTTTGACTTTTCGGCTTTTTTTTTTCAGCATGTGATCATTAAAAGAAGAGCACTTCAGCATGCTGATACACTTTTGCTGGGTCTGTATGAATCAGTCTGGAAACTGTGGGGCCGAAGAGGCAGCAGATCCATAGGGTCACTTTGCAAATCAGCTTTTCTTCGACGGGGCAAGGAAGATGCCACACGCTTGGAGCCTCTTGCAGACCTGAGGTCTTTTTCGTTTTTCTCCGAGTAGCGCTGGTACCCATCCGCAGCAAGGGCTGCTGGGGAGGAGCGTGATGCAACCCAGCGTCGTGTCCCCCTTGTTACCGAAACTTCGCCAGGCTTCTTGGGGGGATGACCCTCGGCAGATACACGGCCTCACTGCCCTTCGACGTGGCGGGGACAGAGACGTGACAAAGAGTTTCTTTTTCCGGGTGTAGTTTTCGTACAAGGAGGGATTTGGGCTCTTGCACATAGCACGAGTCGATGAGATGTAATGGCCAGAACCTGGCTGTCCCTCAGCCGTCCCTTCGGGCCGGACCTGATCACCTTGCGGAGCGGTCAGCCGTGACGAGGGGGAGGGGGCAGCCCCTGCCCAGACCGTGCTCTCGCTCCCTTCCCAGGGACACGGCCAAGCTGAAAGATCTTCTGCGTCAAGCAGGAGCGGCTGGGGTTCCCTCGTCTCCCGTGGAACGGGTTCAGCCCGAGGGGAGCGAGTGCCCACAGGTAGCTCCCCCACGGATGCCCCAGGGAGCGTCCGGACCCAGGAACAGCGGGACGGGGTGGCCGCCCCAGAGAAGCCCGACAAATGAACGCTGAAATGTTTCGTCTTTTTTTTTTTTTTTTTTTTTTTTTTTTTTTTTCCCTCGCCTTTTTATAGTACGCTGCCACCTTAGCATTTTGTTAACACCGGTGTAATTCCGGCTAAGAATAGGTTTGCGGATTGAAACAAGCCATCTCAGACCGGTGTCTTCCCCTTCCCAACATCTTTGGATACCCTGATCTCAGTGCTATTTGACGCCGACTAAACCTTTTACCTAATGTATTCTAATTTACAGGGACTGCCCAGTACTGCCCAGTTTTCTCTTGACTATGTGAATCTACCCCCAAGAGAACCTGAAAACAGTCTCTGAAACTCTGAGCAGTGAAGGTAAACCCGGTATTTTTAGAAACTACTCAGCCAATTTGCTGTCTCGCATACCAACTATAGCGATATTTCACAGAAACCCCATTCGCCTATCAAAAATCATTAAATCGGGCCGATGATGGAACAACTCGACGCACGGGGGCCTTTCCATACGCAACCGAGTTAATACATCATCCTTTAAATGTAAGCAGATGGAGTCTTAGTTTAAAGGGTGGTGGGTTAAATTCACGACAGCTGTACTGGCATTTATTTTTCTGAGGGCCCACGTTTGCCTACCGCAGTTTGAGTTCCCGTCAAAGGTGTCAGTTAAACAGGGTTTGTTTTGTTTCATTTAATTTGGTTGCTCTGAAATGAATGCCCGTATCTGTACCTTTCTCGTCGTGCGTCGGCGTGGCCGTGACGGGGATGTCAAACCACTGCGCCAGAGGGTTGGAGTACCAGACGGTGAGCTCCTCTCCCGGCTGGACATCTCGCAGCGCCCGGTAGAAAATCTGGAGAAGGAAGAAAGGAAACTTCTTCAGGAGGCTTGAGAGGAAAGGCAGGTGGCGGAGAGAGATGCCATGCCAGCGCGGAGCCGCGAGTGGGGTACCTGTCCTCCTGGTAGATCTGCAACAGCCTCCAGTGTCTGCTCTTGGGAGTTTCGGGCAGCTCGGATTAACCCTATCCACTCCAGAGCTGAGCTCCCGGCTTCATCCACTAATTCCCCTCTGACCATCCGCACCTGGAAAAAAACAGGCGGCACTGCTGTCATTTTCACGTGAAACGAAACACAAAGAGAGCAAAAAGCTCACCCTGCCTGCCTGCCCGCTCAGCCTGGCTCATCGAGCTGCTTCACTAGGCAGGGGGCTGAGCATCGCAGCTGAAAGCAGAGGCGAGAGCATTTCCTTTTGCCGCCCGCTTTCATCCTCATCCACCTTTGGGTAGGACATTCCCCAGCTCGCAGGTGCCTTGGGAGTGATGCGGCAGCCCTAGCGGGGGTTGCAGTTCTGTCGGGTAAGGATGGAAGACCCCGTGCCCGGCGAGGGGAAACGGGATTTTTCCCTTGGGTCGCATTGATCCAAACGCACCTTGTCCACTCACAGCTGCTACATTTCGCTTAACGCTATATTAAATTCCTCTCTACGATTTTTTTAATTTTTTTTTTTTTTTTGTTTAGAGTTTGTGCAGTCTCTGAGTCCGTGCAAAACCATTGCGACATGCAGGACTTGTCGGGAGATGGGGAGGGGGAAAGGGGAGAAGATTCTGCTTAGCTACAAAGTCCCTGTAGCCCCATACTTCATAATCTGCTTGGCCATACAAAGAGAAAATGAAGTGCCCATTCCCTGAATGACCGTGCAATAAAAGTCATCGGAACAAAGCAGTCTAAAGCGAGAAACCAAGGGAGCCAGATGAGAAATAAATTTGAGTGGGCTGGCAGAGCGTTTAAAAACAATTAAAGTGCATTAAAAATCAGAGCGGAACGCGTGAGCCGCGGCTGCCCGGGGGGCGAAAGGAGGGGTCTCATCCGCAGCCCCCTGAAGAGCCTGATGGACGGGGCGAAAGCCCTTCACGGTCTCCTCCTCCTCGCTCCTTCGCTCGGACAAGGACTGACCCCGAAGCCGTCATCCCTCCCGCTCCGGCTGTGCGGGTTGTTTGCAGCTCCGGAGGGGAGGTCCCCCCGAGGCTCTGGGGGGAGGTCGAGCTGCGCTGAGTTGCCCCAACACCTGCGACCTGCACCCCGACGCCGTCTCCAGGGTAGCCCCGGCCCTCTCGCCCCGCACTGCCTTCAGGCCCAAGCCGAACGACTCGCGGCCGGGAAGAGGGATTGGGAGCACGAACCCGAGCCAAACGCAGAAATAAATCGGTGAATCTGCCTCTGCCCTGCTCCTTCCCGGGACAAAACCCAAAACCCGGGGGCTATTTTGCCTCGTGCTCTCGCCTCGCCAGGGCTCAAGGAACGAGGAGCCGGCCGTGGGACGTCCTGGCTCTACCAGGAAAAGGGGCAATACCCCAGTGAGCGGAGCGCCCGGGGGACGGGGGCTGGGTGGCGGGACCAGGGCCCTCCGACACCGGGCACGGGGCTCAGGCGACGCTTCCAGCACGTCTATGTCCAAGGCGGGGGCGCGTCCGCTCCTCCGGGAGAGCCCTCGTGTCCTCTGGCCTCGCCCCGGAGGCCGGACGGGCTGGGGGCCCCGGCGCTGGGGAGGAGAGGGAGAGGGCACGGGCGGCCAGGTTTTCCTGCCAAAACCACGGGGAGACATCTCAGGACGTTCTGGAAATGCTTTCCTTTGCTTTCCTGGCTCGCTCTAAGAAGGGAGGATCGAAGACAGACGGGGGAAGAGCAGTCTCTTCTCCCAAAGCCGGCTTCCCCCGAGTCAACGAATAACCAAGGTCCAGCGGTGCAGGAGAGACCGTAGGAAAATACCTTTTTTTTGGGTCCTGGCTCCTTGCGGTCTGACAGGTACTTGCCCAGTTTGAAGGTGCCCGGCACAGGACCCAGGCGCAGCCCAGCCGGGATGCAGCTCTCCGCGCTGACGCTGATGGCCGGAGCCCTGCTGGTTTGCATCGCTGCCGCTGGGTGTGAGCGCTCGGGAACCCCAACTACTTAAGGGGGCCGGAGTGACAGCGGCAGGCGGCGGGAGGATGAGCACAGGCGTATCTCCGCCCGCAGAGTGACGCGGCGCTGTGTGGATGCCGGCTTTTCAACGGGAGCAGGAGGGGTACCCCTTGGCAGGGGGATGCTCTGGGGCGCAGAGTTTGGTGAGAGAGTTTGGCTCCTCGAGCAGCTGCGGAGTCCCATCCAAGAGGGTCACATGGAGCCTTTCCCTAACCCTCCTGCATAATCAGGCGGAGTGAATGGCTGGCAGACAATGGGCCAGGCGACCTTCCCATTCCTAAAAATCCAATTTGTCAAGGGCAAAGAAAAGGCGCTGGTGAATCAAAGGTCTGGAGGGACCATTAATCCTCAGCATGGGGTATTGTCCCCGAGACAGTTACGATATTTTAAGTGACAAATCCACTGTATAATTTCTCCATAAATTTTACTTCCTTTTATTGTTCCTCGACAAACCAGTTTTGGAAAATAAGTGACTATTTTAAGTCTACTTGGCTGAGCCTTTTGAGGTTTAATATACTTCAAAGATTTTTAATTCTCTTCCCTTGGGTTTATTGTAAAGGAGATTAAACAAAGAGATGGGGAATGTTTTGAGGACTTGTTAACTTCTATTGATTCCCGGCGTGTGCCATACAGAAATTGGGCAGGTACTTGATGAGAAAACACCAGAAAATACCTACACTTTTTTTTTTTTTTTTTTTTTTTTTAAAGAACGGCCATATTACCATTTCAGTGGTTTGGTTTCAGGCCAGTAATCTGTTTCAGAAGAGCTTTGATCCTTAAGGAGGATGAATAGCACAAAATATGAGCCGCCATAGCCGCTGTAAAACACAAACCTCTGCACCTGCGAGTGCTGGGGAAGCTGTGTCTGTAGTTCGTGCGGTTAAGAAATAGAGACAGGAGGAAATAGAGACATACGGCCACCAGGAAACAGGCAGGCAGATAACAGAGATATCTAGCACACAGTGTGTGCAGCTGGATTCCTCCTTTGATAAATACACAAGTTCCTCGCCCACACGCAAAAATCTCTTGCACCGAAACCGCTTTAGGAGGTGGAAACCGCAAAAAGCAACTGTAAATAAAGCCAGAAAGAAGATATTCGAACAGAGTGTGATCCTATGTCCCTCCTCTTGGCATAAATATTTTAATTAAGATACAACGTAGTGCTAGGATTAAGTCATCTTAAATTCAGGCCGGATAAATGTCCCAGGAATTTTCCAGGAGCTGAAAAGGAATGGTGTGCGACTTATATCTCAAGTGTATGCAACAGTTCAGATGTGGCTATCAGACCAAAGAGACTAACAAATTCAATTTTCCACTTTCACTTTTATACTCCTGTCTAATTCCTGCTGGCAGGTTTTCTCTGCTCCGTGCCTCACGACACTCCAAAAAGGAGTTTTCTAAACCTTTTTCCTTTGGAGAAGTTGCAAAGTTGCACATGAGATTTTATGCACTGCTTTCAGAAATAATCGCAGATATGGAGCTTTTTCTATATTTTTTTCCCGTGGCGTTTTTGTAATAGTCAGCCCTAATAAATTTCAGAAGGAAAACCAAAAAGCTACGCTTAAAGGTACATCTGCCGACAGACGCCAGGTAACTGAGCGGGCTCTTCTCAAGTAACCCACTTTCTGCAAGATAAACCTTGGCACGTCGTTTTCTATGTGACTGTGTGTGGGAGCTTTGCTCTGGATTTATCTGCCCCCGTCACGAGTGGTACCCTGAGAGCAAAGATGCGCACAGGGAACCAGAGCGATTTTGAACCGGCACCTCTCACCAGCTGGAGGTCCCAAACATCTTCTTTCCCCTCTCCGTGCCCTTCACCCCTCCGGAAAGCACTGAAAGTTCTGCCTGGCAAGTCACCGCCGCTGCTGCGACGATGTTTGCCCACGCTGGCCGCCGGTCGGTGCCAGCCCGCCCGGTGCCCTCCCGGGGCACCACGGCCGGGCGAGCCCTGCAGTGTCAGCGCCTCTGCGAGAGCGGCGGGAGCGCAGGGTGCTCCGTGGGCCCGTGCCGCCCTTGGCGCTGCCCGAGGGTGCGGGAGGGAAGCCCGGGGCTCCCCCGGACGGGCGGCACCGGTAAGGGACAGGGGCAAGGGCGGGACGGGACGCTGCCACCGCCCGCTCCCCGGGCCGCTGGCCGGCACTGAGTCCGCCTAGGCTGTGAATGCATTTTTAGTAATGGTCTGCATTGGTGCGCACGCGAGATAAATGTCGCGCCTGCCCCACCCCGCGCCTTCCCCCTGCAGCATCGGTGACCATCGATCGCATCTCTCCGGGGTGCCACCGTCCCGGGAGCAGGGGTGGTTCGTTTTCACTTCGGCAGCGTTGGGAAGAGGAGGGGGGAGAGGATGTGGGGAACTGAAGATGACCCCTTTGATCAGCGGCATGAATGGGGAAAAAAGGATAAACAAGAAGTTGAGAGCAATAAATTTATGCCATGAACATGTCCCTGTAACCTCTGGCCTGGCCACTCGAGGATGAGACCGGCTTGAAATTCCGAGAGCCGCAGAGGTAGAGAGAGGGCCTTTAAGGCGACCAAGGTACCCTACTGCTCCGCCTCGGGAGCCGCTCCCTCCCAGGCCTTAATGAGTCAAAAAGCGTGAACGACACGCGAACAATTTTATCAATAGGACCATGTAAAGGCCGACTGTGAGGAAAGTTATTTATTAATATAGCCGATTGTGGCTGGTTCCCATCCACTCAGAGAAGAAAAGCCCTTGCTCTGGAAGCATTCACACCAGTTCTCCAATTTTTATTCTGTCCTGTGGCTCAAAGTTGAAGTTCCCCAAGTGAAATAAATTGTCCACAAAAGAGGAAAGGAACCACATTTTCTTTTATTTTTCCTTCCCTAAAAAGGAAGGGTGAAACCGATCTAATGTGCCCACTGGAGCAAGATGCAGCATGAAAGGCCGGGTGTTAAAAGTAAAAGCAGCCTTTGGAGCAAATGGGATGGAAAATTAAATGAAATTAAATAGCTTGAACGACCGTATTGTCCCTTATTAAAAAGACACATTAATTACATGGTTTCAGCTTTATTCAAAGACAATGTTTAGACTCAATCAAAACATTCCACTATCGCTCTTTATATACTTAAACCGGGCTACTAGAGGCACCATTAAAGAGAGATCACTTTTGCCCAGAGATGCGATGAAAGTTATTTTCCTTGGCGGCCCTTATTTATGCCCACCGCTGAACTGCCGGTGCCCCTGAGTAACACTTTGGCACACTGTTCTCCCTGATTTAACAGGTTGCCCCATAATGAGGCATGAATGTTAAGGAACAACAGTCATCCAAAGAGGCACAGTTGCAGAGAGCAATGTCCCACCAGGGAGCTCCATTCAAACCATCAAACCGCTCCGGCACAGAGAAGGTTCAACACCACATTCAGACCAGCATGAATGCCTGTATACAGGGCCCGGCTCATTATGCCGCAGAGCACCGCAGCGAAGGCTGGAACAAAATGCTGCAAGTTCATTCAGCAGGCCATACTCCGGCGGGGCGGCCCAGCCGGCGGCTCCCGGGGTGACCTTTTTCCCAAATGGCTTTGCCCCGACAGGGCTGCCGTCCCCGGGCTGAGGGACGGGACAGTCCGAGACTCCCGTCCCTGCCCGAGCCGGCCGCCAGGCTCCGCGGCAGGTGGATAGGGATGGAAGGCACAGGGTGGAGGGCAGCGGGGAGGTTTGCTGAGACCCTGAAACACGGAAATCCACATTAAACCGAAGAGACCATTATGGTCTGAACGTCTCTATCTTTTCTCTTTCCCCCCTGCCTTCTCTTTTTCTTTTTTATCTTTCTCCCTTTCCTCTTTTATCCTTTGCCTTTTCCCCCTTTCCCCCCTTTTCTCCTCTTCTTCTTCCCTTCCCTTCCCTTCCCTTCCCTTCCCTTCCCTTCCCTTCCCTTCCCTTCCCTTCCCTTCCCTTCCCTTCCCTTCCCTTCCCTTCCCTTCCCTTCCCTTCCCTTCCCTTCCCTTCCCTTCCCTTCCCTTCCCTTCCCTTCCCTTCCCTTCCCTTCCCTTCCCTTCCCTTCCCTTCCCTTCCCTTCCCCTCCCCTCTTTCTCTTTCGCAGTTTCCGAGTATCTTCTCGTTCTCGCTCACCTTCTCTAGTTTCAGCCGCTTTTTCTCAACCCCCTTTCTCTCTCCCACCCTTTTCTCTGTTCTCGTCCTTCCCCTCCCTTTCATTCCTCCCCCGCGATGCCGCCCGCAGCAGCCGCTGCCGCCCCGCCGCGGCGCTGCCGGTGCCCGGTGCCCGGTGCTGCGGGCGGGCGGTGCCGACCGGCGGGGCCGAGCGGCTGCGGCCGGGCCGCCGGCCCCCAACCAGCTGTGCGGTGCAGACGAGATGCGGGTGGGATATTAAAGCGGCTTTTGAATAGTAATTCAGGTTCTATGGGAATCCGGGCAGATGACAGGAGCTCGATTTGGTATTCGTATTGTTAATCGCGAGCGTCAGCCCAGATCGGATTCAAACACGTTTTGTGCTCGTTAAAAATTCCAGTGTAGGGGCTGAGATTTTTTTTCTTTTTAGCCCAACTTCAATTGGAGGCGAAGCTTGCCGCATAAAGTATTCAAAGTCTGTCTAAAGTTGCCTTTTAACCGTATTCCCCTTCTCCCGCAACCCCCACCGTATCTCTTGGTTCTTTCGGTTGACATGGTGCAAATAAAAGTCAGTAAACTTGTTGCTGAATTGCAATGTTTCGGTGTACCTTATAAATTCATACCTTTTCTCCCTCGATCGCCTCAGAATGAGCCCCTGACTCAATTCGATTTTCCTTGCTGTTGGGCACATTTAGGAGAAAGTCTATTTGTGAAGTTCATTTCTAGGCAAATGTATTCAAGAGCTGATTGGGATGAATAGGACCGTGTGTCAGCCGCCCCTAATTGGGATTAAAGCACTTCGGACCATATGCAGAGAGTGACAGAAATTCTCAGGTTTCATTGTGCTCAGATTTCCACCCGCCTGGACACTCCCCCTGGAAAAGGGGAATTTATGAAGATTTCAGGGAGAAACGGAGGAAATAAAGGAGACTCAGAAAATGACCAGTCTAATGTCTCTCTGCGGGGCTGCCAGCGTGGCAACTGCCGGGGATAAGGATTGGCAGTGGTGAGAGCCCAGGCCCCGGGTTTCTCTTTGGAGGGAAGGGCAGCAAGCCGCAGATTTCTCGTGCCCTGCTTGCTTTAGGATTTAGAAATCCTGGGGGTTACACGGCAGTGAAAAAGCCTATGAAAAAAAACTTCCTTGGATTATTGTAGCCTGATTAACGGGCTCCCTGAGGGGAAGGGAGGCAGGGAGAGGAGATTCAAGTCTCAGACAGACACCACTGCCTGGTCAGGGCAGGCTGACACTAGAGAAATGAGTTTTATTTGGGATGCCGTCCTGCTGCAGAAGGCATGGCCGAGGGCTGTACTCCCTGCTCGGGCCTGCTTGATGTAGTGGAAGATGCCACGGCCCAGATTGGATGGTCTTTAAAAGTTCCCCAACCACTCTGTCAGTCTGTGTTTTTAACCTAAAGCTGCTCCACATCCATATCTACCTATTGCCCCACCTGTTCGTCTGTCCATCTGCACGTCAGCCGTGCCCTAGCAGCGCCGGCACCACCAAGCATCCTGCCGCTGCTGCGGACTCTGTGCTGGTGGGACCAACCTCCAAAGCTCAAACCTGGCCTCCACACTTGACTGTCTCGTGTGTGAGGTCGTCGGAGTGCGGTAGCCCAAAAGGCGGTGAGAAAATAATTAATAATTAGGTGAGTGATTTCTAAACTCTGCTGTTATCAGAAAGACAGTCAGACAGAAAAGAAGTCTGTACCGCACCGGCCTTTGTTTGCAGAGCCTACTCTGTGCCAATGTGATGACGGAGAGCTGGTGACCAGCCTGCTGCTCCCACCCTCTCCACACCTGGAAAGCAGCCCTCGACCCGGCGGGGCGGTTTTGAGCCGAGGTACCCGGCCACAGGCACAGCCCGTGTCCCCACAGCACCCAGCGGAGCTCGGCAGCTCCGGGGAGATACAGACACGACTTTCTTTGATGATGCTGAGCTGGGTGTCCCCTTCTTGCGCGAAACGCCCGGGCGCTACCCGTAGGATTGTTCGTGGCGGTGGGATCACACTGGTCACTTACGCGGGCACCTTCTCACATCCCGTGGGCTGGCCGGGTAGGAGAGGAAATGGGGAGTGACCCCTGAGTCTCCTGGGCATGGTGCCCCATTCCCAAGTCGAACAGGGCTTGGTATGTGACAGGCGAGGCGAGGCTGGCCTGGAAAGCAGCGCTATGACTCTTTAACAGCAGATATTGCTGAAGTCTCAGATCAAGGACTGAAGTCGGTTCTCCTAGGGTGAGTTTGCCCCTGCATTCCGCTCCTGGAAAGTGGAAGATCTGGTTTAGAGGACACTGACAGACTGCTACCAGTCTCCTCCCGCACCGCCGGGTGCCCGACGTTGATATTCTTGCAAGACAAAGAGCGGCGGGCACGGTCGTGTGTGGTGCTGTGCGGGGCACGGGGCACGGCAGTCACGCCGAAGGGCCGCCGCTGAGGCCGGTAGAAACCCCTGCCATAATTTCGCAGCAACTACAGTTGGCTAAGGGCCAGAGGAAAAGGGAAAAGCCCAGCCCTGAAGTGCCTCCGCCCCGAGACGGCCATGATATTTAAATAAAAAAGAAAAGGGCATCCCCGCGCCAGCCGGCAGCGCTACCCCAGCTTTCGAAGCGGGGGACCGGGCGGGTTTGCCAGCACAGCCCTAGCCCTGCCGGGGCAACCCATGTTTGCCCCTGCCGAGCCAAACCTTGGCCCCTCCCTGAAGAGAAAAACGCAGCCCAGGGCCAGGGCGGGGAACAGGAGCTCTGCCTCCGGCTTCCCAGTACCCCGAGGTGCCTGCGGAAGGGATGTCCAGGAGGCCCCACTGCTCCTCCGGTTATAAACTGAGCTGCGCGCAACCGCCTACAGCTACAGCATCCGTAAGTGTCGCAGGCATCTTAGAGACAGCAAGGATGCGGGTTTGCCTCCGAGTCAATACACACGCACCCGAGTATGTTTATGTGTAAACACACACAGGGATTTATTTATAAATTGATATGCTGGAGTCACTGTGATCCTTTTTCCTCACGGTTTTTGTGGTAAGAGCGCAGGGATGAGGGCCCTTCCTCTCCTTCCTGACCGTCCCTGAGAGACAGGGCTGTTATTCACTGAAAAGCATGCGGAAAAGCCAACAGTTACCGAACGTATACACGACCGATGCCTTAGGAAACATCTGCAAAAGTCTACGTGGCGCCGAGCTGTTCCTGCGTTCCGGGGAGCAGCAGGGTGAGGAAACAGGGGGTACTTCCCTCCCTCCCTGTCCTCCAACATCAAATATCCCCCGGAATCAAATTCATGCAGCTATATTCTGATCTGAGCTTTCTCTGGGTCAGGCTTTGTAAAGACAGCGTAACACTTAAACCAGGTTCCCTCCACCTCTAGGCAGGCAACCTAGCATTGACTTCTTATTTCAGCCTAGGCTTTAATTATTTGGGGTTTTTAAATATACAGTGCGAGTACCCTTCTCTGAGCATTTCCATAGACTGTCTCTATCCGTTCTGACAGCTTGATAGATTCCAGCCAGACCCTGAATCTCTTCCAGGGATGAAATTGTGCAGCGACAGGAGAAGCCAAAGCACGCAGGCAGAGAGCCCATCCCGCAGAGCTCCCCTCCTCATCCTCAGAGGACTTCTCTGCTGTGGTCAGCTCGGCTCAAGGCGAAAAAAAGAATTATGTGAATTTGTTGCATTTTCCTGAAGAGCTCTTCGGGGGGTGGGGAGGGGGGCTTAATCTCTTTTAAAATCAGCTCTGTGTTTACAGAAGAATTGCAGCTGTAAAACAAGACATTTAATTCCTGTAGATACTCTCCTCGAGGGGCACAGTTACAGTACGGTAACAGCAAAGACATAGCCGGAGCTTGTTCAGTAGGTGGGTGCCAAAGACCTCAGGAGAAGCAAGTGCCGTCAGTGCCGGGACCGGAGCGGGGAGCCGGGCGCGGAGGGCAAAGGGCACCATGCCCGCTCCCGCGGCGGATGCCCTCGGTTCGGGAGCCGGGAGGTGCAAACGGTGGTGGTTTCGCCGCTTGGGCTCCCGCCGAATCCAGCGCTTGACCTGAGGAGAGGCAGGGGAAATAAATCACTGGCACGGAAGAAAGAAAGGGATGAAAAAATGGGAGCTGCTGGAAGGAAGATCTCTCAGTGCAGTGGCACCAGGGAGCAGGGCAGAGCTTGCTGGCTGGCTGGTAACAGTGTAAATGGAGAAAGAGATCGGTTTTGCCAGCGAGTAGGAGAAAGGGCTATAAGAGAGCTGACTTCCTAATGAGCGCATATAATGTTGTTAAGGGTTTCAGCGTTTTATGCTGAAGATACGACTTTTCGAGATATGACTATAAACAAGAAGAAAAAAAATAGAACTTTAGAAAAATGCAGCCATCGGAAACTGTTCGTTACACTCTGGTAAACATTCCCTCATGGTAAAATTGTTGGTGGGGGTGGGAAGCAGAGCAAGAAAACGCATCTTCTAGTATGTGCAGCTCTCTAATTAATGAATTTGACAAAACGAAAGGTCTTTCTCTGGTCCCTGTGACTTGACTTTCATCTTTTTTTTCTTTTTTTCCTTTTTCTTTTCTCTCTCTCGCTCTTTTTTTTTTTTTAATTTTTTTTTTTTTGGCAATGAAGATATGCAATACAAGAAAGTATTTTATTTGCATATGCTGAATACCGCAAGTTATTCACATTATCTAGGGCTTATCAAGTACATCACGAAGAGCAGCTCTTTTTCTTCTGTTTATTTTGCCATAGTATATTCTGACGTATATATATGCATTATTTTTGACAGATCTGGAGTTATGAGACCAAAGAAACTTGTAGGTGTCATCTGTCAAAAACTATTTTTCATAATAGCCTGCAGATGTAATGTTGTTCTTTCTATTCATTGTTTGTGCTATTAAAATATAAATAAAATTCTTCCGTATTTTTTGCCCAATCGCCTGTGGACCGCTGCCCTCAGCTTCCCCAGTGTCACCATCTTTCAGTCTAAATATTCAAATATGCATTTAGAAGAAGAAGACAGATTAACCTCAAAGTTTCTATCTTACTCTGCATCTCTCACATGGAAAAACAAGGGCACGCTGCGGGCACACACATATAGAAGGGTTAGTTCTCCCACAGCTAGGAGGGGAAAATCTTATTTATCTTGGAATATTTCTATCACAGCTTGGTATTTGGCGTGGGGGTCTTTTTAATAAGCTGACCCCCTTAAATTATTTGTGGAATGAACACTTAAACTGGGATTTGAATTAAGCTTTGCTCAGCTCAAAATACCAGAGTCGAACTAATCCCTCCTTTCGTGTCATTGTTTTTAAAGCTGAATTAGGATGCCCACCGTATAGGTATTCTGCCTGAGAAAGGACTTGCCACTATTGTTTCTAAACCCGCGTCCCGAGGTAGTTGGGAAAAAAAAACCGACTGCACATATTGAGTTATCGCTGAGAAAAGATTTTCAACAGTCCATGTCAGCCAGAGCGGTCCCCGGGCTTTAGGGCTCACCCCCAGGTACAGAAAGTGCTTTCGGACGAGTGTGGGATTGGACCTTCTGTAAACGAAGGAATAGAAGGAATACTTGACTTCCAGTCATCCCTTCTGAGCCTTGCAGGCAGCCCCCGAGGCGGCCGCACCCCCGGGTACCGAGCTGTCACACCAAGCTGTCCGCACCCGCTGGCACTGCGGCTTGCGGGTAAGTCCCTGCCCTGCCCGATCTGTGGAAAACCCTGCAACTCCGGACAGTTTTTATTTGAGAAAGGACAGCCCCTTCTATAGTCTGAGTGCCCCGTACCGGTGTGCTGAGATTTTCCAGTACTTAACCTTGCAAAAAAAGAAGTATTTTTTTCGAATTCGGTGAAATAAAAAATACGCTTGTCACCTGGGATGAGCTCCCAGGAGAGGAAATATCTGGATTTTCTTCACAGCCCACCTGAAGCTGTCACCCCGCCCTGTTGTGCCAGTGGTCAAAACGAGTCCCGCTCTCCGTGTCTCTCAACTCCTATAAATATCAACCTTACCGGCGCTCCCCCGGCAGTGTGTCCGTGGGAGGAGAAGCCGGCCCGGAGCCGCGGGACCGCAGCACAGCCGCGCATATTGTGCGGAGAGACTGCGGGGTGCTGTCGGGGGACAGGCGGCGGTATCCCTGTCCTGAGGCCCCGGCGGGCCGGCCCCAGAGGCGACTTGTCTTGGAGGCCATTTCAACCTGGGGCGAGAAGACAGCAGTTTCTCAAACTCCCTTTGGGAGCCCGCAAAACAGAGTGGAAAAGATGCGCATAAGATAAATATCTGTGTGTTTCTCATATATGAAATCTGTGTGGGGGAATAGAGACACGAAATTATACAACGGGACAGGGATAGATTTTCTCTCTTCAGTCGTATAGTTTTTCTTTATTTATATTGATCCAGAAACTCCCTCTGAGTTTCTGGGTTGGAGAGAAACTGTTCATAACCAGACAGAGCAGGGCAGTGAAGCCTGTCCTTGTAAAAGCGTCTCTCAAGCGTGATCCGGCGAAGATGCAACTAATTAACTCGCTTCTCTGTTTTCCACTCATTTCTCTCCTGTAATGTCAGAGGCTTGTTGAGGAAGGGGGTGGGTTTCTCCTCGGGCCAGGCTCTGCCACGCTCACCAGGAGCCACAACCCCCTCCTGCCTGCCGGGTTGCTTCAAGGTTACCCAATACCTTCGCGAAGTTGTGCAGAAAATCCTACTCCTGAGGTCCCACAGGACCGAGTCAAGCAAGAAAATAAGTGTTCCTCAATTTATTTGAGTTAATAAAAGCGACACAAACCCTCCAGTGGCAGGAGGCTAGGGCTGAAGGTAGAGGAGCTGGTCTCCAGGAGAAATGCAGGTTTTTGAGTGAAAATCTGGAGGAATAGTGAGAAAGGAAGGAGAGGCAAAGCCCCTGTGCAAGCCTGGAATAGCAAAGGAGCATCCCTGCTGTTTTGTAGGGGGATGGCCACTTACATTTCATAACAGTATGATTTCCTCTGGAAGGACCAAGAGCTCAGTGCAAAAATCTACACCCTTGAGGCAGACTTACTTTCTCCTTCTCTTCTCAACAAGGCATTCTCTATCACTTATCAGCCCTGGCAAATGGGAGAGGTCCCAGACAACTGAAGGTTGGCCAGTGTGATGCCCATGTACAGCAAGGGTCATAAGGAGGATCTGGGGAGCTACAGGCCTGTTAGCCTAGCCTCGGTTCCAGGGAAAGTTATGAAACAGATTATCTTGAGTGCCATTACTTGGCACGTACAGGACAACCAGGACATCAGGCCCAGTCAGTACGGGTTTAGGAATGGCAGGTCCTGCTTGACCAACCTGATCTCCTGCTATTACCTGGTGACCCACCTACTGGATGAGGGAAAGGCTGTGGATGTTATCTACATGGACTCCAGTAAAGATTTCAATACTGTCTCACACAGCATTCCCTTTGAGGAGCTGGCAGCCAACGGCTTGGATAGGTGCACTCTTTGCTGGGTTAAGAACTGGCTGGTTGGCTGGGCACAGAGAGTAGTGATCCATGGTGCTGCATCTAGTTGGTGGCCAGTTAGTAGTGGGGTTTCAGTTTTGGAGCCAGTCCTATTTAATATCTTTATCAATGATTTATACAAGGGGACCAAGTGTTCCTTCAGTAAGTTTGTGGATGACCCTAAGTTGGGTGAGGGTGTTGATCTGTTGACTGCAGAAAGATCTGTATAGGCTGGATGGATGGCCAAGGCCAAATCTGCGGACTGCAATAAGGTAAAGTGCTGGGTCCTGTACTTGGGTCACAAAACCCCCAAGCAGCACTACAGCCTGGGAGCAGAGTGACTGGAAAGCTGCCCAATGGAAAAGGAACTGGGGGTGCTAGTCAACAGCTGGATGAACATGAGCCAGCATGTGCCTAGGTGGCCAAGAAGGTCAATGCCATCCTGGCCTGTACCAGCAATAGTGTGGCCAGCAGGACTTGGGAAGTGATTGTCCCCCTGTACTTGGCACTGGTGCGGCCACACTTCAATTCCTTGTTCAGTTCTGGACCCCTATTACAGGAAGGGCATTGACATGTTGGGTTGTATCCAGAGAAGGGCAACAGAGCTGTGAAGAAGGTAAATCATGAAGAGAGGTTGATGCTCACTCTCTACAACTGCCTGAAAGTTGGTAGAAGTAAGATGAGGTTTGGTCTCTTCTCCCAGGCATCTAATGACACGATACAGGAAAATGGCATCAAGCTGCCCTAGAAGAGGTTGAGGTTGGACATCAAAAAGAATTTTTTCATTGAAAGGGTGGTTAAGCATTGGAACAGACTGTCCAGGGTAGTGGTGGAGCCATCATCTCTGGAACCATTCAAAAAACAACTGGATGTAGCAGTTTGTGCTATGGTTTTGTTGACATGGTGTTTGGTCAAAAGCTGGATTCAACGATCATGGAGGTCTTTCCCAATCTTATTGATTCTATGATTCTATGACAAGTTGTTTAGGGTGCAGAGAGGCACCCAGGGATGTGTGCAGGATAGAGAGGTCTTTTGTTTTGGCTGGGCAGCAGCTGTGGTCAGCCTCTTGACTTCACAGGAAGCCTTTCATTGTCTATAACTGCTTAATGCTTATTTAACTGAATATTTGGGAAGAGGTGAGAGAGAGGCAAACTCTCTCTGTGAGGTGCAAGCTACTTAAGAAACACTCAGTCGACTATTCATGTCCCAGCAGAGGACTCCAATGGAGTGACCCTGGCAGCTTGGTCTTTCCTGGAGGCAAAGCCCTTCCTGATGGGACACATGCCCCATGTGAATGGGTGTTTGGCCTGCAGGTTGATCTGTGTGGCTCCCAGGGTTTGAAGGACAGCCTGAATAACCATCTCAGCCTGGGCAGGGTGGGCTGCTCAGGATCCAGACCAACAGGCTACTCCCTGCATGGAAAGCCTGAGCAATCAGAGTGGAGGATGCATTTCAAGCTGACCAGAAGAGGAAAAAAAATCAAGCCAACATAACATTGATCTGATACTCCATCCTGCATATGTTTCTGCTGCATATTTTACTGAGAAGAGGTGGGGTTAAATACCAGTACCTGTGATCCAGAAAGGAAAACCCTTTGAAATAACAGGCTACTCTGTGGGAATGCTGATTTTTACAAATTATTTTAAGCAAAAGTCAGTAGGAGGTGGCTGAACCATCTATGCTCATCACGAAGTTCTCACACAGAGCTGATGGTTTTAATAACACCTCTGTCCCTTGCTATTTATCTTCATGTTGTAAATCAAACCCTCATTATTCCAAGGTCTTTCCCTCATCTAATGAAAGTATGCTGAATGTCTTCTACATAAAATATCAAATGGTTGCTTCTGCAGGAGTCTGCTTCTTGTGTGGAAGGAGAAGTGTGTGTGACGGTGCTTCAAACAAAAAATGCTCCAAGATAAATCCTTTGTCCCGACATTGTCATTCAAAACAACAGGATCCTTATGTTTAGATGCATGCATTACTGAGCAGCTGAATTTTTATTTCATATATTTAAATATTATTTGTGGCTACTTCCTGCTGGTTTGACACATGGGGTCACATCCAGGGTCACCACTCCTCCAATTCACCTCGCTTGTTGCAAAATATAGCCTAAAAGACCACCATTATTGGGAAAAATATCAGACAACTGTCACATTACCTAACTTAGTGAAATCATAACAAAGGCTTCCATTAGAAGTGACATAACATAAGCTGGAAGGGGTTTTCAATTCCACTTACACTTCTTTTCCCTGTTCCTTCCCTGAAATGTCTCACATTCTCAGCATGTTTTGTGGAAGCTTGATTAAAGTCAGTAAATCTGGGTTTGTACCACTCATTCATTTCCTGAGGGGATATTAAACTGCAGAGGGCAAACAAGAATGCTTATTGTCAGATCTGTGAAAAGATATGTCCTGTTTTTAGCTATTAGGTGAATATGTAAACATGTGAAAAACCTGAGAGTATCAGCAAAGACTGTTTTGTGTGCATCCAAGGGAAAGAGATAAAGAAAATACTGTATTTCCAATTGTGGAGGAGGACCCATGAACAAAAAACTGACCATGTATGATCTTATTTATCATGTTATTTATAAGATGTGGATTGGAAGAAGCATTTTTTTTGGAGGGAAAAAAATCTATTCAACTAGCCTGTGTATATTTATATCTAGCAACGGAGTACTAAGTATATTCAATATGTTTGTGATGGTTTTTATTAGGGGGGCAGAGGGGGGAAGAGATCAGCAAGAGCTGACAGATAATTTCATCTCACAAACATGACAAAGTATAATTTTACCTGCAGGTTCTTGGCTGTGATTTTTTCATCCTATATCTGGATGTCCCTCAGAGCAGCAGCCAGGTCTGAGGCTGAGCAGGAGACACAGCACACACAGCAGCACTGAACATCTGTTTCATGAAATCTTCGTTTGCTTGTTTTGACACACACACACACAGAGGACATTGTAAATAAAGTGATCCTCCATACAGCTCCTGGAAAAGAAAGGTTCAAAAGCAATGTCAAGGGGGAAAAGCTCTACCCTGTCTGCCCCCTGCCATGCCCCTGCCCAAGAAAGCATCTCCCAGCTGGGCCTCCTGGGAGACGGAGCCTCAGTGGCATCCACACATGGAGATCAGCCCCACTGCACTGTGGGTCCATGGCCTGGCAAAGGGCATCCCCAGCATGCCCCAGTCTAGAGGAATCTTTGCCTTTTTGCTCAAGGGATGCTGCAGGGCTGAGAATGACCAACCCTTCCCCAAAGCACTAGGAGTCCCCTGGGTGCCATTTGGCAGGGAGGATCTCCAGCATGGCAGGGAGATTCCCCTTGTGGGGCACCAGGAGGATGGCTGAGCAGGGCAATGTGTATCCCAAGGAGTCTCTGTTTCTCTCTGTTTTAGGTCTGTGGAGCAGGGACAGTTTCCTTCTCCACAGCTGTGGTACTAGTGTGGTCTACTGCAGTGCTGTGAAATGGAGTCATGCAATGAGGTCTGTCCTGCTGCGAAAAAGACAGTCTGGGAGTGGAGCTGGCAAGAATCTGTGGTGCCAAGTGCTCCCATTCCAGCAGTATTAGACAGCCCCCATGGTGCCAGATAAAGGGCAAGCAGAGTTGTTTTCCATGCCCAGTGTGCAGGGTAGCAATGGTACAGTAAATCTCCTGCCCAGTCCCTACTAATTATTTCCTGCCATACTGCAGTGTAAAATCAGAGAATTAATGAGGTTGGAAAAGACCTTTGAGATCATCAAGTTAACACAGCACTGCCAAGTCCACCAATAAACCATGTTCCCAGGTGCCACATCCCCATATCTTTTAAGTATCTCTAGGGATAGTAAGTCCACCGCTTCCCTGGGAAGCCTGTTCCAACCCTTTTGGTAAGAAAAGTTTATCTAAAACTTCCCTACTGCAACTTGAGGCTGTTTCATCTTGTTCTCTCTTATTTGTTGGGAGAAGAAACTGACACTACTTTGCTACAACCTCCTTTCAGGGAAGCTGTAGAGTGATAAGGTCCTCCCTGAGCCTTTTGTCCTGGCTAAACAACTCCAGCTCCCAGAGCTGTTCCTTGCACAACTTGTGCTCTAGACCCTTCACCAGCTCCACTGCTCTTCCTTGGATAAGTTGCAGCCCACTTGAGGTGCACCCTCTCCAGTGCTGAGTACAAGGGGATCATCACTGCCTTGGTCCTGCTGGCCACACTATTTCTGATGTAGGCCAGGATGCCACCGGCCTTCTTGGCCTTCTGGGCACACAGCAGGCTCATTTCATCCAGCTGTTGTCTGTGCAGAAGCCCAAATCACCACCATGAGGTAACAAAACAGAGGTACTTAATCAGAGCAAGAAAAAGGTCGGGGTCAGGTAGAGAAAGATGGTAAAAAAAACAAATATGTGCTCAGTTGATGTGATAACCAGAAGCATGAGGTTTGCTGCTATTTTGGTTGCTCTAATATGTTCAGTGAGGCGATGACACAGCAGCCTCTGTCTTTCTCTCTGCTGATTCCTTGGTGCTGTGTGTGATGTGGCTGTTGGTGCCTGGATGCAGGGCATTTGCTGGCAATTTGGTTCACCTCTTTGTGACATTGACAAAGCAGAGTAACTTCCTTTTCCCATATCCTGCAAAGTCTGGCTATTTCTTTGGAGAAAGGTGTCAGGTCAGAGAGCCCCCACAGACTCCCCACAAATTCAACCTGTGGTTTCCATTATGTCTGCTTGCACTGAGAACGGAAAGGCAAAGAGTATGCAAAATATTTTTTCTCTACCTCCCTCCTCCACACTCCTATGTATAAACAGGGTTTCAAACCTAGAGTCTCTCTGGCATGTCAGAATGGTGTCTCATTCTACCAGCAAAGGCATTTAGAAACATCACTGTCTCCATCCATCCTGGTTCCAGCCAGAATTAATTTCTACTGTAGCCAGGAGGGGCCAGGGCCAGGACCTAGAGGATATTCTATGCCACCTCACGTCATTTTCCAGGGATAGGGCAGGAAAAAGGCTTGTCTGCAGGCTGGGATAGCACTGCAGAGGGAGCAGTTGGGAATTGATGGGGGTTTCCACAAGGTAAATGACAACTTTTGTTTTCTTGTACGCTCTGTCATTGGTATTGTTGCTGTTACTGTTCATTTCTTATCTCATTGCTGTTTCCAGTAAATTATTCTTCTCTCAGTCCATGATCTTTACCTTTTGTGCCTCCAATTCTGCTCTCCAGCCACCCACAGGGGAAGGACAAGGGGAAAGGGAAGTGTGTGAGTCATGCGGGGTCTGCAGTAGTTTCAGTGTGAACACGACATTTGAGAATACAATATCCAAAGCATGACACCATTTTACCCTGTGAATCTTCCCTCTCTCCTTCATAGTTCCTAAAGAGAATCTAAACTTCCCTTTAACTTCCCTGTTCCCAAGTTTTCAAGTGTGTGATGTTGATATATCTCAATGCGTCTGTTGATACAACTCAGATCGCGCTAAGAAGCTGAGAGACACCCAGGAAACAAAGCAGGCCCATGTACTTCCTGTTTGTCGTTTAAATTTATAGTTATTAAGTAAATACCTCTAGAGGCTCTCTCCGATGAGGAAAATTCCAGCACGGAGCAAACTGAGCCGTGAAAACGTGGGAACAGGTAAATTAAAGGGAAATTTAGGTGAGGTAGAGACACAAGCTCTGGGTCTTCCTGGCTGCTTACAATAGGAACTTTACTGGGAGAAGCAGCGGTTTTACCCTGTCAGAGGGCAGGTTTGGACTGGCTATAGAGATGGAACTCCTTCCATGTGAAGGTGGTGAGGCACTGGCAGAGGCTGCCCAGAGCAGCTGTGGCTATCCTATGGCTGGCAGTGCTCAGGGCCGTGTTGGACAGTACGCTAAACAACCTGCCCTACTGGAAGGTGTCCCTGCACATGGTGGGGCTGGACCGGGAGCTTTGGAAGGTGCCTCGCGGCCCATGGCGGCCCGTGTCCCGGTGCCAGCCAGCGGGGCTGCGGGGGCCGGCGGGGCGGGCGGAACCCGCGCGCGGGGGAACGGTTCGCAGTGCCGCGTGTTGCCGGCCGGCGGCGGCGGCGGCCGCCTCCTCCTTCCTGCTGCCGGCGCGGGGGCGGCGGCGCTGTGGCGGCGGGGCCGGGGCATCGCGGGCCCGGGCGCCTCCTCCCCGCTCCGCTCCTTCCCATGGCCGGGAACTTCTGGCAGAGCTCTCACTAGTGGGTGCCGCGGCCGCGGGGCGCGGGGCACGGGTGCTGCGGGCCGCCGCCGCGCTCTGTCCATTCATTGCGGGGCCGGGCGTGGGCACGGCGCTGAAGGGAGGCCCGGGGCGGCCGGGGGAGCGCCGGGCGGGCGGCGGGGCCTGCTTGCCGCGGGACCCTGGCGGGAGCCGGCCCCGCTCAGCCGCCGCCTGGGAAGCGTTTGGGCGCTCCGGGACACGGGGCGCGTCCCGGTGTCGGTGCCCGCGCCAGCCCGGGATCCCGCGGCCGAGTGCGGGAGCTCGGGTTCCTGGCTCGCCTGTCCCCAGCGGTGGGGCAGCCGGGGCTCAGCTTGGGTTGGACATTGGGAAGTGTGATTGCCCAGGGAGACGGTGGGGTCACCGTCCCTGGAGGAGTTCAAGGAAAGATTGTACGTGGCACTCCCCCTTGACGGGGTGGTGTTCGGTCCTGGGTTGGACTCGATGATCTCGAAGGTCTTCCCCAACCTAATTGATTCTGTGATTCTGCCCTGAGACGCCTCGTGTTGGGCGCGTCAAGGTTTGAGTGCTGGCCCGCAATGAAATGGCTGCTGCATAAGCCTTGTTAGTGACCGTCAGGGTCTAAGATCTGCACAGCGAGATAATTTTGCTACTGGTAGAGGCTAATCTCAGTCCCTGGGTAGTTCATGTTTTGTTGTTTGGGTTTTGGGTTTTTTTTTTGTTTTTTTTCAGTTGTCTAACTTTCGAAAACGCTGAAGAACTGTTGTTTGAGAAGATTGTTTGTGGCTTTGTTAAAGGCCACAAACCCTTTATCCTAGAGTCTTAATTCATAGTCTGTTTGTACAGGAGACACTCAGTATAATGTTGATAAAGAATTGCTGAAATTATTTTCCATTCCTTTAGCTTACAATGGATTTTGGATAAACAAGATCTATTGAAAGAACGCCAGAAAGACTTGAAATTTCTGACTGAAGAAGAATATTGGAAGCTACAGATATTTTTTACTAATGGTAAAACTTTTTTATTTTTGCCATAAAATCTGTGCAATGTGTACCATGTCTAAATGGAGGTTTGAGTTGCTTAGAAAATGTAATGTTTTCATTGTGGTATTACACGTACTTTCACAACCTATTTTAACAAAGATGGGGAATATAAATAATGTCATTATTTGTCAGTTGTACTAACATAGTTCTAGGAGACCTTGCAGGCTAATAAGCTGCATACATAACATTTTAATTGTGATAGGATGAAACAGTACATTTTCTTTTCAACAGGTTTTTATCAAAACATAAAAGGAAGAGAAGCAAGCAGAAACTGCTGAGCTAGTGTATTAAAAGCTCAGTGTCAAGCATTAGTACTCAGCCTGAGTTTTTGTTGGGTTCTTAGGGTGGAGTAAGTATTTGAGGTGGTCTGTGCCGTCCTGTTAAACAGCAGAGTTTGGAAACTTGTTATTTGTGTTCATTTAGATTCTCTGAAACCTGCAACACAGTCTGTGTTTTGTCTTCTGACTGATTTCCCAATACCAGGTGGCTCTCAAATTGTCAACAAGATTCTGAGAGCTGTTGGCAGGCAGCCTGTTTTCCCAAAGAATTTGGGACTTGTATGGGAAGTTGTCTAAGATTTACTTGGTCTTGCAAAGCATTTAGCCATCCATATGAATGGGCACACCTGAGGATATCAGATTACAAAGGCACTTAAAATTTTCTCTGTGCAATTGCTTAATATTTTAAAAAATCTCCTTATGCAAAAAATATTGCTAATTAGTAACTTGTTTGCAAGCAGCTCCTTTAAATTACAGAACTTATTTTTTTCAGCTATCTGGGCCAGACTTGAGAAAGAGAAGTGAAGTCACTTTCCCAGAGCCACTGGAAGATCTTATGTCAGTGCTGGAATGTTATCTGTGAAAGATACTTATCCCAGCTTCTCTCTTAGCTTAGTTATTTTTGTAACAATTGCATACGCTACAAACACGATCACTATGGATACCTCTGTGTTATTGCTTATAGGGCTTCAGGAAATCAAGCTAGCAATGAAATCAGTTGATCCATTCCTGAAATTTCCTGAGGTTAAAACCAAGTGTCATAATAATACAAAAAGGGACAAAAGGAGGGTTATGGATATTTCTAAAACTGTATTTCTATATTAATTTTTTACAAGTATTAATTTGAACTGCGAAATATGCTTTTTAAATGTTTCATTTAATTGTTTTTCTTGGGTAAATGAAGCTTTACAAAGTAAACAGGTTAGTTTGTTAGTTTTGGTTTGTGGTTCCCAAGGTCCTTTTCCTTGGCACTCCATGCCTCCCCTGAAGGTAGGTGAGTGATTGGGGGCAGCTGGAGAGCAGCTCTGCCAGTGTCTTCCCTGTGCCTTTAGGAATATAGCCTTCTCTGCAGGAGAGAGTGTTGCTGGGCTTTCTCCCCCTCTCTAGCAAAGACAGCAGGACAGGCAGGGATGCTCTGCTCAGGCAGAGCTCGCTGTGTTCAAGCCCTGGATGCGTGGTATCTTCACCTGCCTCTGAACAGAGACCCTGCTTTGGGTCCCCCCTTGTTTCCCATCTGCACTACCTGAGAGCAGATGAGGCCTGGCCACAGCATGTCACATTCAGTGTGTATCAGCCCAGGAGATGGTTGTTCCCTAAAGCAATTAAAATCTGCGTGGAGAGGGGCAATTTCCTGCTGCTTCCTCATTGGAAAACAAGCGCTGTAGATCACTAACTGATTATGTGGCTCCCTGCAGCTATGAAGAGAAGAAAAAAGATCATCTTCTAAAGTAGTTTGAAAAAAGAAACTGATGTTGATTTCTCTGTTTGGATCAGCAAGTCTTAACTGATTTTGGTTGAGAAGTCTGTTAGTTGTTTTCCCTTTTTGGTGGCAGAAGCAGTAATGTTTATGTTAGAGGCTACTCAAAATACTCAGATTTAAAACAACCTTTATTAAAAAAACCCAAACCACTGAAATCACTTAATTTGTAAATATAAGGAATAAATGATCTTATAGTTTCTTTTCAAATATTAAAATAATTACAGGCATTGGACTTTTCCCCAGCATATACAAGCTTCCATTTCATTAAGTCTCTAGGCTCTTGTCCATTTTTTTCTTCTAAACCACACTTGATTTTTCTCTGACAGCAGATGGCTTAACCATTCCTGAAAATCCCATGGGAGTATGAAACATATTTGGAGAATTCTGTTTAGCCTAATACTTTAATTTTTCTGATGCCCTAGTAGTAGTACAGCTTTTTAGCCCCATGGTCAAATTAAAGACAAAAATTCTTTCCAACCTCCCAAGATAAGCTGATAAAATGTTTAATATTTGTACAGACATTGCGTACTGGGTTTAACACCCTTTTCAGAACTTTTGCGTGTCCTACTGTCACTGTCAAACTAGAATGTCAAATTTGGCATTCTTTTCTAGAAAAGGACTAATATGACACAGGGATTTAGTGTTGCTTTGGGCCTTGCCAGTGGGTGACAAATTTGTACCCTGGCTATTTGCAGGGGATATGTGATAAGAGCATGGGTAAAAATCTCTCTACTTGAGTGTGTTTAAGTAGGAACTAAGGATTTAGTGATGACTGACAACAGAATTGTTTGCTTTTTCCACCAGTGGTCACTATCTTGGTCTTGCTGTACATATTTAAAATATCTACTTAAATGTATTTTAAAATACTGTTTTTGACATTTCTCATGAGGGAGGAAAAAAAGAAGAGGGAGTCTTCACAGAGCCGAGCCGTGCTCAGAATAATGGCGGTGAAGAAGTATGGGAAAAATAACAAGTAACAACCTTATGTTTCACTGTGCCATTCCTTACATCCAACCCCTGCTCTTAATCCCAGCTTGATGCGTCTAATTTGCTTGGCACCTTTCCTTTGCCTGGGAGGCCAAACAAGAGCTACCTGCACAGATGACACCAGGGTTGTTTCTTGGCCAACTGGCAGAGGACCACCGTGATGGAGCAGCTGACTGCATCCTCTGGTCTCCCACCCCCTCTCCCTAGACTAAATATGTCATTTTTTTAACACCTGCTGCCTCTGCCAAATGTAATGACCGTGTTTGTGTTGGCAGCTTTACTTGTTTGAAAAAAAACCATCCATTTTGTGTGGCACTGAAGAGCTGAGGATTCCTGTGTCTGAATTTGTTTTGCTCTAAAATGGAATACCTGAGCTTTACCCTTCTGAGATTAGTGTTGTCATCTTCTTAAAGGTCATACTCACTTTGTACACAATGAAGTCAAGGTACTTTTTCCTTTTTGAAGGTTCAGGAAGCAGTGGTTCTTCACCTGCAGGTCTGTAGGTTTACAACAGTGTGTTGTCTCTCTAGAGCAACTGAACTGAGGTAGAAGAATGTGGTGCTGCTCCTTAGAATCCCCAGCGCTAGCTGTATTTTGAGACCCTTTGCTGTTTGGTGTCAAATTGTTTAAAAAAACTCAACTCAAGCTTTTGTTCATTTTTTTTTTAAGTTATCCAGGCTTTAGGTGAACATCTTAAATTAAGACAACAAGTTATTGCCACTGCTACAGTCTACTTCAAGAGATTCTATGCCAGGTAGGACTGTTTACTATGATGGTACAAGAATAAAACATTTGCTAGGCACATTTTGGTAGCCCTTTAAAAATGCAGTTCTGTGTTAAAAACAGTGCCACTTTTGTTTTCTGGATGGTGTAAAGCTTTTATGCTTTAATAAAGTTAACTTAAGCTTTGCTTTTTCAAAAGGAAGTGTGGTGCTCTTGATAGATTAATCGTTCTACATGTATGAAACAACATATTATAATTTTGTTGTAACATTTCAGATATTCCCTAAAAAGTATAGATCCAGTATTAATGGCTCCTACGTGTGTGTTTTTGGCATCCAAAGTAGAGGTATGAAGTATTACAATTTTTTAATGTAACATTGTGATGTATGAGAGAAAGAAAACGTTTAGGACTTTGAAATTTTTTGTCTTTCTTCGTGCTTTGGGGATTGAAACCTTCTCTTTTTTGCATAGATTTCTATAGCATTTAAGAAAAGGAGACAGAGAAGGCCTTCAAAATTTGTCTGAATTACTAACCCTGAAGTGCCTGTGAAAATGGAAAAAAATATTTTAAATGGCTGTTTCACTGTGACAGTGTTTATGTATTTACATACACTGTATCTTAAATTGTAGATATCTTAAGCAGCGTCTCCTTTCTGGTGTGTTTCTCCTTATTTATATTTACTCAAACTTTAAAACATAATTGGATTTTTTTCCTAATTATCTTGTTCTATTTCATATAGCAAGGGATCCTCAGAGTTTACCACACTTTCATTACTTGAATTAAAAGTATGTTGTAGCTCTTGCGCTGTCCTTGAGAAATTATCATAAGGAACTGACCCATTAGGGATTGTGGTGAGAGGGCTCCATGCCTCCACCATTGGTACTCCCCTTTGAATGTGGCCAAGAGTTAGCATCAGCTGGGTGCTGCTGTTACTCCTCTGTAATGCAGCAAGTTTCACAGCTGTTTGAGAAGTGTCTGTGTAATGGAAAAAAGTCAAATTGGCCAGTTTATGATATGTCAGCACTAAGGAATTTTTACAGAAGGAACTCAAATACTTAGTGGATGGTAGAAACAGTCCTATTAAACTAGTGGTGACGTGATACTGTTGTCTGTACAAGTACTGTGGACACTTTTCAGTGTTTGGAAGACATCAAGGAAAAGAGACAGAGTGTTGAGAGAGGGCTTTTTTTATCAACCTGTTAAATAAGCCTTTAAGCAGGCACAGACATAGAGTGTGTATACATAGATGTACCTTAAATTAGAAGTCTGTGTAGCCTTTCTAAAGCTTCTGCAGCTTTAGAGGGCAGCACTATTGATTCAGCTATGGACTTCTCTGAAAGAACACTGTATACAGAAAAATTGCAGCTTGCTGACTGTCTCAGCACAGGAGCTAAGACTTCACGAAAACATAACTTTAAAAGGTAGTTAATGGCAGGTTTCTCAAGACAGTTTTCTCTCAAAATGGGATAAGCTAAAAATATCCTTGAAGTTCTCTTGTCTGTTTTATATAAAGAATGTTAGCCAGCTGAGCTTTTGTGGTTTTAGTACCTTTCATAAATCTTTACTGTTCCTCACAACCAACCAAGAAACTAATCAATGAAATAACTCTTAGGTAAAGAGTTTAACTCTATTCACCTTAAGGAAGAAAAAAGGGGGTGGGGGAAAGAACCAAATACAATACTGCAAAAAGAAGCCCAGTTTAGTAAGAAGCTATTATTTTAATTTGATAAGAGTGTTGAGTCTATGGTGTTTCAGGTGGTTCACTTCATTTACCATTCTTTTTCTTCAGGAATTTGGTGTTGTTTCAAATACAAGGTTGATTTCTGCTGCTACTTCTGTATGTAAGTATTAGTAGTTTTCATTACATTCTAGTTAGGCATCTCTGTAGGGAGATCAGTTGGTTTCTTTGCTTTTTTTTTAAAGGTAGCTTTTTATCAAATCGTGGAGGACTATAAGAGCCAGTTAAAACCATTTAGAATAAATAACTTCTGTTTCCAAATACAGAGACAGAAGGATCATTGCTGTATTAGTTTTGGTTGATTATGGTTGGAACTTATGCCAGGCATAAGTGAAAACAAGGTAAAAAATAAAACTATTGAAATTTATAAACAACCTCGAGTAGTAAATTGAATTCTGAACTACTCAAAGATAGAATTGGAAATTTATGGCTTTGTCTGTTTAGTAAAAGGTATGGCTCTGTGGAAGTACCTGTTTTAAGAATTTTTGGTAGGCTGCATACCTTCAAAAATTTTTAATCTGTTTTTCCCCATCATAAAATCAGTCTGCACATGATATTTATTTCTAAAAATACATTTTATAATTTATTGTTCACAATAAATTCAATAAAATTACACTGTAGTTACTTAATTCTCTATCTTTCCCACTTGCTTTGTATTTCCCAGTGCATGTAACTTACATCTCATCCATCAAACTCTTAAAGTGATGTCTTCCTTAGCTGAATGCTATCTGACCCAGAAGGTCCAGCTGCTCTCAATGGGCAATTCCTGGCTGTGCTCTTCCAAATGTAGGTCAGCGCTTTCAAAATCCCTTGTAGCCGTTGAGGGGACAGGTGACTGGCTGCATCTGTAGCCTACAGATGCAGAGAATGTATCAGTCCATGGGGCTGGCCGTGTGACAGTTCTGCCACCAGGAATTGAAACACATCTTTGATGCCAGCATGACCAAGACCAGTACTGGATTTAGCACTGAGAGTTGGTATTTTTACATCAGAAGCATCACTGTGTGGAAGTTTTGATGCATCATTGAGAAGGTTAGATGGGTTTTGGTAAATATGCAGCAGCTTATTTTACTTGGACATCTAGTTCTTAGCTGTGCTGTTTTACAAAATCCCAGTCTCAGGATCCCATAGAAGATTTTCCCCACAGCTCTTCTTGCGTCAGACCTAGAAGTCCTGTCAGCCCAGTACTGTGCATTCCATGGAAATGGGATCACTTGCATCAGGCTTTCTCTTTACCAGAGTTGCTTCAGTAGCACACAGCAGGTTTCAATGTCTTAATACCAAAGGCATGGAAAGATGAGGCAAGACAAGTAAAAGCAAAACCAAACTAACAGAAGGGGTGACTAATGTAATGGTGGCTGATTTAAAGAGGTTTGCTTGCTTTTAGCTAGGTAGCTATGAATGCTATTATAACTTGTTATAACTTATGAAGTTAATAGCATTTGTTTCCTTTGTAAAGAAGATAATCTTAGCTTGGTTTTCAACAACCTCTTCAAAAGGTTTTTCCACACATCTTGCTAAAATGACCACTCCATGTAGTGGTTGCGCAGCTTGCTTTGTGGGGAAAATGCCTTTTCTTCCTATCTTCTTTCTCAAATTGGTATTTTTTTACCATGTACCTCTTCAGTTTGCATAAATCTTGATAAACTCTTTTATTAATTCTTCTCTTTCTTGAAATAATTAAAATTTTCAACCAGTAGCCCAATCTTGGTATCGTACAACAAATCTTCTAACAAAGTTCACCATTGGTCTAAATGGTAAATTCTTTGGTCCAGAGGACTAATGCTGTCTTTTCTTTGAAGTGAATGCCATACTGATTTTCTGGAAGTAATATTGACAGTGTAATTTAATAATACACTGTCTACCATTAATATAAGGAATATCGTCCACTTCCAGGATGTTAAATGTTACCTGTTTTCCTTGGAGGACAAGGATTTAAAATAGATTTTTAAATGTACTTGTACTTTAATTTGTTCTTGTACAAATCTTAAATCCATATCTTCAAGTGTTCTTGTTTTTCTTTGTTCAGCATTCTAACATGAAATCACTCTGGTTTTGCATATTAACGTGCTTCTTACCAGTGCACTGACTGTACTCATTCTCCTTGCAAAATACACAGAGATTTATTAAATATCTCAATTGGAGATCATCATTACATTATGGACCTGCACGAAGTCTGTTTGAGCTCCTTATCCTGTCCTTGGGCTTGCTTTTTGTAGACTTCATTAGTTCTTTTAAAATCTTGCATGTTGAAGGATCAAACCTATGTAAAAAATCCCACATGAAAATTCCATTTGGATTTAGTGTTGGAACTGGGATCCTGAATGTCAGTAGCTGGAGAGCTCTGAATAAGTTATGGGAAGTTGGGTGTCCCTGAGCTAGTTGCTGTCCAAAGCAGCAGTCGAATGTCTAGCTGAGTATCTGTGCAAATCTGGGTTTCAGGTGTATTTCTCTTCCTTTTTCAGGATCTTAAATCTTGTAACTTTTCTCTTTGAAATACAAACCTTTGGTACTGAAAGCCATAAACTGAAAGTTGTACTGCCAGACAAATTTCAAGGGCTGTATACAGATGAATGAATAGAAAGGGAAAGAAGTAAATGTATTAATTACATTATTTTTAACATACTTTTTTTCTGTTTACTGTAGTGAAAACTAGGTTTTCATATGCCTTTCCAAAGGAGTTTCCTTATAGGATGAACCATGTAAGTGTGCTTTTTACAACTTGATAAAATAAATTAGTAATTGTTAGCAGGAAAATCTTTCTTTTTAATTCTAAGGAAGAAATATTTTCATACTCATATGTCAGGGTCATTCATGATTAGTTTTGTATGGAATATTGGGAAAGTTTAAAAATAATTAAAATCTTGTGTAACCGCCTTTCCTTAAATTGTTGACAGGAAAGACAAGTGATGTGATAGGGTGACTGAAGTGGTAGTTTTCATATTGCATGATGAGAAAAGAGATTTAGGGGTTTTTTTGAATATTCTTGGTTACAAATACATTGCTTCAGGGAAAGTAAATGTCCTTTGCACCTGGAATGCTTCCCAGCATGCACACATGAGCAGTTGGCTTGCAGAAAGCAGTTTTATTTTTGCTGTAAAATTTAATGGTTCTTGAAAAATAGTTTTTAATTAGTACTTAAAATTTAAATTTACTAGTGGTTTTCAAGGTATTCTCAGTCAAAATACTGAGAAGTTTTGTATTTTTTCTTAAAACCAATTTTGACCAGTGCTGTAGAATTTTGAAAGCTAAACATCTAAATAGTTTTAGATTGGCTGTAACAAATAGTACTTTTTTGTTGCTTTTCACCCAATCTAGAAAGCCACATGATACATCAAAATACAAAATACCTACGACCTTACAATAAAACTGCAGTACTATTTTATAGATAAAAGCAAATGGAAGTATATTTTGGACTACTGCTTTTACATACCCAAAGTAGTCCAATCTTTTCCTTGATGTCACCAGTACATCACCTTCTCTATTGAGAGTGAAAACTGATTAAATTGCTGCAATTGGACAGAATATTTCATATGAAATTAAATCTGAAAATGTTTTGAGAAGCTATTTGGCAAGTTAGTGGGCTGATGAAGACACTAAGTCTACAAAAGAACTTCTCTATTGCTGTGAAGTTTTTGTGCACTGGGAACAATTTACTGCTACCAGGTGTTAAAACAAATCAGACAAGTGCTGCCAATGAAGCAGTCTTTCATAACAAACTTGATGCAAAATATTTAAATTCCTTGTTATTATGACTGGAGTTAAGTTATAATAGTGATAAGGCAATAGCCAATGATAGTTTTATTTTGGTTTGGCTTTGTAGTTTCAGATAAAATGCATTTAGGACTGTTGGAAATAGCCGTTGAGAATTCCTGTGCTTTTGTGATGTTAAACTGTGTCAGTTAATTCTTTCTGCTGCCTGAAATATGCTGCTTATTAACTGTAATTTTGCTTCTTTACAGATACTAGAATGTGAATTCTATCTCTTAGAATTAATGGTAGGTTGGTTTTTTTGGTGGAACTGCTTGTGTTTTTGTGAGAGAGGTAACTGTATCTAACTCCTGATGCAGAGACTGGGATGTCAGTGTCCTTTTTTCCTTAGGTGGATGTGGATGATACAATTCCTCCAAAGCCATTTTCCCCTGGCCCCTGGAACTTGCTATAATAGATGAGGTATCCTAGATACCAAGGTTGAGCCAAATTCCTTAAGAATTTGGTCACTCTCCTAACACTTTGGAAGATAATTGGTTAGAAATTAGTCTGTGTAATTGGTCAGTTCACCTTTAGAACTTCTCACTTAGATTGGATGCTGTTCTTTTTATAAACTTTTATTGGCTGTAGTTTGAATCCTCCCTTGAACATATAAATATGGCTGTCTGCCCTATGTTCGGAGAGAATCCTGCCTGACTCCCTTTGCATGAAATAAAGGTTCTTGTGGAATTCGTCAAGTAAGGCCTCCGGTCTTTCTCTGCTGGCAAAATGTGTGCTTTCTGAGAGATAGCTAAATGATATTAGCACTCTCTGGTCCTGGTAAGTACCACCAGGGGCCAAAAAGAAAGCCACAGATGGAATAGCCAGTCCATGACCATGAAGAGTCGTATTCTTTGTATGCCCTCTTCTCGCCTGGAAGAATCTGGGGCTACACATAAATGTTCTAGCAGGAGGTGTGGATACTATCCCATTCAGGCTAGTTTTTAACAACCTAATAATTAGAGTAATCTTTTAGGAGGTGAGATGTGGGTTTGAATCCTGTAAGGAAGAAATTGAATTCAGGCCTCCCATTTTCTGAGATGGTGCTGTAAGTATTAGGCTGTTGGATGACAGGAGCACAGTGGGACATTTTCTTTAGACCCTTTTAAAGAAAGGAGCCATACCTGATTTTTATAAGAGTAGCTATCCCATTGCTGTCTTTGCTCAGGCAGCTGAAAGGAGGGAATGAAGACTTCATAGGGGGCTTGGGTAAAGTGGTGCCTAGTTTGTACATATGGCTTGGACTTGGATGGGTTAAGCACTGAACTCTAGTTCTACTGCACTATAGTAGTTCTGCTCAAGTGCAGAAAAAAGGAGAAAGAAACTAGGGAGCAGCTTAGTGAGTTAGACAGCAGATGAGAGAATATATTTTGGGAACTAAACACAGAGGAGATCAGATCAAAGTTTTTGTTTGTACCTACAACTGTTTTAATACAGTTGTTAGATTCCTGTTTAGATTTAGTTCTTGATATCTCTGATATACATGGCAGTAACTCTTGAGTTTTGTATATAGGAGTTTTAGAACAAGCAATTGCATTTATAAGAAGTTATGTTTTGGGGATTCAATTATTTTTCCAGTATGCTATGTAATATATAGTGTGTGCAGTAACAGTGTTTCATTTAAGTGTTCAGCACATGTAACTTAATGCAGCTTTTCCCTGTAGTATCACACAGTTGGCTGCTTTTAGCAAAAGGATTATTCCTTCTTGTTTACCTGGACCTGAAATGAGGGTATTTGAGAGCAGTGGAATTTTTCTTTTCTTTCTTTCCAAACCAGCATAAATTATTTTGGCATGCTCTCCATGTATGGTATTTAGTAGCAGACTGTTTTCTGGCAGTGTTTTGTATTTCCAAGTGGGAATTACGGGTTTGTAAGCAAATGAGGTTTCAGTGTGCTGCAGATGTGACTTTCTGTGTCTCTTAGGGGAAGAACATTGACAGACTGGCAACTGTGCTGTGTAATGGTATTCTAGAGAGAGCACTGCCCTCATTAGAGCAGGGCTAGGTGTTAGAATGCTACTTAAAAAAAAATCAGTAATTGACTTGTAAACCAAATGTTTTAATACGAACTGACAACGTGCTCTGCATTGGAATCTAACTTCTGTCTTGATGACATTTTTCCTAGGACTGCTGTTTGATAGTGTATCATCCTTACAGACCTTTGCTCCAATATGTGCAAGATATGGGCCAAGAAGACATGCTGCTACCTCTCGCATGGTAATGGAGACAATGGAAATAGTTCCTCCTTTCATCAAGAAAGCAAGTGTTTAACAGTTATGCTTCAAAAGTGGTTAAGCTTTTGCTGAACCAAGCAGGCTTAACCATATTTGAATACAAAGGGTGCCCTAGTTAACCTATGCAGGTATATGTCCCTGACTTAGCTTATTCTCTTTTTAATCCTGTATTGATTTTGCTTTGCATTGGTCTAATTTTTATTTTTTAGACTAGCTCTAATAGCACAGTTTTAACATTACTGAATGGTGACTCTGTGTAGAAGAAATTTCTTTCTGTCAGCATTGTCTTTTTGTTGTAGCATGTTGTAGGAGGTTGAAGCAATATATAGGGTTTTTAGCTGTGTTAGCAGAACTCTTATTGTTCAACTGTTTCAAATACAGAAAGGCATTAGAAGTACTACTTTTATACTAGCCCTTACTTATTTGTGAAACAGATAATTATTTGATGGTGTACATGCACATCCACTCAGAGAGACATTTATGTACTAAAATAATGTTTCCAAATAAACTTCTGCTGTGACTGCAAGGGGAAAAAAAGAAATCAAGAGATTTTTACAAGGGAAAAGATTTCTCTCCTTGATGTTTTGCCCTGCAGCCTCATTGCTTTGGCCATCTGGAAAACGGACAAAATATTTGTAAACCAATAGCAGTTTTTGAAAGAACGTAGTCTAAAGGTGAATAGGAAGATACTTACAAGTTCTTTTTTGCACAGGAGGATAGTGAATGACACATATAGAACTGATCTTTGTCTGCTGTACCCTCCTTTCATGATAGCTCTAGGTAAGTAACAAGTAATGTCTCCTGTCATGTTTAACTGGATGTATTTTGTGCACTGTCCCATCACAAGCATTCCTCAGAGTGCTCTCGTAAGGTGCTTCAGGTTGTGTTTCATACAGCACTGACACACTAGCCTTGCAACTTAAAAAGCCTTAAAGAAAAGTCAGATAATTAATCCCAAGTTTTCTCTGTTGAACTGTATAGGATTTATAAAAAATTGAATGTTTCTAACTGAATTGGGAGTGTATCTTTGTTCATTGTCCTTGTTACCTGATCTTTGCAGCTTGCCTACATGTGGCCTGTGTTGTCCAGCAGAAGGATGCAAGGCAATGGTTTGCTGAGCTATCTGTTGATATGGAAAAGGTACTCTGTTTTTTATTCCCACCACTTGTTGTGAATTGACCAGAAATGGCAGTTACGGTTGTCTTACACATCTGCAGTACTGATTTGAACTTAAAATTCAGTGATCTTTTTAGATGCTGTTGAAGTTAGGCAGATCTCTTTTGAAGGTAGACAATAGCAGGTTATTTGGTTATCACCCTGCTCTGAAAGTCAAGACAAAACCATTGCATAACAGAATAGCATTGCTGGTATTGTCATTTCCAGACAGAAGTATAAAGCCAGTATCTTGTACGTTGTTTGCCAGAAAAATTATTCCCAGTCTTTCCATCACACAAGATTACCAGCACAAGCTTGACTTCCAAGTGCATGTGATTTTCTGATTCACTTTTCAGCATCATGCCAGCACACCATTCTCATTTTCTCCCTGTAATGTGCAGAGTATAGCATAGTGTAGAACATTTTTAACGCTTTCAGGATGCCCAGCACTGTGACTTCAGTGGGGACACCAAGATCATTCAGCTGAGTTTCAGGCTAATGCAAATTCTGTGTCAAATAATCCCCTTTATTAATTTATTAGGTTTCAGGGTGCAGTTGTGCTTATACTAACAGTGTTCTTCATCCTCTCTAGTTTCTTTTACTTTTTAGGTTGGCTTCTTTAATCTTTATTTAGCTCCAGCAAGCAAATCAAAGTAGTACCCATATTCCTTATCACACCGTTTCACTTAGCACATATTTTTTCAGTCTTTTTTTGAAACGGAGTGTCTGGAATTAAATAGCCTGTTATGACTGAGATGTACAGTTTCCCTCTGTGCCCTTGGTGTTGCCCTTTATCCCAGTGATGCTATGGCATTGTGTTTGTATTCCAGGATTTGTCCTGAAATTTAAATACAATGTGGATGCTATGCTGCATTGAGACTCTGTGAATTATGCTGTCATACATTCAAAGGCAGGGTGATAAAAAACTGGCAGCAAAGGAGAACCAACCTATATTTAATAGATAAAATTACCATAAGGTTGATACTGAATATCTTTGAATGTTTACATGTATTAGTTCTCACATCAGTAATAAAGCCTAAGCTTGATTTTTTTCACATGAACACCATGGACTTCTTCACCAATTATGACTTTCATTTCAAGGACAAAATACATTGCTTTAGCACTTCAATAAATATCATGTATTAAAAAGAAGAAAGACGTCTACTTTATTAATTCAGAGAAAGATGAAACATATTATGAATGAAACATTCTCCAGCTTTTATACAGAATATTGCACTAGAAGTTTCATAGGAAATTAAGGTAGATAGTGTCCAAACTGGAATGGAATGCTTATGCTTCCAGAAGCAGAATGTAAAATGTCAACAATTCTTACTACATGTATATAAGAATATAAGAAGTATTTAAAAACTCCTTGGCTCTGTTTCTTGGAAGGAAAGAGTTCGGATGAATGTTTTGTGGTTTTGGGCTTTTGTTTTCCCACACGGTGCCGCTAATATGTACAGAACACTAATAATTATTAATTACTGTATTGATGATGCATGGTCATAGAGCTGCAGTCATGCTGCCCAATCCAGAGCTTAGTTACAAGCTGCAACAGTAGTTGCAAATAAATAAATAAATAAATTTTTAAAAAGGTATTTAGTTTGCAGAGGAAGAGAAGCAGTAAATACAGTTGAAAGGGAAAGTATTCTGTTCAGGCTTTGATTCACAATTAAACAAAAAAACTAATTAAATGCTTTTTTGTGACCAGATTAAGTGTGAGACAGTTCTGTTTACAATATGAAAATTGTGTTTAGTTTCAGTTTGGGGCCTTTTTAGTTAATTGCACACTTAAATGGGCTAAGACAAAGATAAAATCACTATCATGTCTGACCTTAGGATCTCTTATCTTTCTAATACAGATTTTAGAAATAATCAGGGTTATTCTGAAGCTGTATGAGCAGTGGAAGAACTTTGATGAGAGGAAAGAGATGGCTACTATTCTTAGTAAAATGCCTAAACCAAAACCACCTCCAAACAGGTACGGTACTTCAATATTACACCTTTCCTATGGAAAAATTAGACTGCAATCTTAAGACTGTGTAAATGTTTAATTCAAGGTATAGTGTATGTTTTTACAGTGCAGATGTTTCTGATACAAAACCAACCTGATTGTTGAGGAGCTAGTGGGAAGCATAACATTCATTATCTTCTGGAGAGCATTAATGTGATTAGAATGTGATCAATACAGCTCAGCAAATGTAAGGAACCCCAGTGCGAGGCTCCACGGCTGGGCCAGATTCAATGGAACTGGGCCTTCTTGATGTCGTATTTAATTACTGTGATTAAATATCACTGCTGGAAGTCTGCACATGCAAATTCCTGTGAACACACTTATGTAATGTGAACTTTGCAGTGTTGACTTCAGAAGATTCAGCAGGCAGCTTCATGGGCATACATTGAAATTATCATTCACATAAATATGGTGAAGTTATTTTTGCATGCTGAAAATAATCTTTGCATTTCTTTTTATGAAACTGAGCAGAATATTTTGACCTATTTATGTATATGTTACTACTTTCAGAATACCGTATTTTTTTAATTTTAAAAAATGGATAAAAATGTAATGTGATACTTCTTATTGAAGAGACATCTTTTTGTTTTCTTCAACAGTGAAGGAGAACAGGGTCCAAATGGTAGCCAGAACTCTAGTTATAGCCAATCTTAAGGCATTCCAAAGAATTTCCTTATGGACCACTTTGACTCAAGACATCCTGGGATATTTCCTGTGTTCATGCAATGGACAGAAGGTTTTAGTAACATCTCTGACAAAGAACTCAAAGAATAAATAGCTTGTTTGTGTCAAGCATTTTGAAAGCTTTTTCTCTAAAACTACATCATTTTCTCTGACGCTGGAGCAAATGTGCTAAAATTTTTCAGTGTAAGGAATCAAACCTTAAACCAAGCTGCAAAAGATTAACATTTTTCACTCAAAACAAATAGTTCATTATTGATTTTATTTGTGTTGAAGTGAACTGTTTTTAGAGCGACAGTAATCCGAGGCCTAAGTGTAACTGTATTAATGACTTGTGTTGTCTTCATTTTGTTTGTGACTGAAGGTAGTGCACTCGTTGTTGAATCTATCCATTACCTTCCATTTTGTTGATTTAAAAAAAAACCAGATTCTGCAACAAGTAACACACAGTCCTTCAGAAACAAATGCCTAGAAGAGCTTGTAAAGAGTATTGTTACAGTTTTAATGAAAGCTGCAGGAAAGAAAGTCAGTTTCTGTTTTTGGGTTAAAAAAGCTGTATTCCTCAGTAGATCTACTTGGTTGTTTTTGCCTTGATATATAGTAGCCCACTTACCAGAGAAGTGCAATATGTATAGTGATTCTGCAGTTTTCTGAAACATTTCAAGTGTTAGGAATTAAGACAGCCCAACGTAATATCTTTTTTTTTTTTCAAATAAACGTACTGTATGGTACAATCGGAATATGTTACAATCAAGTACAAATCTGGATATTATTGCTATTTTTTATGGTGGATTTTTTTTGTAGAAAAGATATACACTGTTAGTCTGCCTTCACTGTTAGTGTGAATTTGTGTGGTTCATTCGAGAATTTATTTAAGAGGATCAAGTGTTTGGTGAGCTTCATACTGGCTAATTTTAATTGGGATGTTAGGAACAACTCTAGAATAACTGCAATGGGATTCCTTGGTTAACTTTGTGCTGGAGAAAATGAGATTTCTTCAAACAGAAGGCCATATCCTACGTTCCTTACTCAGGCAGATATCCCACTGAAGACAGGAATTGGCCTTAATTGATTTCTTGATTTTTTTAGATAACTTTGTTTCTAATTAAGTTCTGTACAACTTTATTTTGAATTTTAATGCAAACTTACCCACGTATAAAAGTTGAATGATAAAGTTCAATAACACTGTTATTTTGTTTCCTTTTTTTGTTGTTGTTTTTGTTTTTCTGAAACAACACATTTCACTGCACTGAAATACTGGAGGGAGATTATTGAAAACATGTGCTCTGTGATGTGTCTTGGTTCAAAAAACCGGCCCCTTAAAAAAACCCCACCTGTTTTCGCAAATACCTGTCTTTGTAATTGGCTGGTCATTCAATGAAATTATAACTGAAGCTTTTGTATGTAGCCTGTTAGGCTACTAGCATTTATTTCTGTTCAGGTTATTTCCATTATATGAACCAGCCCAAACACTTTGGTGAGGTGGAAAAAAAATATACATTTTGGTCTTTGCTACTTGGTTGCCATTTGATCCATACCTTTTATAGACACTTGATTGATGAAGTGGAATTTGGCTATTTTGCTTTCATTTCTTGAAGTCTAAAATGTGCTATTTGTAATGTGGACTTGGGGAATAGAAATAAATCAAAGCAACTTGACCTCTGTTGTGTGGAGTTCTTACACAGGAACTATTCTTTTGATAAGCATCATCATCCTCACATATACCATGTAATCTGCCAAGAAAGCTCATGTTTTAGAATTGGGGAATTAATGAAGAATTCTGGCTAGGGTGATTATTCTTGCTGCTGAAGAGTCTTTGCAGACTTTACTTCACACCTAAAGGACAAAGGAACCTAAATCTAGGAGGTAAAATGTTAGGCACTTCTTGATGGTATCTAGAAGTTTCTTTAGGCATTTCTCTACTGGTGAGGCTAATTTTACCAGTTTTGATTCCAGTAAAAATAGTGTAAGGCAATAAAGTGCAGTCCAAAGAGCTGGATTCAGTGAAGAGAGTTTTTTAAAAAGATGTAATTTTGAACAACAGGCAACAGAACAGACTGTGAATTCAACAGTCTTGCTACTAAGCAGGCAGAAGAAAAATCACCTTTCTTGTGCTTCACTTCAAAGGAGAGGTGCATAAAAATGTGGTATTTCATTGAAAGAGAGGTAGCTGAAAGTCTTCACAGATGATATGGCAACAAGTGCCTTTCAAAGTGTCAAAGCAAGCACAAACCATCTATGCCAAAAAGACTTAAGGAAAAATCCCAAAAGAAACTGACTGGATCAGACAAGTTATTTAACTCAAACCCCATAATTTGGAAAGCAAACTAGAAAGGATCACCAAATTTGACAAACTATAAATAGTTTGAGAAACATCTTGCAAAATATTACCACAATTAATGAAAAAAGAAAATAAAAAGAGGTATACAATGATTTTCTAATTATTAAAAAGCCAACCCACAACTCATTTCAGAAAAGACAGCAGGGGTCTAGAAAAATCACGGGTGGTGTGAAGACTGATAGATGGCAACTCCTCACTTCTGACAGAAGCCAAAGCAGCCGATGAAAAGAATACATGGCAAATTGGGAAGCAGCAAAAGGAAAAAGTTCTCACCACTGCTGAGTCTGATTGAAGTTTCTGTTGAAAATACCCAAGTATACTAAGACATACAAAGCCTGAAGCACTCTGAGTTGTAAATGAGAGCAATCTGGAGATTGTATCACTACATGCTAATCCTGTTTTATGCTCTTCCTCAGATGTTTATTACCAGTTGCTGCCAGACAGGAAATAATGGACTAGATAGATCTTGGTGTAACACAGAATAATTTAATTTTTGTGGTTATGTAGTTTTAGGTGTTCCCAACAAATGTTAATGTAGCTACAAAAGGAAGCACTGGCTGCTCATGACTAAGTATTGACTTAGTTTTGCAGATTGCCATGCTTTGTTCATTTCTTTGCTGAACTTTGGAGGCTTGATCAATACGGCTAATCATGATGAATTATACTTTTAATGAAATATTTTCAGTGGCTCTGAAATCCTTTATACAGTCTGACCTTACTGATCTTCAAAAGGCATCGCTAGTCTTGGTGAGGCCTGGCACAACACAGCCAGCAGTGAGTTTCTGTTGTCCCCTTGACCCCTTAATACTAGAATATCTGCAGTTTGACTATTCTAAACAAACTACCTGACCCAAGTATTTGAGAAATAATAATTTTATTTGTCCTATCATCAATAGTTAAACAGTCATAAACTACATCATACAAAAAAGTAAATATCTGTACTTAGGTTCTCTTCACATGCATTCACCAAAACCATAACCCAAAGTAAAGGTTGAAAGGTTGAGCAAATATAATGTCCTCTGTTCATGTTGTAGTCTTCAGGTATAATTTAAACCAGTTGATAGGCATGGCAATTTGAAGGTGAATGTCCATTTACACAAGAAGCCAGTAGTGAGCTTTATCATGGAAGTGGAACAGATGTGGTTTGCTAAAACCTACAAACCATCCTGATGCCTTGATGGGGTAAGGGCTGGGGCTGTCATCTTCATTTCTTTTCTGGAGGTTCATGTTTTACCCAGTCGTCAAAGCCACCAGCATACTGCTGAACTCTAAAAATATGCAGAAGATACCTTTCTCAAGAAAAGTCCTTCTTAATACTGTCTGTTAAGAGGACACAGCAAAAAAACCCAAAACCAAAAGTAAAAAATAAACACCAAAAACCAAAACCCCACAAACAAAAAACTCTGCCCAAAAAAAACAGAGAGAAAACACGGAAATTCTCTGCAACCATATACACTTGCACCTAGCTTCAATGAGCCAGCTGGACATTCATTTTTAGTCTAATACTGCCTGCTTCCATGCAGTGAGTTCTGTAACTCTTTTTCCCCAAATTATGACTCTGGAGTTCAAACATCAAGCAAGAAATAGCAGCTGGATCAATGGAATAGTTGCCAGTTCTTTTTTAAAAGAGTGAGAACAGACTCACAGCAGTGTGAGATTTACCTGTTTATTTATTATGTCTAATACTTCAGTTGTCACCAAATACACCCAGCACACTGAACTTTACCTACATGCTCTATAGGTCTTGACATCAACCTGTGCAAAAACTAACCTCTGTAAACAAAAATCCACTGTACAAAACAATGCTGACTCCTTCAATTAGGCAGCAGGAAAAACAGGTAGCAGAGGATATTTTCCACTTTGAAACGAGAACATGCTTCCATACTTTTGACTACAATTAATATGAATGTTCCAGTTCCTGAATTGCAGTTAAATGAAAACATGAGCAAATAGCCAATGTCTTAAATTTTATCTGCAGTCTTCAAGACAGCGAGGCACCTTCCAAAGATACATTTAACAATTCTGGAAACCAAATGCTGCATTTCACTCTATCATCACCTCGTTACGTTAGCTATTGCCTTCACTGCTTTACTCCTGGCAAATAATCCAAAGCTTTACAGGAAGTGAAGGCATCCTTTAACAGTTAACTATACAGGTGGAACTGCAATTCAACAAAGGCTGTGGTTTCTTAAACTATTTAAGATTGTACTAAGCAAGCAGTTCTCCACCCTTCCCATCTTCCTGCATCTCAGGACTAGTACTTATGGAGCTCTTTAAGGAAGAAACATCTCAGAAAGGGAGTCCTAAGATGCAGAAGGACCCTTCAGTGGCAGTGTGGTCTAGCAGCAGTTTGTGTCATCAGCAGCACATGTGCAGAGCCACTGGGGGCTGTTTCAGAGGGTAGTATATCTCACTCTGCTGCAACACCCAATGGCATCCTTCAGGATTCAGTGGAGACAAGACGAGGAGTCTAACTCAAATACCAGTTCTTTTGTTCATATTTCACATGTGAATTTTTACCCTTGCCCTCAAGGTGAGTACATGTTCTGCTTAATGGGCGAAGCAGCCTTAATCCCATCCTTACACAGAAAGTCATACCTGCTAAAACCCAAGGACATGGCAAAACCAAGTGCTTGTTTACTTCTTGTTCCTGCCAAACAGGAGAAAACCACAGGGTCTGACTTGGATGGCATCTTTTGATTATACTGCTGCTTGAAGTCCGTTGGGTCCATTTGTAGAGCTTCCATTAATTCACCCACTGGGAAATAGAGAAAACAAGCTACTGTTTATTCTGCATCCACAGACAGGTTTACATTGCAAGACTTCTAAATCATCTGGAGGAAAAGTTCAGCCTCATTATAGGCCAGCAGCTTTCTAGCACCGTTCTTCTTTGCTCAGTCACCACCACTTGACCATTCCAGCCAGGAGGAACACGGAACACCCGACGCCCGCACACGGCGGCGGTATGCACATAACTTACGCGGTATGTTGATGGACTCCGGGATTTTTCCAAACCTGTCGATCTCCCACCTCTCCCGCACGTCAATGTGAAGGACGTTGGCCTTCTTCAAGTTTTTGAGCTCCTGGTAGGAGACGTTCGGCTCCTGGGCGGCGCAGAGGCCGCGGCAGGTGGGGCCTGGCGGGGAGGCACGGCGGGTCAGCCCGGCCGCGGGACCCGCTCGGGGCGGGGCAGCGCCGCCGAACGCAGCCGCACGGGGCTGTCCTCGGGCGCCCGCCAAGCTCGTCCCCGCCCGCCCCGGGCAGACCCATCCCCGCCCGCCCCCGCTCCCCGCTCACCGGGCGCTGCCGCCCGGCTCCAGCCGCCGCCCGCCGCCCGCAGGGCCCGCGCCGCCCGCCACCAGCCCCCGAGCCCCATCCCGGCCCGCCCGGCCATGGCGGCCGCCCAGACAGGCCCGGCCCCGCCGGCGGGCGGAGACACCGCCTTCTCCGCAGGGGCGGGGGCCCGGAGCCTTGGTCGCCGCTGGCCCGCGCCGGGGAGCGCGGAGCCGGCCGGGGTGGCCACGCGTGGCACCAGCCGGCACTCGTTTCGGTCCATCCAGCGTTTACCCTGCATTGCCTGGGCAGGGTAAATTCTACCGGCCGACCCAAAATGTTGAGACGCCTGAAAGTACCAAAGGCGGGGAGATTAAACGGAGATGAGGATTTTTGATGCCAGATCCAATTAAAAAACGCCCAGCCTCTGAGTGGTACACCGAGGAGAAAAGGTGACTTTAGCACTGGCCTATACCACTTTCACCACTTGTCACTGTCCCCTTACAGCCAGGAGATGTGGTCCGGGCACTGATCTCCTTTCTGGTGACGAACGAGAGGATGTGAGGGAATGGCATGAAGGCGCACCACAGGAGGTTTAGGTTAGGCATTAGGAAAACCTTCGCTCAGGCACTGGAACAGCCTCCTCAAGGAAGTGGTCATGGCCTCAGATCCACCAGACTTCAGTAAGTGTTTGGACAACACTCTGAGACACATGGTGTGTGATTCTTGTAGCTGTTCTGTGCACAGTCAGGAGCTGGACTCGAAATTTGTGTGTCCCCTCCATGTCAGGATATTCTATGATTTGATAATCCCTGTTTTCAGTTTTGAGTGTTTCAGTTTTGAACCAAAACCCTAGTTTTAGTTTTGAAAGCTGTCAGTCTTTTAGCTACAAGGACTAATGGCCAAGATATATGTGAGTGGAGAAATGAGGGTCCTTCTGTTCCACGCATTTTAAATCAGTATTCTGTATTTCCAGCACACCTTTGTAGACATGTTACACACCAGCAATTCTAGTCTTTAATAGCAGGCATGCTGGATCTTTTAATAAAAAAGGTGTTTTCAAGAGTAGGTTGCTTTATCTTTACTAATGAGAGTTTTCCTTCTCAAAACGAGAACAGAATATTTCTTGGTACTGTAAAGTGTGACAAATTCAACTTGGCACATATAACTGGTTCACTAGCTGCCCTTCTGCCAGCCTCTCCATATGGCCTCCCTGACAAACATTTGCAAATTGTCTGTCTGAAGCAGTGTATCTAAATATGAACTGAGGTTTAACGCATTTTCCATTTCCCACAAAATAAGGATAGAATACACTACTTCTAGAAATTATCTTTTGAAGTATAACTTACTGTATATTTCATCTGTAGTAAAATAATGACCACAGTTAATCTCCACTTACTGCATGTACCACCATAAGAACACCAAAGCGTTCAATATGAAGCACCAGAACACTTGTCATATGAAATGCATATTCACAGGAAGAAGCATTTTTAGGATTTTGATTTGACCCTGGATCATACTAGGTACTAAAAGAAAGAACACACTAGCTTGTTTCCTGAAATAGGAAGCATTCACTAAGCCATTTTGTGAAAGACAGAATTTGAGGTCAGAACAGATCAACTTGGCAAACTCCTGCAGCTTGGTGGAAAGGTGGGAAGCAGCACATTCAATTCTCCTTTTGTCTTCATGGTTGCACTTATTCAGCTCCTCCTCAGCAGCTTCCTTCATTTCACCTCTTCACTTGACTTCCCAGTTCTGTACAGCCTCCCACACTCAAACCCAGTGGCACCCAACCCAGTTTCCAGTAGCTCCTCCCTCGAGTGCTGGACATCCTTTACTCTGTCTGTCCTCGGTGAGGATATGCACGTTTGATACCGTTCTCCTTCCAGTCCATCCCTCGGTGGCTGCCTCGAAAATCCACGCAGGGCCCAGACCTTGCTGCATAACCTCTAGGCACGACTGTCCACAGCCCTGCGCGCTGGCAAACCTGCCCTTAGCGCGCTGCCCACGGGCATAAACCCAGCGCAGCATCTCCAGCTCTTTCAGCACAATTCAGAAGCGAAGGTCACCCTACACTTCGCCCAGTTTCCAGGGTTCCCCACAGCCAGACCTATCGCTACCTGTTGCCTCGCAGCGGGTGCGCTCCTGGGCGGCCCCGCTTCCCCACCGCCCTTTCCACTCGGGGAACGCACTATGCCCTGGAAGCAGCACCAACCCCGCCGCCACTTCTGCGGCCGCCCCGGGCTCCGCGCTCCCCGCCCGGGCCGCGACTGGGGCGGGGAGCGGCGCGGCGAGGCCGGGGGCGGAGCGGAGCGGAGCTTCCTCCGCCGCTTCCTGCCGCCGCCGTGCCCGCCCGCCGCCGCCCGCCGCCGCCCGCCGCTCCGTGAGTGCGGGGCGCGGGGAGGGGGCGGGCGGCACCGCGTGGGGGGCGCTGGGGCCGTGCCAGGCCCGTCCTGCGCAGCCGGGGGGGATGACGGAGCCCCGGCCGGAGCGTCGGGCTGGGCGGGGCCGATCGGCCCCGCCATGGCTGCGGCCGGGCCCGCGGCCTGCGGAGCCGCGTCCCGAGAGGCGCCGAGCGGGCGTGGGGTGCGGGCCGGGGGCGGTGGAAGGGGGCTCTGCCCCGCCGCAGTCCCGGGCCGGGCGGGCCGCCCCTCCTCGCTGCCGGCGGCGCCCGCGGCAGCGCTGTCCGGCGCTTCTCCCGCCGGGCTGGTGGCCAAGTGCGGCTCGTGTTCGGTCGCCGGCGACGAGCTGCTGGTGGCGACCGCCCGCTGTCGGCGTGGAGCGGGTTAACCCTGCCGAGAGATGAGGACGGCAGCGCCGGGCCGCCTCCGTGAGCCGCAGCGCGTGCCTCGGTGTGTTAGGTTGAGGGCAGTCGGTAGCAGCGCCTGTGGCCGGGTTGAGCACAGGGCCCGGTCGCTTGGCGTAGGGCGCGGGGCCCGGTGGGGCCCGGGGCCGCGGTGGGGCCCAGCTCCGCGCTGCGTGTGCCGGCCTGCAGCTGCCGCCGCCTCCAGCGGGGTGCTCGGCGAGCGCGGAGCGGCCCGTGCCCGGCGATTAGATGACAGCCCGGTGCCGGTCTTCGCAGTTACCCTGAGACCATTGGTGCTCTAGACCCATAGTGCAAGTGTTTGTTATTGGGATTCTCTGATTTGATTCCTGTTGCTTTTTTTTTTTTTTTTTTTCTTTTTTCTTTCTTTTGCTGTCATGTTCTTTACTTTAGGACTTTGTCTTGCCCTTGCTATAGCTGTGTTGCTACTTACACTATTAAACAGGATATGCACAGCAGCATATTAAAACAGGTGCAATAGAATGAAGATATCAAGAACATAGAAGCAGATGGCAATAGCTGCAAGTGTAGCACTGTATTCTAGTTGCATGTCATCTTTAACTACAAGTATTTCCCAATTCCATTAAATAATCCTCTCATACAAGCATAAAGAACAGACTTGTTTTTAAAGCATTCTTTCTGCTCTTGCTTTCTAGCTTTTAAAACAGAAACATAGTAATGGCATGAGCATGTGCAAGCTTGAAGCAGATTATGCCTTTGGGAAATCGTTTTCATGTTTACTACATTTGTAAATATTTTGTCAGATTTCTTCATGAAATATTGAAGAACTGGTGCTCTGTAGCTTTATTTCTGTGAGATTCACAGAACTGCTGCTAGTGTCTCAGGGGTTCTGTTTTGAGCATCAGCTGTAGATCGAGGACAAGTTGTTCCACTTCAGACATGCCATCAAAGCAAACTGGGGCAGTCTGTGTGGAGGAAAAAAATGGAATTAAAGTTTTTGTTTTTGATGGCAAGACTTAGACTTTCAAAGAGCTCAAACTACTACTACATACTGTATTATTTGTTCTACCCTCACCGATTAACTAGCTCCCACAAAACCCTTCCAGAATAGATGGGAAGCCGTTGTCTGCCTTTATGTTTTCCAACTCAGCCCTTTAGGTAGAGGTACAGCAGGAGTCTTAGCTTAAAGTATTGTCTTGTGTGGGTTTCAACCTTCTGTCTCACACATGTGCTGCAACCATAGTTCCTTTTTTATTTCTTGAAATTCACAGAATTAACACTTCTCCAAAGTTAATCCTTTGCTCATATTGCCCTTTATTTCCTGTTATGACATTTTGGACTGCTTTTTCTCCAGTTTTTGGCCACATGGTTATCCTGGCAAGGTACTGAGTTCACCGGTTGCCTTCCAGCTGTTTCAGTTCTTATGCCCTCAGATTTTCTGTAGTGATGGTACAGTAACCTTGGTGTTTGCATCATGGAATGCACCATCTGTCATCTGACTACCTTTTCACATTTAAAGTTTTCACTTGCAAGCCAACATTATTAGTTATAAGCTATGGTTTTTATGGTACTGAGGTGTTTCACTTTTTAAAGGATGAATTTTCTAGGAAGACGTATGTTGGACCGCATATGCATCTACCCATTTGTTTTCCCCTTTTAGTATATTATTAAAGAACCCCAGACATTTAATACGGGATAGAGAACATGAACAAAAGTTGCAATTTTGGTTTATGGAGCTGGATATTGCCAGGTGTATCTGAAATTTTCCATAAAACTTTGCTATGAGATACTAGCAAAAATATGTCATCAAGATGCTACTCTTTTCACCCACTCAATGCTTCAATATACTCTGATCATAAACCCAGTTGCAGAGTCTTTTCATTTTTGTTTCTGGACATGTCTGGCTTCTGTTCATCCTTAGAGGTAATTTTTTTGTGGTGGGTGGTTTCGGAAGGAAATCTGAGGGGGATTGTGGAGGATATGAACATGAAAGTTGATAGAATATGCTTAGCATGGGCAGGTGGCTAAAGCAGATTACTGGAAGTGAGAGATGCTATGAGATGTTTACTGTCACTTGAAAAGTTGTATCCAAAAGTGGTCCAAAGCCTCCGTCTCACCCCTTTCTCAAAAAGTATATCGGTGTCTCACCCTTTTTAGGACTGTAATACAATGTCAGGATTGGTGTCTGAGCTCCAGTGACAGTGTAGGATGTGTGATGTACCTTTGGGCTAGGAAATCTTGGAGATGACGCTTTCAGAATTTCAGATGACATTTTCCAGGGGAAGAAGCTTCGCTGCCACTACCAGTCAGCAATTCTGGTCCTTTTACTGCTCTCGCAGGCAGCGGGGGCTTGTTTTCTGCAAAGGTTTCAGTGGCTGTCAGAGCGCTGAGCCTCCTGGCCTGCTGATGGGTGACACTGCCCAGCTGCTGACCGTGATGGATGTGCTGCCTGTTTTGATTGGGTGACACTTGGTCTAGTGGCCAGCAAGGCAAAATGCCACAGGTAATGCTCAGAACAGACGTCCAAAATATATCAACTTGCGGCTTGCATCAAAACATGTAGCAGTTCTCTGGAGGATCTGGCATTACTGATCCATACAGAGACCTTTCACTGATGTGTTTCGAAGCATCTTTGGACTTAATCTGCGCATCTGTGCTGTTCCTTCATCCCATTGCTGCAAGGCAGCTGTTGACAGCTGGACAGCTCTGTTAAGTCACATGAAAATGCTAATTTTTCCCAGTATTCAGTGTGTACCCTGCCCTTTCAGTGTGACAAGGTTTTTCTTTGCATTAGCAAAGAAAATGATACAATTTTAACTTGAAAGTTTGACAAGTTATGAGACAGGAATTTAGGCTACCTCAGGTGAGTTGAGGGATTGAGGTAAATTATTTGCTGCAGCTTCTTTGAATTTAGGTGCTCACTGATGAGATATCTAACAATACTGGTTTCACAGCTAATGGACAGTCCTACTGGGAGAATATTATTGATAATCAAAATAGTAATTGGAGATTATCTGTAGACTACAGATTCATTTGGTTACATTTCATAAGGCTACATTTCATAAGGTCAGTATGCTTAGATAGGCTAGTGGGTTTTGCATAATTTTTATCTTGTTTGCATTCTAGTAATGCAACTGTAATCTTTCTAGTTAATCAAGAATCAAGAAAATATTTTCATAGGTATTACACAGATGGGAACAAAAACGTGGCACTTGTCTGAAAGAACTCACACCCTAATTATAAGAGGAGGGGAAAAGTGGATCTAGGCAGATGGAAGCAGTGATATGATATTAATCAGTGCAGCAGGTTATTTCTCTAACATACTGGTGGTCTGGTCTGTGTGTCTTATAAGCATCATGGTGAAGGCACAGCATGGGGAAGATTCACTAAGGTGACACATTTCAACATGTAGTAAGTGAATTGTAGACATTCTGGGAGGAGGGACTCATCTTCCAAGTGAGAAGTGCAAGATGATAAGATGGGAAGAGGTTTTGGGAAGTGGAGACAGTGAAGACAGTTTGCTTCTCCAATGTCTCTTGCATAAAGATGTTGTGAAGAGGAATAACCTGGTGGGTTGGTTGGGTTGGGTTGGTTTCCCAAAAAAAATGATTTTTAGTTCACACTAGCCTTGTAACTTTTATTGGTCTTAACTCTACTGAATTACTGTAAAATGTAAAATTTAAAAAAGATAGCAGTTATTTATTTTAGGAACTACATTCAACTCTTGTAAATATCTAAATATATACTTTATGAAGAGGGTCACTTGTAAATATAGGAATATTTATGCTGTTAAGTATAGACTACTACAAGGACATCTTACATTTAAAATAGTCTAGGCACACCACAGACTTAACAAATTCAGCACATTGATTTTTGGCATACTGTCAAATCTGAAGCTTTTAAAATTAGATAGGCAGATCGTTCTGCTGCTTTTGAAGTGGTTTGTTCTTTCTAGAATGGTGAAAATGAGCAGTTGAGTGAGGAGGTTTTGCTCTTAATCAGCTTTTTGTAGGGAGATTGACATTAGGAGTCTTTTAAGAAGTAAAAAGTCAACTGAGAATAGCTAGTGATGGTAGTGATTACACTTAAGACTCTTGTATGCTGAGCTCAAAGAATCTGAACGTGTTTGGCAAGGATTAACTCTTGGTTTTGTATTAAATGATTTTTTTTTAAAGGAAAAGGTTTAGGTTTTACTAACCTAAGTTTTTATATTTGTTTAGGTTTTTTTAACCTAACTTTTTATATTTTTTGGTTTTTCCCAACAAAACTGCATAATTTCTACTTAAGATTTTTACTGTGTGCCAAGTAGAGAGGAGGATAGAGCTAACATGCCTTCTTAAACTCAGTTTTTTCTGCCACAAAAGTGTATTTCTATTTGTCAGATTCATTAGTCAAATGTCATGTGCACCATGACTTGATTTTATGTGTACCAAATGAGAACCTTAAATGTATTCGTTTTTCCATCACAAAAGAAAACTTCAAATGAAGATTCACGGTGACCTCTTTCTGCATAGGAAAAGGATGAGATTCTGTCCTCTTTAGGATATTCCATAGTTGGTGGCTGTAGACAGAAAGTTCTCATTGGACATATTAAAAAAATATGAGAATGGGTGGGAAACATTCAGATCATGGGAATACTACCATGGTTTTTAATCTTCAGTGTGTCAAGTTAATTTTGTCTGAATTGTTCTTTTCTCTTTTGCCTGCTTGTCCTGAATTGCTTGTGCTTATGGCCAACAATGAATTACAGATAATCCCTTTTGTTTTTTTCTTAGCTATATTTTATGCTTTTTTGAGCCTGTTTGTTCAGGATTTTCATTCCAATAAAATCTCAAGGCTTTTATTTCCCATCAACGAAAATATTTCTGAGAAGTTATTTTCAAAGCACCCTAAGTTTCTTCTTTGTTTAACTGAATTAAATATAATAATCAAATTCCTGGCATAAACATTTTGATTTTGAGATTATGTTGATTGATGTTGATCATGTTTTTATTAAATGGGATCTCTAATTTGTGATGTTCTCAGTCCCTGAATGTACTGGAAAAGGGCAGGCAGTACTCCATACACACTTGCATCGTAGATCATGTGGAGCAGCTCGTTGCTCTTACCCTTCGGTCACACTTCTGTGCTTTTCAAAATCAGGCACAAACCCCTGTCTAAGTCCTTGATATGCTCTGGTTTTTCCAAGAGCTCACAGGTCAGTAAACATTGTCTGATGGATATCCGTCTATGTGTGTGTCCATGAAAAGTAATTAATCTAATGGTCCGTGTTGTCTTTTCCTCTGCCTGCTCTTAGTGAAAGGAGACTGAAAAGTGTCTGGCTGTGCAGTGTGAATGCAAGTTCTTATGCCAGTGTTCATTTCTAATGCCATGTTGATGAGGTTGGGCTTAAATGCCAAACTTTCAGTCATTGTGGATATCAGCTGACACTTTTTTCCCCTGAGGGTCCCTAGGATATAGATCCAGCGATGGGCTGTGTTTGCCCTGATCCAGGTCATATTACCTGTGCTATGGGCCACAGGATTTCACTGGTGGGAAAGACTTGCTTGTATTTCAGCTGGTTGGACCCACAGTTATTTATTGGAGCTCTCTAAATGTACTGATATGAAGATGATTTTCATTGGGGTGAAGTCTGTGGTTTGGACAGTCTTACATAATCTGTCCAAAGAGATCAAAATTGCTGTGCTGAAATGAACTCATAGATTGTTTATGTCAATGTTGAATCACCTAAACACAACTATGTTCCTTTAGGGGGGACATGTTTGCTGTCTTTGCTATTGACTCTTTACATAATTTAGGGTAAAGTCTTGTGTTTTCTCACAGCAGCTCTCTAGGCCCTACTGTTTGATGAATGTTTTGATGAATCTTGTGCTCAGTTAAGTGGCAGTGCAACAAATGGTAATGGGTAGTTTCACATGAAACTTGAGTATATATGAGAAGCTGCCAAGGCAGAAAGACACAGCTGAAATTGTTTGAGCCTCCTCATGTTGCATGAGGATGTCAGGCTGCATGGCTGTTGATGGACATTAGGTGTGCTAACATCTGTTGAAAATATATAGTCAAGAGCTGCAATATTTAGATCTTTCTTACTGTATGAACAGGAATTGTCAACCCATGAAAAGAACAAAGCTGACTTCAGTGCCACTGCTCACTTGCATGTCTAAGCTTTATAACCATAAATATAGGGAAATTTGAAATCTGTAATTTAAGAACATCATGGTATTTAATATAGAATAAGCTAATTTCTGTGTAAATGTAGCATTATGCAAAAAAATGCCCTATGTTTTGAAGGCTTGAGGAGACATGAAGCGGTTGATGCAAGAAAGCAGCGAGTAAAGATTTCTTTCATACTCTACAAAAATTTGACTTGTCCAAAGCTAATGTCTAATGGGTATGGTCATGCAGAAAACCTCTGGCACTGACAGTATGTAGGGATGTAGGGCAGATGCAGGGACGTCTATCCAAATGTGTAGGAGCCTGGAACTGGAGCTCAGTGGTACAGATTGCCTGCTTTGCTTCGGGGAAGGCTGTTCATGTACCAGTGGTGGTGGTGCTCTAATATCAGTATTGATGACTGTTCTGCTCATTGGCTTAGTGGATAAGTAAGGAGAGGGAATACTGAATTCAATATACTGGTTGATTCCTGTGTCTCTCAGAGCTTCAGTAGTACAAAAGTTTAAATGCATGTACAGAAAAGATTAAAAAGTCTTAAGCAGACAAACTTGCTAAACTTTGGCAAACTTACAAAGTGATCTGTAATAAGAATATACCTTTTGCTATTCTCAAATGTAGGGCATTTTAGAGGTTTCTTATACCTAATGCAGTAGTACAGTTGAAAATCTTTGGTCCTGGTGAATCAGATGACATTACTAGCCTGTTTCTGGTACACAACAAGATGTAATTTTGTTTCTGAACAGAATGGCTCACATGTTTGCAGTATATGAGTATTTGGCAATTTTACATTCATATGTTTTGTATGTGAAAACAAAAATCTGTTTTTGTGAACCACACTATTAAAAGACAAACTGTAAACTAAGACCCAGCAGCTGTCTGTATGATGCACAACTACAGTCCTTCAGTGGATTCATATTTGGATTTTGATTAAATGGCTGGTGTGCTGAAATCTCTCAGGATTTTTTTAAAGTTTACTGGCAAATACCTTTGCTTTAATTCTGTTACTCATAGGACTCCTTGATTAATGACGCAAATTTCCTATGAGAAACTTCATCTTTGTGGTTTCTCCAGTGTTTGATAAAGGGGTCAGTTTGCACTCCAGTCTGTCATCCCTTGTGGGATAGAACACATTAATTGGATTTGGAAGACTTTATATTTTCTTAAAATGTTTGAAATTGCTCAAAAACCTTTAGGGAATGTGCCAAGGATAAATAATGACTGAAACCTTTCATAAGGGATATATGTTGAGGAAGAAAAACATTTATTCTGATGATTTTTTTCTGGTATGTTATGGTTGTAATAACTTACTTTGCAATACCAAAAATAAAGAAAATCTTAATACCTCAAATATATAATGCCACTACCTAGAAGTGAATGTGTGTGTGTCCCCTTTTTGTACAGCTACAATTCATAGTCCTGTAGTGTAACTGGTATTGTGACATTTCTAAGACTTAATTCCTGACACATTCATACTCCTTGTTAGACTATAACTGGTGGCAGACCGAGCCTAAAACTGTGTGATGTTCAAATGTGTGATTTCATCTTGTGCTTTTGGAGTTCAAACTTGCTACATTTAGTGAAACATTTCAATTAACAATAAAGTAACCCCTATTTGTCTTTCCTAGTAAGCAACAGATGCGGGTGAAAGATCCATCAAGAACCAACCCTGAGAAGTCGAAGAGAAGCAAAAGGCCTAACAGGCCACAGGATGAGGACTCTTCAGATGATATTTCAGGTAAGTACACAAGGTGGTGTTTGTCCTGAGGTTGAGGGCTAGTAACTTCCATGTTGACTGATGAAAACCATAAATCATTGGTACCATGAAATACTTTTCTTGCTTGAATTTATAACAGAAACATCCCTAGTCAAGTGTTTATGACATAATCAGTTGCCATGCTGTATGACTTCCCTGAAGGGTTGGAGAGTTGGTTGATCTTCAATGACAACCTCTACAAAGGGGAGCTATCCTTTCCTCTCCATGTGAGGTCAAGCATGTGTGGCAGGAGGCTGTGTGGCTGAATAAGGAGCTTCCAGCTGAGCTCAGATGGAAAAAGAAATGGCAGGGATGGTGAACGCAGGTTTGGGCTACCAAGTAAAAGTATAATTTTTTTCATTGACTACCTGATGGTAGTTAAAAAGAAGGCAGAATAAGATTCTTGTAGGAGGTCCCACAATGAGAGGACTAGAGGTAAGAGATGAAATTTAGAGCATGGAAATCTGACCAGGTGTGAGGAAATTTATTTTACATTATTTCTGAAGGTAATTAGACAGAAACCTGATTTTCTAGTGCATTGGTGAAGCTTCAGTCCTTGAAGATAGTCAACACTCAGCTGAACAAAGCCATGAGCAAACAGATCTAAATTAGTATTTGGCATTGCTTTAAATGAGGGCTTGGACAAGATGGCCTTCAGAGGTTACTTCAAACCTAGCTTATTCTGTGATATAGTGGAATTTGTGCAAAAAAAATGACAAAGAATGGTTGATATTCACATTCAGAATGAGCAGTTATAATAGGGATGCCATGGGTATTAAAAAATCTTTCTTTATGGGTTGAAAAGCAGTCAATGGCCTGTGTTGTTGTATGCAAAAATAGATTTATCTATTATTTTATTGTAAAAAAACAGGGAAATTAGTTTTGTACAAAAGTAATCCTTGTACTTTTGTACAAAGTAGTTTATCTGGTTTTAAGAGGTGGCATTTATTGACTTGAAAAGAATTTCCATTATGGAAAGACTGAAAGAGATTTCTTCATAAAATTCAGTATGTGGGGAGCAGCTGGCTGATCTTTCCTACTTTAATTCTTCGCTGTTTTTTTTTTTCCCTAATGCTGAATTAATTGGAGGTTATGGTCTTTCAGTGTACCTGTGCTCTCTTTCATAGCCATTATATTTGATGGATAAAAGCGAGTTTGCGTTGTTTTCTGTAGGGTTAACCTGCCAGCACGTGAGCCAGGCAGTGGATGTGCATCATGTGAAGAGAGCGGTGGCTCAGAGCGTGTGGTCAGTCTGTGCAGAATGCCTGAAGGAGAGGCGGATGAGCGATGGTGAGCCCGTGGCACCCTCAGACATCTGGCTGTGTCTCAAATGTGGCTCTCAGGTAAGCATGTGCGCTCCATTTGCGGAGGTGGAGTTTCTAAAGGATACCACTGCTGTGGATCCTTGTCTGTTTGGCATCTCATTACCTCCAGGGGGGCAGTGTGACGTAAGTGCTTAGTTGTGAGAGTTCCTGCTTCAGCTTCCTCAGGAAGTGGGATGTGACCTTATGTTTCTGTCTCATTTTTGGCAGTGTTTAGGGTTAGCTTTATGTGTCGCAGTGCAGTGTGGCATCATGATTAGTGACAATCCTGCCTTTTCTCTGTTCTTATCTGCATCCTCTTATCACTTACAGAGAATTGGCTCTGGGAACTGTATGACTGCAAAATGCATCCGTTCAGCTGGCTCCTCTGGCAGAAGTTCCCATAAATAGGAGTGAATGAAAAACCAAACGTGTATTTCTGAATGAGCTTGTGCTGTGGACACTCAATTGCTAGATTTGATTGAAACCAGGGAGAAAGGGCTGTGCTGGAGTGACAATGCTGTTCCTGTGGCAACTAGCCATTACATTGGATAAGTTATAATGTCAAATCATGGCCTCAGAGTTTAAAATGGCAAATCCTGACCCCAAGGGCTTTCACAGATTTCTGCCCTGGGAGTGAAGTAAAGAAAAAATTTTGCTTGATACAGCGAAGTTCAGTTTATGGGCAGTGTCAGGCTTGGTTCAGCCTTAGTTGCCTGAACAAAACATTTCACAATTTTCTTGGAATTTCAGTAGATTCTACTGTAGAAAACTACTTTCAGTAGATTTTACTATAAGATGCTGGCCCCTACCAGTATAATATGAACAGATTTGATTTTGCAAAGAAACATGCTATTCACAAGGTTAACTATCAGAAGATAGTTAACTAGATCTGAGAAGGGCTCATATATCTTGCTTGAAAAATTTCTGTTAAGGAGGCCTTTTAAAAGGAGTCAGTTCTGTGTGTTCTTCATGTTCATGCTATTAACAGCTTCTAAAATTCATGCCTATTCAGAGATCAGTCCTGGGTCTAAGGCCCACTGTGTTCATACTTGAACGATTGCAAATGCTTTCTCTTGAAATTGCTGTACAAAAATGGTATGTTCTAAGCAGCTTTGTAGCACAAAACACTTAATGCACTTTTTTCATTTGCTGTCTGGAATGCATTTGACATTCTTGAGCAGTGAGGGTTAACTATGCTGTCTTCTTCCTTGGTATTTTGTGGACCAAATACGCTACATAGTTGTTTCATTCACAATTACTAGAGCATTCTTGCTTTTGTAAATGGTATAATTTTTTGCCTGTTGATATTCATTCAATACTTATCTGAAAGCTAGCAATTATTTCTATTCACTTAGAACAAACCTAATAAACCTCTATATTTTAAAGTGATTTTTCCAAGTAGAAAAGAGAATGGGAATGTTAAGTCCTCTCAATCCTTATGAATGCTAAATAAGTAGGGCAGAATAGCGTCTTGTCTGGTTTTGAAAAGCGGAGTTTTTGTAGTTTATTTACTAATAATACAGTATCTTCCTTCTTCCATTCCCCCCCCCTTACTGGGTTGATGTGTCTGTTTTTAGGGATGTAGTAAAAATTCGGAAGGCCAGCATTCTCTGAAACACTTCCAAAGTGCCCGCACAGAACCTCATTGCATCGTTATCAACCTCAGCACATGGATCATATGGTAAGAATGAGTGTGCAGGTGTTTGTGCGTGCTTGTATGCAAGGACTTCACAAAACTTAAAGCAGTGTCTTCTCATGATCAAGAATGATTCTGACAGATAAAATTAATGCTTTCTATTGAGGAAAGGTGGTAGGCTTTCTGGAGGCAATATGTGTTTGTCCTTTGTATTCTCTGAAATTATTTCAGTCTGTAAGGACCACAGTGAATTGGGATTGGTCTGTAGAAGAGCATGTATGAGATGAAGGAATTCAATTCCATTCAATTTTTTAGTGTGAAAATTGAAACTGAGAGCTTGAGTAATTTGTGTAAGGTTGGTTGGGAGGTTTGCTAGCAGATAGCCCTGAATTCCAGTTTGTTTCTTCTTTTGTTTAGGTGTTACGAATGTGATGAAGAGCTGTCAACACATTGCAACAAAAAGGTTCTGGCTCAGATAGTTGACTTCCTTCAAAAACATGGTGCTAGGGCTGAACCAAGTAAGTTTGCACAAATAGTTTTATCTGGAGACACCTGTGATATACTGTCTGTAAAAATAAGCATTTCAGATTTTGAGTCGTGTTAAAAGTATGAATGGAAAATTATGTACAATGTGACCATAATGTAATTTATAATTGCAAAGCTACTTGGGGAAGTAATGCCTATCAAAACATAATGTCACCTTTTTTTCTCCAGTATTATATTTTTAAAATATTTTGGGCACTGTAGGACACTTTTTCCAGACTTTAACGAAGAAGGTTTACCATAGAGGAGTTGTTACCTTAAATAAGATAAGGTCATATAAATAAATAAAATAAACATAAATCAATGCAAAAAAATATATCGAAGTGTACCCTATACATTCACTATAAATGAATTAAATTTTCTTGGTATGGATGTATCACAGCTTAAATTTTCCTGATATAAACTTGTTCTCTGTTCTCCACAATTAGCTAGATTTGTATAAGTGAATTTTCTAGTATTCTGTTGTTGGATGTCATGTCCATTTATACTGTTTGGTTTTACTTGATAGAATGGTCATTTTCATTAAAACAAGATAGTATTAAATTATTTTCTTATATTAGGAGCATACTATACTTTCTCAATATATGTGATAGTCGATAGAACTCTGTATGTCTGGCCCTCAGCTGTCTAGTCTTGATAGTGTTGATGTTATTCATCCCTGCTGTAACACACTTGGCAGCATTTCTGGCTTGTGACTTAGAGAGTGCATTGAATTCCACATTTGCTTCTCAAAACCCACCTTGGGTAAACTTTTAAGTCAATTGGATGCATCTTTTAACAGAGATGATCAACCAGTTGGAATTAAGAAAGGAGAACGGTTGCCTTACAGAATTACACGAAGTATGCTTCTAGCTGCATGTGCATAAATCCTACCAGTTTTGAGAGATGTTGCATATTCTTTGAGGGAAAAAATGAAGGGCTGCTTAAAAATGTGATATTTTGATCTAGTCACAAGTTGTGACAACTTTAATAAATTGATATATTACAGTAAATTCACGAATACAAGCCGCACTGAATATAAGCCGCATCTCTGGGTGTTGGCAAACATTTCGGTTTTTGTCCATAGATAAGCCGCACACGAATATAAGCCGCTTTGTCGTTCGCAGCGAGGACCCGCGTGCAATTAGTAACAGAACCGCGGGAGGGCGGGGTTTACTGGCTGAGCTAAGGCTGTGCAGGCTCGGCCCGCTAGGGGCCGCTGACGGGGCCAGGTGGTCCAGCCCGGCGCTGCCGCTCGGGGCCGGCCGCCGCTGCCCCTGGGCTCGGTCACCCCGGGTCGGCGCTGCCCTGCGGTGGCAGGCAGGGACGGAGCTTCCCCTGCTCCTACGGCAGCGGCGGCGGGCGGGGACGGAGCTTTCCCGTGCCCGTGGCGCCGGCGGCGGGCAGGGACGGAGTTTCCCCGCTCCTGCCGCGGTGGCGGCGGGTGGGGACAAAGCACCCCGTCGGCTCCCCGAGCCGCGGCAATGGCTGCGCGGGGCTCCCGTCGGCTCCCCGGGCCACAGCAATGGCGGCGCGCGCTTCCCCCCCCTCCCTGGGCCGCAGCAATGGCTGCGCGGGGCTCCCGTCGGCTCCCCGAGCCGCAACAATGGCGGCGCGTGCTTCCCCCCCCCTCCCCGGGCCACGGCAATGGCTGCGCGGGGCTCCCGTCGGCTCCCCCGGCCACAGCAATGGCGGCGCCGGCTTCTCCCCCCCTCCCCGGGCCGCAGCAATGGCGGCGCGGGCTTCCCCCCCCCTCCCCGGGCCGCGGTAGGGGCGGCCCGGGTCCCCCCTCTCCTCCCCAGGCCACGGCAATGGCGGCGCCGGGCCCCCCCCGTCTCTCCCCTGGGCTGTGGCAGAGGAGGAAAGAGAGCTCTCCCGCCTCTCTCCCCGCCCCCCGTGCTGCCTACAGGGAGCCAGGCTCCACCCGCAGTGCAACAGAGTAGCGATTTGTAACAATCGCAAAATGCCGACTTTGCAGCTGCTCGGCTCAGCACTCTGGCAGGCACTTCTGAGGTTGTATTAGCCGCTCCTGATTATTAGCCGCATTTCCGGTTTAGGAGCAAAATCTTAGTCAAATTGGTGCGGCTTGTATTCGTGAAATTACTGTACTACTTTTTGCATTTTTTTTTTCTTGGAGCAGTGAAAATACAGCATGTGATTTCTGTTCTCAGCTTTAGTTTAAAATTTATGTGTAATAAATGGGTGTTGCAACTTTCTTGCAGATGAAAATGCTGTGGTGTTTTTTTTCAGTTAATGTAATGAAAACAATTTTATTCCATTATTGTACTGCTAGATAAGACTTTCTGAATGATATAACTCTGTACCTCATGGTTTAGATTCTTAGTTTGTGAAACTTCAAAACGTCTAAAGCTTTCAGATTAAGAAGTTTAGAAGTTTTCTGTGAAATATCTTAAATTAAGCAACTAAAATTCCAGATTAACTCAGGAAAAGTAAGCATATTTATAGCAGAGCAGGGCTCAGGTGTTTCTGCTGTATATGCATTTGTGTTTAATTTTGATACTCTGTTTTGAAAATGCTTACTTTCCGTCTAAGTGTTGGGTGATATAACTGGAAAAACTTTGCTGTAGCTGGAACCAAAATCGTATTTTTTTAATGTTTAGACATAGCCTTAGACATAGCCTTGTAGGGTGCCTGCCCTGGCAGCGAGAGGTCTGAGCATGCCAGGGTTGCTCCTGCAGGGCAGTCGCGTCTCCTGCTCCATTCTGGGAAAGGGTTGAGGCTCAAGTGCAGGCTTGGATTCACACATAAAGCACGTGTGTGAACTTCCAGTGATGTTTTAAAGGTGGAAGTCTGTGATTCTCTCCACTCTGTCTGTGTTGAGCAGTTTGGATTGCATTCCTGAAAGCTCCGGGAACGTTGGCCCAAAGATGATTTGTTGGGTTTTTCTGAGTGGGAAGGAAAAGACAGAAAAGCTCTTTGCCTGGGACTGTCTGTTGCTTTAGGCCAGGCTCCTTGCTGGAAGAGGCTGGAAAACAGCCGTGTATTCATAAATGACTGGTGTGCACGACAGGGAGCTCCTGACCAGAATTGGCACTCTTGGTTCATTTTGATAAATGATAGACTTGTTACTTCTCCTACTGAAATCTAGCTAAGGTTTTTTCCTTTTCTTTAAAATTAGACTACCTTTAGGGATTCTGAAAAAATAAAATCTGAAATGCTGTTGTCCAGAACACAAGAGGGCATATGTATTACTGTGAAAATTAACTCTACTTTTGTTTTGATTTAATTTTTTTTAGTATGACATTTTATTTCATGTTTCATTGATATTTTCAGTGTAACTGTCATTCTTTAAATTCTTAGTTGGTGTAGATTTTAAAAATTTATTTTGTATATTCACCCCATAAAAGCATAAGGTAACTTAAAAAAAAAGAAAAATAACTAGTGAGAAACAAGTTGTGTAAAACTGACAGTTAATTCATATTTCTCACTTAAAAATCAGTCTTGTTGCTTTTTTCCCCATTGCTTTTCCATTTCTTTCTAAAAAGCAGTCAAAGTGAAGACAGTTCTCATAGCAGAATGTGGCACTGTAACAAGAATTCATCTTGCGTCTGGATTTCTTTCTGTTGTAACAACTGATTGGCATGGTGCATCATTAAAATTCAAATAGCATTGTGTAGAAATTTCTGTAGAAATGCAGTATGAACATGGATTAAGAAGCAAATGAGGGCTGCTAGGATTTTATTTTCAGTTCTCAAAAGTACAGGGTTCATTTAAAGATAAAATGATCAGTTGAAACTTGTGAGGGAGGGTTATATAGATTTCCTAATTAATGCATCTTGGAAAATAAACAAAAGCAAAATGCTTGTCATTTGGTACTAATGTGGTGGAATAGTGTGGCAGCAGGATCCCTGCTTTTCATTCGGCCTCTCATAAAGATTCAACTTCACTTCAGCTGTAAAAATGTGCAAATTACATTACTACTACATGACTGACTTTTGTAATTACATTAAGCGATTGAGATAAATCCCAGTGCTGGGTTCCCAAAAGAATGCTTGCAGCTGTGTGATTTTCACATCTGATCCTATGGTTTGTTGTACCCAGCAATGCCTGCTCTTTTCTTTTTTTCCCCCCCTTTTTTTTAGAGGAGTCTGTTTGGTTAAGAGGTCATGTTGGGCACAAGCTGGAAGAAAAAAGCAAGATTGCTTTCTAGGGTGTACCACCCAGAAATTTGTTTTGTGGAGAAGGTTAGCAGGCCGTGATGATTTCCACAGAAAGGCAGGTGCAGTATTGTCCGTGTGGCACACTTGTGAGCTTCACATGGACATAATGCACATGTAGTACACAGGAACCATGCTGAGACATTGCAATCTGTGTGTCTGCTCATTTACTGGAGAAAACAAATTGTTTTGCAGACTTAAAAGTGAATCTTACGCATATTTTCCTTTACAAAAACCAAATTATATGTTGGTGGAAACAGAAGATTGCGTACTTTTTGTAGAGCAGTTAATTACATTGGTCTGTGTGGCAGTAGAATGGGAAGGAAGATATATTCTCGAATTCTGTAGTTAAATTTCTTGTTGGGAGGGCAAGCAGAGGAGTGAGGTTTTGCTAGTAAGTTCAGCTGCCCAGATTTGCCAATAAGTGAAAGTTAGAAACTTGATTTTTGTTTTGATGGTTGTCATTGATGTATAAAAATAGATACAGTTTTATAGTACATGTGAGAGTTGCAGACTTGTATGGAAAAACAGGTAGTGTGATGATAACTTTGCAGATTTGTATTTTGCTGTGGATATTAGCAATTCACAAAGGATCATATTGAAAAAAACAGTATTCTTTCTTAAGTGACTTTTACTACATGTGCTTTGGAGTCATAGAGGACCACTCTATCTACTTAAAATTAACTGTCAAAGTAGAACAGATTATGTCGGTTCTCTGAATCTGAAATACACTTTGGCAAAAAGACTTCTGTTATTGGTCAGATATTTTCTTTCAAATTTTCTTACTTGCTAGTGAGCTCCTTGCAAAGGAATGAAAGCTGAATAATTGACAAAAAAATTCTTAGGCATTCTGTCATTTTTAACCACGGACTCTTACCTTTCCCGTCCACGTACTTATTTACTTGTGAGGTGTAACATCTGATAAGTCACCTGAGCATAGAGGATCAAAAGCAGTCCTTGAATAGGTTGTTCTTCTACACTGTGCAGATGTCTTTTCTAGTTTGTAACATTGTGGCGAGATTCAGAGAAATAAAATTAATAAAGTTATTAAAAAACCAAAAAATCAGTTTATAATCTTTGTTTTGGTAGGGTTGTAACACTGCTAGAGAAATTGGGCTTTTAAAATGTAAAGCTAATGACCATTTTAGAAGAAAACCAAGCTGTTTTTCTAAAGGTTAGATTCTCATTGTTGTACAATGTTGAAAAAAAAAATCTGAATTTTTTAGATAAAAAAGGAGTGCCAGACAATTTAGTAGCATTTCATAGTACAGCATGATGAGAACTTGGTAAAAGACAGGCAGTCTATTAACCTTGCTTTTACTGTGAAGACCTTCAGCTGAAGTACCAGAGTTGTATTCAATAGAAAAGGCTTGACCTTGGAATGAAAGTGCGTATTCCTGGAACCCTTGTTTTTAATTAAAAAAAGAAGTTGTACTGAAAGGATGAGCAAAAGTGCTTACTCCCCTGGCTGAAAAAAAATGTAATGTCATTTATCGTCTTGCTTGCATACCATCTGCACCCCCAGACACAACTCAGTTTCAGCAGAGGCAGTACGGAAGTCCACGTGCGGTGAAAATGTTTGAAATGCTGGCAAAACAATTTGATGGGGAACCCACAATAAGTTTCCTTTTGCAAGAGGGAGTGTCGGCACTGTGTGTGTTTGTACACCTGGTGCAGTAAGCGGCTCTGCTTTGTGGGATGAATCCTTGTCTAAAGTCAATGTTTGGCTTAGGAATCTCAGTCACTGTCCACAAGGCTGGTACTGAGCAGCTGTGGGACAAAGAAGTATTCCCTTCCTCTGGACAGTTTATGGGAAAGGACCATAAGCAGAGCAGGCACAAGAAAAGCTGAAGAAAAGAGCAGCAAGAAAAGGGTGCTTTGCAGGCAAGAGCTGTAGCAGAGGAGCAGCTTCTGCTGCCCTTCTTCCCAGGGCTGTGGTGGAAAGAGGCTTTCTAGCATGGGCAGAGCAGGGTGGTGTCAGGAAGCTTTGCCAAGCAAGAGGCTGTATCTATGTACAGAAGCGGCTGTCTGAGAGTTGGAGGTGGCTGTCATGGTGGGACCAGAGGTGGGCACTGGCCTGGTGCCTATGGAGAGGTGGTCAGTAGGGTGGGATGATCTGGATGGAGGGCTAGGCAATGGGTTTTGGCAGAGTGCTCCAGTAGAATGTCTCTGCAGCCAGATACGCTTTGTCAATGGAAGAGAAGGTTCTGGTGATCAAGGCACAGCTGAGGTGAGAGTTTTCCTTGTATGGCTCCTTCAGAAAGGTCACCTCTGCAGCAAAACTGCAGGGAGAGTCTGAGGGTCATGGTCTGAATGTGAGTCCCAGGCACAGTGGGATACTCTGTCTTGCTGTGGATGGACAGGCTTGCCTAGGGCTGATGTCCACACTACCTGAGAAGGGCAGAGAGCTTAATGGTCACCATGTCAATTCTCTAAAAGATGAGTTAACTAACGACAGAAATCTGTCTGAATTTAATTACCTCTGTGCTTTTCACCCATCTTGCTCTCATTAATGTTAACAAGGTCCTTTATAACAAATATTACTGCATGTGGACAAATTACTTTGATTACTTCTTTTATTCTGTTAGGCCAGGAGCTGAAGGTCCTTGTGGGTCGCAGCAGATGACAGCCATTTTGATGGAATCCTTCAGCTGGGATCCTTGTGTATATTCTGGTTTAAAAGTCACTTTTCCTACCCAAAAGCACGCCTGTTAAATAACAGGATTGCAAGATTGAGTCGGCAGTTGTTCAGTGCAAATTCACTTTAAAAAATTATGTATTAGCTTTTTGATTAATAACATGTTTGTAGCCTTGGGTTAATCTTGCAGAAGGACCCTCCAGCCCCAATCTGTAGAAGTATTAGTTATCACAGTCATTACCAGCATGTTCTATTAAGACTGACCAACTCTTCACATGTCAAGTTAACATTCAGCTTCAGGCCTGTCTGCGATTTATCACTGAGCCAGGGACATTGAGCAGAGCTAAATTAAAAACTGCTGTCCCTTCTCTGGCTCTGTATATGTACTTGAAAATATATGTGTGTTGTAAGCAAGGCAGCAGGTAATGTTTGTAATGGCAAGGCAGCACTTTTCTGTCAGGACTTTTTCACACATACAAAAAACATAGTAATATGTCATGTGGATTGTGTTTTTAAAATTATTAAAACATCAAGAGGCAGTAATTAAAACCTTCTGAATGAAAGGAGGTTCCTAACTTTGATACAAACATCCAAGCATTTTTCTGATTTCCTACTGCTTTTCCTTATCCGTATGCTAATTATCCAGCTTTGTGGCAATCAGATGTCTGGTTCTCATTTACTGTGTTTTGTAATTGCGTATTCATCCAGCTCTTATCACAAAGCTGGATGCTTCGGCTTTGTTTTCCCTCCCTGAAATAATTTATATGTAAGGTTCAGCAAATGGAACCTTGCTACTTGTGTGAAGCTGCCATTTAACCATGAAGTGAAATGCTTTTATCGAGTTTGCCCTGCAGATATGGTCCGCTGTGGCAGTGCTGTCCATATTTGGTGGCTGTGCAAGGAGAGCCAGGTGGTGCTGCAAAGCATAGCACAGTGAAGCGTGGACAGATCTAGGTTTGACATTTGTCATCCTGTACTGCTAAAGGGAAGAGAAAAATCTGCTTTTCCATATGCTTATGCTTTAATTTTTGCCTGCAGTTTTGTCCAGATGGCCCTGTGAACATTGTTTACTTTAAGATGCTGTCCCAGATGTTTTTGAATGCCGATGGATAAATGCAACAACTGTGGTATACTAATACACAAATTATTTCCACAATTTTGGCTTTTTTTTCCATCTTTTTTTTTTTGTTCCTTTTTTTTATTTCCCTCTCTTTTTAACCATCTCTTTCCCCCAGCACTACTCTGGATGGCCCACTTCTCTGAGGGGAAAACATCTCCAGCTATTTTATTAAACTTCTGAGAGAGAGCAGTGCCTTTGAGTTGCAGATACTTAGAGCTCCTATTCCCGTACTGTGGTTGTTTTGGAGCTCTGTGGATGAACAAGCCTCAAACACTGTAGCATTCCCCTTCCAAGCATGCAGCTAAAAGGTGTTGCTTCATGTAGCTCATAAAACAATGACTTTTTCAGGGTATGAACAGCTTGTTTGTTTATTATGTTCAAAACCACTTTGTCTGCATTTTCAAGGAGAACTCGGTCTTTTACTTTGCCCTTGTACTGTCTTAATTTTCCACCTGAGTGGAAAGGAGAGTAATTGAAGCTGTGTAAGCACTGTTAACAAGAACATTTTAAAATATTTTTTAACAGCAAAGCACTTCTAACTCTGTTTTGAAAAACTCTGAAAGAGTTTGGAAGAATAGTTGTGCCTCGGTGGCACTGTAGGGTGCAGGCAGACTGCGTCAGAAGCTTGTTGCCAGATACAATAGATATTTTAATGACTTCTTATTTAATTATATATTTTTTTCATTTTCTAAGCAAAAAGGTATTTAGGAGTGTACATAAAAGAACCTTTTGGCATGGGAATTTCATTAACGTAAATAGGTCTGTTAGTTATTTCTCAAGAACACTTTAATGAGACTTCAATGTGAAACTCATTAGAACAAATACATGAATTCATATGTCAAGACAGAGATTGTAGCATCACAGTTCTTGGCATCTATTAAGTCCATAACTCGTTTACATTGACATGCATTGTTAATCAATATTTAAGACACTGCAGATGTCAGTAATGTTCACGTTTAGTCCTGCAACCATGACAATATGAAAGTTGCTAGTAGAATTCAAGGCTAAATATTGTTATCTCAAGTCTTTCCATTACCTCTAGGCTACAAGTTAATGACTGTCTAACTTTGCTGCTCCTCATCTATTTAAATAATAAGGGAAACAGGGAATTATGTGGATGTTATAGCATAGTTTTATCAATTTTTTGTTACTTGAAATTAAAACACTAGTGGATTGCATTAATAATTCCTCAGGCTGTGGCAAAGGGAGGTGAGTTCAGGAGCAAATGTAGGGATAATGAGTCCAGTCAGGCTGTTGACAAGGCAGTTGGAATGGAACACTATAGTTGATAAAGTCTTGCAGCATTCAGTGGTAACTTCGGGCTGCCTCCTTACAAATGCACCTAAAAGCAGCCTTTGGGTGGTGTTCCTGGTGTGTCTAATAAACATATATCTCAGCTGCCTATTGTTAATAAACTAACTCACTTTAATTATTACTTGTGTAATTGTGGAAGTTACAGTCTTATAGGAGAGTATGATTATTATGGAAGGTTTTGTTGGATATCTGTAGTTCTTGAGGGCATTTTTTTGCCCCCCCCAAGGCTTTATCTGTTGGTATCTGTTTTTTTTTTTAAATTTTTGGTATTTTTAAGACTGTATACAGCAGCTTTAGAGTATTATCAAGGTATCTTCCACATATGTTGAAATTAATAAACATAATAATGGAAGAACTTAATTGATTGAATTATGCAGTTATTTGGTCATATTAATCTATAATTTAATTATAGGTTCATCAAAAATCATACGTCTTCGTGAAGAAAACAGTGAAACAAGTGAAATACTGAAAGGAAAAAGCTCTGGTAATGGTGGATCAATTCCAGTTAAAGGAATAAATAATTTAGGAAATACCTGCTTTTTTAATGCTGTCATGCAGGTAAGATGGAAAGATCATACCACTTTCCCTTAACAGATTTCAGAAATACTAAATCTATATAATCTGTGGGCTTCTGAAGAGGTTTTGAGTATTACGAGTCTTCATTCTGCTTTCTGAAAGTCCTTTTCAAATTCTTTTTACTCCTTGCTATCCAAGGAATGTTTCCTGTTATAATAAAAAAGAATTCCTGGATCAGTAGCGTTTTGCACAGTAATGAAACAAGTGAAAATGCCAAGTATTTTACACACTGCCTATGTGTCTGGGTTGTAGTGGAGCATATGGTTTTATTTGAAGCTCAACATTATCAGTCATGACTAATGCAGAGTATTTACCATACTGATAATGTGAATAGTGAGACAGTGTATATAATGTAAATGTCTGCACTATTCATTGGGATGATTTTAAACCCCTACAATGAATGCAGTGATAAAATTACTTTTATCAACTATGCTTTTTTCTGACTAGAATAAGAGGAATGAGCTATACTAATACACATCTATTGATATTTAGTGCACAACCAATCCAACATCCTCAAAAAAAGCAGCAGCCTTAGTGGGTTTTGCATTGCACCATCTTGTTGCTTGTCAGCTGAGCAGAGACATCTCTGTGTCTGCAGGCAGGGGTGAGCAAGTGAAAAAAAACTGCTGCAAAGGTTTTCTGCGCTGGTACACCTCAGCTTGTGTTTATGATGTTGACTACAAAACTCATCAAACAGATAATAAAACTGCAAATTGTTATCTGTCCATACTTAGGGCATTGTAGAAACCTAAATGATCTGCTGTCAGAGTTGACCAAAAATAAAGAAACAAAGCTGAGATATGTTGAGTTGGTTTCTGTCCTAAATTCAGAGAGGTAATACTTTTCATTGTGCCAAAGCCTTTGTGCTTCATGGGGCATGATGAGAGGGACTCCAGGGTTTAAAAGAGGCAAATGGTTTCTGATAATAATGTCCTCATCCTTAAAAAAAAAAAAAATAATGAATCTTGTTGTTCAACATAAATAACAAAGTTATTACTAGTGAATTATTTGGAAATTACAGAAAAAGAAATGAATAAAATTTTAGAAACAGTCAGATCAGTGATTTTTTAGTGCTCTTTGTAGTGGTCAGATCTAAACCTCAGTTACACATTATGAAGTATATCTGGTTTGGTCTACCCCTAAATCTAGAATATATAACTAAAGAAACTGTGTAACTGAACGATCAGCATGTTTCTCATGGTTTTATTTTTGGTTTTTTTTCTTTAAGAACTTGGCACAGACACATGTACTAAATGAACTGATGTATGAGATAAAGGAGAAAGGAACAAAGTTAAAAATCTGTCATACTTCGGATTCTCAATTGGTAAGTATCCACTGAGAACTACAAATTTAGGAAAATAATGGGAAGAAGCTGGAGGACAGGAAATCACATCTCCCTTAAAGGCACACTGTTGCTCTCCCATTGCTTTCACATTTTGATTGTTTAATTTTATGTTACCTGTGAACTGATATTACTCAGCCTGGAGGAGGAGGAAGAATTACAGTAATTTCACGAATACAAGCCGCAGCAATTTGACAAAAATTTTGGTGGAAACCCGGAAGTGCGGCTAATAGTCGGGGGCGGCTAATATGTGAATAATTTTCTGACATTTACAACCCCAGACGTGCCAGCCAGAGTGCCGAGCCAAGCACCTGCCAGTAAAAGCCGGCATTCCGCTATTGTTACAGTATTTCTCTGTTGCCCTGGCTCCCTGCAGGCAGCACGGGGGGCGGGGAGAGAGGCGGGAGAGCTCTCTTCTTCCCTCCTCTGCCGCAGCCCAGGGGAGGACGGGGGAGGGGCATGCCGCCATTGCCGCAGCCCGGGGAGGCGGGTGGAAGCGCGTGCCGCCATTGCCGCGTCTTGGGGAGCCGACGGGAGCCCCGCGCCGCCATTGCCGCGGCTCGGGGAGGAGGCGAGGTGCTTTGTCCACGCCTGCCGCCGGTGCCACGGGTGCGGGAAAGCTCCGTCCCCGCCCGCCGCCGCTGCCGTAGGAGCGGGGGAAGCTCCGTCCCTGCCTGCCACCGCGGGGCAGCGCCGACCCGGGGTGACCGAGCCCAGTGCCAGCGGCGGGTGGCCCCGAGCGGCAGCACCGGGCTGGGCCACCTGGCCCCGTCAGCAGCCCCTAGCGGGCCGAGCCTGCACAGCCTTAGCTCAGCCAGTAAACCCCGCCCTCCCGCAGTTCCGTTACTAATTGCACGCGGGTCCTCGCTGCGAACGACAGAGCGGCTTATATTCGGGTGCGGCTTATTTATGGACAAAAACCGAAATATTTGCCAACACTCAGAGATGCGGCTTATACTCAGTGCGGCTTGTATTCGTGAATTTACTGTACTTGCTTTCACATTTTGCGATATTGAGGTATCAAATAATCCCTTACCTTAAGAAAGAGCAGCTGGTTTATTTTTATTTGTCACTGAATTTTTTCGGTATGAACCTATGATACAAAAGCAGAATTTCAGTGAGATACTAATTTCTTGTCCTCAAGCTCATTGCAGGCATATGGGAAAGTGTATCCTGTGGCTGTTACCCAGATAATAATAATATCCTGCTGTTCTGGTCATGTCTTAGAGACTTGGGGTTTCATTGTATGTTGTTGGCAATAAAGGTAATACCCCTTTCCCTCTGCTAGCTGAAGCAGTTTGCAGACAATTTTTTGTAGGTTTTTTTTTTTTCTTTCTTTTCCTGCTGTTTGCTGTGAGCTTTCTGGTGGCAGTGAGGGTAGAGGAGTGGTATTCTGTTTCAGATACCTCTCAAATGATGATGATTTCACTGTGTTGCTGTAGGTAATGTTCATAGCTTTTCCAGGCAAGAACAGTGTGAAATTCACTGCATTTCAGTCTTTATTTCCTCCAGTGGTAGTTCCGAGCAGCAATATGTTTCATGAAGTTATCCTGAGCCACAACAGAGGTCTGGAGCTTATTTTTGCCTCAAGGCTTAGCAAGCCAGTGGGATGTTGGTTTATGCTTGATGTGTAACTTGCGTAAGGTTGAAAGATATAAGCCATAAGGTTGAAAGATATATTCTTTGTTTCATGACAGTGCTTACAGTGTAAATAAGGTCTTTGGAGCAAAGACTGCCTTCTGGTCATTGTATGCCAGTGCAGAATAAGAGGGCTGCGGTAGTCTAATTATTAGTAGTGTAGAAACCTGCAGCTTCTTGCATGGTAAGGGGCTTTTTCCCACCTTTTGATAGTGCATATAAAGCAAATACTTTATATTTGTTTGTATCTATAGTGCTTACATTTTGTGTGGATTTGCTTTCCGGATGAGACACCCTCTCCAAGTGTTTATCTGGCACTTGTAATCTGTTTTGCTGAGAATCAAGTCAGCGAGTAGGGAGCACTGTGGGCACATACTAACTGGAGCATGTTAGGGAGAGCTGGTGGTCTGTGGTCATTGTGACACATGGTGTGTAAGCAATGCAGGACTGTCTTCAGCTTTAAAATTGGCTTGATTGGCTGCTGGCTGGATCCTTCCAGACCCAGAATCTGGATGGGGTGAATGTCATACTAAGAGGGGCTGTGCAGGATGCACCCTGTGCCTGTCTCCCAGTGCCACAGGGGGTGTGTGGGATCTGCCATCAGCTCTTGCTGTGAACCACTGCTGGTACCTTCACAGCACCTGGTTTTTGGAGGAACTGGGTGTTTCTTTGGCTGTTAGATGTGTGAAAATTTTAGTGTGTGGCTCACAGATCAGAGAAGCTGGATACCTCATTCCTAAGGCTGGGTAACAGAGAGCCACTGAGCACAATCTTACGCTGGCCCACAGAAGTGGTCACCTGGGTTGTCTCTCCAGATGAATTCCAGTGCATGTGGGGGTAAGAGTAAAGCAGGTACTACAAAGGTTGCCTGTTTTTGTGAGAACCAGACTGGCTCATTGACATGCCATTGCTATTGGTTACCACCAAGAATTGTTTGATTTTGCAGCTATTACTGTTTAAATAATAAGCCTGCTCTTAAATTATTTCAATCAAATGGATGACATCAACATTTTAAAAAAACTACCCAGAAACACTCTTAAGACTGAAAGTTACATTGCTCTTTATCATGTGCCTAGTAATTTGAAAGAAGCCTTGTGTCACTACTTTTGAAATCTGTTGTGTAATTTATCTTTGTTTTTGAAGGATCCTTTGGTGGTAAGCCTGTCCAGCCCAGGACCTTTGACTTCAGCAATGTTCTTGTTCCTTCACAGCATGAGGGAGGCTGGAAAAGGTCCTCTGTCTCCCAAAGTGCTGTTCAGCCAGCTTTGTCAAAAGTATGTATTGTGTCCTCAAGCTCACCTGTCATTATTTTTTAAATTTTCATTTCCAGTGATGTGTTTCTAAGTGTGCAATGTCTGTTGTCCTTTCTGAAGAAGCTGTTAGATTTTTACCAGGAAGTCCAGAAAACAGTTTCTTCATGTTTTAAAGTTGAAGGACTCGTTGTTGGACAGGGTTGTACCTGCTCTTCCTGGAATGTGTGCCCCACATAACCATGGACATTCAGTGGGCTTCAAACTGAGTGTGAGGGGGCAGAAGAGGGCATGGTAAAACTGAAGGAAATAGGACTGTGTTCCAGGTTTTGTTGCTTGTTAGCGTAAAGCTGTGCTAACACTGCAAAGTGTTTGTAGGTGTTTTGTAAAAAAGAGTAAGATTATAAATGGAAAATCTCTGCTATAATGTCTAACCTTGGCATCAAATCAAAATTAAAAAGGGTTTAACAAGTAAGGACTTGAAGCAGTACTGAAATGGCATATGGCTCCAGATTGCAAAGAGCTTACAAGCCCTAAAGAAACTCCTGTTTCTTGGGGTGGAAAATGTTTACAGTGGTGCTTTGTAGGTACTTTCAATTATGATGCAAACAATCTTGCTTTTTAAAACACCTGTGGGAGACCTACTTAAAAGTTGATACAAATATTTACATATTGACTTACTAGTAACAGAATCTGTAGAAGCAGAGTCACTGGAGGATGGGATATATGAAGCTCATATTTAAAAAAGAATAATGTTGCATGATAATTTATTGCATGTATTATTGCATGGAACTTTAAGCATTCTGCAACATGAGAGTTAGGAGGAAAGTTGCAACCTCCTACCATGGAGTTCCGGGACAACCTTACTGAGCAGGAATGGATTTAAAATATGTTAGAAAGAAACAAAAACTTTTAGAATAGAGCAAGGACAATTTAATTCTGTAAATAAATAAGTCATTGCCTTTTCTTTGTCCTCAAAATTCAGCGTCAGAAATTCAATATTTTTTTTTCTCTATTGTACTTGTCTTCCTTTTGATTATTTTGAACTGTAAAAGGAAATATGTGTAAAGTTACATTACAGCATTTCCGAGTCAAACAGCAGTGTTCTTTGTTTAACATTATCTACCTGGAAGAAAAAAAAAGGGAAGAAAACCAGAAAACCGTATTGTTTTCCCACTCCTTGTGTTTTGAGGCTGTCTCAAAAAATGTGAATGCAAGAATTAAATTTGGTTGAGAAATCGAAGGAAAATTATTAAATAACAATAGCAGTTTTTTCTCAGTAAGTATTAAGGATTGAAGGGAGAAAATGATGTAAAACATGTTTTGAAGCTTACCTTAGCAAATTCATTGTGCAGTGCACTTCACATGGCACAGTATTTTTAGAAGTGACAGGTGTTTTGAATCTACTCTGTGTGTTTCTGTAGTCATCAAGTGATGTCAGTATTAAAACTCAGCTGTCTAGTTGTTCATTTGTTGTTGTCTTTTGATCATTAAGATGTGCATACACTTTAACTAACAGCTGAAATTTAAGCATTTTAATGTGGTCAGCAGACTTTTACTGTTTAGACATATATCTGCCAGCTCCTACCATCTCTTGCCTTCATCACTACTTCTTACTTTTGTTATCTTTGCAGAGCACCATTTAAATACAAATCCCTTACTAGCTCTGCTACCAACAACAAAAGTGTCAGCCACATCCTGTTAGTGAGAAGTTAGATGTTCAGGGGCAGCAAGGGGCTGCACAGATGTGACAGAAGGTTTTGGTCTTTGGATTGTTTTCTCGTTGTTGATGACACAAACAAGAAAGGGAGGGTTTCAGAAAATTCATCAGTGTGCATGGTAAAAGTAGGAGAATGGGAAATCTTTATCTTTGAAAACTGAATGCATTAACAATAATTTCATTATTATAAGCCACACAATTTTGACTAAAATTTTGGTCCGAACCCAAAGTGCGGCTTATAATCAGTTGCGGCTTATATACGGACAAAGAACAAAAAGTTGCTGTTTTAGTTTGGAGGAGATGTGTCTGCTGAGAAAGGCAGGAACTTCTCTTTGAAATGGAGAATGTAAACCCCCTCCCTCCAAATTATTATAATTCTGAAATCAAGGGGTTTTCAGGCAAAAATATGGGAATTAGGAATAACAGTTCTTTTCTAGGGAAATTAAAATAGAAATACAGTACTACAAAGAAACAAACTCCAAATCCTGACAAGGTCAGAGTACAACCTGACACCCTGTCAGGCAGGGTGTTGGTAGCAGTCCCATTAAATGGTGGTTGCATCCTCCTGCAGTGACAGATGTGATTCAGTTGGAGCAGTGCTCCTGTAGAAGGTGCAGTTTCCCTTCAGAGGTCCAGTGGTGATGTGGAGAAATCCAGTTTTCCTCTGGAGTCCAGTGGAGAAAGGGGCTACTTTAGTGTCCCAAAACCTCTGTTTTTATCTTGGTAAGAAATGTTGGGCCCTTCCCCCTGGTTGGAGCAACTTCCAATGGGATGCAGTAATTTTATCAGTCACACAGTGGGACTCAATGGCCCATTAGCAGAAAATGACTCGCTGGAGGAAGGATGGGTTGTGAAAAGATAAAGAACAATGCCCTGCCTGGTTTCAATGGATGGCCCATTAGCAGAATATCTGCCGTTGAGATAAGGATCACTGCCCCCACCCTCAACAGATGGTGATAGAACAGATACCTTTTATCACACTCTGTATTGTAATGTGCGGCTTCTAATCAGGTGTGGCTTGAGTATGGACAAAGAACAAAAAGTTGCTGACACCCAGAAATGAGGCTTATACTCAGTGCGGCTTATAATCGTGAAATTTTTATTAGCTTTAACAGTATGAATGAAGTGTTCTGTCATGCCATTTTTACAAAGCCTTTTTTTCTCTTTTGTTTAAAGTTGGCTTTCTCTTTTCCTTGCTGATATGCAAGAGAGAACCGGGCAAGTTTGCAGAGTTCCAGCTAGGAAGAAGTCCGTGTTACTGCAGCGTTCTCTGTAAAACTGCTTCTTGAATGCTACCAAGAGGTCGTGTTAATGAAATAATCCTAGAGGCAGGCACTACTCGTCATCTTCATATTGAATTAGCATGAACTCTTTTTATTCAACAAGCAAAATTCAAATTCCTAAAGAGATGACAGGATGAATGTGTAAAAGAGCTCACTGACAGAACTACAGGGGAAGACATTAGTTTTCTGATAGTAATAGTTCTGGTAGTTCTGGGTTTATATATGTTACATAAAAACTGACTCCAATTGCAACCTCTTTTTCTTTTTTTTTTCACTCATTCTTTCCCCATCACAGATCTTGCTGTTTCAGTGCAAGTATACAGTATATCACCATACCTTTCTTCAGTAAAGAATTTAAGAAGGAGATTATACAGACCGTATAGGATAGAAAAGAGTGCAGACACTGCCTTGTTCAGCTACAGCTCTGGCATATCCCTGAGTGGGATCCCAAAACCTACAAGTAGATACACATTTTCACTGCTCAAAAGCAGTAAGAGAAGTGGAACACAGTAATTTTCAACTGCAAACTGCTTTGAGATTCTGAGGAGATCATGGTGTGAAGTTCATAATCTTGTGTATGAAAGGACATTTGTGATGCTCTTTTTTAAAAATTAAATAACAAAAGAAAAAAATGATACCGAGTGTTGGTTTTCTCAAGTGGTGGAGTAGCCAGGTTGAAGAAGGGGACAAGAAAAAAAGAAGTGGATGAGTCTTTCTATAGCAACTGTTTAGCGTCTGGTACTAATTCATCCACTGTTAATTTTGTTAGTGTTGCAGCTGTCAGATGTTTTGTGAGGACAGATTGTGAGCATAGCTACGGGGCCCTTCTGTTGGTTTTCCACTATGCTGAATATCAGGACTGCAGACTTCTGACTTATCTGGAGACTTGGTGACTAATGCAACACTGATGTATTAAGAGGACATAAATTTTATTTCCTTTATTTGTTATGATTGAATAATTTTATTGGTGGAAGAGGGCTTAGTTTTATGTTGCAAGTAAATGTTGCAGCATGTCAGTGATGAGTCTAGAAAGGAGTTACAGAATTTAGCTGCTTCAAACCTCCATTAAATAATTATTAATATAGGTATTTTATTGCCACATTACCATGCAGGAAAAAATACTTCCCTAACAAATATTTTATTGGTGTTCACAAAATCTACATAGGTCTTCCTTCTCCAAAGACTATTATTCATCCTTCCTTGTCATGTGCATAAAGTAGACCTGAAGGAAGAGGTGGGACTGGCAGAATGGAGGTCATGTGTGGTTAGGACTGTTGATATTAACAGAACAATAGTTTCAGAGGGGAAACCTAAACAATCCCACATTTATCCCTTCTGAGAGGAAATGCTAAGGAAAACTTAGGTAGTGTTATACAAGGTATGAGAGATAAAGGAAATTTTTCTCATTAATTAAAAAGTCTTTTTGAGTCGTCTTTTGAGATAATACTGCTTTAGGAAAAATATCTTCTTTGAAAAGATTTTTTGTGTGCTTATTTTTCCCATTTGACCTTTACCATTAGAGTATAATAGCAGCAGAACACACAGTTTGTTTCCTTGACCAGTTGTTACGAATTATTTTATGTCCTTGTCATGCCTCCATGTGCCTTGCTGGTGGTGCTGTGTCATGTTGAAGAGCTGTGACAGAGGAGCTGATAGCTTCTCTGGGCAGCAGCAGCTGAGAGATTGCATGTCTTTTTTTTCCAGCAAACTTTGGCAGAGTTTTCATAATTTTATGAACATGTTTATGAGTGCAGAGTACACAAATTGCATGTAATAGTCTGTATTGGCAGCAGTCACCTGCACTGTTCACTTCTGCTCAGGAGGAAGATCTGTGTAGCATTTGGGAGAATACAAGTATTTTCAGTGTGTGGTATTGGTGAGATGTGTAAGCAGAGCTTATAGAAAAAAGGAAGAAGAAAACCAGTAATTTTATTAGGTACATTGGCAGTGTATTCTCCGTTTGGGTTAACCAGAATTTAGGAATGAGTAACAAAAATGGAAAGCCTTTCAGTCAACAGGGACTTGAATATTGGGAGTTTAGGCAGGAGAGAACATGAAGACATGACAGCAAGAGAAGACAATGAATGATAAAAGCTGTGCTTCTTTAATTGCCCTGATAAGAGTTCAAGGAGGTCTATGTGAAACTGAAAGGCAACACATTTAGAGCCAGGGAAAAAAAAAATAGTTTTTTTAACATTTTGTAGGGCTAAGCTATGGAACTTGCTGTCAGAGCAGAGTGCTGTTGGAAATCTTAGCAGGACTTAAGGGAAGAAAGAATAGATCTGGTGCATTGCAAGAAAGTAAAGGTGTCTCATTTTCCCTTTTGGAGGAAAGATCAGCCAGTACATCCAAAGGAGAGCTAACTGCTGTCTATCCAGGCCCTTGAGATAGTACAGTTGTGCCTGTTATCTGTTACTGACATGCGGAGGCAAGCCCATGTTTGGCTGGGCTACTCCCAAGCACCTCCTACCAAGCAGAACTCTGTAGTGTATGTACTGCATAAAAGGATTCCTGTGCATGTTACCTTTCGGAAAAAATCAAACAGTGTCTTCTGTTTCCTGTTTCCCAGTGCATATTGTAGTTTTTTAATGTTTTCCAAGGTATTAGGCTATCTGCTGCACAAAGATAGTAATTCTTGAAAGGATGGTTTTGGAGAAGATTTTTATTAGAGACAGTAAAAGTATGTCAGCTCTGTGCAGTATGACTGAATGAATTTAATTGCATCCCAGCTCTGCTTTTAAAGCATAGCTTAATTTCCCTCAAATTAATATAATATAGGTATTAAAACTACTAGGTTTTTTTCTTCAAAATGCTATGTTACTACATAGTTTTTGTTATTACAGCATTCTAGGAGTTAGTTCATCATGAAAAGTATTTCTTTCACTGACAGTCAAGCAATTATAACTGGTCTCCAGATGAGCAACGAGGGGGTAGATAAGATGTCACAGTTGTCCTTCACCACTTATGGCCATTAGCAGGAGTTCAACCTGTTCTGTCATTATCCTGCTGACACTGTACAACAGGTTGTATCGCATTGGCACTGGCTTCCATATGTCAGCACATCTGTGAGCGGTCAACTCAACCAACCATCTCCAAGTCCCCCACTTTTGCCAAGGATATTGCTTGAAGCATATTTTCAAGGAGACGAGAACGCACATCTTTTAGTTGTCAGATTTCTGTGTATCAGCATGGATTAATTCCTTTTTCTTCTCTCATACTGGTTTATAAGTGTAGGAAGTTCCCAGCAAGTGCATTGCAAGGTGTGAAATCCCCTCCTTTCTTTTTTATTTTTATTTTTCAGTTTCCTCTTGTGGTTTCCTCCCTCAAAAGAAATGCACTAATTTCAAATGTTTTTTCCAAAAAACATGAGATATTTAGAGTTATATGCAACATTACATGGCATGCTTTGTACCTGAATGACAGACTAAATATATTTTAAACGGTGTTAACAACGGCATCATTTGTCAGTCCAAGTAAATGACTCAGCCTTACAGGGAATATCTACAAGTCACTCTCCCTGCCATTTCACTTTTAAAATGGTAGCTGTTATATTCCCATCATTCTTGTTTCCAATAAAATCAGGCATACAGATTTAGTACAGGCCCTGAGAAACCTAAATGATCTTGTAAATGCGCTGTGTTCTAATAAAATAAAAAAAAACCCAAAACAAATAAAAATGAAAAGCTTCCATGGCTTAGTTAATTTCCTCCTCTCTAATTTAAGCAAATAGAACTGTGTGGAACATGCAGGTAAATTATTTTACTTTGCAATACAAATTAGTAAATTTTTACCTGAAAGGATTTTTGTATGCTTATCAGTGGGAGGTTACACTGCAGTAACAAAAAGTATGTGTGGGGCTTTTTCCTGATTTACATTGAAGGCTTAGTTCTGTGAGATGCCTCTACAGTGAAAAAAACCCTCCTGTAACAATGATGGAGTTTTCCTTGCTCCTTTTTCAAGTAATTACTAATTTTTCTTCCCTTTTATTATAGTGTCTCTTGCAGAGGTCCTGCTCCTGTTGCCAAAAAGTAATAAAATCCCTATTAGTACCAGGATCCAGAACACACATATGTGGAAGATTTTCTTGCTATACTGGAGCTATTAATGTGCCTGTACTGGAGAAGATGGGCTGAACATAGTAATTGATTCTCACTGCTAGGAAAACAAGAAATTTCTCATAAATTAATAGTACTGTGGCTAACTAACCAGATTTCTCAGAACTGAACTGATTTTGGCATCGTTTTTTTTTTTGATTCCTGGACATTCAGTGAGAGAAATCTGTTTTAGCGAATTGAAAAGTGAAACTGAGCATGCATGCAAACGTGCATGCAGCTACATATGTTATTTATTACTTTAATTTATATTGAGTGTTTTATTCGAAGCAAAATAAAAGTTTGGTGCTTTTTAGAAAGCATTTGTGATTTATAATCAAATTTATTAGAAATAACACACGTTTTAATAGAAGAAAATATGGCATTTGAGGAATATTAAGCAAAATATTTAATTTTTATAATTATTTCATTTTTTGAAATTAATTTATGAGATTGCCTTGCTCATGAAAAAAAAATCACTTTCAAAAGAATGCTTAAAAAAATCACCCACTCTAGTGATTCCAGATTTTATAGTAAGCCTCACAGTACAGTAGAATCATTAAATCATTTTTAACTAGGGATATTGTCAACTTTGTTTCAAAAACTAGATATGAAGCACAAATGTGAAAGTATCTTATTTCTAAGTGTGAATGTGTTGTTTTGCATATGCAGGTCCCAATTTGTTCCACTTAGTTGTAGGCACTGAGCTTAGATATCTGTGTTGTCACCTTCAGTCCTTCTCCAGTTAACCCCAAAGTGCCTCCAGGGAGCAGTTCAAAACTGAGACCCTGTATTACAGTAATTTCACGATTATAAGCCGCACTGAGTATAAGCCGCATTTCCGGATGTCAGCAACTTTTTGTTCTTTGTCCATACTCAAGCCACACCTGATTAGAAGCCGCACATTACAATACAGAGTGTGATAAAAGGTATCTGTTCTATCACCATCTGTTGAGGGTGGGGGCAGTGATCCTTATCTCAACGGCAGATATTCTGCTAATGGGCCATCCACTGAAACCAGGCGGGGCATTGTTCTTTATCTTTTCACAACCCATCTTTCCTTCAGGGAGTCATTTTCTGCTAATGGCCATTGAGTCCCACTGTGTGACTGATAAAATTACTGCATCCCATTGGAAGTTGCTCCAGCCAGGGGGAAGGGCCCAACATTTCTTACCAAGATAAAAACAGAGGTTTTGGGACACTAAGGGAGCCCTTTCTCCACTGGACTCCAGAGGAAAACCGGATTTCTCCGCATCACCACTGGACCTCCGGAGGGAAACTGCACCTTGTACAGGAGCACTGCTCCAACTGAACCACATCTGTCACTGTAAGAGGAATGCAACCACCATTTAATGGGACTGCTACCAACACCCTGCCTGACAGGGTGTCAGGCTGTACTCTGACTTTGTCAGGGTTTGGAGTTTGTTTCTTTGTAGTACTGTATTTCTATTTTAATTTCCCTAGAAAAGAACTGTTATTCCTAATTTCCATATTTTTGCCTGAAAGCCCCTTGATTTCAAAATTATAATAATTTGGAGGGAGGGGGTTTATATTCTCCATTTCAAAGAGAAGTTCCTGCCTTTCTCAGCAGACACCTCTCCTCCAAACTAAAACAGCAACTTTTTGTTCTTTGTCCACATACAAACCACACCTGATTATAAGCCGCACTTGGTGTTCGGACCAAAATTTTAGTCAAAATTGTGCAGCTTATAATCGTGAAATTACTGTACTATCCTGCCTGTAGCCCATGTCTGCTGTGCTCTAACTTGGCATCTTGACACCTTGCCCAGCTTTACGTTTTACTGTCAAAGGCATGTCACACATCTGGGGTGTTTTCTGCTCACCTTTAGTTCTCTAATAAGCACAAACTTCTAAGGCAAATCTTAGCAGCTTTAGTGTATGAGTGGGATGGAAGCCTCACTTACCCTCAAGAACCCTGAGCAGCTGAAGAGCTTTGCTGGGCGAGATCACCGTGCCAGAGGAAATTCCAATATGTATTTGCAACTCTGTGTACTGGCTAGCCACAGCATGCAATCCACAGCTCAAAGAGAAAACTGGTTCAGTGTGGGTTTAATAAAATTGAGGAGCTGAGCGAGTGGTTGGTTTTTCTGGCTGCTCTGCCAGTTTGATAAAATTTCTCTTTGAGCTGTGCTAATCCAATTATCCTCTGTGCTAGGTTTTGGAAGGGGTGTGCATGGTTAGGCCTGTGTATGCTCACCTCAGTCTGCAGCAAGAGTCACAGCTGCCATTTGGTGGCATTACTGGAAATTCAGAAACCTACCCACTGCAGTCCTGAGTAAATTGCTCTAGGGGACTCTGCTTGGTGTCCTCCAATGGTCTCTTCCAGCTCCTTGTGGTTCTGTGGAATCTCATTTTAGATTAAGTAGTTCAAGACTGTAATTAAGGATTTAAAGAGTAACCTGCCTGGAAAGACAGGTATAGTTTGGCCAGTCAGTTACAGTTAATGTGAATAGAGATGAATTAATAGTGAATACTGTTCACTCATTTGGGGTTGCAAGATCTTGAAGATTCAAACTGTTTATTAGAAGTCTTCTGGCTAGGAGGACACCTTAAGGATCTATCCATGTATAAGTTTATTCTTTTCTAATTTCTGAAAAATATGATATTTAGAGTACATTTAGATGCTGTGAATAGTAAAAAAAGAATTCAGCAGTTTTTGAATATTAGTGATTGATGCTACTGAATGGCTGTCTCAGAACTGATGCAACATTACCCCTGTGCAGTTGCCTAAAAGATCACCAGTGTAAAGGGGAGCATAGTCAGAAAATGACGTTTTCCCTCTTCTCCCTTCTGAGGGTGATATGGTTGCTGCTGGTATAATATATAAAAGGACGTTCATGCACATTTGAGATTTCTCCTCGATTGAGAAAAGAGTGAGATAACAAAGGAGGTTAAGCACTTAGAAAAGCTTTCTCTCTCTTCCATGACATTGGGAATGTCTGGTGATACAGAAGTACTGGTGTAGTCTGTCAGGAAAGGACTGCTGGAATGGATGAGACTCTACAGGCAAATCTGTATTTTAGTCAAGCCATACTCCATAGAGTCAAACTGCAGCCCTGGTTAAAGTGCAGCCTTGTTGGTGAAATTGCCTGCTGCACAAGGAGTTTCCTAAAGCCCCATAAGGTTGTCCAGGGATTGTACCTATTTGTACCCCAGCATCAAACAAGTGTCTGATGTTGACATTGTCTTGTTGAGAATTTCCCAAGATAATTTAAAATTCTTTACTATTTCTTTCATAGGGCTCCTCGATTTAAGGGGTTCCAGCAGCAGGACAGCCAGGAGCTTTTGCACTATCTGTTGGATGCAATCAGGATTGAGGAGACAAAAGTAAGGTTTTTGTGTGTCTTTAAAAAATTAACTACTAATCATTGCTTCAGTGTTCTTCGTGTTCCCAATGTTTTTAAGGATGTACTTAAGTAGGAGTGTCTATTTTCATTATCTTGAGAAAAATAAATTTTTTGGAAGATATGTACAGTAATTTCACGACTATAAGGCGCACCCTTTTGACTAAAATTTTCCCCCGAACCCGGAAGTGCACCTTATAGTCCGGTGCGCCTTATCTGATGTACAAAGTTGCGACATTTGCCACCCCGGAAGTGCGAGCCCGCAACAGTCCCCAGCCGAGCAGAGCCCGCCCAGCAGCGGTATTGGGCCAGTGCCGGGCCGGGGCGAGCCCGGCAGCATTGGGGCAGTGCTGGCGCAGGGGGAAAGCTGGTGGCAGCGGAGCAGCCTGGGCTGGGGGGGGAAAGCCAGCGGCATCGGGGCAGTGCCCGCATGGGGCGGGCCCGCTGGCATCGGGGCGGTGGCCTCGCGGGGTGGTCCTGCTGGCATCGGGGCAGTGGCCGCGCGGGGGGAAAGCTGGCAGTGGCGGAGCAGCCCAGGCGGCAGGGGAAAGCCACTGGCATCGGGGCAGCGGTGGTGTGGGGCAAGCCTGCTGGCATCAGGGCACCTGGAGTGCCAGGGGACTCCTGGAGCGCCCGTGCAGCGTGGGGTTCCTGGAGCGCGGGGGGGCGCGGGACACCCGGAGTGCCAGGGAACTCCTGGAGCAGCGGGGCACCGGGGATGAAGCACGGAGCAGCGGCAGACATAGCCCGGCCCCGGGGACGCAGCATGGAGTGGCGGTGGGCATGCCCCGGCCCTGGAGGGGTGGCACGCAGCGGTGGCGGGCATAGTCTGGCCCCACCAGGTACAGGTGGGCCTGGGGGCCAATGGCTGCTGGGTTGAGGCGGGACCTCGGCCAGCAGCCGCGTGGGGGGAGCTGGGGGCAGAGCCTCGCTGCAAAAAAAAAGCGCACCTTATAGTCCAGTGTGCCTTATATGATCTACAAAGTTGCGAATTTTGCCGACTCCCGGGGGGTGCGCCTTATAGTCTGGTGCACCTTATGGTCATGAAATTACTGTAATTATATTCATGTTGATTTCTTAAAATAGTTGATTGAAATCAGAGTTTCAGTTAGTACCAGGAATGTGGTAAGTAGAACATGATAACTTTAGGAATCCAAGTTGTTTGCGTTTAAAAAAAGGAAAAGGAGGAAAAAAAGCACATATGAGTCATCAAGAAAGTAAAGGTAGGACCTCTGCATTAACTGACAAAGTGAATTTTTAAAGCTTTGGAACAAAAAATAGCAGTTCTTAGCTATGGGCCTACCATAATTTTAACCGAAAATTTTCACTCAAAATTGGGGCGAGGGGGAAGATCTTGCAAAGTTTCTTGTGTCTCTTGAAAATGTGAAGAGCTCCTTATTTTATCAATAAGGTGGTGGTTTTCATTGCTTCAAATCTACACGCAAGTATGTGAAGTATAGAAGCAGTTTATTGAATTTGCAATTTATTGAATTCAATGTAACTGGACATCATATTGAAAATGTCCCTGTGTGAGGTTTTTTGTTTCTTTTCCTTCATTATCTGTGCTTCCTGCATTGTTCATGCAAGAAAGAGATTGTATCAGATTAATTAGCCTGACTTAGTCTTCCACCCTTCTTCTCAGATGATACTTTGTGGTAAAAAGCCTTGTCTAGGCCTCTAAAGGAAGCCCTTAAATCTTGTAGTGACCAGAGTCCTTCGTTTTCGTTTAGTAACTCAATGAATGTCATGATCCTGAGCTGAGTTCTCTCACAGATAAGATGAAAAGCTGTGTCTGAGCCTGGTTTCTGGCACTGCAGTAGAGCTGAACAAATCCTCATCCTGCCAGAATCCTAATATTTATTGGTCTTGTCGGCATTCTTGATTGTAAACAGAACTGAACTGCAAGAAGAACCTCTTTAAACCTTGACACTCATGCTTGGAAAATAGTGTCCTCAACACAACAGAAGCAGCTGACTTCAGTTAGAAAACAGTTGTTACATTTTTGCAGCAGAGGGAAACTTTATTATTTTATTTTTTGATTTTCATGTAATAAAAGGTGAAAACTGTTTTCTTGACAAAGGAGAAGTCACAGAAAGCAGGATTATTAGAACAACTAAGCTGCTTCTCCAGGAGGTGCTTATGCTTTTCTCTCAAGTCAGTCTCCTGTCCACTTCACCAGTGGATGTGCCATCACTGCAATAACCTGCATTAGCATTTGCCTTTTGAATAATTTATTATTAGAGAGCAGTGACAGCTACCTCAAAAGAGTGATGAAAGATGAAAGAATCTATGGTGATTTTGGGACAGTATTTCTACCGCTCCATCACCAGGCAGAGAGACATGGGTGCCACCCTGCCCTGCAATTACATCCCACTGCTGCCCTAATGGTGCATGGCTGCAAACACATCTTTATCACCTCAGGGTGCTCTGCCACCGACAGTATTAGTAAAAGCTCTCTCCCCCTCCCTCTCTCTTTTTTTTTTTAATTATCCCATGTTTCAGGTCTGTAGATGGCAGACAACCAACTGGGCACAGACAAGAGCCTGGCCATCCCTGCTTCCCTATCCCTGTCAGGATTAGTTGTTTTTAAACCCTTAGTTTTGATGAGAAATACATATAATACATAACATAGCACTAGTTATAAGAGCTAAACAAAAAATCTTGTTACACTTTTGCCTCTTCTGGGTGGTTTTGTGTTTGCATCTGACACTGGTGCTGAACTTTTTCATATTCCTGAGGAAGAAAGTTAGTGTACAGAAGTGGACTTTTAAACTACAAGCTTGGCGTTCAACAATAAAGATGACATAGCGTCTGTGTCTCCAGCAATGTGGGCTGGAGATAGTTTCACACCGGGGCCTGAAGTGGCTGAACCCTGCTGCTAATTGATTAATGTCTGCTGCCATTGTCCACAGCACCCTGCCCATTCAAAGACTATGTCTTTCTTTGACCTAAATAAATGGTTCAACGCGCTAATCCCAACAAAAGGGTTGCTTATGGCCCTAAACCCATTTATGGTGCTCAACTTCATGAATTACCTATTGATTAATCCTTTTAGTATATTGTTGGCTTTAAGATGAACAAAGCTGAGCTCAGGGCAGCGGGAGTTAATTCACAAGCCAGGTCACATACTCATAAGGTCGGAGTATGACTTGGTCTGATGGGTGTCTGAACTGGAAACCAAACCTCTGACACTGTCTGTCATCCTCACACTACAGTGATATGTGACTTGGAAGTGTGCTTTGCTGCCTGGAAACTAGAGCCATTTATGAATCTTTTCCTGTTAGGACAAAGGGTTGAGTTGCTTGCAGAAGGTTTGGTGTCACCATTTATCTCTTAGAATAGTACTTGGCTCTAAGTGTGACTTCAGTATTTAATTGTAAATGTTTATTTAAATTATAATTATTTAATTATAAATTTAGTTATAAATTTGTACACCAACAAAGGAGACTTGTAGATGTTACTAGAGTTTGTGGATTGGACATTTGCCAGGAAAAGGGAAAGCACAGGTCATGCATGCTAGCTAGAGTCAGGGAACCTGATTCATCCTCGAAAGCTTCTCTCTCTTCAGCATGTCAGAGGTTGGGCTTTTCTACCAGCCCATGCAGTTCTGCTGCCAGGAATATGTCTCTTCACCTCCAGACAGTTGAGAAATGGCAGGGAGAAGCACCCCCTGTCTGGAGGGGCAGCTACAACTCATTAATGAATTTGTTTTTATGATCCTTCTTTCAAAAGTGTAGTTTTTAGGATTTTTTCCAAGCAAATGCTGATAACATTTACATGGATGCATAAGAAGTTTTCTTTCTCTTCTAAGGTTTTCTGACGTACCTCTGGAATCGGCAGTGTTAGAAAATAAACAGAAATGGTGAAAATACTGTCCAAACACAGTCACTGAAGTTTGGCTACTGAAAGACTCTTAGCTGCCTTCCAAGTATTTTGTATCCTAATCAATCAGTATAAGTCCATTCACAGTGGGAGAAATGAATAGCATTAGTTCACTGAAAATCTCATAGATTCTTGGTAACCTGTGAAGTGCCCTGTGATAATTCCCTTTTAAGGGAAGGAAATTTTTGGATGATTATCTACGAAAGTTAAGCTTATGTAGTTTTGACATTTTTAGTGAATAACAACAATAGTTTTAAAATATTAAATTACATTTATTTTATGGAAATAAGACAATATAAAGTCTAATCATATGTGACTGTTTTAGAATGTTTGCACTTAAAATACTTGATTTTCTTTTTACTTCTAGCGTATACAAACTGGTATCTTAAAAGCATTCAATAACCCAACTACTAAAACAGCAGATGAAGAAACTAGAAGAAAAGTCAAAGGTATGCGACTCTTTATTGAAAACTTCTAAAACTGCACTAGTCTTTAAATACCATTTTCTTCAGAACTGCCTATTGTGAACAGGAGATGCAAAGTGCTGTAATAGCCAGACTTTATTCTGTGTTACTCTAGTGCCGCCTAGCGTGTGCCTAAAGTGTAGAGAGCTTAGTATGTGCTGACTTGCATCTTTGTATCCAGAAGAAAAGCTCCCCAATGTCAATCCATCTCTTAATAATAGGTAGAATTGAATTTTGTTTTCTAAAGTAGCCTGCTCTGTATTTTTTACATAGTCATAATTACTTCATACTCAGAGAGGCCACTTTCCACAAATAAGACTGATTTCTGCCAGTTGACTGGTACTGTGAGCGCTTTAAATACAAAGTCAAGATAGGCAGCTGTTTCTAAAGAAGGCTTTTTTTCAAAAGAAGAGTTTTTTGCATGTGTTTGTTTATTTGGTAGTTCTAATTTGGGAGATTTTGTTTTAATTAAAATCTTGATGATTAAGATGTTTTGTAAGTCATCTTTCCCAAATCTGCAAAAGCTAAGGCATAAAGATCTATTAGAAAAGTATTTTGTTACATGTTTTAGAGCTTTAAAGTTGCAAAAACCATTTCAAAAGATTGATAATCTCTCTACTTACCCCAGTGTCTATATCAAGGCAATGCAATATTATGCATTCAAAACAAAACTGAGATTTTTAAAAGCTTCTTCTTAAGAGATACAATATTGTTACTTTGTTACGGAAGATGGGAAAGGAAAGGATAAAAGGGAACCTTCTCACTAAAATATTTTTAAATGTTGAGATAACACAGTATATGATGTATTAGTTACTGTATTGTGTTCAAAACATTTTGAATATGTTTAAAATTGTGCTTTCATAGTATATCTTGGAAAGAATTTTATTGTACTTATAGTGTGGCATTGGATGTGTTATTTTTCACATTTAAAAAAGGCAATGTTTTTTCAGCATATGGAAGAGAGGGTGTGAAGATGAACTTCATAGATAGGATCTTTGTTGGTGAATTGACTAGCACTGTCATGTGTGAGGAATGTGAAAATGTAGGTATTCTGGAATTTGGTTTGATGTGGAATAGATCACATACTGGTTTGATTACATTGTCTTGAAAGTATAAAATTGTGTTTCCAATTTTATACTTTGTTTGTTTGTTTGTAAAAACAAGATTGTATTGAAAGTTTCTCATTTGAAATTATTTATTCCTTCTTTAAAGCATTATCCTCCCAAACTCAGATCCTTTGAATTCAAAAAGGATTCAAGTACTGGACTTGATTTTACATCTGACTTAAGGCCGGAGGTTAAAATTCTATAATCATATATATTACACACCAGTGTTACTTGATATTTTTGAAACATCTATTTTAAAACATAAGTCCTCCTGCCTGCTCTTCTGGGATACACCTGAAAATTGGAAATTACTTACTTTGAATTAGAATGAGTGGGAAAATGCTAAAATTACTTCTTTTTCTTTTAAGTATTTTTTATAATTAACATAATAACCCTAATGAACGGTATATGCCTTTCATAATTAATATTACTGACATTCCATCATAAATGCTTTCCATGATCCTTATAACTTTCTTTTAAGTTTGATGGAGAAAAATCTTAATTGCATGACTTTTCTAATTGAATGTTACATTTGTGTTTGGTTTAAAACATTCTATTTCATATTATAGAGATTTAGTAAATTAATCAATCTGAAAAATTAAGCACAGTCCTGCAGTGCCAGGTAAACTTCCCTGTGTGTGATGTACAGATTACTCTTCAATGTGCTACTAGTACCAATGAAGAACTTTGACCATATCAAAAATAGAGGTTGTATGTATTTTGCATGTCTCATCTACTTTTGCTGGATTTTTATATTCTGCTTGCACAGAACTTGGGAATAAGCTAGCTGTAGCCCTTTGAGGAAGAGTTTAGTGTTCATTTTCCTTTGCCTGCACTGGCAAGATATTTTTCATACATGTTTGTTCATGCAAACTGACACTTTAGAGGAACCCCTGTTTGATCATCGTTCACCAGGCAGCCAGTCACCAGAGCTGCCTGCTTTTGATCTCATTTATTGCTTTACTGAAACCTAAAAATTCCTGAGTCCCTTGCACAACAGGTAAAAATAAGCTTGCAGTGGAAGATGGGGTCACAAATACAAGAGAAAGGACATGGTGACAGTAATTGATGTCATGACTGTGACTTAAATATGCAACGTGATTTTTACTTCTTTTTTTTCAGTTTTGTTTTTCACAGTCTTTTCAGAGGTAGGATAAGTCAGTTTTGGAAGGAATTCGAGAACAGCAAGGCAGAGAACCTAAGGAACTTAGTGATAAAGGCAGATGGAAAGTGCTGAAAGAGATTGTCTTTAGGTATGCTTTGCAAGATATTTCCGGCTTATACATGGCAAAATGAACCCTCAGTACAAAAAAAAGAGGTTGGGTTTTTTTTAAGTCCCTTTTCCCCTGTAATTTGATTTCTTTTACCAATTAGTATATGGTGTAAAAAAATCTAACAAAGCATTTGACTGTAACCAATAAGACTGACTTAATCTTAACTGAGAGCATGAGGTTAGAACCTGTCACTTAAATGTCATTAACCAGTCCTTGCTGTATAAGAGCTCAAACACCTATGCAGAAGTGTCCAGAATCAGGAAACTCTAAAAGGTAGCTTTCTGCAAAATGGTACCACAGAGGCCCATGTGACTTGAAAATCCTTCTGGAGCTCAGAGAAAGTGAGCACCACACTGCTTCAAGTCAGTTCATGCCCATTTGAATGGCCTTGCCCTTTACCGCTACGTGCTGAAGTTTTGTGTGGTGTTGGAAAGAAAATTAGAGCTAGCTTAATAATTTTTTTAAAAAGTTAGTGGGAAGTTCTTCATTGTAGTTTCATACATCTTTAAGTAATTGGCTTGTTGTACAGTTTTTGATAATAAATTGATTAAAGGGAACTATGTACTAAACCCATATATTGTTCTTTGTGTTTAAGTGCATTTTCTCTTTTTCTTCAAGATTTCAACAGTAAAAGAGCCTTTCATTGATCTTTCACTTCCTATAATAGAGGAGAGGGTAAGAAACAGAATATGTAATAAGTAACTATTGCTTCCAGTGGATTGTTTTTAGTAGCCTTATGAAGATATTTATCTGTATACACATATGGATACACATAGTTTGATTTCAAGCCTAAAAATGTAACCTTGTTCATAAAAACATGTACTGTTATCCATCTATTCATTGTATGATTTTTTTAATATGTATATAGGCATACAATGTCATAAGTGCATATATATTTAAATTAGTCGAAATTTGGATCAAATGCCCATAGTAACCCTCAGAATATACAGGTCTGAGATTAGCTTAATTTAATAGTATGTACTTAAATAGAATTATTATAAGCCTTTTTGGGTTTTGGTTGTTTTTTTGAGGTCCAGAGAGTCAGATTCTATCTATTGGTTTGCATCTAGAGAACCTGATTCCCTTGGGCTGATGTTTACCTACAGGATGAGGCATTTAAAAATGGATATTTGAATTTATTTATTCTGGTGTTCTCAGCATTTCACGGACTGCTTCCATTAGCTGCAGAGGAGCTGTGTTCCTTTGAAGGCACAAGCTGTTTTTTTTCAGGATTTGGGCTTTGCATTTGAGAGTAGTGGGGGTGGGTTGTGAGTGGTTCTTCCTCCATCCTGCATATATTCTATCTACATTTAAGGGAGAGTAATAAATGTAATGTTTATTTCTGTATAAAATGTATTTTTCTCCAAACACCTTTTTTTTTCATAACAAATTCTTCATCTTCGTTGGTGCACTGAGTGCAGATGCCTGTAGGAGTTAAGGCTTTAAGAACATTTTGAATATCTGGGCCCTTGTGCTTCCTGGCTCCTGTGTGTAAAAAGGGAACTTGGTGGGTTCTTTTTGAGAGTAATTTCTGTGGGTGTTTAGCAGTTGCTGCACTTCGTTGAGGATGGGCATTACTTTATAGTCAATACTTTCCTTTACAAATGACATGTGCTGCTGCCAGTAACGTGATGGGGGGGTGTGGGAGCTCTGTTGTCACAGGCTGCACCAGGGACTGACTTAGGGGGACCTGTGTCCCTTTTGATAAAGTCACATTTTGTACAGTTATACATATGCTTATGCAATAGTAGAATAGGTTATTTTGTATTGTATTACATACAGAAATTTTATATCATTCCTATTCCATGTGGCTTTCAGTTGAACCTTCAGAGATGTTGACAGTGAGTTTATGATTAAAAATAAAATTAGAAAGTAGTCTTGTATCACAATCCAGGGGGCCATTTAATTGGTTTTATGTAGGTCGCTGTTTTCTAAAATAAAGGAAAAAATTCACCTACATTAATCTTTTCTGTAGGTTGCAAAGGAATACAAAATTGACATATTGCCTTTCCTGATTTCCTGTCTAATTTCTTAGGTTGCAAAACCTGTGCCCTTGGGAAGAACAGGTAAAAGTAAAAGTGTACAGGAGGCAGATCTTGGTCAGTATAATTGTTCTTCTATCGGTACACTGAATAATCAACCCAAAATTGTCAAGAAACACACTTTAACAAAAGATAAGGTAAGAACTTAATTACTCACAATAACCAGTCATCCTGAGTTAACTCAAGTTTCTGAGGTGACTGAGAAGTTCTAGGAATTTTGACACGTGTCAGTGAGGTTTTTTAGTATACATATAGCTGACATAGACTTGTTTTAAAATATTTATCTCATCATTAGAAGTATGAGAAATGACAGCCATTGGTAACCATTTAGCGTTTGGTTACAGGGTTTCATTTAGAAGGAAAAAAATCTGCAAGCTAGTTTCAATTCATGTTGCTTTTGGGACTATTGCAAAGGTCTGTGCTCTGTTGAGTACCATAAAAACTCTCCTGAATCAGCTCCTAACACATAAAACACATGTGAAGAAAAAATAACAGCATATAAAGTACAACATATAAAATATAAAATATAAAAGAATAATTGAAGAAGAGAACGAGACAGAAGTAGAAAAAGGAAATGAGGTAGAAACAAAGGAAACAAAGGAAAGGATTTAAAGAAATAGTGCAGAAACTTATTGTTACAGAAGAAAAGGCCTAAAACTCAAACTATTGAGGTGAATGGAAGGATTCCTATTGGTACCACTGGAATTTTGATCCAATTCAAATAAAGGAAAAAGGGAAGGAAAGTTGCTTGTTTCTTTTGGAAAGTAGCCAAACAAAAGAAGGCAAAAAAAGTAATGAACATTGGCAAACCACCCAAAATTATGGCAGCTTTGTGGGTTTGGTTTTTTAAATCTATAAGGGGTGGTTTTCTGTGGAAGCAATCTTTTTTTTTCTTCTTGCAATCCTTATTAAAAAAAAGTCAACTTCAGGTGATATTCAAATTAGCAAACATTCTCCTAGGGATGCCTTAGTTAAGTCTATGACAAATGCCTGCAAGACGAGTTGAATTTTTTCTGGAGCTGTTCATCAACTAAGGCCTCTCATGGGAGGCCAGAGGAGTAGCTTGAAGTTGAGGACTTTTTAGAAGCTTAAATTAGAGTAAGTGAATACCACTTCAGATGTGCCATCTACAGCTGTCACAAAGTGAAAGTAATTGTGGGAAATATTGATATCACCCTGAGTATAATGCTCTTAGCTGACTGGGATGTAGGTTTCTAATCCTAAATTAGTTTAAAAACATCTTAAGGAAATCAGCTATCTTAAACATGAGAGATGGATAATATAAAACAATATAACCCCCCAATAATTTGCTTTGCATTTGTCATGATTTCTTCGCTTACAAATCTGCTTCCTGTTTCTCCCCTCTATTACTGAATTAATAATGCCATAATTTACAGAATCAATTGAACCATGAGAGACGGCTTGCAAGAAAAGCTTCCTCAAAGGAAGAAGAAAGAAATCCTGTTATCATGCAGGAAAAAGCCAAAAAGCTTGAGCTGGAAGGTAGCTCTGGCATCCAGTACTCCAAAGACCCCTCTGCGGAGGCGGCTGTCAATGGAAGCCAGACGGAGGGCAGTGAGAAGGAAGCCAGCCGCTCCGAAAGCAGCTTTGATGCAGACAGTGAAGCCTCAGAAAGCGAAAGTGCTTCTAAGCAAACAACTTTGAGCCCACCCAGCAGCGTGTCTGGTGTGCAGGTCAACCACTTAAACCTTAAAACGCCTCACAAGCTAAGTGACAGCAATGAAGAGATGATTTCTAGTGCCGTATCCAAGCTTAGCTTCTGTGATCCTGTAAAAGAAGATAAAAAATCAAGCTGTGGAGATCCAGCATTAGGTTTATCTAATAATTCCATGTTCTCAGTAGGCAAATCCTCACTATCCCAAAACCCTCAAAATGCTTTCCAGACACTTTCCCAAAGCTACATAACTAGCTCAAAGGAATGTTCTGTTCAGTCCTGCCTTTACCAGTTCACCTCTGTGGAGCTCTTAATGGGGAACAACAAGCTTTTATGTGAGAGCTGCACAGAAAGAAAACAGAAGTATCAGAGGAAAACCAACTCAACAGGTAAAGCGCTTGTACCTCTGGACAATTTCCAGCATTGTCTCCCAAAGTCTGTGTGCTGGCTGCTCTTCTGTTGCTCCAGCATGAGCCTCCCTGCTGTGGTTAAATAGAAAATGTCTTTCTAAGCAGAACTTGCTTGTAACAACTTAAAACTTCATCAGGCCATGGCAACAAGACTAACTTTTATATTAGAACATAATCATAGATGTAACATAGAATTCATTTTGTATCTTTATTCTATCCAAGATAAAGAATTTGAAGATGACCATAAACCAAGTATGGCATTGCTCAATACTGATCTTTGCTGCTGTTTCTGTTCCTCACAATTCTCAAAGCTTTGAAATAAATGCTGTAATATTCATCCCCAGTAGCTTACATACTCAGGGAAGTAATGTAATTACGTATAGCAAAGAGGCAAAAAAAGAGTTGTGATGAAGAGAGAAAAAAATTTCCAAAAAATTTAAGAATGGAGATGAGAAAGAAGTGCCTTCATGTGAGTGTTTTCCTAAATGCTTGTATAGCCCAGGCAGACCATTAGAGTTCACTGAATAAGAAAAACAACTTAAATTTAATGAAAAATGAACATTTTAGAAGGACCGGATGATTGGGGTTTTTTATGTATAGAAATTCAGAAAAATAAAAAATAATTTGTGAATACAATAAAGGGAGTTCATATGATAACAAAAATAATGACTGCTGTGCATTTATAGGTATCTGGATAGATACAAGTTAAGCATGAGTAAATTCAGAAAAATGATTTGTATTTCATAATAATTCCTTTAATCATCATTGGACTGTAAGTGCTATAGAAATAACACATGGGTTCCGTGGGGACCATGGAAAAGGAAAATGAATTCACAACTAATCATTATTTATTTTTTCTTTCTAAAACAAAAGATGTAAGAGGTCACTCAAACATTAAATGCTTCATTATACCTCAAATGAACTATTTTCATTTGAACATATGTAAAACCAGTAAATTATTTTTTCAGCAAAAACAAATGCTAGTGGCATGTTCTCTTTTAGTGTGGAGCTTTTCTGTGGAGCTTTCACTGTGCTACTTTTGGTAAGCGTCCTGTGTTCTGTGCCTTCTGCACCATAAGGGATTTGGAGGCCATGTATGCCAATCCTGTATGCTGAAGCCAGCATCCTGAAGCCAGCTTCCTGAAGTAGACAGCCTTCCTCAGACTTTTCTCTTAATGAGTATGAAGTATGTAGTCATTCAGAAAGAATTGAAGAATGGAAAATAAACTCTTAGTGCTTAGGACATTAGCACAGATAAAGAGACTTTTGCCTTCCAGTTTTTGTCCAGGGATCATCCATTTATTTTAGGTTTTAGCAGGAAAACTGGGTGCTATAGTGAGACAATGCAGATATTTCAGTGTGCAAGCTGACTAGACAGTGGCTTCCAGTTCCTGATCTGATTTGCACAAGACTGGCTAAAATAATGCTCAGATTTCATAGGTTATTAATAACTAGTAAAAAGAGAAAATATTTTTGTTACTCCACAAAATTTCCCTTGTGTTTTATATAACAAGCACAAAAACATCAGAGCATAGATCTGTTGTCAGATGTTTAGAAAGTAGTTTTAAAAATTCCATATGACTGCCTTCAGTTTACAAATTATTTTAATATTCACAAATACAGAAAAGAAAATGGATGGTGTCTATACAAATGCTCGGAAACAGCTGCTGATTTCATCCGTTCCTGCTATTCTTATTCTCCACCTGAAAAGATTCCACCAGGTAAGAGGCCAAACCCCTTTGTATATTCTTCTGCCCCACTGGTGGACAAGCAATTCTTCAAGTGTCATTGTGGATCCCAATACTGCTTTTTTAGATGGAGACCTGGTAGTAGCACTGTTTGAAACATGCTAATGTTTGTTGTGATTATCCTAACACCTTCAGAGTGCATTTCCCCATCCTGATGTATCCAGGGAAACCCCTTGTGTGTCCATCACACATGTAGCACGCACTGTATTGAAAACATAACAAAGAAGGTTTAAATCAGTTAAAATTTTACTCTTGGATTTCGTTAATTTTAATAGTGTAGTGATACACCTTAGCTTTAAAAAGCTTCCTAGTAAAAATGTTTATTTTACAGTCTTTTAAAATTTTTTAATATTTTTTTTTTATTTTGAAGGCTGGTTTGAGTCTACGGAAAGTAAACAGGCATGTGGATTTCCCATTGATTTTAGACTTAGCACCATTTTGTGCTGCATCTTGCAAGGTACCATTTCAAATATTTATTTTTGTTGTACTTCAGCAGTTGGTGTCCTGACCACAAGATAGATTGGACTGACGGTGATGATAACGATAATGATTTCCTGCTTTTTAAATTAAATTGTAGAGTGAATTTTTCAAATAGTGTCCTGGGATCAGAACTGTGTGCAATCCCATTCATATCAAGAATATCACAGATATTAGATAGTATTAGTTAAGCTGTGGTGCCCTGGTGATGGTAACTAAATTAGTAAGACTGCTGAGTACTTGTAATACAAGTATTTTGCTGTTGGAAATGCTGTGGATGTCTGTTTGCCTCTTTGGAATTGTACTACTGATAGCTACTCAAGATGCCTGTAAAATTCATTGTGAAATAATTCACCTTTGTTTTCTGTGTTTCTGGGAATGCAGAATGTTATGGATGGTGCAAGAGTGCTGTATAGTCTTTATGGAATAGTGGAACACAGTGGCTCAATGAGAGGTGGTCATTATGCGGCGTATGTGAAAGTCAGGACATCCTCCAAGAAATTGCTAGAGCATATTTCTACCACTAAAACTGTTCTAGGTATGTACAAACAAAGCTTCCTTTCCTTTACTGTCAGCTAAAAATAGCTGTCTATGGGGATTTATAGCAAATATTTTCTTAGCTGAGAATAATCTGTGATTTTTAGGCAAGTTGTGGAAACCCCATCCCAGGATGTGCTCTAGGCCAGGCTGGATTGTGGTCTGAACAGCCTGGGCTAGTGGAAGGTGTCCCTGCCCATGGCAGAGCTGATAGAACTAGATGATCTTTGAAATTCCTTCCAACCCAAACCATCCTATGAATCTATTAATTATTCTTTTCTGTTGTTGTTGCACACAATGCATATCCTACTTCTGCTGTTAATCCCATGTGGACCTGAGTGAATAATGGAATTTTGATTCAGCTATTAAACAGATAATTGAGGGGAAACTTTCCTCTTTCCTACTCAAAATAATACATCCGGATGAATAGTTGTGCCTGGTAACATTTTAATATTTGGTATGTTTTATATCTGAAAATGGTTTAGTACAACAGTCAAATCCATGACATTAAATTAAACTACATTTTCTGAATGTTTGAGCATTTCATGTATCTTATGTATTTTAGGGAATTTTTTAATACTTAAAAATCTGGAATACTTTGGTTTAATGTGAGCTGCAGGAATCTTTTTCATGGAAGATACAAGGTTTGGTGTAGGGTTTCTGTTGGCATTTTGAGAACAGCACACTAGTTCTTTCTATTAATACTTGATGGATGCAGAACAGACGACTGGGAATACAAGCATCATACAGTCACCCTAGGACAAGAATGAAATAAGTTTCCAGGAAAGAATCTGTTAGTGAAAAATTTGTGGCAGCAATTATACATGAAGCTGTCCTAAAGTTAGGCAAATATATTTACTATTTCCCTTCTTGGGGGAAAATGAGAATCAAGCCTTATCCTTTCTATCCTATATAGTATCACTTTGCATTTGAAGTTCATTTCCCAGAAAGACAATCTTTTATGTTATTCATGAAATCAAAGTTTCCTTCAGTCTTATGCTTGTCTTGCAATGATTGTTATCTTTTCGTGTTCTTAATTTCACACTGGTCAGCTTTTAAAATAAGATCTTTTTTCTAAGTCAGAACTGGTTGTGTTCTAGTATAACTTACTGTTGAAACTCAGCCAGCTGTACTGGAAATGTCTTAAGCTTTCTAAAAAAATATGAAAAAAGCCATGACAGCATCCATTCCTAGGCATTGTCTTCCACTAATTTCTCTTACAGTGCTCTTTGACATGTAAGTTTCAACTGAATAGCAGACTGTATCTAAGTAATGAATTACTCTTGTAGGTTAGAAGCTTCTCTTGCTCTTTGAAATAGACACTGTATTTGCTTGATGATGTCGTGAAAGACAAGAAAAAACTTCCTTTTGCTTCTGCATTTCAGGTTTAAAAGAAGCCATGGGAGCATCAGGAGGACAGTGGGTGTACGTTAGTGATGCCCATGTTCAGATGGTTCCAGAATCAAGAGTACTAAATGCACAAGCATATCTACTTTTTTATGAAAGATTATTATTATAATTCTTAACAGTTTAATTTCAAAGATGATAGTGTTATTTAGTTTATATTATTTAAAGCTGCAGTGGTAAGATATCTGTAAATATTGTGCCTTTATCTTGTAGAGAATTTATCATATTTTGACTCTGAAATTCAGTTAAGCTATTATAAATATCTGAATAATTCTCTCAAAGTATGCACTTTGCCAAACATGTAAAATTCCTGGGTTCATTAAAATGCAGTTAGAATGTAAGATGATGTCCTATCCTACTGAGGTCTACAGGGAGTTTGGTTTTGATTATAATAAAGATAAGCTTTTGCCCATAGTTCTAGAACAGTTGAGAATAGAAATACTGATAGCGCTAAGTGCCTGGATTTGCTGGTGTACAGTAACAATACAAAGTGTTCAACTTCTTTTGATCTAGTCCAAACCCTTCCCATGACTGGGTTGGATGTCAGCTGTTAAGATTTCTGCAAACAAGAGCCTGTCAAATAGTGTCGCTTCCATGTTCAGTAATTGGAAAGCAGAGTCCTTCCAGAGTGGAGTAACAGCTGTCTCTGCGTAATGCTTCAGTGCACTTTCCTGATAAGAGCTGGGAATAGATTGGGAAAACATGGCTTCTAAATAGTGACAGTGAATCCTCAGATACCCAGTACCCTTTTAGCTGTCTCCAACTGGCACTGGTATAGCAATGTACTCCTGTTTCAATACAAATATGTATTTGGTGTGCATAAGTATATCCTCCGAGATACATACACACACCATAAATCATCAATAGATATTGTCATTTTACCTTCTAGGAAAGACAATTGCAAATAATTTCTGTATTCAGTAATTTTTCAACTTCACAATTATGACAATGTACAGCATATAAGCTTGTGTATGTACAGAGTTTAGGCATAATTCAGTAAATTCTGTTACTTTTGGTTCCAAACATGAACTTGTTTATCTGTTCCTGAATACTTTTCTCACAGGAGTAATAAACTATAAATTATTTTTGCACTGTGTGTGTGAGTTGGACAGTAAATGACTTTTGCCCTCTGATGCATGTCTGGACTTCCTTTTGTCAGCAGTGGGGGACAGCAGGTGTCCTAGTGGCAGAACTGGTTTCTGTAGACTGTTTGACTGCCCTGTTTTGAGGTGTCACTTCCTCTTCCTTTGGTAATTTCTCATTTCCATCCCTGAGAGTAACAGATACATTCTAAGGTCAAGACCTGATGACTACTCGAAGTTATGTGGTAATTAATTTTTTAAATAAGCAGTTACTTAAATACAAATTACTTATGTAACAGTTCCATCCTGTATGACTTGCTCTTTGGTAGAGAAAAAAATGTTAATATATGCTTACTGTTTTCATTTACGGTAATGTTTCTTAATGAAAAACATGCTGTCCCTATTACTGTCTGTACCACATGTTGTCATACCTACCTGCCTGACTCTCCTATTCTCTACTTCTGTTTCAGAGATTCATCCCACTTGCATTCCCTCTTTTGCATAAGAAAATGGCACAGCCTGCTAGAATTGCATTTGCTCAAACTGCTGAGGTGTATCTTGACTTGCACATTCTTGTGCAGGCACTAAGATTGTTAGGCTATACAACTGATAGTCATAATGGAGTCATACAACTGATAGTCATAATGGAGTGAGGCTCTGGTCGCTCAGGATTTTATTTTCAAAAGGAAGACGCCTCTGTTTAGATCAAAAATTAGGCTATGTGTTTTGGCCAAAACCATGTTTTTTTCCTTCTACATATTAAAATTAACATTGTCTCAGTCTACCCAAAAGTAGTAAAACTCAGAGAAACCAAGGAGCCAGCTTTAGCCATCTGTATTCCAGCTAACAACATCTTAACATAAGTCTACGCTAAGAAAGAAAGATAATGTTTAGACAAGAGTTGATTAAAACACCTTAATTCTCTTTTAGCTCCACCTCTTCCCATACCCTTCATCCACCTACACACACACCTTTCTCCTCTTTGTGCATAGCTGATCAAACAGAATTAGTTCCAGGCAAGAGTTGTAGCAAATGGCAACCAAGTGTCACTTATGTGATACAATTTTGCTAGGAGGAACATGGAGTGAATCCTCCATCCTCAAACAGAGTAGCTGACACCTGACTCCTTCTGCTGACTTCTGTAAAACCACTGAATTGAAGTATCTGTATTAATCCACCTTTTTAGCCTAGAACTACTTCCTTAGGCTGGGCAACTAGGAGAGAAACAGAACAAAGCTCTTAACCTGTTACTTGTTACTTCTAACGCTATTTTCAGGAATGAGGTGGTATTTGCTTCTTTTTAACCAGAGTTTGCAAACTGCTGAAATTTTCCCAAGCGGACATAACTGCCTAGGATGCCATAAGAGATGCTGGCAGGATTATTTTCTCATTAACAGACAGGGAACATTTACTTGGATTTACAGGTATTTTATAGAACATGGAGAGAATGTGCCAGGAAAAAGAGCCAATGCCTTTATTCAAGATAGCCATCACTGTTGCTCCTGGATGAGGTGTTCTGAATTGAAATGAAAAGTGCTGGCAGGAACTCTGTAAGCCTTGAGTCAGGAACAGGTATGAAAATATGATAGAAGGAAGCATTCTCTAAAAATGAAGGCAATAGATGAAGTTTTGCCTTCAAAATGAAAAAACTGATGACCAATGCAAGATGTTACACACAATTTTAGATTAAAGTCACAGTGTCCTTTACACAGACAAGTTTTTTGGTATAAAGGTTGGCTCTAAAGAAACTACATAAATTTATATACTGAAGACTTCTTATAATTCTTTATCAGGAATTGGAAAAGAAGCTCAGAGCATTCTGGGAAAACAAGAGTATACATCCTATATGAGCTAGATTGTTAAATATGATTCTAGAGTCAAGGAGCTGGCAGTTTCTTGCAACTGCCAGATGTGTACACACTACTGAAAAGCTGTATGTTTTCAGAACATATAAGTTTAAGCAAAGGGCTTATGTTACCAAACAAAAATCTCTTCAGGCCTACAGCATGTATTCTTTACAGAGCTTCACCATACTTTTGTGGTCCCCCATCCTGAGAAAGTGCAGTAGCCTGGGTCTTCATGTGGCATAGCTTCAAAATGGCTTTCTCTTCATCGCATGCTTCTTACAAGGGCACCACTGCTTTCTTCATCAGCCCCATTTGTTCTTTATGTTTTTGGGGTCTCCATAAGCCTCTTGTCAGTGTTTTTGCTTTCATTGATCCTTAAGCATAATATAGTGGTTCCCAATCTCATCACTTACTCTGTGAACTTGCACAGCTCTTGCAGGAAAAGCTGCTGTAGCTGTAGTCTGGTCTGTCCCCAACACCACACTGGCTCTGCCTACAGGCTGCAATACCGACCCCTGAGAAAAGCTGTGACTCCTGAGCAGCCCTCTGCTGAACAGTCACAAGACAGTGCCTGTAAAACAATTACAAAGAATTCAATTTAAATAGTTCCTCACTCATCAGTAAGTAAACCTCACCTATGGGAAATACCTGATTTACATACATGGACAACTGGAACCTCCTTCAAGTTTTCCCAGAACAGAGGCCATCAACAAAGATTTCTGCATCAGCTAAGGAGTTAGTGCAGATTATAAGAAAGAGCTTTGTTATCTTTGGATTTATATATCACTTGCACCAAAAGTGGCAAAAAGTGATGGGGAGATTTATTATACTAACCTGTCTACAATATGTGTAGAGACATCATGTTTGCATTAGTCTGCTCTCCTAAGAGATGGCTACAAATAGAGGTGAAGGAAAAACAAACCCTGAACTTTGCCGCCCAAAATGTACACACTATAACTGCCTTTGTTTGGAAAATTAAATCCATGCAGTCTGCCAAACCTTCCTCCCCTTTCCCATCTGCACCCTCTATGTGTATCAATGAAGTGCTCTTGCCTGTGGATTTGAAGTGGTAGCAGGTGAGAGTGGTTTATAAATTCATTAAAAGGCTGAAATGTCTTAACTTCACCATTTGCTTCTCTGTATGCTTCTTTTTTATACTAACCAAAAACTGAATCGTAAAGGGACATGAAATTAATGCATCTACGTTGTCAACCCATTATAAAAATCTTATTTGAACATATTGGTAACAAATTAAGAAAGGAGTAATTTCTTAAGTAGAAACTCCAAGATGTATTAAAATGGAAACAAATTAGATGGGAACAAAGAAAGCATTTAAATACAACTGTTCTGTTAACAAAAATTAACAAGTTCAATTTTCATTAAAAAGTGGTAGCACACTTCAGAAAGCAGCTTTACAGCAGCCCTGATTAAACCAAGATTTGATATTCCCTAGTTTTCAATATCTGGACTCTGTTTTGCTGTACCCTGTACACATATATCCATTTGTATAAAGATTTATATATCTATGTGAATGCCACTATTCTTTGGTAGAACCATTTCAGTCCAATTATTTTAGAACAGATTATTGTTGTTTCTGTGTCTATCTACCATGTCTTATGCTGTCATTTTACCAGCTGTTCTAGCTGTTGTCCATCTCCTGTTGGTGTATAAACAGAAATGGTGGAAAAGTGATTACTCAAAATTATTCATAATCTATTTTTTGTAAATGAGATTATAAAATATATTTTCAGATGTGTGTGCAGGTCAAAACACTTTCTTTGCACAACATTACATAAGAAGTCTAAGTGAAATTATATGTTATAATAAAACAACTGCAATGCGTTGCAATCACTTCAAAACTACTTAGTGTACATTCCACTTATATGAAATTACAAATACTTCCATCTTTGTTGATAGCAGTAGAAAAAACTAACTTTTAAATTGCAATGTTTCTTACATCTATTGCAGCTTCCAGTATTTTTCTAGTACAAAATGTAAAGGTCCAGTACTGCTTTTAAAAGAAAACAACATTTATTTTGAGTGGGTTTATGACTTCTTAGCAATTACGTCATTGCTTTGCTAGTTTGGGGTTTTTTTGCTTTTGTGCTGTGTAACCTGGAAATAATTTTCGTGTGTTCTGTAATGAAACCACCATGTCAATGGCCACCATTCCCTATTTAGCCATTCCACCAAGTTGAGTTCTGATTCTACTGTCATTTATACATGGAGATAATCCCTGATATGTTCATGTGTGCTTGCATTTACACAAAAGACAATCCACGTAATCAAAAATCTTGTTGCTAAGTTCAAAATACTTGCGAGCAATAAATCAAGCATGTTAAAATTTCATCTGGTTTTCATTCACTTCCTTTTTTCATGTATTTGAACTAATAGTATGACTCTTCTCTGCAGGTATTTAAATAACAAATAGTATGTTGAGAATTTGATTACAGTGCTGATACACAGTACATTTAATTTGTAGATTTCTAATTCCAAATATTACTAAGTAAACAGGGTCTTGCCTACAGACTGTATTTAAAAAACAAACACAAGTCTGATCAGTTTTCCAGTCTACCCAAGGTGCTTTAACAAGCTTCTGAGAGAACAGCATTTGTCATCTATTCATTTTGTCTTCATCTGTTATATATTGTTAGAAAAACGTACAAATAAAACATCTAGCCGTTTGGAAAACTGTGTAATTTAAATATAAGCTGTATGTTGTAAATGAGTTCATGGTTTTTTGCTTTTGTCTTGCCTCACATCATCACTGCCTGTGGAAGAGCTCCCAGAGATGAATCCATATCCTCGGAGACTTTAGGTGCGCTGCTTGTTTCCCCTGCCTTACCCTCTGTGGCAAAGGGCACAGATAAAGTTTGAACCCTTTGTAAGAACTGAGTTCTGTAGTTCTGTGATAAGACCAGGACCAGTTTCAGTAGCAGCTGGAAGTTTGACCATCCATAAGCATCACTCCAGAGTTCCAGCTGTGAGTCAACACTGGACAGATTTAAACTTCCACAACACTTCTGTCCATTGAAAGCATTCTCATGGAAATCCTGCCATTTCATTTGACACAAAAAGGGGAAAATCTAGAACACTTCAGCCAACACTAATATGTAGCCTAAGTGGCACTGGCAAATCTTAAACTGAAATCATTACAAAAGTTTCTTGAAACCTTCAATTTTCTATAGATTTATAAGGGTTAATTTTGTTACTCCGTGTGGGTATACTATCGCCTTATGCAATGATCAGAGAGACTGTGGATGTTTTAGGCACTCACGTCCATGATGCGGAAGGAAGGGAAGGCAGTGATCCCAGCGGTAAGTAATGTGCCAGCTAATGAAACCTCTGCTCCACACAAAGGAATGGAATTACTCAGTCGCTGCCTACAGAATCATCCCCAGTGTCAACAAGAGAAGACCTGTTTACTGCAGGTGTTTTGTTTTTTTTTCTTCATTCCTTAAAATAAAAGGAAAAATTCAAGGTAGAACTCAGAACTTAATTTGGATACCCAGAATAAACTACTTAGAGAATTGTCTCACTTCACGAACACTCCTGATAGCCATACAGTGGCTTGACTTTGAGTGTTCACAACACAGAAGTTATTGCGTATTTCAGTGTAGGGCCATTGCCCAGAGCCTGTCCACTTACCTACTTACACCACTTACACGGGTAGCTACCAGCGTTATAAACTTCTTCATGCAGCTTTAAATACTTCTTCATGCGGACCTCATATTGGAAGCACGGATCACACTCTTGACTAGAAGTTATCTGTAGAGCCAGAGCTGATGAGCCTCGCATTGGTCTTCTCGCACTTCCGCAGGCGGGAAGGTGAATCCCGCTGGATTCCCATCGCTCCCGAGCAGGAGCGAGTCCCCGCCTCCCTCTCCCGCCGCGGCTGTCCCGGAGAGCCGCCCGCGGCAGGACCGGCGGCGCTGCCCGCAGTAAAGATGGCGGCAGCGTGGGCTAGGAGCTCCCGGCCGGGGCACGGAAACGAGAAGCACCGCCCTCAGCAAAGATGGCGGCGGCAGGCGTCCGTGTATACCAGGCGGGGGTCAGCACCGTGACGCCTTTCACTTCCGGGTGAGAAGCAGCGGGCGCCATATTGTCTTGTCCGTGAAGACGAGGAGTGATAGCGGGGGCAGCGCGGCCGCGGAGCGGCGGCACCGGCGGCGGGAGGCGGGGGAGCGCGTAAGTAGCGGGGCGGGCTGCGCTCGCCAGCGCTCCCGGGGGGCCGGCGGGTGTCGCTGACCCGGTCTTCCCCTTCGCTCCCAGCCGAACCGGGAGGGCGCCCCGCGCCGCGGCGGCGGCAGCTGCTCGCTGGGCGTGAGGAACCGGCGGCACCTCCAGCGGAGACCGGCGGCCAGGACGAGAAGGGACGAGCCGAGAGCCGCTCGCCCTCCCCCGCCGCCCGTCCGGGGTGAGGGGATGGGGGATGGGGGGGGCGCGTCGCGCCGCGCATGCGCGGCGAGGGCGCGGGGGGGCTGGCGGGGACCCCCGGGACTCCCCCGGCCTGCGCCGCCCCCCCCGGCGGGGGTCCCGGTGGGGCCGGGCCCGGGGCCGGCACTGCGCATGTCCCGGGGCCGCCCCGCGCCGCCGCCGCTGCCCTGGCGGGGCCGGGAGAGGCCGGTGCCGAACGCGCGACCTCGCGGGGCCGGCGATCCCGGGATGCTGGGAGCGCGCAGCCGGGCCGGCCGTGCCGGGAGCCGCCCGCTGCCGGGGGAGCAGCGCCCGTGATTCCGCGGGGCCGTGTCTGCTTGGTTTAGCCGGTAACCTAGTTAGGGAAGCAACATGTGCACCGGGGTTTGGTAGTTGGCTGTGTCAGCAGCCTGGCTTCTGCGGATGAAATGTATTTGTGGGATATTTGTGCTGTTTCATGGGTTTCGTGGCCGCTCCTCTGAGTTCGTTCCACTGGAGGGCTCCAGAGAACTGAATTTCACACAGCAGCATTTGTAAGGTGCCTGGACCAGTAGCTTGGCAAAGACAGGGTGTTTTTAAATGGCTCCTCAAACCGATGATGGGTTTGAAAGCCTTTTTGCTTTCAGCATTTATCCCTGCAGGTTCTCCATAGTTCATTAGACAGTCCCACAAGGTTGTCAAAGTGAATTTTAATGGAACGTGCTAGGCTTTGCAGTTAAGGATGGAGACACAAAAGTGGTCCGAGGGCTGGAGCCCTTCTTCTGCGAAGTCAGGCAAAGAGAGCTGGGATTGTTCAGCCTGGGAAAGAGAAGGCTCAGGGAGACCTTATTGTGGTCTTTCAGTACCTAAAGGTATGAAACATGCTTGTATGAAAAAGATGGTAAAGACTTGTTACCAGGGCTCTGGATGAGAGACAACAGTTTTTAACTGAAATACAGATTTGGACTGAACATAAGGAAGACGTTTTTTCTGATAAGGATGGAGAAACAGTGGAACAGGTTTCCCGGAGAAGTTGCACGGTTTTAAGTGTCCAAGATCAGATTGGACAGAACTTTCAGCAACATCATTTCATGCAAGATGTTGGACTAGATGGTCTTCGAAGGTCCCTTGCAACCCAAACCATTGGATAATTCTACTATGTGCTACCCCAGCTGAAATTTATGAAGTTTCTGTAACAAGTGATTATGCAGATATTCAGCCCCCTTGGTTGTGAATTTCTTCTCTTATAGTTACACCGGTAAATGTTTTCTAGCAAACAATCTGTTGTAAGGTGTGGGGTACAGGAAACAAGGGTTGCCCTAAAGACTTTGTTTTAAAGCAATGTCAGCCACCTTTCAAAGAGGGGAATGGTGGTCTTCAAAGCATAAAGCGTGTCTACCAGCAGACAGTATTCTAACATCATTTTTCAAAGACAGGGTTACAAATACCAGTGTAGTCCAGCCAAACACCTGTACTGTTGGTAGGAGTAAGAAACCTTCTTTTTGGAGTCCAGCTGCACTAAAGATGGCTCTTATGGGGACGACAGATCCTACAGCTCCCCTGACTGTAGAACAGAGGGGAACTGAAAGTCTCAGCTTTGTCTGGGGACAAGTGCTAGGATTGCTGGCAGACAAGCTCCTGGCTTTTAATTTGTTTGGTGCAGCAGGAAACCTTGTGTCATCTCTGCTGTTATGCCATTACAGGACTTCTTGTACTGTCTTTATCCCATATGACATACAAACTCCTGCTCTGATAAGAATGCTTCCTATACTTTGGGGTCAGAGGTATTGTAAGGCTTAAGAGTCCACAAATTCAGCACAGTTGCACAATTTTTTAGTGGTTAACTCACAAGCTGTAGTGGTAGAGTGGAGTCATAACCATGTTTGATTTTTAGTTAGGTGCAGTATTATGCAAAGATACAATGGGAACAGGAGTGTCCAGTCTCACTTCTTTTCATGACTGAGGTATGTGGTGATTCTAAATCTGCTTTTGGTGACAAATAATATTTTGGGTAGGTGTTATTAAAGTGTTCTTACTTTCATCACTAGCTGATCCCTCATTAAGTGATAACAGTACTTATCAGTAAGGGTAATATCTGCTCATGATTAGTGAGGAGTAGTTGTTTATTTAGTTATTGGTGCTATTAATTATTGTGCAGAGCATGTTCATTGGCTCATTGCAGAGGAAGTTGCAGATGGGCCATTCACTTCAGAAAAAAAAAAAAAGCTGTGTTACAGGGCTAATCGAATATCCTGCCTCAAGACTTTTGGCAGAATGATACACACGCACAAAAAAATCAGATTGGACATTTTCCCCCCTGCCAAACCCAGCAGAATTTTGACTTAACTAATATTGTTTCTGTGGTAGTAAATGTTCTAGCAGTGATTTTGGTACTTCATGATAATCAAATAATGTGTTTGTATTTATGTCTTAGAAATACAAAAAATAAGTAAATGGTACCTGGATGCCATTATCTGGTCCTTTTGGTCTTTTTTAAAAGAACTCAGCTCAGTGAATATGTGGATTTAAGTTTGAAATGACAGACCTTGGGAGCTGTACTGCTGGAGTGACTCCCTGAAGATTTCATAGTACTTTTTTTTCCTTTCTTTTAGTTTTTTGGTTTTTTTTTTAATTTGGCGTTTGTTCATGCTGCTTCATGTTAGCGTTATAAATATTAGTCAGATGTGTTGATGTGTGAACCAGGTTCTGGAAAACTTTATGGATACTGAGCAAGCTGTTTTCATCAGTTCTTTTTCTAGTTCTGTATTTTGGATCTTGGTTACACGTTTGAAAAACCTCTGTTCTTCAGTCTGAGAAAGAACAGTTCTGATGTTAGAAAGTTTTAGTGATACACAGCTGTAAGTGAGCTGGAAGATTTTATGTGTTTTTTTGACTCAACATCATGCTAACAAATTCCAGCAAGCACATGGGTATGGCTTCTGGTTCTCAAGAGGAGAAAAGATGCATAGTATCTGGTCATCTCAAATACCAGGAACTTAGGATGGTGCCTTACATGATGAATAGAAGTCTTCAGGCAAGTAGAAAGTGTAATGGGTGAAAAAGAGTAGCAGGCAAGACAGTTACTTTAACTTTTTTGATTTATTGCAGACCTAAATCACACCATAAATATTTGATTTTCTAATCATCAGCTGAGTATAATATAATGGTAAATATTAATTCTCCCAAGTAAAATTGAAGCTGGTATGTTTTTGTCTGAGTGATGGTATGCATTCATTCTGACTCTGAGTGAACGTGTCTGCAGCCACTCTGTAGTAACTTGCAGGGTTCATTCCTATGTAGGTGCACAGGATACAGTGCTTTCCCAGACTCCCAATCTTTTTAACTGCAGAGGTGTAGAGACTTACGTGGGTCTCCTATGCTAAGACCACCAGTTGATGATTATTCGTGTGGTGCTCTTTCTGCATTAAATTTTTCTTCTTGGTAAAGGGGCTCCTTTGGATACACAAAACTATTTTGCATTTGCAGTTCTCCTCAGTTGCACCTCTAATGTACAAATTCTTACAGAAAAGTGTATTTTGTCTTTTTCCAGTGACACAGTCATGGAAGCAGCACTCAGTTTACATTTCCTTCCAGTTTGGAGTACTGTGAAATAGATATCTTTGGAGTTTGTACAATGTGTGTCCATTATTGACTATGGATTCCAGCTTGGTTGGATATTGATAATACCATGGATGAGCTGCTCTTTCTAATTCCTTGGGAGAGCTATGTGAGCTGTTGGTGTTGTATCTCTAGAGTATTTATCCACTAGTCCTTCCAGCCTCCTTGGTGATGTCTTTGATACTATGGCCCTGTTGAAGCAATAGCATAGTGGGAGGAAAGGATGGGGAAAACCACTCTCCAGCAACACTCGTTCAACTTGAACTCTTGGAGGTATTTGCCTTATTCCTGTCTTTGTACTAACTGCTTTGATCCTGTCTTGGTGAATGTACAATTAGATCTGTCCTGCTTGCAACTGAACAATTCCACAAAATTCATCTGGAAACTCATAATGAGCTTTCAGTCACTATGCTAAAACTTCACAGAGCCAATACAGTGACCTTGAATGAAAGGTAAAAACCTTACATTAGAATAAGGCACCCACGTGAAAGATCAAGAAATCAGGCTATTGATTTCAAGGAGCTCTGCTACTGAAACATCTCCATTTTCCTTTAGGCTCACCTTCAGAGCCTAAATCTATAGGAGATAAAGAAAAACTCTGCCCAAAAATATATATATGATGCTTTTGGGATCCTTCTCAAGATGTGGCACGATGACTTCTATAGCCCATGTTCTACAAAGAGCATCAAAGACTAATGTGCCTTTGCTGCTCGTATTGTCTTAAACTCACACCAAAAGATTACCTAGGTAATGACACTGACTGTTCAATAATGATTTGTTTCAAAACCAGTAATTGCACTTAGTTACAAACCAGGATTCCTACCTCTTGGGTTCTTTCCCTTCAGCTGTGTAGACCTAAATATAGTCAAAGAGTCATAGCTGCTCTGTCAAAGTTGTCTTAGAGGATGTGGAACATTTGCAAAAGAGTGTTTTGTCTTTAAACCCTGGGGTACAAAGACTAACTGTGTAGGGGTTCTCCATGTATGCATGCTGGCCTGCTCTTTCATCTTCCTTGTTCATTTAGATGATGGATATTTCCTTGCTAAATGCAATGCCTGTTTGGAGTCCCTCCAAGGCAAGATCTTTAGTCACCAGAAAAACCTCCTGCAGCAGTGTAAAGAGTGTAAAGAGTTCAGTAAAATTTGTCAGGCCATCTTGTGTCATATATTGACCTACTCTTCAGGAATGATGAGTAGCCTGATCAGAAAGGTGATGCAACAGCCTCTCCTTACTATCAGAAAGCTCTTGATTATTGGCTGGGGGCTCTGTAGGTTCCAGAATCTACAGTCTGGAACTTACAGAATGTAGTCTGCCTGTCTGTAGGGTTATATAAACCACACCACCAGATTGTGCCCTGAAGATCAGGTCCAATGATACTGATGTCTGCTGTGGGAGTTCCTAACCTCTATCTCTTCAACTCATGACACAGCACAAGGTGTGTGCCACTCTTCTTCTAGTGATAGCTTGACTCCTAGGCTGTCTCAGGATTTCTTGGAGTTTAGATAGTCTAGCTTCTAACAAATACTTGATTTCATATTCCAAAGATTACTTTTTTCTGATTTCTAAGATACTTCACTTCATGAATTTCCTGTCAAGTCATTCAGAATCTCTGTATCTGCTGCAGAAACTGTTGAGCTGTAAGGTTCTGCAGAGTTAGGATGGTGTGTAACATTCATATTGGGAAGAAGCAGATTGTTAGGCTGATGGGAGTTCCTTAAAAGGAAGGTGCCCTCATCAGGACTGGAGCTGAGTTAACTTCCTAGGTCTTCATGCTTCTTGTTTTGGACTAGCTGCATGAATCGGAGCAATTCAGTTTATCCATTAGCTGTATTAAATGTTGTTTAGGGACAGATCTTCTTTATCTTTCCAGGGGAAGTTTCTTGATGTTTTGCAGTCTGCTGCAGCTGGTATCATAAGGCATTTAAGGAAGATGACCAGCAGGCTTTTGTCTTTTGACGTTTCCAGGACTAAGCCTTGCTCCCTAAGACTGCTCTTTTCCACTGCTGAGACGTCAGAGCATGGTTAACTCTGCACAAGTGCTGTTGAGCTGGTAACAGATTTTATGTGTTTGCTCTATGAAACTACTGAGGTAGGGTTTGTCCAGAGAACCTGAGAGAGCCTGTTAGTGCTCAGGTTCTGTTGGTGGCCTTGTCTAAAAGATGGTCCCATCTTTGACATCAAGGGCTGTCACTAAGCACTGTGCCGTTGGTGAATTCTCAGGAAACCGTGCTCCCCTTGACAGGGTGTATTCCTGTTGGTGGGAAAATACCTAGTTTGAGTTATGTTTTGTGGGAAGTGCTTGGGGGACTCTCCCAGAGTTAAAGGTGAACTTGTGAATTATCAATCATGACTCTGTTTACTGGTAAGTACCGTCTAAATGTGTGCCTTTCGGTGTGTAGTGTGTCTGGACACTTCATACAACTGTGTTGGAAAATACCTTATTGTGCTAAGAAACAGGTTGAAGGAGATGCCTCTTTTTCCTAAAAGAGCAGATTAATATTGAGGTGTAATTTGTAGTTGAGATGCACGTTACAATCAAAGAGGGGAGTAGAAAGGTGCCTTAAAAAATATGTTCTTTGTCTTTACCCAAACAAGTTAGTTTAAATACAGTGGTAAAGAGTTTGACACCACATTTAAATGTTTCTGAGTGCTGTTGGCTCTCAGAGGTTGATGATGATCAAGGTAAGTCCTGTCTATATTGCTTTTATCATCAGCAGGTAGCACCCTCACCAACAGTCCTATCAAGGGTAGTATATTTTTATACCAGTAATTTGCTCTAATAAAACTTCAGCAGATTCTGGTCCAGCCTTTGAATAGAAATTTAATTTAAAAGAAAAAAAAGCCAACATGTGAAAGAACATCTTTTAAAACATGTTTGCTCTTAAGAACTGCAGCAGGACTTTGAGATATCTTGTGAACTTTCCATAATCTGTCAAGTACATGTAAGTGAAATTAAATGTGAATTGGTTGGGTGTTTTGCTCATGTGATTGTGCTTCTGTATAAAACAAAAAGAATCCTGAATTGGCTTCTGTTTCTTCATTGGTAAACAGATTTTTAATAGATTCAGGTTCCTGTTCTGTGATCTGACATCAGGGAACAGCTCTTGAAGCACCAATAAATGTTCTTTTGTTTATTTGTTTGTGTGCTAGAGAGACAAGAGGGAAATTAAAAAAGACTATGTCCAATTGAATTGGAGGGTAGAAGAGCTGAGTAAAAGAACCTTAACTCATCATTATAAAGGAGGTGTAGTATTTGTACTTTCCTTTGTAAGTAGGTGCCTATAGAATGGATGCATTCTTTGAACCTGTTGCTTTTCAAGCCTGTTGTATGTACTAGTGATGTCAGAACCAGTATGTCTTAATGACTGCTTAATTGAGGTACCCTTCTGTTACTTAGTGTCTTGCTAACATCTGAATTGAGTTAATTTTTTACCAGTATTCATCTCTCACCCCTTCAACTTCAGTGGAAAGCAAAGATTGTTTCACTGTAGTTTGGGTGCTCTGCTGTGTATTTGGCCTTAGGCCACTGGTGGGAAATAGAGCTGTCCATTGTATTAGGTGAAACCTCTTTCTTTCAGGTGATGCTGATTTGGGAACTTGTAAGAAATAAAAACTTGTTTTTATTTGAGGGGCACGATCCAAGTTAGTTTTGTCAGTGCAGATTTTAGTTAGTGGGAGAGGACTTTTCTCCATTATTAATTACTACCTGTGTCTCAGGTTGTCGATTCACATACATTAGTACAAGAGGTTCCAGTTTGTTGCAAGCCTTTAAGTTACTGCTTTGGTGGGTGAGAGGCATTGTTTGTTGATTTTTGGGTTTCCTCCTCCCCTGTGTTGGTATTGGAGGTGAATCCCTTGCAGTAATTTTAAAATTACTGCGAACAGATTATATTTTCTCCATTGTGTTTTGCGAGTTCTTTGTGAAGTAGTTTGTGCCCTTTTCTGTTTATGGACTCAGGTTCAAAAGTGTTGTTTTGATAGCTCTCACATCTGATTTGTTCATTACTGTATGACTTGAGTTGTTCTGGTTTTATTTTTGACACCTTTAAAATAATCATCACTAGGAAGGATGATATTTGAAGGATGGTCAGTGATATCTGACAGGACAATCCTGAGATTCTGTTGAAAAGTCCTGGCAGTAAAGTTTCGCACGCAGAATACAAAGTTACGTTGCCTTTGTGTAAGTAAAAGTAACATGAAATAGCTTAAGTGCTTGTTTTAGTTACCTTTTGGAACATGACAACTGCAAATGAAGAGCTAAAACCAGATGGGGGAGGGTTTACCTCTGAAACTTAAAAGCAGATGAAACCATTAGACACTGCAGTGCTTATCAAAACAATTTTTGAAGGCAATGAACCATCTTTAAATGCCTGTAGCCTTCCTGTAGTAGATGAAAAAAAAAAATCAAATACCTTTTTCATGTTTACCTTGTACCAGTTGGTGAAAACTTGGAGAAAATGCAGGAAAATAAGTGGAAAACTAAAAAGCAGGGGAGTCTGTTTCCCAGCAAATTACTGTCCTGCTGTTCCAGATCACTGTATAGAGAGAGGCTCTAGAACTAACCTCTTCTATTCAATGGCTCTGAGCCACACATTTAACCTTCAATACTAAAAGTTTTTAATATCTGTCACCTTCTCTTTTAGCCTGTATATGTTAAGATTACTTCTATAAACATTTTAAGGTGTAAATTTTGTTTCTTCCATATCCAGTTCCTGTTTCTGTAAAACAAATATTGCTCAATAGGAAGATGAGTTGAAACAAAAAATAGTTTTGGACAGTTTTCACCTAACTTTTGAAAAAGAGCTTCTGCATATAAAAAGTGATGTCATTGCTTAAGTGTTTGTGTAGTACATATTTCTGACTAATAAAGAATGCTTTTACACTGAATTTGGTAATAAATCTGTGTACTTGAAAACCAGCATATTTATAGTTGCCAACCTTTGAAAATCAACATTTCTTCAGGAAAACTGTAGTACAAATACAATACAGAATTAAAAGCTTTCAAATACCAACTAAAACCAGCTGTTTCAAATAGTGATTTAAAAACAGTTTTCTCTGAGTGCCATAAATTGATTTAATCAAATGTTGAAGTTCTTCAGGGTTTTACGCTGTTGTTGCTGTCTTGTCGTAGTGTTGTGCATAAAAATAGAAACCAGCTCCATGCCTTGACCTATTGCTTTGCACTTCCCCACCTGATTTCTCTCCCCAGAATAGCAGTAATAAGGTGAAATAATCTCTCTAGAGCAACTTGAAGACTTGGCCATATTATATTGCAGAGCACTGGATAAGCAACTATGTATGCTAACAAATAAAACCCAACTGTGCTTTTTATTCTGGCCCTGCAGCCAACTGGCATCGAGTGAAAGCCTCTGACCTTCCAAACTAGACTGGACACGTCCTAGCTGCCTGTGGGTCCCGGGTCTGTGCTGACACCGGACACTTGCTTGGAAGCTCCAGAGAGTGAGAGGTGGCTGGGTCAATGCTGTTCTCTAGAGGGGAGCCGATGGGGTCCTTCTGCACCATTTCCTGTAGGAGTGTGGACTTGGCCTCTGTGTGCTAGGGCATAATAACTTGCTGACAGGGCAGGCAGGAGGTGAATAATTGCTGTCTGAGGTCACTGCCTGTCTGCTTTATCCCTTGGTCACTATTTCAGATGCCAGTTGGTACAGCCTGCAAGGTGATATATCTTTCCCACAAGATTTATTTGAATACCTTGTAAAATAATAAGGCAGTTATTGTCTTGAGAGCAGGTTTTATTGAGATGTGGAGGCATTTGATACCTTGGACCTTGTTAATGATCTAAACAAGTGCTTCAGTTTGTCTATAGTGAAGATCAAGACCTGAGAGTAAAAAGAAAAAAAAAGGGCCGGAGTACTAAGTCTCCATTTCAATTGAGAAATAGATATATAATTGTGTCAGCTCAGATTTAAAAAAATCTGGAGTACTGAAGATTTTAGGACACAGAACCAGTCCAGTAAAAATAAATCTCATTTAATCCTACCATGTAAAAACTGTGTGTAGGAGGTTCCAATTTAGTTGCATTTGTAGAAGTGGTCTTAATATTGTTACACGTTGATAAGAGAAATTGGTATTTAACAGTGTAATTTTTTTTATTCACTTATATGCAAAGCTGTCTTATAAATTATTAGGGAAAAAACTGAAACCTTTTGCTGAGTATAGTGTAATTCCATAAACTGTTGCAACATACTACGTATTGGGTAAAAAAGTGCTACCAGAATTAATGAAATCCATGTTTATTATTGATAGTGGGATTTAACAGCTAAAAACAAAGGCAGCAGAACCATGAGGCTGCGCACTGCAGCGGTAGTCTTGAACTCAAATTCTTACAACTTCTAAGATGTAAATAAGTTTATTTTGAAAGAATTTTTATTCTGGATCAAAAGATGAACTGAGGGAAGGAAGAAATATTTACTTAGCTTTTTCTTACTTTAGGATGAAAATAGTATTTGCAGTTACTTCCTCATACCTAGTGTATGAAGTCTGTGTCTATGAATATTTGGAGAGTTAAAGAGATCAGCTAAAATGCTGCATTAAGTGCATTAGGAGCCACCTGTACACTCAACTGGTGTAAAAAAGTTAATTTCCTAGGTACAGATAAAAGTGTGAAAAGAAAGAGATAAAAGAAAGGGCAGTGTCTTCACTTATTAAAGGTCTGAATAGCATAAAAGTATTCATGAAATGGGAAAAGGCCTCCATAATTAGTTTGGCAAGAAAAGACAGTGAAAATAGAGTATTAGGTAGGTTTTGCCTAAATACTCCCTGTTGCCAAAGTTGATCTGGTCTTGTTTAAAGCCCCCCCAAAAGGCATTTACAGCTGAACGTTTCAGAGCCACACATGTAATTTTTATGCAGTGTTGACAGTAAATGGTCTCCAAACAAAGGCGATTACAGTTTTTCAGATAGAAGATTTAATTTGGCAGAAGTATGCAAAATGCAAGCTTGTGTTCATCTCTGCATGACCCAGTGCTCCTGATGTTGAGTGCAGCTCTTTGTGTGATGCACTTTGGTAGAGTGATGCTCTCTTCCTATGCAGTCATGCAGTTCCTTGTGTGAGTGGGTGAGCAGAAGACGCCTTTGCGAGCAGTTCCACTCCAGTTGCTTTGCCCGTGTGCCGGCGTGGGCTCTGTCTGGGGGGGTATCTGGGGTGTCCTGCTCCCTCAGAGCTACTGGGGCTGCTCCCGACTGGCCACCCAAGTGGCACTGGCTGCTTTGAACTGGTTTGCTCTGAAGCAGAGAGGCTCTATTCATCTGTTCTGTATTGCACTTGGCTGTGAACCACGACTGGGTCCTGTATGCTGCTCCTGTGACCTCAGGGAATGAATTTTTCTCTTTTAAGTTTGGAGTGTTCGAAACTACCTACAGGCTTGATGTTTTAATAGTGTGAACTTGGGGATTGTATGTGAAATTCCATGAGGATATATTCACTGAGTGGAAAAGCCTGTTGAGAAGTTCTTAACAGATTGGGTAGGACAGAGGGGGTCACACTCAGTGCAGTCCTACCCATACTGGTTTTAGGGAGCAGCTGCTGGAGTGGAGTGTTCCCAGAACTTGACTAGTCTTTGTAGAAACTGTTTGGAGCAGTGGAGGTGGCTGCTCTCAGGTCTTCCATGTGTAGCAGGTTAGGTGTGTGTCAGAGGTACAAACGGCTGGAAGGAGCTGGTGTGCCATTGTGGGCACACCTGCTGGACTCATCAAATTCACAAATTCAGAGCTGCCCTGGAGCTTCACTCTAAGCAGGCTGTGGAGCTCTGCTACCTGCCATCTGGGCCTAGGGCTGCTGCTGCCTGCTCAGGGAGGATATATACATGATTAAAATTATTTCTCATGATTTTAAGGGACAGTGTGGTAATTGGGTGGTCATATTTATTTTTCTTTCTCAGATTTGAAGGTATATATTATTTAGAAATTAAAATGTGTCTGTACAATGCATAACATGCATGTGGGGCACTGTCATGTACCTGTGCCGTTCTCCTGTGCAATCATTAACAATGTGTTTTACCATTTGGTGACTTTTGTCTTGCTTAACAGCCTTGCATGACACTTGTTTGGAGAAATACACATCTTTTCCCTAAGAAGCAGGCAAAGATACCAATCATGCCTTTTATATTTTGACTTGCTTTAAATTGCATTTATTGCCAGATGAGATCTTGTCATACAAACTTGTCATATCTCTCCTTGAACATCATTTGGTAGTTAATTTCTTTGAAAATACAGAGAAAGCATACTAGACTCCTGAAATCCCACAGTAATATTTCAGATATTACTCTAAAGGATGAACCATTTCCTCCAGCTTAAAATATTAAGCCAGCATTGCTTCAGCTTGCTTTGCAAGGCTTACCTGTATCTGCAGTTATGTAAGTTTCAGTTATGTGATATTTCATGGGCATCTATTTAAACATACAACTATTATTTTTAGTTGAAATATAGACTATATAAAGACTTAAAAGATGTGGGATCAAGGTGGACAACCTTGGCAGCAATGGCCTTTGAACCAACAGCAGTGGATGCAGTCATTTCAGCACCAGCAAGATCCAAGTAAGTATATAGAAAACTTTGTGGATTAATTCTTTGAATGTGTTGTCATTTAAATTTTTGAATCTTTTTAACAGAGTATGACTCATAGTTGCCTTTGTAGCTGCTCTCAAGATAATACATTTATGATGCTTTTCTGAACTAGAAAGCATACATTGGTTCCAAATGTTTTCACATAGTTAATATATCATATTCAAATACTGGCAAGAAACCTGAGTTGTCCTGCACAAATTGCCAACATTTTGCCTGTCATACAGATCAACATTTAGACCTCATTTACCAGATCTGTATCCCTATCAGATTTAGCCAAGCTAAATAATTTATTTGAGAGAATCTGCTTTTTTTATTCAATACCTATGTGGCAGAAGTATTAATGCAGATTATGTATACAGGAAAAAACCTCACTGGAAGACTAATACGGTTTTTGATTTAGGTTACAGCAGTGATAATCATGATCTCTTGCTTGGAATTTTTTTTCCTCACCAAATACTTTAAGCAGTAGAACAGAATTGAGAATGAGGTGGCAACCACTCAAAATATAAAGAGAAATAGGGAAATGGATGAAAGTGCAGGTGTGTATTTAATACTAAGGCAAAGTGATCAGGCACACAGGTTTTACTGTCACTTTAATTTCTGTTAAATTCACTGGAGAGTTTTCCTGACTTGATAATAATCAGAAGACATACTAGTGTTCTTATCTGAGAGTGTAATTTATTTATTTACTGGTAGCAATGGCAGTAAAGAAAAAAATGGGACACAGAAATGTAATATGTATATGGCTAGGGTTATACAAAGAGTGTACACTGAAAAATAATTTTCTACCTATTTCTGACTATGTGGTTTTTTTTGCTCTCAAATCTTAATGAATTTTTAATTTAAGGATATACATATTAATTTTTGATGTCAAAATTAGCTGACCTATGAAAAAGTGCATTAGTACCACCCATACAGTGTCAATGTGAATGTAAAATAATCTGCTTTATGGCATTTTGAACATATGCAGAGAAACTGTACTTCATGTCTGTACACTGACGTTTGCTTTTTTTCCTCTACTGTACACTGTGAATAAGTTTAAATGGTGCTCACAGTGCTTGCTGAAGGTAAATGTTGCTCATTTAGCTTCAGCAATAAGACATGTAATTGAGAAACAGTGTTAAACTTCAGACATGTGAGTTCTAACCTTTTTAACTTCCTCTGTTTATTTTAGGCCAGATTGACTGGGCTGCACTAGCTCAAGCATGGATTGCTCAGCGAGAAGCCTCAGGGCAACAGAATGTAGTGGAACAACAAGGAATGATGCCAAACGGACAGGATATTTCAGGAATAGAGTCTGGTCCAAACAACCATAATAATTTTCAGGGGGATCCCAATTTCAACAGAATGTGGCAGCCAGGTTTGTTTCCCTTCCTGTGCATTTCTTTTTTTCATGTTTCTTCTTTTCATTTTTGTCAGACGTTTTTTGGTGTGAACATGCCCTGTCCCTCAGGCTTCAAAATGCAAAGCTACCCGTTGACTTACTAATCACAGCTCCTACTCAAAGAGCTACTCTACAGTTTTCTCAGAGTTTCCTCTCCTGTAGTGTAATACCTACTTATGGCATGATCTTGACATATAGAATGAGTTCACAGAATAACTGATGCTGGATTTAGGTGTCTTGAAATCTTTAAAAAAGGAGATCGGCAAAATTCTCTGTGAAAAATATGTTATTATGTTTCTTTGCCGGGCTCGCCGTCCGCCCCGCTGCCGCTTTCGCTCGCGCCGCGCCGCGCCCGCCCCGCGGCGCTTTCGCGGCTCGCGGCTCGCGGCTCGCGGCTCGCGGCTCGCGGCTCGCGGTTCGCGGCGGCGCTTTCGCGGCTCGCGGTTCGCGGCTCGCGGCTCGCGGCTCGCGGCTCGCGGTTCGCGGCTCGCGGCTCGCGGTTCGCGGCTCGCGGCGGCGCTTTCGCGGCTCGCGGTTCGCGGCTCGCGGTTCGCGGCTCGCGGTTCGCGGCGGCGCTTTCGCGGCTCGCGGCTCGCGGCTCGCGGCTCGCGGTTCGCGGCGGCGCTTTCGCGGCTCGCGGTTCGCGGCTCGCGGTTCGCGGCGGCGCTTTCGCGGCTCGCGGTTCGCGGCTCGCGGCTCGCGGTTCGCGGCGGCGCTTTCGCGGCTCGCGGTTCGCGGCTCGCGGTTCGCGGCGGCGCTTTCGCGGCTCGCGGTTCGCGGCTCGCGGTTCGCGGCTCGCGGTTCGCGGCTCGCGGTTCGCGGCTCGCGGCTCGCGGCTCGCGGCTCGCGGTTCGCGGCTCGCGGCTCGCGGTTCGCGGCGGCGCTTTCCGCGGCTCGCGGCTCGCGGTTCGCGGCTCGCGGTTCGCGGTTCGCGGCTCGCGGCGGCGCTTTCGCGGCTCGCGGCTCGCGGCTCGCGGCTCGCGGCTCGCGGCTCGCGGCTCGCGGCTCGCGGCTCGCGGCTCGCGGTTCGCGGCTCGCGGCTCGCGGCTCGCGGTTCGCGGCTCGCGGCTCGCGGCTCGCGGCTCGCGGCTCGCGGTTCGCGGCTCGCGGCGGCGCTTTCGCGAGCGCCGCTTTCGCTCGCCCCGCCGGCAGGGCTGCCGCCGCCGCCGCCAGGCTCGCCGGCCGCCCCCTCCCGTCTGCACCGCCGCCGCGTTTCCTCGCCCTGGCCGGCACTGCAGGCCCCCGCACCGCCGGGCTCCCCCACGCTGCTGGCCCCGATTATGCTGGGCTTCCCCCGCTGCCAGGCAGCCCCACCCGCCGGCCTTCCTGCTTCTGCCATGCTCCCCTGCGCTGCTAGCCCCAGTTCTCCCGGGCTCCCCCGCCCTGCTGGCTCAGGCTCTGCCGCCCGCCCCCGACACTGCTGGCCCCGCCTCTGCCAGGCTTTCCCACCTCTGCCGGGGCCGGCCGGGCTCCAGCTTGGCTTGGGGCTGCCGCGGGCTCTCACTTCCGTGTTGGCAGCTTTTAGAATTTTGTTAATAGATTAGCCGCCCCGGAATATTAGCCGCACTTCCGGGTTTCCACCAAAATTTTGGTCAAATTGGTGCGGCTTGTATTCGTGAAATTACTGTACTTAGGACTTACCCTTTTTAACTTAGGATCTGATTGTCAGCATTTTTCAGTCATTTTAAGTTAAAGTTGATTGGACAGTTCTGTTAGCATTGATTATTTTCAGTAATTTTTAGCTTCCACAAAATACCATTTTTCCCAAAAATTTATTTTCTTTTAAAAATTTCACAAGGTATCACTGGTATAAGAATGGGATAGAAATGGGTTATTTTCTGCTAAGAAGTTTTCTGAAATTGTTTTCTGAAAGCTGAGCATAGCTCAAGTATAGCTGGCCCTGTACTATAATGCAATTTGAAGTGTATGAACAAGATAGTAAGCCTATGTGCATGTCTTCAGTTATTTTGGGGAAAACTGCACTTCATGCTTGATTCTGTTAATGATTGAAAGAATAACACTCGCAGCTTTCACTGTCACTATCCAAATTTATTGAAATGCATTTATTGAACATGTAATATAAGTAGACTCAATATGTTATTGTTAGTTCTTATATATGATAATAGAAGAGGGATAGCCATTAGGTTTCACCTACCCTGCACTAGCTACAAGTTACTGTAGAACATGTAAGAATTTTTAACTTTTCTATGTGGCAGAGTATATTCTACCTGTATTTCTATAGAGTAAGTAGAAATTTTCACAGAAATAGGAAAGCCGTGATAACACTTTTTAGTTGCTGCAGTAATAGATCCAATTGTGATACAGATGGGAAGGACAGTAAAAATTAGAAAAATATACTAAAGGACTGGATGGAAGGTAGGAATTAAACTGAGAGGCTAGATACTAATTCTGTTATTGGTGAGAGTTATAAGGCAGCTCTGTCACGGTCTATAAGGATATGTACAGTGCACATAAATTTTGTCTTTTTAAGGAGTCAGTCAAAAATTATGGCCACATGAGCTATTAATTCATTCCTTAGACCCTTTTCACTCTGTTAACCAATTGTAATGTATGTTCGAGGGCTTATTCTAGGACCTCTGCTAGATATTGGGCAGTCCAAGAAATCATCCATTATCAGGATTCAAGATTTTGGAGTGCAGGTTTCAGTGGTTGTACTCCTTACAAAACCATTTTATTTCCATAGTAGGTATTTCAAGTCTATTATGCCAAATGGTAAAATAGCTCCGTGCTTTTAAAATTTATGTAAAGAAGTAGGAGCAGTTTTTTAACAGTTTAAACAATTTTTAAGTCTTGTGGTGAACTCACTATTACTAGAAATGTATGAAAACAAATTTACAGGATGCCTGTGCCTGTCCAATTCTGTCACCCTGTGTTTCAGTTCAGCTATAGCTTTTTGTTTTTCTTTCATTTAGTTGAAGAAATTATTGTGAGAATATAATGCTGTCTGCAGATTCTTCATTGCTTTATCATCTGTGATGCTTTGAGGAACCTTGTGATAAATACAAGAACACTGAGTGATTAGTGACTCATATAAATTATACTAACTTGGTATCGAATTGTATTCTAAATCCTAAACAGAATGGGGAATGCCTCACCAACCCCCTCACCCACCTCCAGATCAGCAGTGGATGACTCCAACCCCAGGTCAAATGGAAATTGTTCCTCCGTCTGAAGACAGCAACAGTCAGGACAGTGGGGAATTTACTCCTGACAACAGGCATATTTTTAACCAGAACAATCACAACTTTGGGGGACCTCCCGATAACTTTGCAATGGGGCCAGTGAACCAGTTTGACTATCAGGTGAAACATATTTGTTGCTTTAATATTGTAGATGCGCAGAGTCCCTTCCATGGATGTGTTCCTCTAATATCATCTAGCGGCGACTTTCATTCTTCAGTTCTACAAACATCTACAGAATCTGTTATCTGCTAAGATACATTTTAACCAAACACTTGACAGAAGAGACTTTAGAGTTCTCAGTTATGTTCAGAGGCCAAAGGGTTTATTTTTCTACAGTAGTAATGAGAAATGGCTATTGTCTGCAATATTAAAATGAATCACTGTTCCAGTATATAAATTAACATGATGTAGCTTTGTGTTAGGAAAAAAGAAAAAAGGGAAGGAAAAAAAAAATAAAGTTCAGAAAGATATGCTTAAATATGCTAGATAATGTACCACAGGAAACAGTCCTGCATTTGCAGGGAGATAGACTGGATGATCCATTGATCTTTTCCATATCTATCTACTGTGACTCTTTGAATAAACTATGGCATTTCTAAAAAAAAAAATAAAAATCCATATCCACTTTTTTCTTCATTCTGGCATATAAGTTGTATAGTATAATAAACATGTAGGTGGTTTTATCACTAATAATAACAGGGTGCATTGCACAGATCTTTAAACAGAAGTTTTGTATCTTCCCTCTATTTTCAGTATTTTTCTTTTAAAACTCCTCATATAATGGACAAATGAGCTGTTTGAAAACTTAACTCCTATTCATAGACAAATACAGGGGAAGATGGGCAAACATATTTTTTTTTTAATTATCTTCTAGACTATTTTTTATCTTCTAGATTATTTTTCCTCTTACAGTTCTCTTGTTCAACGGTATTGTTAAATAGGGAAACAATAATTCTCCAATACATGAATTTATTATAATTTTTGTTTATTGTCATGGGACAAACTCTTAAAATTAGCTTCTCTAAATACCACAGAAAACTTGTTTTGCAGTGAATGAAAGATGCTTAACCTAAAATTGTAGTGGAGTGCTTCAGTACTAATGCCTTAAATACTCAGTAGAATATTTGATACTATACACTTTTTCCTAAACACTCTTCTTAGTTTCATTAGGCATTTCTGGGCAATAAATATTGAAATTAAAAGCTCCCCATATATGCCTCAAGACTTACGGCTTTTGGATTGTATACAGATTGCCCAGAACCCAGGATCTGTACTAAAATTGCATATTTACGCATTTAATATTTTAATCAGCCATATTAATAAGATCTGTGAAGGATTACTGGAAAGTGCACACTGCAAAAATCCTGTGTAATAAAAGGCTGAACTTTAAATTTTTGTTCTCATGCTGTAGTTAAAAGACTAGACTTTTAAATCTTGCTCTTGTACATTCGTTATTTAACTGCATGCTCTGATGCTAAGCTGGCATGGAACTGATAGAGATAGATAGTGATTACAGAGCTTGGTGTTTAGCACAATGTGAAAGGAGATTGGTTGAAACCCTTTCAGGTTTGTTAAGTATCCCTGCTTAAGTCTAAGTTTAGTCATTAAATATTTAAAGGAAACTGGTTTCTTGGGGACCACAGTAAAAGAGATTGAGAGATCTCAGTAGCATAGAAATCATGGATTCCTACTTGCATGGATTTTTGTAGACCGACTTGCTCACATGCTGCGTTTAGTGTTACCACGTGAAGAAAAATAAACTGCATTACTCTTTCAGCATGGGGCTGCTTTTGGTCCACCTCAAGGTGGATTTCATCCACCTTATTGGCAGCCAGGACCACCAGGGCCACCAGGTCCTCCAGCACCTCCTGCACCTACTCAAAATCGAAGGGAAAGACCCTCATTCAGAGATCGACAACGTTCACCTATTGCGATGCCTGTGAAGCAGGAGCCTCCCCAGATTGGTACATGTTAACCACTCCTTTATGAAAAAATGTAAAAGCTGTGTTTTATAAAGAATTGCAGAATGTGAAGACGTTTTTCTTTTTAATAGAAAGTAAAAGAGCAGGAAAAGAAAAAGCTGTCATAAATATTTTTTTCCCCACAATCAGATGTGGGACTTGTTTTCATCGGGGTGGAGGGTTTACTTCTTTATTTTAGGGGGTATTTTTATTCAGTTTTTTGGGGGAAAGGTTTTTTTCATCTTGCAAAACTGTAAACCTTGCTTATGTAGATGCTGTGAAGCGTAGAACTCTGCCTGCCTGGATTCGTGAGGGCCTGGAAAAGATGGAAAGAGAAAAACAGAAAAAATTGGAGAAAGAGAGAATGGAACAGCAACGTTCACAGATGTCTAAAAAAGAGAAAAAGGAAAATGAGGAGGCTGAAGAAGGGGATGGCCCACGGTTGCCTCAGAGAAGTAAATTTGTAAGTAGAAGGGTTTGTTTTTTGCTCAGGTTTGTATTTTCTGAAAGGTATCAGCTTTTCAGTCTCTTCAGAGGACAGATTCTATGTTCATGGCTCCCTCATTGGTTTTGTTGTGTAAAGTAAGGTTAAACTGCTGCTCCATTGGTAGTTAGTTGATGTTTTGAAGTTTTTAATGAGGTAGAAGTATATAAGAGGTAGAAGTATATAATTTGTTCTGTAATAGCAAATAAACAAGGATGAAATTGGACTTGTTTGTTCTTTTTCCTTTTGGAACATACAGAGCCTTTGAAAGTCAGAATTCCAAATCAGCAGCTGAAAATATTCAGATACCTGTATTTACTAAACTGAGCCAATTTAGGAACCCTTGCATTGCCTTCATTTTAGTAGTTACCTTGTTTGTAGTCCAAAATACGTGTCTGGTGGGGAGCTGACAACTACATATTTTCTTAGCTTCTGTGGGTACAGATACCTGCATATTTTTAGGAAGGGAGAAAGGAAGTGGTTTTATGATAACTGTTAACACAGATTTCAGTACAAAGTAAATGAAGCTGACTATTATAAATAGAACCTAAGGAGCTTGATATTTAAGGTTTTCCTGAAGTGCATGATGCTGTTCTTGTAGGACAGTGATGAGGAAGAAGAAGATGCTGAAAACACAGAAGCTGTAAGTGTTGGGAAAATCAGCAGGAGTCCATCCCCAGCTCCTCAAGAGGAGCAAAGTGAACCAGAAATGACAGAAGAAGAAAAGGAGTATCAAATGGTATTAATGATGTAGTTTTCACTAAGTATTTCTGTTTAATTGCTCATATTTTTCAGGCATATCAAAGTAAATCACTTTTTCTATGCCTGATACTGTCATCAGAGTTACAGTATGCATTGTACAGTAAAGCAGGGTTATGTTTGCATGTCTCTTCATAATGCTGTCTTTCTCACAGAAACAAGGATATCAGTCATATAACTTACATTTAGCACAGTAGTGAAAGAGTATAATGACTGTAATATTTGCATTGATGTTTCTATTATTATTATTTCTTCTCTGATTTTGCTTCATTTATCATATTTCTGGAAACTTTTAGGGATTAAATGCACCCATTTCAAATCTGTGCTTCAACCTCAGTTCCTGTGACAGGGCATTTAAGAAATATATTCTTGCAAGGAAGTGCTACAATCCCAAATCTTAGATCAGCAGCAGTTTCACTGTGTCTGCACAACCTTCATACTTTAAAATCACAGTTGCATACAAATTGTACAACTGAATCCTTGTTAATTAAGGCCCCAAATACTAAGTTTGATAAATATATTTTTGTAGAGCATGTGGTCAGACATAAACAATTTGGAGAACTAACTACCATCAATCAATTTTTGTAGAAAATACGTAATAATAAAATGCTATATAAGTAACCTTTGATCTTTACATGCAGCATACCAGTCAGACAAGTGCTCTTTACTTTTTGGAAGAATAATTGGAATCGGTCTAAGTACATTTCTGATTTACATATTCATTTGTTATATCTTAGACATTAGGATCAGTGCCCTGGATAGCTTTGTGCAATTCATGCAGACACAGTTCACAGTCAAACTCTATAAAGTTGTGAAATCAGGTCACATTTAAACAGCTTCAATCTTTTTTTGGTTTTTAAGTCATGTCTCCTGAAAGAAGTCATGAAATAAAATGTACAGGAGACCACTTTCATAGTCATCAAAGGAAGTGAAGCTGTATGGATATAATTTGAATGCAGCATTTATTCAAGATGTTTTGACCTTTAATTGTATATGCAATTTTATTCAGATGATGCTGACAAAAATGCTGCTGACAGAGATTCTCCTAGATGTCACAAATGAAGAAATCTATTATGTGGCCAAAGATGTTCACCGTAAAGCAACTAAAGGTATGCCGGGTTTGGGAGGTTTTTTCTTTTAGTTTCTTCTGCGAAAATTCTGTATTTGCATGTCTTTAGAACATTTAACCTCCATAGTTCTCCCTCAAGAACAATTCCAGTATAATGCATCCAACTTGGTAGAGTTCAAATCCAGTAATCATGTACTGTTGTCCTGTGCAGTGTATTGTGAGTTACTTGAGTTACTCCATTTTTTTCATACAATTCATTTCAGTTAAAATGGTACCCGTGTGTCAATGGCTCTTGAGTTGTAGCTGTTCCTTACTACTATCATCTTTATCTCAAAGCTGTTCAGAATGAAAAGAGATGAACTTTGAGTCCTCAATTAGTAATTAATTTGCTTTCGCTATTAACATGTATTGTATTTACAGAACAGATTATTTTAACATAACAGAGTTAATCTAAGTATGTAACTACTGAAGTTGAAAATTCTGTGCAGATGCTGTAACTTGGAAAGTGATTTATGAGTACATATTTGGGTTTTTCTGTTCACTGTTAATTTGCAGTTAGATTCTAAATCTTCATGGTCAGAAAATCTAGAAGTGGTTTTAAATGGATGATGCGTTTTTAATGTTTCTTCTCTCCCTCCAAAGAACAGCAATAGTAGTAGATTTAACAATACCATAGACTCATGACTATGAAATCGTGGCTATTTGTGTTAACATGTTGTTCCTGTTGTTGATGTGATACAAAGCTCCTGCAAAACAGCTGGCACAGTCCAGTGCACTGGCTTCCCTCACTGGACTCGGTAAGTATGTTCCTTATTTTTGAGAGGGCTTAAAGGGGGAGTTTCACTTTTGCCTTGTGTTTCTAGAAATTGCATTTTGAAACTAGATTTTAATTGCCTGGGAGTATGGGTCACTTTCTGATAACTTTATCATTATCAGCACCTTTGTTTGTTCCACAGGTGATCCTACTGATATATAAGTGGGATAATTGCTTGAGTAAAGGACTAGGCAGTGTGTTTTAGTGTATGAGAATCTTGCCCTAATTTTGAAAATACATAAAAATTTTAGATAAATTTACTTTTCAAAGTATAATGGTTTCAGAAGCACACTGCAGCCTTCAAAGATAGGAATACTATTTCATACTTTTCTTCTGTTTTAATCCATACAAACCAGAGGGGAAAGTTGATAGAAGAGTAATGTGAAAGTCTATAAATAAAACCTATTATAATCTTTGTAATTATTATTTTATTGAAAAGCTACATAAGCATTAAGGCTCCCTTATCATATACTGCCAGAAACAACACAGGAAAGAGAGATTGAAATTCCATCTTGAGACACACCTGCAAGAGATTTCTCCCAACATGATGACTTTTATCATCTAAAATATACTACAGCAGTGTCAGTGATTAGTTATGTGTTCATTACATGGAATATTGATGAATTAGATTGAATGTTATCCTCATAAGTATTCATGTTTCAGAACTGACTCAGTAAAGATCCTAAGGACCTCAGACTGAAAGAAATCCATGTCAGATGTTTAAATTGACTTTATCAGTTCAATAGTTACAAATGTCTTTGGGGGAGAAGAAAGTCTGTTTCTGTTCCATCTCCTTACCTGTCAAAGTGCAGTGTTTTCTAAATCATATGGAAAAATTGATATGGCATTCAGAATTTCTGTAGCCTTGGACTACGGAGGCAGCTGAAGTCATTTCAGAGATGTCTTCTGGGAAAGATCCCAGGCATTTTCTGTCCCGTTGCTGATACAGAGGCAGACACTGTTACAGTCTCCACAGGGAGCTTTTTTGTCTTTCCATGCAATGGAAAAAAGTACCATGGTCACAGTGGTTGCTTGCTGAAAATAGACAAGCTGTTCCAGAAGGAGTAGAAGCAGACAGTGACCATCAATGCAGATACGGGGGCCTTGAACACACTGGCAAACAGCACTGGCACTTACCAGAATAAAGTGACTTCTTCAGAGACGAGAAAGTGAAGGAAGGGCAATGTTACTCTCCTCTTTGCCTCACAGAAGTATTAAGAACAAAGCTTAATCTTTCCTCGTGATAGACTGGACTTTATGCACGCAGGTGGACTGGGTGGTTATGGATCAGGAGACAGTGAAGATGAGAGGAGTGACAGAGGCTCTGAATCATCTGATACTGATGATGAGGAATTGCGACACAGAATAAGGCAAAAACAGGAAGCGTTTTGGAGAAAAGAGAGAGAACAGCAACTACTACTAGAAAAACAACTAGAAGGTATATACAATGTCTTCTTACTGTGCCAGTGTATATGGAGTTTACTACTAAGTGTATGTAAATTGATGGCAAAGAAACACATTTTAAGCAAAAAAATACAAAACTAAATTTATAAATAATGTATTTTTAATTCAAATTTTTAAAAAACCCACCTGAAACGCTGTGATTTACTTCTGCTTCTTTGTGCGAGGTAAGGTTTGCTCTTTTGTACAAATAACGTAGGCTAAAAGGGTAGCAGTCACCTGCCAGTGCTGAAGATCTGTCTGGAGATGGATGCAATGTTAAGAAGTCATGAACCAAGTTCTCAGGCTGAAGAGAAAGTGCCATTATGATGGAACTCAAAATTGATGGTTTCCTCCTTTAACTTTTTATTTAAAGGCCTGAAAATAAGACATACGGAGTCCTTAATAAAAGGCTGGAGTAGCTAAACTTTTGATTTTCTTCATAATTTTGTCTTTTTTTGAGTGTTTGAAGATGTATGCATAAAAGGATAGCCATATGGAGAGTGAGGGTGTGGTGGCCTATGACCTCTGTCTTCCTAGCACAGGAAGCCAGATGTCAGTGTGGAGACATCTCCATGGGACTTTTTGCAGAAATACAAAACCTAGAGTGCAAAGCAGCTGATTCTATATATCCAAAGTATGAAGAATGCTAGTGTAGAGTCTCATTTGTAGCAGTGTTTTGGAAAGGCAGAAGATTTCTAATGGACAATACAGCATCTTCTAACATACACTGTCTTCTGCCTGTATTGCCTAATAACATAACTCGGGGACCAGCTGGAATTGTTTTCTGGGTTAAATTTGACAATTAACTGCCATTTGGACCACTCTGGGCTTCTGGATGCAGTTTTACTCCCTAAATTAATTCAGGAAATGTTGGCCCACATCAAAAGGCCATTTTTAGGCAAAACATGTATGGTATTTTTTTCTGGATTCAATTTAAAATAAGGAAATAAAGTTGGCAGTGATGCAAAGGATCCTGGGTTGAATAAAAATAACTTCTCTTTCGGAAACCTCTGAGAAGCACTCAGAGGGTCTCACTATGTGAGAAATACAGCTTCTTCAGACTGGGCAGTAATCCTCAAACTCAGATGAGTGAGCCTCAAAGAAAGGCAGGAAGCATCAGTACATCCTGCTGTACTGATGAGGAGTCTTGTAGGAAGGAGAAAGGAGAATCAGGTGTGCAGAAAGGTTGCAAAAGGTAAAAGTCTTGTTTGTAGATCAGTTTGGGAGTTCCGGTGTTCCAGAATATTTGTTTGATAACTTCATCTTAAACCATGAAATAACATCAAGGCTTCTAAAATGACTGGGCTCTACACTTTTTTTTAAACCAAGAGAACAACTTTTCTAGAATTATAAAAAAAAAGAAAAAAAAGTGGCTTGTTATGTAGTTGGTATGGTGTCAGTGTTTTAATTATAAGTATTATGAGAGGTGCTTGGAAACTTGGTTTTATCAATGTAATGGTGTGGAGATTACTGACATATTGCTCCAAATTAATTGCTTTTATTCCTGTATGCTTCTTTTTTCAGAAGAAAAGCTACAAAATGAAAAAAATTCAAAAGAGATGAATGAATTTATCAACAAAGAACAAAATAGTAACTTAGCATCACAGGAGGCAAAAGAAATTGAAGCAGATATGGTTCATGAAAAGAAGAGATCTCCAAATGCAATCGCACCTGATGTAGAACTCAAGAAAGAGGGTAAAGAGAGGGCAGGAAGGAGTGGGTCAAGAAGCTCTAGCAGTGGTAGCAGCAGCAGCAATAGCAGGAGCAGCAGCAGTAGCAGCACAGTATCCAGTTCATCGTATAGCACTAGCTCAGGTAGCAGTCGCAGCACTTCACGCTCTTCCTCTCCCAAAAGGAAGAAGAGACACAGTCGCAGTAGGACGCCGTCACACAAAGTTAGGCGCAGTAGAAGCAGGAGTTACTCCCATAGAAACAGGAGAGAGAGGAGTAGGAGCAGGGAGAAAATAAGGGAAAGGAGAAGATCTAGTAGAAATCACAGTGCTGAAAGAGGGGAGAGGCGGAGAAATCGGAGTCCTTCGAGAGAGAGAAGCTGGGATAGACGTAGAAGCGGCAGCCGCTCAAGAGACCGGCGAGCCAACCGTGCAAGCCGCAGCAGGAGCAGGGACAGATGTAAAGCCGAAGACCAGCGTAGAAGCCCTACTGGAAATAGGCACAAACATAAAAGTGAGGGTAAAGATCAAGAAAGGAAGAAGGAGCAGGGTGGAGGTGTAGATAAAGACAAAAAAAAGAACAGAGAAAGGGAGAGAGATCAGGAAAAAAGAAAAGATAAGCCCAAAAAAGAGGAAAAAGAAAGTAAGGCTGGCAATCATGACGACAGTAGATTAAAGAGAAAAAGAGACAGCGAAAGAACTTTCTCTCGCAGTGATTCTATATGTGTGAAAATAATAAGACAGGATTCCAGACAAGAAAGCAAAAAAATTACTACCAAAGATAGCAAAAAACGATCAGGCTCTGAATCTAGTGCAAGGAGTAGTTCTGAATCACCAGGAAGCAGTAAAGAAAAGAAGGCTAAGAAATCAAAGCATATTCGGTCATGCTCCATGGAGAAATCTCAAAGGTCTGGTAAGAAGGCAAGCCGCAAACACAAGTCTAAGTCACGATCAAGGTAGTATACTTTTTAAGTATTTTGTCTGACTTTTTAAAAGTTTTTTTATATTCATCTTCATGTGTACGGCATATGAACTTTTAAAATAAAGTATGGTATTTATTAAACTTTTTGTCTTAGGCAAAAGTAACTTTGGAAAATCTTTTAAAACTATTAATTACTAAGCCTAAAGTGTGTGTGGGTTTGGGGGTCTTTTATTTTTTCCAATTCACTTTTTCCCCCTTTTCCTTTATTTTTCAGATCAACAACTCCTCTCCGTCGTAAACGCTGAGGAATTTATGGCACCAGTGCTATGACGTTTAAAAATTCCATGAGTTATAAAAGGCTTGTCTCATTATAGAGGCACATTGTGGCTATGTAGGTGAAACCAGAATCCTTTTTTTATCTGTAAATAGGTGTATTTTTTCCAAATGCTGCTCAGAATTAAATACCTAATAGGATTTCTTTGTATTACATTTTTTCAAGAACGGTAGTGCTTATTAAGACTATAAAACAGGCCATTCTCTTTCAGCTGTAATGTTCTTAAAATTACTATTGAATGTACTGTGATGTCAATAAAGCTCTTTAGTTCATTTTTTGTTTAAAATTCTTGCACCTGAATTTTGTGGTAAATGGTAGAAAGTACTTTAAAAAAAGAAAAAAAGGCAGCTTTTTTGGTATAACAGATTTTTAAAGTACTTGAAAAAGATTTAACGTGAAACACTTGTAATCCATGGACATGATGAGATTATTGGGGGTGTGGATGAACAGAGAAAAGACATCTTATTTTTCTTTAGATATGTGTAATAGATTTTTTTTATAACCCTTTTTTTTTTTTTTTTTTGGTCTAACTGGTACTATATGCTGTGTGTGTAAAATATGGGTGACTGTAATACAAGCTATACTTAAACAGACAGAACCCCATTAGGAATATGTGCGATTAACTGATCTCATGTGGCGGTGTTAAGCTCTGGAACTATATTCCTCACCCAGTTTTCAGAGAGATCTTTGGATGTTCAGGGATACTACACACATCTCAGAATTTTAGATGTTTTTATGGAGTATGTTTATAAATGTCACTCAGTACACACTGGAAAACTAACAATAGGTTAACTTTACATTTTGGCAGATGCATTAAATGCGTAGTAAATATTAAAGCTGGTTCTTATTGTCACAAGAATTGTGACTTGTGTAAAGCTAATACTTTGATGTATCAGCAATGCCACGAATTTTTTCATTTTAATATTATCATAAAGTGAAAGAGGTCACTGATTACCTACTTAAGGAAATTGACTAGTGCTGTTAGAAACAAGAGTGTGAAATAATGCAAGTTAAAAAACAAACCAACATTACCCAACTCTAGGCCAGTGACTGTTACAGAAGAACATAAATTCAGGGAGCAATTTGTGCCTAAAAGGTCTGGTATGACACCAGTAGTGAAAAAGGTAAAAGGTTTAACATCAAAGTAAGTTCTCTTTGATTGGCTGTATCTTCTAAGAAAAAATTATACTAGTACAGGCAATTTGCAAAGCATGTCTTCATGAAGAGATTAATCTATTTAACTAAATCAGAATTCAGCTATGCAGCTTTTTTCCACTGTAATTTTTTTCATAAATACGATGCAGAAATAAACTGCTTCAGTGCAAATAAATACATTTTAACTATGTGTTTAATAAGCAAGCTAATTGCTAGTGAATACATGCATGTTTATCAAAACACTGTTACAGATAAATAATCAGTTATAACACTCCCCCCCAATTATATCTTTCACATAGAGTAAGCAGTCATATTTATCAGCAAAATAAGGCCTAATTTACAACACACAACTTTTACTTGCATTGGTGGGAATATAAATAACGATCTATTGGTCTAGTCTCGCTACATTCTTGGTTCTGGGTAAGAGTGAGGAATTTTTGGAAAGTAGGTAGCATAACAGTTCAGATGTCCTAGAAGGATATCTTGTGAGAGACAGAAGGAAACTAGAAATAAGCTTAAGAAAAGCTGTTGAGGAATACAGTTTCCAGGATGCATTGAATTTGATTTTCAATTCATATTTTATATTCTCTGTCTAATAATAAAAAAGATTGTGTATGAAAAGCTTTCTATACTCTGCCAACAACTGGAATTCTGTCACTTCCTGTAAATATGAAAATTATTTTTTTGACACAAATGCACTTATATGGGTAGTGAGTGTATGCCAATAAAAAGAGCATACGATCTCTGTATTTAACTGTTTCAGAAATCTTACTATAACAGCCTACTCATCATTCAGTAATTAAATACACATGGGTACTCTTGTCTGCATTACATTGCACTTTGGGCTTTGGAAACTCCCATTAGGAATGTCTTTCACCAGAAAAGGCTAAAATAACAACCGTTCTTTTAATTCCATACATCTGAAGTGATCCTAAAATGTGCAAATACATGCAAAAATGGGAATGGATCATTTTCAAATGCTGCAAAAACATTTCAGTGCACTACAGGAAAGCAGCACATAGGATTTTGGATGTTGTGCAGCAGCATGACATCTACAGGCATTTCTCTTGAAAACTTCTTTAATAAGTAAGGGGTGGTGTGGAATCAAATGAACAATGATTTCCATGGAAATTGTTCAGCTGAATACCACCAAGCCAATGTCCGTATGTGCCCCAAGGTGCCCACTACACCATGTAAGAACAGGAATTGGCTGTGGGTATGGATAGGCCTAAAAAGAGTATTTTAGTAAATACTCTGATTTTAAAGATTAAGCAACTACATGTGTTTTGAAATATGGCACAATAACAAAAACTTCTGTATTTGAGGCTCTGTCTCATGGAATAGCTACTTCTAGTTTCAAACAAGCTAGTCTTTTCAGCAGAATACGTTGCCAAATGTGCATGTGTTTACTTGCTTGTAGCCAATTTTAAAATCACAAATATAAAAGTAATGGCAACGTAACGTTTGGCTCTCTTGCTCAGATTTTGCGTTTGCTAAATGAATGACAAATAATAAAGTTGAATAAAATGTGGATGCATGCTTTGAAGGAAGGCTAAGTTTTGTCTCTTAAGGAGACTATCCTAGCATAAAGGATTTGTTGGAGCTCTGGTTTTTTTCAGTAGCTCTGAGATGTTACTAACGACTTGTAACTCCAGTGCACCATGAGCTTTGTTGGATAGAAAGCAGGTGAGTAGAAAAGTGAGGCAGGTACATACTAAGCAGGTTTGCCATATATTTAATTGCTGTTGAGACGAGCTCTTTTGAGCCCTTTCAACAGTCCTTATTTGGCTTTAAAAAGAAAATAATCCAAACTTTAACTACTACAAGAATTACACTGTATTTACAGGAGACCTGTAAACAGGCAGATTTCAAGCAGTAAAGGGTTGTAGTACTAAGCAAGGTCACTTCATAAAGAAGGCTAGCACTAGAGGGAAGTCAAGCTAGGACTGGTTATACTACAAATTTCCTGCAGCCTGGAGCGTGCTTCTGCCCTTGGCTTTGTGCTGGCCGTGCCTCCTGCCTTGAGACGCCAGCCCCTGCACAGCCAGGCAGGGAACTCAGCCGGTGATCATCTGCCTGGCAGGCACGGGAGCGCTGCCAGCTCTGCTTTCACGGCCTACCTTTGCCTTGCTCTGCACTGCTACCTTCCAGACAAGCTCTGGTTTGCTCTGGCCATTCTTGTTGCAGCTCAATAAAGTGTCAGAAAAATCTTATAAAACTGGCTTAATTCTTTTGCATTTGTGTGTGTCAGCCCTGAACTGCCAGGGCTGCCCACCCGACCCTGGGTTCGGGTCCCTGGGCAGCAGCGCCTGCGAGGGAGCAGGGAAGGAAGGCGGCCTTCTCCTTCCTGCGCCACAGCCTGGACTTGGTCTGCAAACCGCGACAGGCAGGCTCTGAGCGAGGCAGCAGCAAGCCGTGAGGAGCCTGCCCCAGCCCCAGCCATGCTGCAGCCCAGAGTTCTGCTCCAGGCCGCAGTGCCGACTCTGGGATCGCTGCCCTCCCTCCCCAACCTGCCCCGGAGCGAGGACTCTTGTACTTTGTGCCGTGCCTGCAAGCGCGGTGTGTTTCTCGGTAATGAAAGGGACTGAAAGCTATGGGCTCCGGCTCTTCTCTGTGTCATCCGAACAGGCCTCTGCTTGCGGGTCTTTTCGTGTTCCAAGACACGGGAATGAGGGAGCACACATTTAAGCAGAGCTATTCCACGGGAAGTCCTGGCGGCAAGTGCCACGGTAGGAGCCGGCATTCGCACCGGCCCCAGCGCCGGGCGGAACCTTCCCGGCGCCCGCCCGGCGAGGCAGCCGGCACCGCCGGCCGCGGACCGGGGCGGGGCGAGAGCGGCGGCCGCGGCCATGTGGGGCGGAGGGGCGGCCCGAGCCCTCGGCCGAGCTGTCCCCCGCGCCCTGCGGCACCGGAGGGCGGCGGTCGCGCTGCCGGGGGCCGCGGGCGGTGAGCGGGCGCTGGGCGGCCGGGCCTGGGCGGGCGCGGCAGGGCGGGCGGGCGGCGTGACGGGGCTTGGCTTCGCCGGCTCCCTCACAGCCGGGCCCGCAGACCTCCCGTCGGGAAGGTGGTGTTCCCCTGTCGCCTCTTTGCGGTCCAGAGGTGTCTGGATCGCTCCATCGCTCACTGCGGCCTAACGTCATCTTAAGGGGCTGGTTTACTCCGGGTGCAGTGGGGCAGTGCTGTCCTCCGGGGGCTGTGGGTGGCCAGGCAGCAGCTGGATGTGGGCGAGCGTTCGCCGTGCTGGGGAGAGCCCTGCGTCGGCTAAGCTGGAGTGGAGAACAACTGCAGGGTATTATCCCTGGCCTGCCTGTGTACCGTCCGTGAGGGTTTTTTTGTAAAATGGAAAATGAGTGTGCAGCTGTGTACATCTCGTTCTAACAGATAATACACCCAGCGCTGCTGAGCGTGTGTGTGTGTGTGCACAGCACACGGTCAGAGTAAACATTTTCGGGAAATTCGCACTAACTGAAGCATTTCAGTTGCATAAAAATCTCATTTCCATTCGGTCTCTGGCATTGTACATAATTTGAGGAGTACAGGGGTGGTGAACTAGCATACATTCTTTTATTTAATCCCCGACTCCATAAGTACAATAATGAGCAAATGTGCAAAGATATGCATGGTTGGTATTCTGCTAGAGCAGCACTCTTAAAACTACGTGTTTTGCCTCTGACTTCTTGTAAAGCTGATGTTTTCCATTTGGTTGTCTTTTATTTATGCAGATGACCATGCTGATCTGTCTTTTCAGACAGGTCTGAGAGGTGTCCTTCAGGACTACCACAGGAAAAGACAACTGAAATCCAGTAGTACCTTGCCTGTCTCTCTGACTGAAATGAAAAGCAACATGTAAGTGATGTATCTAAAATAACCCTGTGTGATTAGGGCTACCCTTTTTTGTAACAATTTAATTTGACTTTGTGACAGTGTCACATGGAGTCATTTTTATATCTCACATGTTTGAATGTTTGATGTGGCCTGTTCTTGTTTTACCAGTTGCCAACTTAAAAATTACAGGCATGCAGCCATCTGTTTGGGAAGATATGTTACCCATACAGTGTATAATATCTATATGCTACTAAACAAGTGTAACTTGGATCTCTACAGAAACATGAGTTTTACCTTTTTTGCATTTTCCGATGCAGTATTTGTTTTTCCCGTATTTCAGCTGACATGAAGTATTAGTGTTGGTTTAATGACATTCAGCTTTCATTATTTAGGTTCACTGTGAAGAGACCTTTCAGCACTTCACACTCATCAGTGGATTCAAAGGAAATTAAAAAATTCCAGCTCCTTGCACATAAGTGGTGGGATGAAGAAGGAGAATATGCAGCCCTTCATTCTATGAATGATATTAGAGTGCCATTTATTAGGTATGGTTTTGAAGAAGGATTTTTTTTAATATGTACTATTTCTGCATGACCTCAGAAAATACTGTAAAAAAAAACCCAATTACTAGTACTTAAGATAATTTCATATTGCATCTACTAAAGCACCTTGTGGGTTTGACCTTAATCACATCCCTTTTCTTTCAGAGATACTCTGTTGAGCATGAGTAGTAATTATCATCTGGGAAATCCACTTTCTGGAATCAAGATTCTTGATGTGGGCTGCGGTGGAGGACTGCTGAGTGAGGTAAGAAACAGTGTGCTCTGTGTTTTCTTGTTAAAAGGTGTGCAAGGTATTTGAATTGTTGTACTAATTACACAGCTTAATTTCTAATCCTCCAAAGAGGACTTTTTCTCTTCTATGATATGTTAGTTACTGAGTAGAGTGCAGTGCATTCCTACAAAAAACCTCATACAGTTTTTGGTTAGCATAGTGGTGGTGCTTTACAGAGAATGAGGGAGTTGGTAATGAGAAATTCTAAAATTCTGAGATTCTAAAACAGGAAAATAAGATTTCAAGCACTGTAGAGTAAAGGAGAGGGGAAGAATGATGAAAAAGTCATTGAATATTTCTTTCTTTATTTTTCTTTTTTCACTTTATGAGTCTAGGCAAAAATACTTGGAATCATGACATCCTCATTACCAAAGAAATAATTTTTGTTATAAACTTGTTCTTGCACATTTATTTATTTGAATTGCTTATCTTCAGTGTTTTACATGAGGGTGGGCATTCTCATCTTTGATTTGATCTCATGGGAAATGCATGGAATAACATCAAGCACCCAAATCATACCTCTCCTGTGTCAGTAGAGATTGCTGTGGTACAGGGGCTGATGTTACAGTGGCTTCCAGAGAAGTCTGCACAAACTTGGGACTGCGAAGTTACTGTGTGCTGGAACGGTGTCCACACAGGCTCCGAACAGTGCTGTGTCCCATCAATAGACTAGGGATGGTTTGTGAATTTTGGGTTACAGATCTGGCTGACTTACTCTGGGAACTTCATCAGCATCTGAAGTGAGGTGTTACAAAGCAACCTGAGTCTCTCCCATGTTTTCTTTCTTTGTTTTTTAACCTCTTGTGAGCAAAATCTGGTAGTCTTGTGAGAGGGATCTTTACAACAATACTGGCAAAGCCAGTGTGCTGCATCACCTTCTCAGGCTGAACAACTGGTGAATTTCAGGTTGGAATATCATACATGTGGTCATGTTCTGCAGCCTGTTTCAGTTTCAGAAGAGGTGATGACTAAGGTGTTAACCTTGGAGTAAGAAGACACTGGAGAAACCTGAGTGACAGCCAAGGCTGATGCTATCCTAGTGAACATCAGTGTTTAGTTCTCAGCAGTGAGAAAGTCACAGAGATAATCATATATCAAGTAACCATTAAAAAGATATGAGGATTTACCATTACAGGTGGATGTTAAAGAAAGTAATGACAGTAATTAAATACAGCATTGTTTTCCCCCCTTTAATTACTGTGTTGATTTTCCCCTTTGTTTTTCCTCTATCAGAGAGTAACAGTGGAAGAAATCTTTATTTGGTGTAACAAAATGGATTGAGAACAAATTATTTATTCTAAAAGACAATTTAGATGTGTGCATAGTCCAGTATATAATTTTTAAAGAAAATTAACACCACCTTTCCCAAATTTAAGGGTGTTTTTGCTTTAATAAGCATTTAAAATAAAACTGCCGGATCAGAGCTCATCATTTATTATTGTCTGTCTTGTGTTGATGCTTTCTTCATCCTGTATGTACATTGCAAAGTTTCAGACACCTCTAAGTAAACTGTTTTCATGCAGAGAATAAATTACACTCTTTTTTTATTAGCCTTTAGGTAGACTGGGAGCTTCAGTTACTGGAATTGATCCTGTGGAGGACAACATTAGAACAGCAGATCAGCACAAGTCATTTGATCCAGTGCTGGCCAAGAGAATACAGTACAAGTGCAGTTCACTGGAGGAGATTGTGGAGGAGTCTATGGAAACCTTTGATGTAATTGTAGCTTCTGAAGTAGTGGAGCATGTGGCTGACCTTGAAACGTTTATCAAGTGTTGCTCTCAGGTGTTAAAGGTAAGACAGTTTTTGCTTTCATTATTGGGAATATTTATTCTCTTCTATTTTTGAGTTTTTTAAAAGGAGTGTGAAAACACATCTACACACATTTCTCCACCAAGTCAGAAGCAGATTCTAAAAGTGCCTTTCGTTCTTCTCCATGATGCAAATACGTCTTCCCAAATTTAGTAACCACAGTTAGGGGAAATTTGTTTCCCTATCTCAGCCTCAGAAAAGTGTTACGGCATTACCTAGCATTGCAGGTTTGCATTGCATCAGGACCTTTAGAAATCTGGGTGCATCTGATTTCACTTAGGTGAGAGAAAATGTGGCAGTGCTGCTGTTGATGGACAGCTGTGGCTCAGACTGCATGGGAACTCTGTAATGATGTTTCTGACACAAGATTTTATTCCAGCACTGGCATCACGTCAGATAAGATCCTGGATTGCGTTTAAAGGTTCCTAGTTAAACTTTGGAGATAATCAGGTGGTTATTAATCTTGATACTAGTTCATTTGCAAAAAAGGATGGTAGGCTCAGCACACAAGTGGGAGCTGTTCTTTAATCTCTTTATTATTCTGGTCATCAGAAGAAATATAAATTATTTCAATGGAATGCACTACTAATCTTTAGCCTGCTAGGGACAAAGAAATTATCCCTTATTTCTAACAAACAATCCTTTAAGGACTTAGAATTTGTTTCTGGCTTTATTTCTTTGCCCATCTAATTATTAAAACAAGCATGGCATGGCATTCAGCAGTCTCAAAAATTAAGGAAGCATTTCACATTTTACTTTGGTTTCAGTTAAAAAAGTGGTTTGTGGCTTTATTTTGGTTTTTTTCTTCATTGGGTATTTTGGTTTTTTGGGGGTTTTTTTGTTCATTTTAAAAAATAATAGATACTGTACATGCTTTAATACCTTTTATTTATCCATTTTCTGGGCAGAAGATATTCTAAGTGACTTTCTAGGTGTTCTGTTGGCTAGGAAATAGTTTTTAGGCCACCCAAGACCTGATTATGTTGATTCTTTGAAGATTCCTGAGACATACTGTTAGAACATTACATTCTTTCTTGTACTAAAATGTTGTAAATATCTATGCTAATGAAATTACTTCTTACTCTTGCATTGTGTAGACTTTGACATAGACAAGTTATTTGTCTTAATGTGATTAAATGTACAATTAAAAAACCCGAACTATTCTTCTAATTGAACATTTTAATATTTTAATTAGCCCGAAGGTTCTTTATTCATTACGACAATCAATAAAACACAATTGTCCTATGTCCTGGGAATTGTGGTTGCAGAAAAAATAATGGGGATTGTACCAGAAGGAACACATGAATGGGAGAAATTTGTTCCCCCTGAAGAGCTGGAGCGCCTCCTGGAATCAAGTAAGTTTCACGCCAGATGGTGGGAATGCAGAGAGATCCACAAATGTCCCTGTAGGAATGTCAAAGGGATAAGTTAGGTGGGGCGAGTGCTAGCAACAATACACAGCTTTTCCTGCTTAATAGTCCTGTATTGAGAGTTTCATTCCTGGTTTAAAGACACTGCTGCTTACTGGATTTTGCATAAAATAAATTAAATGGAATCCTAAGAATCAGTGATTACTTGAACAAAATCACTGTTGCAACTGCCCTCTGTTTAATAGGCTAAATAAAAAATTCCAATGATTTCCATTGTTTTCTGGTGTCAGCATATGTGCTCTGAAGTGGTTCATAAGCTCTGGGTCAGGTTTGAGGAAATAACTGTGTTGGCACTCTGGGGCTGCACAGCTGCCACTGCATTGTTTGTTGCCTTCCCTTTGGGAGGAGGCGTTTTTATTTTTGGTTTGCTGCTCTGTGTTCTCTATTCATATTACGTTACTAAAAGATTTCTTCCAAAATATGAAGATCAAACCTACCACAAATTCATTAGTCAGTTCCTGAGAAACTCTGTGATACTGATTTTAATTATTTTTAATTAAATTACCCTGGTCTGATTGCTTCTAAAACAGACAGAGCACTGAGCTGGGAAGACTTCTGCCCATTGCCCTCCTTCACCACATATGTTTTAAAACCCTCTCACCAAATATTTAACTTTGCTCTAGTTCACTGCAAAGAAGCTGAAGTATGAGTGGAACTATTCTCTTGGCAAGGTCTTTTCCTGGCACTTTGCAGTGCCATAAGGAATATGACTAATACTGGTTCACATACGGGTGGTTCTTACAGTTTTTCCTTTGAAAGGAGAAGCAGGCGCAGTGGAGTGATTTGTTTTGATAGGGTGTTTGTTTTCTGCCTTCCACCCTGCATCCTGCTGGGACACAGCAGATCCATGCAGTGAACTGAGTGCTGCTCAGCTGGGACTGATAAATCACTTTTTATTTGCACCAAGTCCTTGATGGCATTCATGTGCCTTTTTCTTACATTTTTCTGTTCCTAAAGGGAATCTGAAGCATGCTTGCAAAGATGTGCTCAGATTTTGATCTTGGAGCGTGTGATGTCTATCTGAAGCATGTCTCTACCTCCAGAAAACATTACCAGTCAGCCAGATGAGGAGGTGTGAGGCTAGGGTTTTCAGCAGGGCCCTGTGGCTGCTGGTGGTGTATGGCCTGGCACAGAGCTGTTGTAGCTGCTGCCAGGAGCAGGACCTGCTGTCACCAGCGATGCCAGTGGCACTGCATGTGGGAGTGTCTGACAAAGGCAGCTTCCTCCCCAGCCCAGAGGAAGAAGCATGTTTCAAACTTGCTGTTCTAAAGAGCTTGATGTTGCAGTGACTTACAATATTTAAGAACATCTTTTGCTTTATATGGCTTCTTTCTTTTCTAGATGGCTTTGCAGTCAAGACCATGAGTGGGATGTTGTATAATCCGCTCTCAGGCTCCTGGAGCTGGATGGAGAGCACGGGCCTGAACTACGCAGTGCACGCAGTGAAGGCTGGGGCTTGGGCGCAGTCACATGCCACAGACACCCCGCCAGAGACAGACATCCAGCAGCACTCAGCCACAGCTGGTACAGCTGGCACTGTCCCACACGGCACTGTCTGACATGGGTGGTGATGGACTGTCACCAGAACAGAAAATGAGCTTCTACTCAGATGGACACAATAAAACCTTTGCTAGCAACAAGCTTCCTGTTTGCATCAATAATACTTGTGCTATTTTTGGCCAAATATTTAGGGTCTCAAAAAAATCAACTGCTCACTATCTCAGGAATCTTTTAAGATTGAAATGAGCAAAGCTCTTAAAGAATAAGTATTTTCATGAGAAAGGAGTTTCAAATTGTTGGACAGGGAAATGCAAATTATTCTCTTGGTAGCTTGGAGGAAGCTTTATTATGTGTCCTGCTGGGATTCAGATCTCCATAGAATAATGGCGTAGATGTAGAGTGAATTAAAAACCACAATGCTGTACAATAAAAAAAATGCCTTAAGTATTTAAAATACTCAACTCTGTAAAAATATATGAAACACTTAAGATCTACAAACACTTTTTTCTGTAATACACCTTTCTCCCTGAGGAGGGGAAACAAAATAGCAAACCTTTACTGTTGAGTCCTGCTGTTTCTGCAGTTGATATGAAGTAACTGTGAAATGGAAGAGTCTCTGAGACCAGAGTGCCTCAGCTATCGAAGCCCCTTCACCATAAAGATATTTGTACCTGTGCCTATTTAACTTTTTTTCCTCTGCCCAAATAAAGAGAAGCTGCAGGTAAAATTTTACTAAGCAACCAAGGCTCCATGCTGGAAGAATGACACATTAGCAGTCTGTTCTGTAACTGTGGTGCCATACCTATTTATTCTTAGTGTTCTAGAGCCTGGGAAAGGAAAAGCCATTTACAATGAAACAGAACTTTCTAGATAAAATGTCATGTGTGTGTGTATATGACTGCATTTCTTTCCTTTTTTTCTCCTCTTTCTTTCAGCTTGTACAGAAGTAGAAAGGTATCTTATATTTGTTTGCAGGGATGAAAATGAAATTTTTTTTCTCCTCCTTCTTTTTCGCCATTTTAGTTGTTTGTGCATTTCTCCTACTGCAGAGGTGTGGACTGAATTAGTTTTTTACACATTTGCATTCTTCCTGCTTTGCTGTATCTGCATGCTGCCTTCAGATCCAAGTTTCCTGATGGATTTGGTGATGCCCAAAAGAATATAGTTAATTTATAATGGAAAAAATAGTAATTCATAGCTGACCAAGATTAAGAAGTAGAATCTGGTGTGATTGCTTCATAATAGTTCTGTGTGTGGGCTATGGCTTGAGAAGAAGATTCATCATCATGTTAAGAGTTCAGTGATGGAGAAGCCACTACACCAGTAAAATAGTTCCAAAGGTTTATCAGTTGAAGTGGTTTTACCTTGGAACTTCACCAGTGATGTTTTAACATCTTCATTTTTACACTTAAGTAGCTCTATGAGCTGCAGTTTTGAGTTGTGACTCCTTAATTTTCTGTTAGATTAGTGGTCTGAGATTATCTCTACAGCATTTACCACTACATGTGAGTTTCTGAATTCACATAAAGTTTTGTGGTAAACGTTTCTGGAGCATGGCAGTGGAACTGGCTGCAACATTTAATTAATGGTTTCTCTAATGCTGTCCACAAGAGGAATAATTCCCTGTCTGCCCTTCTTTTGCAAAGGAGTCTCTGCTCCATTGGTCATGCATGCAGTATGGTGCGCTGTGTTTAGGAGAGGAGTGATGCTGGAATAAAATGTGGAGTCAAGAGAACCAGTGGGTCTTTCCTCCTAACTGTGTTCAGGCATGTGAAACCATGTGGCTCCAGTGAGTTCCCCTAACCAACCTGCCAACATCAATCTAAGCTAATGCAATCGTTTGACTCTTGTTTCAAATTTTGCCAACAGCTCTGAAAAGCACTGAGACCTGGACAGATTCTTGAGGTAGCCAATAAGAGGCAGTCCCCCCTCCACTGATTTGTTTTGAGACTGTTTTGAGTCAAGTGAAATAAAAATAATATTATAAAACTGGCATGGAAAAAAGCTGATTTTTGTTTTATTTAAGAGCCTTAAGTCCAGATGTTTGTGTGACTAGCTGTTATCCTGGCTTTCTTGTCCTTTCTGGTTTTCATCATTCAGAATATTCTGAGTTGAGAGGGACACACAAGGATTAAGTCCAACTCTAAAGTGAATTACCTATTACTTCCTTGTAGTTTTCATTTAACTGTGAACCACCTAGGAAAAGGATGGTTTGGGTTTTTTCCCACTGTCATTTCTGTTGCACATAGGACAAAAAGCCATTGATGCTGCCTGGGTTCTCTGTCCAAGATCACAAGAGGGATCCTGTACCAAATGAACAATGGCTGGCATTTAAAGAACAGGCACGCAGACCTGGTTATCCATGGATACTTTTGGTTTTCACAAAAACCTTATCTCAAGCACCTAATCTGCTCCTCCATGTGTATTCTAGTCCTGTCAATCTGGGAGAGTTTTGAGAGCAGCGTGGGCAAGCGAGTTGGACTGTTTCAACAGCTCCTTGTAACTTTAATATGTCTCCAGATGTCTTGATACGCTCCTACCCCAGTCCTTACCCCTCAGTTTTCTTCTCCTGGGGATTATCCTAACTATTCTGGCTATATTTCATCCCTCTCTTTAAAACAACCTTGTTTTAATGCAGAAAAGACAGAATGCGGTAGAAATAATTTTAATGAGGTAACAAGTGGTACAAAAATATCTTACACTTGTGAACTGGTTTTGGTGTTTTACATCCCTACCTTTTTCATAAATGTGCAACTGGCACAGTGTAATCAAATTAGCTACTGTGCAGTGACTACGTACTATGCACTTGTGCTCCAGAAACTTTTTTCTTCAAATCTGTGCATGGAAAACCAGTGATGTTTTCACACTTCTCTTACTCCAAGCGTTGCAGAAATTTCATAGATGCTATTGAAATTGACAGAATTTAAATAAAATAAATTTGCAAATCTTTTGTCTTTCACTTTGCAACTTGTTCATGTTCAGCTTCAATGCGTTCAGGAACGGTGGTGGTAGGAGGTGAAGAAAGCAGGCATGCATCCAGGATTAGGGGTGAGGCAAGAGGTGATTCTTGCCTTGAGATAGGGGAGAAGCTATATTTGGGGCTTGGTCTTTTTCAGCCTCTGTGTTTATTTCTACTTGTATATTCTTGACTCTCTTGTTACCAGCCATTTATTCCTGCAACAAGACAGATCAGAGTAAGAAGCTGATCCTGCAAAAGGGAAAAAAAAAAAAGAAAAAAAAAAAAGAATCCAGCAGAGCAAACAATGGTGTTCTGGGTGGTCTTGGCTATTCAGCTGTGGTTTGGCTAGAGTTGTTTCATCTCTCCCACATTGCTGCACATGGTCCCAGTCCCAGCTCTTTGCTCAGACTGATTGTTGTCTGAGGTGTAATTCTTTTTTTTGCTTGCTTTCTTTTTTTTAAATTATGTTTCCCTGTGATGCTGCTGGTGGTTGTGCTGTTCAGGGAGCTGAATTTTCCCACTGTGGAGGACTAGTGCCATTTGGGAGGTAAGCACTGGGAATAAATGGACAGGGAGAAGATGAAGGCTTCAAGAACAGCTCCTTGAGGGTCAGTAGGCTTTTAGTTTGCCTCAGCCTGTCTTGTGGAACAGCACATTCAGATTATAATTGAAACATTAATTAAGCTCAAGCCCAACTGGAGTAGTATGAGAGCCTCAGAGGAGATCTGCATTTAATCTCCTTTTAAAATAGAAATACAACTTGAAGTTTCCATGGTTCCCATTATATTATCTTATTGCCTATTGTTCCTTTGTGGTCAAGTGACATTTCATAGCCATTTTTGCAGGACTTGACAATTTCCACTAACACCCTGTGTCAGGTTCCTTGGGGATGGAAAAAAAGAGAAGGGAGTGGGGAAGGAATTGTGCAGCAGCTCTGAGTTGAGATAAGAATAATGAATATCTTGTTGGAAGTTTTTCTAAAAATGGCTTTGGAAGTTTTTCACTATGTTGAAATCTCAGCTTTGATTAAAATAAAAAGGCAACAAACAAATTTATTTTCCATACACTTTTAATAAATGCTTGAAAAGAAAAACTCTATGCAGTCTAGAAGTTCAGAAGTCAGAAGACTCAGTGTCTGTAATTAAACAGCCTAATGAAGCAGACTGGGGGAGAAAAAGTGAGACAGAACATGAATTACTACGTGGGTGCTGATACTGTATTTGCAGGGGTTTGAGAGGTGCCCAGGAGTACCTGGAATGGGGGAGAGCATTGAAAAGCCAGCAACAGAAGGAGTATGACCAATGCCTGGAAGATAAGGATAATTCTGATGGAGAGGAGAAATGTGAAATAGAAGTATAGAGGGCAGTCTGGTTCTAGTGTGCCTTTGATGAGGAATTACTGATGGTTGGGAGAGTGGCTCTGTGGCAGACCTTATTTTTATTGACATGTGTTCCACTGAAGCAATATAAAATGTCATGCTATATTCTAGCTAGAAGGGCTGGGATTTCACCTGGAGTGTAAAATCACCTGACCTGTCTTGATTTACATAAGCATTAATTGCACAGCCACCTCTCAGTGCATTAGGAATTCAGGATTTATACTTTGATCTCCATTTTATTGTGCTTGTATTCCCCCATGGAGTCATTCCAGCAATATGATCAATATTCACTTGTTCTAAAAAGATACAATATTTTTTTCTTCCTAAAAGGATTGTGATAACCATTAGTGTTCCCTTAATACATCTGAAATCTCTGTTCAATTCTCATGAGGTATGTTAAAAAAAAACCCAAACAAACAAAACCAAAAACAATCCCAAAATAACTTGGAGATTGAATTGATAACATTGCCTTGTATGGTAGTTGTATTATAAAAACTTACATAGTAGAAGATAGAGAAAACGATACAGTGTTTATTTTCCTGAGTTAGAATATGCACATAGAACCTGCAGACATAAAGGAAACAAAACATACAATAAAGGATACCTCAGAAGGATGCATCTGGCTCAAATGTAAGTTAGCACATTTACCTCTAAAAGCCTGTGATGAAGCATAGCCCCTGCACTGAAACACTGGGTTGGTTTAATTTCCAGCTTTGCCTTCCAGCTGTTGAAGAAGTGGCAGCTCAGCACCTTGCCTTCCTCAATCTACCTCCAAGTTTGCTTTACAAAACTGATGGAACCTAGCTGCCCCTGGGGGACCCCTTCAGGGTGCTCCCTGTCCTGGTCCCCAGCTGTGACTGAGGAGGTCCTGACCTGGATGGGCACGTCCACAGCCACCCAGTGGCTGCCACCACTGCACGAATACTGAGCTCTGTGTCTCTCCTGTGCTCAGAGATGTTAAAAACCAGTAAACTCCTATGTTGTTCTTTCTAAACAAAGCACTACCAGATTGCTTTTTGATGCCAAAGAGAAGTACATGTTCATTACCCTCCTCTCAGCCCTCCCAATCCCAACAGCAAGACCATCTAACCTCTCAAGAGCACAAAGCTTTGGAATACTGAGGTGGTTTTCTGATCATGGACTTGTCCAGAGGCCTCTGTTCTGCAGCCAGGAAAAATGACCCCTTGAATTTAGAATCACCAGAACAACATTTCTCAGCACACCAGAGTAAGAAAAGTCCTGCAAAAGCTGCCAATCAAAGGTGTCTGCTAAGAAGAAATAACAGTGTGTACGACGGATTTGGGTCATACTGCTATAGCTGAAGTACTCTGGAGAAACCTTTTTTTTTGCCTTCTCCAGAGAAAGTGTGAGGCCCCAGATGAAGACACCAATGTTTCTGAAGGTGTTGTCAGATGAGATGATGTCCCTTGAAAGGATAACTAAGGGAGACATCCACCTTATGGCAGAGAAATGAAAGAAATTTCACCTGGCCTGTCTAGGCAGGACAACATTTCCATGTGGGTTGTGCAGCATCTCTTCCTCATTGAATCTTACCTCTGGATAAGAAAAAAGCTTCTGTCTACAGGATTACTTAACAAGCAATTTTTCCAGAACCAGATTTATAATAAACCAAAATCCTCCTACCTTCTAAAGTGTGCAACAGTTCACCTTCTTGCAGGATGCACTCTGAACGCCATTGGCTCTGCCAGTGTCTCTCCCATCTGTCTTTATCTCCAGAGCTCCTGGGAGATGAAAGCACAGCCTTGGCCTCAGGAATACGGCCTCTGGAAGGGGCCTCTCTTCCTCCCTGTTCCCATCTCTTCTCATTCACCTCATACTGCTTTCAGCTGAGCATTTATTTGCAGACAAATGTGTCATGCTGGAATGATCTCCTCTTCCCATATTGTGGCCCCATTGCTCTGGATTGGCAGGGTTTGTTTACCCTAATGGTACATTGCTCCATTTTGCAGTGTCTGCAGCAGCCAGTACTTTTACCTCTATTACCACTTTAGGCTAGTTACAAGCAAATTCAAGGCAGATGCATTGAAGCAACTCACGTTCCCACAAAAATAACAATTCTTACTCAGCAGGGTAAAATCTGAAGACCATATAGATCTCTTGAAAAAAGTAAATATGTCAAGGAAATCTGTGTAAGAAAGTCTGCAAAAACTTCATACATCTCTACTATTAGTTAAATATGAACTGAGATGCCAACCAGGTCATGGCAGTATGTACTGCAAATCTTACTTTCTCTAAGGATGCTGTAAATTAGAGACCACTTATAAATGGGCAAAGACTGGGAACCACTGGATCAGGCTATGGCAAGCAATCTGTATGTAACAGGTTCTCAACACTATTCTTCTATTGAGAAAGTTTTATATTAAAGACCTGACTACAAATCATGTAACCGTCCCTATGACATTGTGAGCGTTGTAAGTTGTCCAAAAAGCTTGTAAAACAAGAGCAATAAAATTAAAAACAACTAAAGAATTGTGAGATTGTAGGTCTCAGCTGAGTAGCAGTCAGCTACCAGCCTGAGTATTTCCACCTGCATAAAGCAGGAGGTTTCATGCAAAGCCTTTGTGTTTCTCCCCCTTGAAAGCAAGGAACTTGAGTTACATCATTCAGGGCAGTCTCAGGGTATGTGTTGCCTTAGAAAGTGGCTTTGTTTACCAGCAAGTGCAAATTCTGAAGAACTTCTGGAATTGCACTCAATGTGGACTTAAATACAGACCCTTCTGTACAGCACTGAAGTAGTTTAGATTCTTGATGTTCTGCATTTTCTACGCATTTGTACTTTTATATGTCATTAAAGTATCATTAACTGCTTTTCTAAATTCAAACTGAAACACAGCATTACTGTTTTGCATCTATACCTTGGCTATTTTTATCTGAATAATTAAAAAGACCTGTTTATGAAACTCAAGCTGCCCTGAGAGATCATTAATATTACAACAAAACCAATCCTGGCAGCAGTCAGCGATTGTTTCAGAAGGATCCTGGAAGCCTGCTGGCGATGAAAAACCTTTTTTTCACCCTCTCATAAACTCAGCCCTCACCACAAAAGCCATTAAATTATGCCATCTGCAGTGAAGGGCTCAGTAAGTCTGGGCTGCTTCAAAGAGAAGGAAAGCATTTCCTTACCACTGGATGATGACCCCAGCAGCACATGAAGTGAGAGCCCAGCCTGAGCTGGGGACAGCCAGTCCCTGTGCAAGGGCACAGCAAGGTGCTTTCCCTTTAGGCAGAACAACATCTAAAACCAACCCACACTGATTCATGGAGCTGCTTAAAGATCCATGCTGCCCAACCTTTGAGCACTTGGAAAAGAGAGAGGCACCAAGTAGGAGCCACAGATGATACCAGCGTGGGAAGTGACTGGAAAAAGGGTGGCCTTATTTCTTAAAGCCCCACGGGAGATCTGGTGAGTGAAACTGCTGTTCAAACCCAGCTAGCAGCAGTACATGAAAGTAAAACCTGTGGTAGGCATGAGCTCAGAGCATGAAATTTGATTTTTAAAAAGCTTAGTTCTAAGCTAAAACACAGATGGGACAGCTTGTGCACTGGCACTCTGCAAAGTCCCATCACAACCACTGGGCTCAGACTGTGGTTTCCACACTCGATGCCACCTTTGTGGGCAGTCTGCCATGGTAACCTTAGGCTTTTTAAAAGACAAACTCAAGGACATTACAGGGAAAGAAAGAAAAAGTAACGAAGATCAAGAGTCTTTATGCCAATGTACAGAATCTAGTAACATTGTAAGTGCCTTCCTGCCCCCAAATCAAATTGCAGACTTCAGAAGAAAAATCTGGCTTGCTATATAATAAGCTTAGATTTATGTTAACTAGAAAAATTTACTTATTTTATTCTGTTACTCTCTCTTCCTTTAGGCAGCTATGCCAGAACAGATTACAGATAGAAGTATACTTTAATGTATTAGATCTTGTTTTGCTCTGTGTGATGTATCTGAGAGATGATTGTTGCAGACTGCGCTGCACTTGGTGTGTGTTTGCAGGCAGACAAGCTTTGAGTATATCACTCTTAGCTCTCATTTTCCCCACTCAAAAAAGTGAATGTGCTAAATTAGCTGGATTCCCACCCTCCCTGAGACATTGAGGCAGCTGCCAGTGCAGAGGGCATCACCTGTGAGCTCTTTGAGGCAAATTTGGAAAATCAGACCATATCTCAGAACCACCCAGCCTGTGGCACCTGCAATGCACAGGAGCAGAAAACTATACTTGGGTTCACGGCACTGCTATCAGCTAATAATCCTCTCTAAGTCATTTGCCACAGGCAACAGTGCCTGAAGGAATGCACATCACTTTCTTCCACAGCCAGGGAAAAGGCAGGCTAAGGACATGCTTTTTGCCATTTTGCCTGCAGATAAGCCTGACTACCAAACTGCCAGGCCAAATGGATTCAGTATCTGCTGGCCAAAATCTTTGAAACCTGAAGGAAGAAAAGCTGGCAGAGCACCACTAGCAAGACAACCTAGTGTGGGACAGCTATGAGGGTACTTGTGTTCTACCCATGTTCTTTATTTGCTGTTAAACTCTGGCAAACAAGATGTGACATTGGGACCTGCACCTTTTAAATGGCTAGGTCTGGTCAGCATCATCCAGGTCACATCAACCTCTAAAACTCCTCTTTATGGGCTGGATAGCAAGGCTGCTGGGGTTTCTAGGCAGATCTGTATCTGACATGCCATGAGGCACATGTGCTCTTTTGCTGAGGCTTCCTAGACTGTTCTAGGAGGCATTGTTGTGCTCTGGACCCTTGCAGCTTCCAGGCAAAACTGCAGCCAAAATGGGATTAACATAGCATAAAGTCCTCCTCCAAAAGAAAGGTAAGCAGTGCTGTTACTGAGCAAATGCTAAACACCTGACTGAAGTCCTGCTCTAAGAATCCAGGCATAAGCTGGACTACCCCAAAACACAGCATTGATCTTCAGAACATAAACTGCAGTAATGCATTCAGGTTTGTCTAGGTTTTCTGGGTCTGCACTGGGACCTTCCCTCTCTCCTCTCCCCCACTTGTGCCGGCCATTGGTAAAAACACAGATTTTAGGATAGCTCATTTGTCTCTGAAAGTCAAGCAGTGGCAGCAGCTGGGATGTGGATGCACAGGACCTTTCCCTGCCCTCACAGAAACCTAGATCCCATCTGTAACTGGATCCCTCTTATCAGTAACACAGCAAGCAATTCCCATGCAGGAACAAAAGCTGAGACCAGCTACCAGGCTGTGTCAGTCCAGATTTATTAGGCTGCCTGCCACTTGAAACAAATCTTCAGCTTGAGATTTGCAGGTGCTGTAGCAGAGAAAAACACTTTTCTTCTTTGTCTCTTCATTGCCCTGTCGAAATAATTTAACAAAACCAAATGCTGCAAACGATCAGCTGTGGCATGAAAAGGCTGCTGCTCTCACTTACCACTCTTGTTTCATTACCTGTGCATCACCTGTCTTGAGGGATGGTCCAAAAGCTGTGCAGAAGCTGCTCAGCCAGCACCTTGCTAAGGATGAGTGCAAAGAAGTGCAGCACATTTTGGAGGGCACAACCTGTATGCGGAATGAGATTTACTGTGACCTCTCTGATCCCATTGACTCCTGAGAGTGGAATATCAGCACAGTATCAAATACATTCTTGCATGGCAGCCTGTGGCTACCGAATATGTGTAAACAACCAGCTAAAAGCAAAGAACAAAACAAAATGCTGCAAGGAGCTACTGCAGAAAAGTTGCAGAGCACAGCAGCCTTCTCCGGTGAGTAGAGACAGGAGGCAGAGACTTCAAGAATCACACCTCAGAACTTTTTGGACTCTGCTAGGCTTGGTGCTGTGACCACTTCCCTGGGGCATCTACTCCAGAGTCCAAACACCCTCTGAGTGAAGAACCTTTCCCTAACATCCAACCTAAAACCTCTGCTGACAGCTTCAAGTTGCTCTCACTGATACTGCACATCAGTATTAAATGCAAAACTGGCCACTGCTGGCACTAGGAGAAGTGACTATATGGGTCTGACCTTCATGATTTTGCTCAGGGACCTCCTCTTCCTCATTTCCTCCTTTGTCCCGTCTATGACAAACATGTTCTATATGCTGACATAAAGTGTCAGAGTCCTGGTCACAGACTTCATCCATCCCTCCTGGACACTGAAAGTTGGTCCATTTGTGTTAAGGATAAGGTAATTTCTCTTGCCAATGGCATAATAAAATATCCAGCTTGTGGGAGCATTTTGGAGCAGCTATGTACACACCACAGCATCTGACAAAGGACTATTTAGGCAGTGGTATTACCCAAAAAACAAAGAGCACTGTTTTGGGGTTGGTGTGATATGCAGAGCCAAGGATATTTGGCTGAACGGAGGTGAAGCCCTGCTCATGCCATTACAGGGTACCCAAAAATCCTACTGCAGCAGGGACGCCGGAGGCCAGGGAATGCTGGGCCCTCAGTGCCAGTAAAATCCCATCACCCTGTGGGCCAGGGGATTTGATTTGAAGCCATGTTGCTTCTCTTTCTGCTCATAGAGGGGTTTTCCTCAGTCGAGGTGAAAAGTAAGAAGAAAATCGCCGCGGTGTTGACAGACACAGTATGGCTATGCTCAGCCGCGGCCAGACACCGAGATGGCGGGGTTGGGGGGTGACATTTTTTGTCCCAAATAGGGGGTGAATACGAGGCTACTCGTATCCTCCAGGAGCAGAGCTGCGATGCTCGCACCGCGGGCATTTTAACAGGGCGGGCTCACACCCAACGCCCGAGGGCGGCGCGCGCGGCTCCTGCCCTCAATTCTGGACAGCGCCGTCGGGCCCGGGGGACTCCGCAAGGGCAGGGCAGGACACAGCCGGCCCGATCCACCCCATCCCCTCCTTCTCCTCCCCATCTCCTCCCTTCGCAGCCCGGTCGCGCAGCCGCGCAGCGCCGGCCGAGGGAGCCGCCGGAGCCGCCCAGCGCGGCGCGGCCCTTCCCCGCCGCGGGGCCGGGCTGGGCCCGGCAGCACCGGCTGGGCTGGGCTCGGCTGGGCTGGGCAGGGCGGGGGGCTCGGCGGCTCCGCGGCGGGGGATGCGGGTGCCGGGCGCAGGATGCTGTGGGGGGTGGGCCTGGCGGCGCCGCGCTCCTGCGTGGCGGACCTGAGCCGCAACCGCAGCCTGTCGCTGGGCTGGTGCGCGGGGCCCGAGGAGCCGCCGCCCGCCTTCTATGGGGGCGAGATCGTCGCCTTCCCGCTGTCGGGCGGCGGCGGCACCATGGCGGCGCTGGGCTCCGACTCCTGGTGGAAGAAGACGCTGTACCTGACGGGCGGAGCCCTGCTGGCCGCCGCCGCGTACCTGCTCCACGAGCTGCTGGCCATACGGTGAGGCTGCGGGGCTGCGGCGCTGCCAGCCACGGGCGCTCCCCGCGGGCCCGAGGCGGCGCTCGGAGCCGCGTACACCTGCGGGGTCAGCTTGGCGACGCCCGGCGGCTCGGGGCTCTCCTTCGCCGCGCTTTTGCCGTTTACCTTTCCTTCCCCCCCTCTTCCCCCGGTTTTCCTCCATTCGCCCTCTGCAGCAGCGCAGAGGCGGCTCCGCGGCGAGCCCTGCGCTCGCCCCGACAGGTGGCCCAGGCTGGGCCCTCTCGCTGCCTCCGGGCAACCAAAGCCCGCAGCAGCCCCTTAAGGGCTGACGAGTGTGTTGCCAGGGCCGGGGTTTCTCCTTTGTCTGTTTCATGTAATGATGTATCATGCATCTGTCCGGTTTGGTTTTTTGTTTGTTTATTTTGTTTTGTTTTGTTTTTTTTTCTTTTAAATTCTGTGGGTTTTTTTGACAGGAAAGAGGAAGAGCTCGATTCAAAAGATGCTATCATACTGCATCAGTTTTCGAGGCCTAGGAATGGCGTTCCGAGTTTATCCCCGTTCTGCCTGAAAATGGAAACGTACTTGAGGATGGCTGATTTACCTTACCAGGTACATGGTGCAGTTTGCCTTTGCTTTGCAGCTGTCTGTAAATGGCGTGAAATGGCACATAGGCATCCTGCCTCTTGTCCCCCCAGTCTGTCTCACCCAGGGAGATGTAAACATACACCTACAGCTAGGTGGGTATGCCAACACTTAAATTTGGTGTAGAACCTTTAAAGATATGACTTGAATAAGATTGTCTGGAACAGCTATAGATTTAACTAGCTAAATGGATGTTAAAAGTTGACTTGGCTGGAAATGCTGAGATGGAAGAGTCTGGAGTTTATATAACACTAAATAACACCCCAAAACTAAAGAAGAACGCTATTTGATCCTTGAATTTCACCATTCTAAAGGCATCAAAATTAGACAGCTCCAGGTTCTCGTTTCTTTGGAGGCCTCATCTCTGAAGCTGTCCTGGGAAGAAGTGCTTAGCTTTTGCTTCACTTTCCATGCTGATGTTACCTCCCCAGTGAAGTGAGACAGATTGCTTTTAGAGGTCATGAATACTGCTCCTTAATTGTGGTTGGGTGCATCCCATGGCATCTTCCCGCAGAGAATGAAGCCTGAGCTACTCCAGGGAATGAAAGCTGTGAGAGCGGACAGTTGAATCTCACGGTCTTGCCCAGTAGCATCGAGGTCAAGTTGGGACGCTGCAAGTGTGGCACACACCTTGTGGTGTTGGCAAGCTGCACAGCACACAGGCTCTTTGAGACATGGCATGTTTTTTTTTTTGTTTTTCTTTTTGGATTTTTTTTTTTAATTTTTGGTGTGTGTTAAGCCCTGAATGCCTTTAAGATGATAAAATAGTGAAGATATATATATATATAACTAAGATCTTAGGTAAGTGTCTGGGGTTTTTTCCCTTTCTTCTTCTCCCTCTGTTTTTTCTTAAGTAATGTAAGTTTGGAATTTTACTCCATACCAAGGTGTTAGGAAGAATGTTTTGTATAAGTCAAATGTTGTACTGTGGAAAACTAACCCTGGTTGTTGGAAAACCAAACCAACAGCTTTTTTTTAAACACATTTTCCATTGGTATTTAGCTTCCTATGTGGCTAAACTCCTTTGCATGGAAAGAGAGTCTAAGTACATTTTGCTTAATTCTTTAAAAGCCTGAGTTTAATGTTTTCTTGCAATTTAGTGGTACTTGAATTGGATACTTGGGAGTACTAAAGAGGAAGACGTCCATCCTGTGGGATGTATTTTCCTCATTTAGGTTTACAGAACTTGCCAGATTCTGAAGCTTAAACATGTCCTTGCAGCAAGAGTACTTTATGCACATTGCTTTTCTCAAAATAATTTGGGTAGAAATTGCACGTTTGAGGGGATGCCTCTCTTGGTGAGATCTATTTTCTTTCTAATGGTAGCTGATGCTGTTCAAAGGTTTGTGATGGTCAGGTTTGCTCTGGTGGAGAGCAGCTAAAGAAAACTGCATTATATAAGATGGTTGTGACAGGACATGGTCACTTCTGAAAGATAACACAGCATTTATGTGAGTCAGGATGGAGTAGTTTAGAGAGCTCATGCTGGTTGGAAATCACACAGCTTTAGGGAGAGAGGAATTTCCAGAGGGTTATCCTCTCCTCTTTATTATTTTGTACTGAAGGTCAGCATTGCTTTTTGGTGTTGCATGTCCCTACTCACTAATCTGAGTACACAAGACCATCAAAAGCAGCGTTCCTACCTTCAGTGCTTCCTCATGTCCCTTCCTGCACATGCTTTTATTTGGCAGCTCAGGCTGATCAGAGCTGGCCTAACTAGAGCCATGACATTTTAGTTTATTTGGTTTTAACTCCACTTGGTTCCCCACATGCTCTGTGAGCCATTTTGCAGGAGCATGAATGGGTCTTGCAGGTGCTGGGAACACCAGGTTGGTGCTTCTAGCCATGGTGGCTGACATGGGCTTAAGATGTTTGTGGGGCTGCCAACCCTCTGGAGGATTTTAGATTTAAGTTTGGTTGAGCTGAGCTTATGAAATGAGTAGACAGCTCTTTTTTTCGGGAAGAAGCTGATGGTGTTTCTGTCCTTGTGTTAGGGGTATGGTGCTGCAGTGGGCTCTGGCAGGTGAAGGAAAGTATGGATGCTGCTGTGGGATTGAACGGGAGAGGAGCTGAAGGGGGCACTGTTCATGGCTGGAATTTCTTATACTCTGCCTGTAGACTTCTTTCTGTTCCCTCATGACTGTGTTGTCCTTAGGATGCTGTAGGTGACAGAGGCATTGATGGCTGCCTGGCAGGCAGCAGGATAGGTGTGTAGGAGTGTACATCAGGATGCAGAAGGAAGCACCTTGCTTCCCTGCACACTGTCAGGGTCCATGATGGAGAAGCTCTGCAAGTGACAGCTGGTGCTCATCCCTGGAGACCTGCTGTGGTCATCACCTAGCTGGGGAGGGACTGCTTCAAAGGGAGGGTCACGAAATGGAGTGAAGAGAAGACAGTGAGATGCTCAGACTGCCTTTTACACTTTTGATTCCTTGTGTTTATTGTAGTGCATCAGACTGTTGAGTATTGTGCTTTGTGTTACACAACATGCTTTAATGGCACACTCTCACCTAAATTTCTCCCAACACGTGTGCTGTTACCATGTATTTATGCTTTCTTGAATCTGCCTCTGTATGTGCAAGTTTCCTTGAAAAATGATTTGGGCAGCCCCACCCCAGCTGGACTGTCATAGTCTCTAGCCGGGTTTTCAAAATACTGAATGCTTTTCTTGATAAAGCTTGCTTTGAAAGAGCCCCGTCTGTATGCTCATCAAGATCTTTTGGGTATTCCTTGATTTCCTCAAGAATATGAAGAACTGAGCCTTTATGTAATCTGATAAATAACTGGCACAGCAGGAATGTGCTGTTTTCATGCCAGGTCTGTGGAAATGGCAGCCTCCTTAGGAAAAGACATACAGTAATTTCACGAATACAAGCCGCACCAATTTGACCAAAATTTTGGTGGAAACCCGGAAGTGCGGCTAATATTCCGGGGCGGCTAATCTATTAACAAAATTCTAAAAGCTGCCAACACGGAAGTGAGAGCCCGCGGCAGCCCCAAGCCAAGCTGGAGCCCGGCCGGCCCCGGCAGAGGTGGGAAAGCCTGGCAGAGGCGGGGCCAGCAGTGTCGGGGGCGGGCGGCAGAGCCTGAGCCAGCAGGGCGGGGGAGCCCGGGAGAACTGGGGCTAGCAGTGCAGGGGAGCATGGCAGAAGCAGGAAGGCCGGCGGGTGGGGCTGCCTGGCAGCGGGGGAAGCCCAGCATAATCGGGGCCAGCAGCGTGGGGGAGCCCGGCGGTGCGGGGGCCTGCAGTGCCGGCCAGGGCGAGGAAACGCGGCGGCGGTGCAGACGGGAGGGGGCGGCCGGCGAGCCTGGTGGCGGCGGCGGCAGCCCTGCCGGCGGGGCGAGCGAAAGCGGCCCTCACGAAAGCGCCGCCGCGAGCCGCGAGCCGCGAGCCGCGAGCCGCGAGCCGCGAGCCGCGAAAGCGCCGCCGCGAACCGCGAACCGCGAGCCGCGAGCCGCGAGCCGCGAACCGCGAGCCGCGAACCGCGAGCCGCGAACCGCGAGCCGCGAAAGCGCCGCCGCGAGCCGCGAGCCGCGAAAGCGCCGCCGCGAGCCGCGAGCCGCGAAAGCGCCGCCGCGAGCCGCGAGCCGCGAACCGCGAGCCGCGAAAGCGCCGCCGCGAGCCGCGAGCCGCGAAAGCGCCGCCGCGAACCGCGAGCCGCGAAAGCGCCGCCGCGAACCGCGAGCCGCGAAAGCGCCGCCGCGAACCGCGAACCGCGAGACGCGAGCCGCGAAAGCGCCGCCGCGAACCCCGAGCCGCGAGCCGCGAAAGCGCCGCCGCGAACCGCGAGCCGCGAGCCGCGAAAGCGCCGCCGCGAACCGCGAGCCGCGAACCGCGAAAGCGCCGCCGCGAACCGCGAACCGCGAACCGCGAGCCGCGAAAGCGCCGCCGCGAACCGCGAGCCGCGAACCGCGAGCCGCGAAAGCGCCGCCGCGAACCGCGAGCCGCGAACCGCGAGCCGCGAAAGCGCTGCCGCGAACCGCGAGCCGCGAACCGCGAGCCGCGAGCCGCGAACCGCGAAAGCGCCGCCGCGAACCGCGAACCGCGAGCCGCGAAAGCGCCGCCGCGAACCGCGAGCCGCGAAAGCGCCGCCGCGAACCGCGAGCCGCGAACCGCGAGCCGCGAAAGCGCCGCCGCGAACCGCGAACCGCGAGCCGCGAGCCGCGAAAGCGCCGCCGCGAACCGCGAGCCGCGAGCCGCGAGCCGCGAACCGCGAGCCGCGAACCGCGAGCCGCGAACCGCGAGCCGCGAAAGCGCCGCCGCGAGCCGCGAGCCGCGAAAGCGCCGCCGCGAGCCGCGAAAGCGCCGCGGGGCGGGCGCGGCGCTCGCGAGGCGCGGCGCGGGGCGAGCGAAAGCGGCAGCGGGGCGGACGGCGAGCCCGGCGGCGGCAGCCCTGCCAGCCGGGCGAGCGAACGCGGCAGCGGGGCGGTGCTGACGGGAGAGGGGGGCCAGCGAGCCCGGCGGCAGCGGCAGCACCACCCGGCCACCCCGCCGAGCCGTGGCGCTGAGCTGGGCCACCCGGCCCCGTCGGCAACCATGAGCGGGCCGAGCCTGCCTGGCCCCGCCCCGAGCCAGTAAAGCCCGCTATGCCGCGATCCTCTTACTAATTGGCCAATTTGTGAAAGCTGCGCACGGATTCTCGCGACGAACGAAAGTGCGGCTAATATTCGGGGTGCGGCTTATCTATTGACAAAGACAGCAACATTGTCGAGGCACCGGGGGTGCGGCTTATAATCCGTGCGGCTTGTATTCGTGAAACTACTGTAAGTGAACATAAAATCATAAACAGGAGTAATTGAAAATGTGAAATCTAATTTTTTTGCATAGTACTGTGAAATTACCCTGGAAATACCTTGTGCCATTCTTTTTATAAATTCCTTACCAAGGAGGTTCTGTAGAGCTATTGTTATTGTTGCTCTGCAGGCACTTAATGTACTGTGAATGAAAAGGGATATTCTTTTGGTTTGCTTTTGGTTTTGGATAATACCATAGCTTTTCCCTGCTTAGCAACTAGAACAGTTTTGAAGTGGAAAATTGATAAATATTTGATAGCAATTAGTATCACCCAAAAGGATACAGAGGTTTCAAGCCTAAAAATGTCTGTTTGAGAACACTGGGTACAAGAACAGTATAACAGATTTCTAAAGAGGCTGAGGTTTTCTCAGGTCACTGAAAGATATTTCCTATTTTGTTTGATAAACCATAGGTAATGAAACACGAAAATTATTTTAGACAATGTATTTATATGTTTTAGATATGTGTGCTTGAAGAAATGTGCAGCTGAGTAATAACAACTTGCTTTTTTCTGGGTTGCAAATGGTATGGACTGTAGTAATTACAAGATGTAATAAACACATCTTCAAGTCCAGTGGCTTCTGCAAACCACCAGTTTGTGCACAAGAAGGGAAATATCTTAATGGAAGGACTTAATAAAGCCAACAGTGCTCAGAATCTTCTAAATACACTGTCAAGTTCCAGGAAAACCTTGTGTTTCTGTAGTAAAGTCGTAGTGAAAAATTATGGAAATGTATCATTCAGTTTTAGTGCTGCAAGACCATTTTTGATGAAGGAAAGGTCCTGGAATGTGGAAGGGCAGGGCAGTGCTCTCCTTTCAGTTTCAAATGTGCAGCAGTTTTAGAGCTTGTGCCGTGGAATTGGCCCCCGTGTCCCCCACATGTGTGGGTGGGAAGGATTCAGGTGCTTTGTTCACCCACACAAGGGTTGCAGTGGGTGAGACATGGTGCCATCCAGTGTCCCTGCCCTGCTGTTTGTTTGGGCGCAAGCCCTGGAAGAGGCTACAGCCAGAAGGCATTGTTTCCCAGAAGCGTTACCCATTCGTTTTCATCCGGAAGGGAAGAGCCTCTGGGAATGGCTACGTGATCCTAGTGCATTGCACATCTGCATTTGGAGTGGCAGCAGGATGCTGGTGCTCTCAGACTGAGCAGGAGGCGTGTTCTGGTGTATGCTCCTTGCTGCCAGAGCACCTTAATCCATCTTAAGTGGATTCAGGAAGGGTAAATACTTCAGACCCAAACAGATCAATCCAGAACTGCAAACCCTAAACCTCCAGCAATTAGGAGCTAGGTCCTGAAATGCTTGGGGTGACTGCCAGAGATCTGAGTGCAGAGCCTTTACTGTTCAGCTTTCTGTGCTAGGAGCTTTCATTCACTAAATAACGAGGATGGGAATCACAAGAAAGGAAAAAGGTTGCACCTTGTGTCTCTGCCTTCAGGAGTAAGAGAATTGAGGACAAATGTCTGATCATGTTTTGGCAGCCAGCACTTCCCCTCATGCTCGTTATATGAAATGGAAATTCTCTGATCTCTATGTTTCACCTTGTCATGGGAAAAGCACGTTGCTGCTTCTGTGTGAGTGCTGTGCTGAGCAGGTATAGCAGTATTCAGTAGTGCAGCAGTGCTGTGCTCTGCTGTGCTGGGCTCTGGGGAGACCCAGTTGTAGCAAGTATGTGTGTAAATGTCTGAGATTTGTAAGTTTTGAAGTTGCATAAAGCAGATTTCCCTTCTACTCAGGAGGGAATGGTATGCCTTTCATACACTCTTGTGACTGTGTGTGTTTTGTCCTTAGAGGTAATGCAGCCATCTGAGTTGGGTAGTGAATTTTTTTAAAGGTATTTTTAACATGAAAAGTGCAGATGTGTGCAAGAACTGAATTTATTTATGAGTCCTGTGATTTAAAACTTGTTTAGAATAATGGACCAAATCTTCTGGGAGATCTGAGCTTCTCCAACCCTTAAATAACCCAGGTATTTAAAGAATAGATAATATAATTTAAATAATATTATATCACATGACATTCAGCCTAAAAACATGGAACATCTTGCAGGGCCTGGAGATAATTTTATCTGAGTTGTCATGTAGGGTAAAGCTGCTGCTCTGATTTAATAGCCACTACTACTCTAGAATATTAATTTAAAAAAAAAAAGAAAAAGAAAAAAAGGATTTGTTGATTTGTTTCTTTAAAAACACAGAAAACTATTTAAAATACTTAGTCTAATCGAAACAGAACCTGAAGGGCTTTTATTGTCTGTATATTTGTTTGTTTACTTGATTTTTTTTCCCTTAGAACTATTTTGATGGAAAACTTTCCCCTCAAGGGAAAATGCCTTGGATTGAATACAATCACAAGAAAGTATCTGGCACTGAGTTCATCATTGACTTCTTGGAAGAGAAACTTGGAGTGAATTTAAATAAACACCTTGGTCCACATGAAAGGGCTGTTTCCAGAGCTGTGACCAAAATGGTGGAGGAGCACCTGTACTGGTAAGCTTGCATGGCAAAGCTGGCTGTGTTCTTGTGCTGTCAATGTGTCGCTGAGTTTGGGCCTCATGGCACACGAATGCTTCTTTTCTCTTGCAGAAATGTTGGGTACCCAATTACTAACTTCACAACTCTCTTCATCCTAGGAAGCTGCTGCTCCTTTATGTGTATGGTTTTATGAGCCAGGGATAATTCCTTTGAAAGGTTGTGCTGTGTAAACAGGGTAAAGTCAGGCCCTTTGACTGCAGCTTTGTAGAAGGAAGCAGCATTGGGATGCTCCTCTGTTCAATGTGACTTCTGTATAGGAGCAGCCTTGTTAATAAAGACCAAAAGATCAAGGTGGCTGAATATATTTGTGGCTTGGGGGGCATAGAGGAATGAATACAGTGTTTGTGGTGAATCCAGAATATTGTTTTCTTACTTCTACAGATTTGAGTTACTGTGAGTGATTGCTGTACGGATCACTGCCTTTCCCATAGCACAGGATACTCCTGCTGATATATGTTGTTGACAATAGTGCCTATTGGTAGTGTGCAGTATTAGTCACGGTATCCTGAGAAGCCAAAGTGTGTATATGGATGGAAAATAGAAATAGAACCTTTCTGGTACTTTATGCTTCTTACTGACGCCTTTGAAAATAATACCTGTGATTTCCTCTGTGCTTTACATTTCAGTCCTTTTTAAGTGCCCTTTCCAGTATGGACACAGAGGCATCAGTTGAACATGCATCTTGAATGCTGCATTTGCTGCCTTAGCAGGCTCAAGGCTTTCTCCCAATAGTTTACTTTCATTTAAGTTTCATTAAGTTTTAAGCATTTAAGTCCTTGCTATACTAAGTTTTGCATTTATGTTGCATGTTTTTTCTTGAAAATGATGTGTGATTTTTAAATTTAATGCGCTTACCTGCTTTGTCTTTCACCTTTTGATCGAAGATCAGCAGCAATATGTGTACATATAGTTCTTCAAATAATCTTTAGTGTCTCCTGAGAACAATTTTAGCATTCAGTAATTGGCAGATTGAAGTGATTTGGTTTAGAAATTAAATTTCTGCCTTCCAAGAAGTGTGGCCTTCACCAATTATACCCATCTGCAGTGTCATAGCCTTCCAAACATGATACAGGCAGCCTGTAAATTAACATTTTTTTGGTTCATTTTTCCACCCTCAGCTATTACAGCTGCCAAAGGGAAGATGAAACCTTTTAGTCCCCTAATGCTTCATCTCCATGCCTTAGTGTCAGTTGTTTCGTGGTTCATGGATTTAACTGCATTAAATGTATCATTACTGATGGCAGGCTTACACTGCTGTTGTGTCTCAATTGCAAAGTGCTCTCCTCTGTGAAGCTGTTGTCCATCCATCCAGGCTCATCTGGAGCTGGCTGGGCTCTGCTGGACATGACATAGGCAAATGTGGAAGACAGGTACTGCAAATTCAGGCATTAAAACAGGTGGACAAAGTTACATCAAGAACAGATGTGCATGCCTGGCTGTATCCCTGCTGCCTTTCCTGTGAAGTCACACAGCTGAGTTCCTCCAAGACATATATTTTTGCTGCAGTGCAGTAAAAAGTTCAACTGTAAGTCTTACTGTGTGTCCCTCTGGCTTGGTATATTGGTGAGGTTATACCTTGCAGATTCCTTGTAGCAGGCAAAGCTTGAGCCATGAGGTGTTGCAGTTGTACTGCTGTAATTCTTGGAGAACAACTTCGACCATCCTGTACTTACACCAAAGTAAAATCAGGCTTTCACTGTGTAGGACCATATTTCTCTTCCATAGTTCTCCACAACATTGCATCTGTGGTTATGGGATCCCTTCATATCTGTCCCTGAACCTTCCCACTTCTCGCCAGAGCCTTCATTAGGGCTTTTTCTTGGTGCCTTGTGTTCCATGGTGAGGAATTTGAAACAGTGAATGACTTTCTGCAGAATAAGGTATATAAAACCAAGCCTCCAAAACAGTGGTACATAATGTGATTCCTACTGTTTCATTGCCAGCAGCATGCGAAGTAGCTTCATCATAAATAAGTAATACTATAGTACATTTATCGGATAAAGAAGAAAAGTACATCCTGTGGTGTGCCGTCTCTGGGTGCAGCTAATCCTGGTGGATGCTCAGCATTTCTTCCAGAAATGTTTAGTTTTGCTAAGGCAGTGGCTCATCTTCAGCAGTTAGTGCCTCTTACATGTAGAAGAGACTGTTATGGCTGGAGTTGAGAGCAGTGTGGAGCTATTGAGAACCTCAGCCTCTGGACACCTTCTCTCTGCCCTGGGGTGGGGCACCTGGCAGGGCTCAGGCAGGAAGACAACAAGTGAGCGTGCCTATTCTGTGCTGGGGTTGCACCTTATCTCTGAGATACACAAAACTGATTTGGAGCTGGTGCTGGAGCTACAGTCCCTGGAGAATGCAGTAAACCTTTTGCTAGGTTTAGTTGGCAAAAGAAAAGAAAGTCCTCTAAGCTGAATGGGTGTTGGGGGGATCCAGCAGTGAAGAGATGGGAATGAAATAATTTTGTGACTCTCACCCCAGGTCCTGGATCCAATGCAGATACCTGTAATCTGCTGTAGGCTTGCTCTGAGTCACTTCCACTGCCTGCAGTGACCTGTGAGCCCCCAGAAACCAGTGGGGCACCCAGAGCCACCTTTGGGGAGTGCATTGGGTTTTTGGTGTAACTGCAGCACATTTGTGGGATTGGACCTCTGATTAAGAGAGATTTGATTCACACTTTCTTCTGGAACTGGCATGCTGAGCCCACCAATACTGCTGGGATTCAGGCCAGGCAGCTCCTGGGTGCCTGTAGGGCTAGCAGTCACTGCGAGATGCTTTCTGTCACTTCGCTCTCAGGAGACGGGTCTTAGGTCAGTGACATAAATACGCTTAGTGAGAACATAAAGCCTTGAATATTCAGCTTAAGCAGACTAGCCCATTAGATTGGGCGAGGTACATTGTCAAACATAACTGTAGTGATTTATAAATGTGAGTGTTACTTGCAAATAAATTTGACTTGTTTCTGACTTTGTCTTTCAAGAAGCAAGCTTCATATGTGACAAATGCTATGATATGAGAATACAGATGAATTTGACTTTGGTCAGTATTCAGGCTTGCCACGTGCTAAACATAAAATATTTTTAGAATGTAAATATGTGTAAATACATCAAGCCAATTTTAAGAGCAGTGTCTCTCCCACTGCTAACAGTGATGAGGCTTGAATGCCACTGGTGGCTTAAAAGCTGGTTGCTCTGAGAAGTTGCACAGCTGGTGGAATTTCTACAGCTGATTGTGGAATGAATTTGTTATAATCCTTTTGTATATCAAAAAATTCTAGTCTGCACAGGTTGAGATAGGAGAAATAACCCCATTGTTAACTTTCTTGTAAATGCCTTGCCCTTGCCTTGAAGTTCAGACAGTTTTGGGATAATCAGGCAAGCTGTTGTTGAGTCACTTTCTTCATCTCCTCGCCTGATTTATGTATTGAGGCCAAAGCTGCTGTTGCAATTAGACCTTGGATTTACTTCACCCCCCACAGCATTTCTCTTTAATGCATTATTGTTTTATTTATACTGTTAGATTTGTACAGATGTGCTGGCACAAATGGGAGTGATGTTTCCCACAATGTTCTGTTCAGGCCAATATTTAAAATAATTATGTCATCCCGTAAATACTTACTCCAGTGTAAAATGTATACTTATGCTGTACTGAAGTAGATTATGTAGACTTCCCAATTTCTGGCATTTCCTAACCTTTTGTAATATTGATAATACTCCACTAATGTAGTCTGAATAGAGGAATGATGGGTGAAATTAAATGCTGATAAGCATATTTTGGTAAAAAACACAAATTAATGAACCCTTGGATAGAATTTTTTAATAAAGTGCTTATAAAACCAGTTTTAAAAGTGTTTTGAACTGTCCCTGAATTGGAGCCTACTTTTTTCCTTGTTTTGTCTACTCAGAACTGTAATATTTTGGAAGTAAACTCTGTGATTGTCTATTCAGCTGGTTTCATTGCCCATGTAAATTTGGGACATGTAACAATTCTGCTCATTCAGAGGGACAAGCAGATGCCTTAAGATTTGTGCTTGACAGTTTAGCCTAAGCAGGTTTACCTAAACTCTGTGTAGTTCTCTGTTGCTGTCCTGGTCATTAAACACCTGATCTGATTTCTGCCTCTTCCAGACCCAAAGACCTTCTCTCCCAGGGCAAGTAATTGAGCTCTGGGGAAATGTATTTTTGCTTAAAAGTGTGGGCCAGTCAGCTTTGTGGGAAATCTTGTCATTCTGTTCTATGAAATTAAAATAATTTTGGACATGGTTGATCACTCTTGGTGCGATGCCAGCTCACTGGTGTGGTTGGAGTGAGACATAGTAATGGCAAGTCCATAGGACCAGGTTTAATCTTGTGCATCTGGAATGATTTAAAAAATGCTACAGTGGAGTTCCTGTGTTCTTTTTCTGTTTTGTTTTGGCTTCTTTTTCTTGTTGCCCTTCTCCAGGCCAGGCCTGTTGTCCTACAGCAGCTAAATTGTATTGCAGAGTTGCCAGATGAAGGAGGTCAGGTCCATCCTGGGTGAGGAGGACTTTGCAGCAAGACAGAGCAGTGCTTTCAGAGAGCAAGTTCTTCCTAGCTTATTCAAATAATAAATAATAACTTACAGATTAGGAGAAGAACTCATTCAGAGCAGCACTGTGGAGAAGGACTTGGGGGCTCTGGTGGATGAAAAAAGTGGACATGAGCCAACAGTGTGAGATGGCCTCCTGGGCTGCATCAAGAGATGTCAAGGGAGGTGATTCTACCCTTCTACTCTGTGTTTGTGAGACCCCACCTGTTTCCAGCTCTGGAGTCCTCAGCAGAAGCAAGATCTGAACCTGTTAGAGCAGGTCCAGAGGAAACCACAAGGATGATCAGAGGACTGGAGCAGCTCTCCTGTGAAGACAGCTGGGACAGCTGAGGTTGTTCAGCAACGAGAGCAGAAGGCTTCAGAGAGAACTTGTTGTGGCCTTCAATACTTAAAACAGGGCTTATAAAAAAGAGGGAGAGTGATTTCTTATGTGGGTGCATAGTGATAGGATAAGGGAGAACAGTTTTAAACCAAAAACAGAAGAGATGTAAATTAGATGTTAGAAAGAAGTTCTTTACTTACAGGATGATGAGGCACAGGTTGCCTAGAATAATCTAGATGCCCTGTCCCTGGAAGTGCTCAAGGCCAGGTTGGATGGGATCCTGAGCAACCTGATCTAGTGGGTAGTATCCCTGCCCATGGAGTAGGTCCCTGCAGTGGACATTTAGTTGGAAGTAGATGACTTTTAAGGTCCCTTCCTACCCAAGTCATAGTATTATAATTAATTCCTGGTGTTCACATTGAGTTTTTCTATTCAGAGCTGTACCTGCTGAAGAGACCTTGCCCTTTGCCAGGCCAGTGAAACATGGCTGCTGCAACATTCTGCTGTATAGAGTGTCCTTATGCCTTCAGGTCAGCCTTCTTTCCATTTGTCTTAAATCCTGTTTTACCATTGGTCCTGGAACAGGGCAGTCTCACACAATATCTTCCAGACAAAGTCAATGCTTTACGAGTTTCAGTAGCTCTTTACTACTGCATTTGTTGGCTTAACATGCCTCTGTATTGCTGATGCCTCTACTAAATCTGTCTCTGGTTCAAGCTTTCCGTTGCTGAAACCTGCTCAATGACTTGAGTTCATCCATCAAGTTTGAGAAACCAGAACTGTGCAGAATACCCCATTCTAAAAGTGGTGTTGAAGCACGTGAAATGTCAGCAGGACTTTTTTGTTATAGTTATATAGTGCTGGAGGTTGTGAAGTAATCTGTTGAGGGTCAAAGCCATCAGTAGCAGAGCAGGTGCATTTTTGTTCTTCCCTATTTATACATTTGCAGCAAAACCTGTTCACACCTCGTTGTTACTGACATCAGTGAAACCAGCTAGAGCAGAAGGCATTGAACTGCAGTGGAGTGGACAATGTGAGTTTGATGAAAAGTACATTACCTAAAGAAGCGAAAAGAAGTGACAGGAGTTCTCCAGGAGATACTAGCTTTTTCTTTTTTTTTTTTTTTTTCCTTTCTTTTCTTGAATTAGGTGAATCATATCAGCACTAAGGAAATTATGTGGAGTTGGAAATATGTACAGTGATAAACTGAAGTCATATTCCAAACTGAAACAGTGAAACTTTGTAATTGCTTGGATTGGAATATGTGTATCAATTCCCGGTGTTTCTGAGACCCTGCAGGCTTCCTATGTTTATCTTGTCTACTTTGAGGTGTCTTTAGCCATTTTTCCAACAACCCTTGAACTTGGTGGTCTTTTTGGTTTATTTGTAATTTCTGAAGATGTTGGACATTAAAAAAATTAATATTTCTTTTTCATAAGTTTCTGGAGTAACAAATCAAGATCTGTTTGCCTATAATATTAATAAGGAGCAAAAACGCATGTGGAAAACAAAAATTTAAGCTGATGAGACAAATTTTTATAAAAAGACTTCTTAAAAGGATATTATTTATCATTTAATAAAACATGGATGGCAACAGAGTCCTTCAGAAATGTCTCTCTCATAAAATCAACATTGTGAAGAGAAGAAACTGTGCAGGAGAAAATCAACCAAATAACCACTACCTCTTATTTTTTTATATTTTATTTTAAAAATATCATGTTATTCTCAGTTTCTGAGGAGAAATCTTCTGAAAAATTACTGCTTCAGTATTTGTGTTGGACCAAAGTTACTGTTTGCCTAAGTGTCAGCAGTGTAGAAAGGAAAAAGATTGGTGGGAAAGATTGATTTTTTTGGGGAGGGCTGTTTGGTGTTGTTTTTCCCAGGTCTGTGCAGTGAATCATCTTTAGGTAACAAATCTGTTTGGCACTGCGTTTTGTTACACGAGTTTAGCAGAATTCTGCAGCTTTTGCTTAATATTTCAACATGAATCTTGTTTTCTCCTGGAGTGAGTCATCATTTAATGAGACAATAAGCACTGGGCTGTCTGCCTAAGTACTGTAAAGTGGGTTTACTCTGCTGGCACTCTGAGTCTGCTGATTATGGAAGCTACCTCTCCATCAGGGCAGTGAGCACTCACCTGCCTGACCTCTCTGTGAGCCTCTGCAGGGTGGTGTGGGGCTCTCTGGGGATTACACTGCTGTAACTTGTTTCTGCATCCTTCTAGGACTTTAGCTTATTGCCAATGGGTGGAAAACCTTCATGAGACACAAAAGATGGTTTCGCTTTTTGGCCCCTTCAGCGACTTGCTGAAGTGGATCTTTTGCCATCTGACCAAAGGAATCGTGAAGCGGGAAATGTACGGCCATGGCATTGGGCGCTTCTCGGAGGAGGAGATGTACACGCTGATGGAGAAGGACATGCGGACTCTGGCAGGCCTCCTGGGTAAGGTACAGCGAGTTACGCGCTCCGTGCTCAGCCCCTCTCTCCACAGGGCAGACTTGACCTCCAGTGCTTCCTGACAGCTTGATTGCGCACAAATAATCTCATTTTGGCAGAAGCTGAAGGCTGTCGTTTAGTGCCTTCCTTGCTCTGGCAGAGACACTGTTTCTTTTCCCACTGTTTGCTGCCAGATTGTGTGTCTAGAGGCATAAGAGGCTTCCTTCTCTGAGAGCAGAGTATGTGCATGTAGAGGAGCAAAATGTGGCCTGCTGTTTTGGAAGAGCATTTAGTGATGTGAAATTAGGAAAATGTAGTGTTTAGTTCTGCAAATGAAACCTCTTATTTATACCTTTTTCAGGGGGGGTTGGGGTGTGTGTGTCTCATTTTTTATTTCCTGTTGTATTTCCTTTCCTGTTTTTTATTTGTGGCTGTTTGACAGACTGTTAGGAGGCTACCATTTGAAAACCCTTTGCAGATGTTATTTTGATGAGCTGAACTTTGTTGTGTTTGATTGGTGTCAGCAGCTTTATTCAAAGCTCCCAGTAGGAGATGGTTCTGCACTGTCAAAATAGCTGTGTTTAAGATTCCTGGTTACCTTGGGTGGATCCCATACAAGTAGTCTTAAGGTTGACTTTACTTAGCTAGAATTACGTACCCTCATTTCTGTTGTGTGGCTCAGGTTGAAATATGCACTGAAACTGCTTTGCACTGTGCTTCTTTCCTTCTGCTCCACTAAGAGCTAAGCATATTGTGCATCTGTGTAAAAGTTGAATTTTGAGGAATTGCTGTGGTGCAGGTTGTCACTTTGCATGAGCTTATGTGTCTCTTGTGTGAGAAACAAAGAGAGAAACCAAGAGGGATGGTACCTGTGTGCTGTTCCCTGTAACAATTGCTTTAAAGAGATGGTTGAGTGGAGGACAGGAGGATGCCTGCACATTCTCTGAAGAGACAAGTGTGAAGGGAATGAAAGGAACAAGCTGGGGAGAGCCCAGCGGAAGGAAGAGGCTGAGTGCTTGCTGGGAAAGGGGAGGAAAAAATGTGCTTCTGGACTTCAAGCTGTTTTGGAAAGGAATGTATTTGCAGTGGACCTAGATGTAGAGTTTTCTGTCATTTTGTTTTCTGAAACAAACCTGTTGAGTTGCTGTATTGGGAACAAGGTGAAAAAAAACCCCATGAGGTGCATGGACACAATGGGCAAGAGGAAGATTTGTTGGCAGCTCCTCTTGACAGCAGTTTCTTATGCTGCATTTTGCTTGTTAGCAAAAACAATTATGTATTCTAGTGTCTCTTCAGAGAAAATCTGTTGTTTGGAGATTAACAGGTCCCTTTTCTCTGAGAGGGAGGAAGGGAGGGAGCAGTTAATTTCAGAAGAGGATATCTGGTCATACCTGTTGCAGAACTGTGGCCAGCTCCTGGTGCTCTCCTCTGTGGGACTACTGATGCTGTAGTTTTGAGATTGGCACTGCATGGCTACATGCTCATCACAGGGAGGAGAGGTGTTGGGACAGGGGCTGGAGCAAGTTCAGTCTATGACTTAGTAGCACAGCAAAGCCCCCTGGTTCTGGCTAGACAACTCTGTCAGGAAAAGGAGTCACGGTGGATATGTGTGTGCTAAAGTCATCCCTGTCTGCCAAGAGTAGACAGAACCTTCAAGAGAAAACTAAAATGTGTGCCTGTGTACCTGTAAAAGTAACTTGATTTGCTTGTTTGTCTGGAGTGTATACTGACACAGATTTGTAAGATTTCAAGTTCAAAGGGATAATTTAATCGTCTAGACACATCTCTGTGGATCAGACTGCTTGACTGCTGTATTGAGGCCTGTGCCTTTTTGCTGGCTTGGGGATGGCTCTCTAAAAGCCATCCAGTTTTAATTACAAGATTCCAGCAGGTGGAGGTGCCATCACGTTTTGCTGACAGATGTTAGTCACTATCTAAATCTGTTCTAAGTTGGACTTGTCTCAAATGAGTTTGATTCTAGCCTGCAGAAAGATGCTCTTACGGCTTTCTCCCTTCCAGGGTGGCTTGGGTCATCTCTCTGTGAGGGTAACTGTTATAATCAGTCTCTGGCTTTTGTGGAAAACGCACTGGAAATCCTCAAACAATTCTTCACTGTATCAAATTTTAAATTGTATTACACGTATATTACCAGCAGAGTTTTTCTTCTTAATTCCAGATTGTTGTTGAGAATGTGCCTGTGTACTTCAAAAAGCCTTGATGAGCATTTGCTGTATTCCTGTTATTTTATTACATTATCAACTGAATATTGTACGGTTTTTTTTAATTTTCTCTGAAATGGATGTCAGATTAGTCAGTGTGCAGTCACATGAATCATTATATTTTCTCTTTTGATTATTGGTTAGTTGGTCTACTTTTCTGTAATTGCCTTAATTTTCATTAACATCAGTATGCTCATGTTTTCTCCAGCCATCTCTTTTATGGTTGGGTCTAGTAACTGTGGCCTCCAGGTAGTATCCTGGAATGGGTTCAAAAGGTGGGCTGAAGACTCCCACCCCTCACTAGAGACTCCCCTATTTCAAACGGGGAAGGGGAAGGGGAAGGCAGCTTACTGCTTACTGCCTGCACAATCTCAGTGAGTGTTTTCCCACAAGAGAAAGTAGTTGGCTGTTATCTTAAGAGCTTAAAAATTATGCCTATGGTGCAGAGTAGCTGCACATACAAAACTGTAGCTGTCAGCCATCAGGAATATCTGATTAATGCTCCCCTTTTTTAACAGGGACCATTCACATGGGAACAAGAATAACTTTTAATTCTAAGAGCTGCTTCCAGCGAATGATAACTTTGTAGCTGCCAGTTCCTATGACATTAATTTTGACACTCCCAATCACATCTTTGGTGCTTATTTTTTATTTTAATTTTTGAGAATAATTTTTCTATCTCCCTTATATCCGTTTCCCTGACGGACTCCTCCAGGTCTTATAAGCATGGAAATTGGAACTAATCCCACTGTGATGGATCAGTTTGTCCCATTGGTATCACCTTTCTCTGTGTCCTGCAGTCTTCAAAGCACAAATGTAATTTCCTTGTATTGTACAGTTTCCTACTGCCTGGTAATAGTGTTAGAAAGTGAGGGGAATGAGCACATGAATTAGCAATATATAAAAATACACGTTTTGGTAATTGTTTAGAAGAGGCAAGTGAGTGACCATAAATCTGTTGGTGCCCTCTCAGCTGTTTGCCTCTCAGGCTCTTTGGTAGATGGGGATTTTGAGCAGGGAGTTGCAGGGCAGCAGCTTCCTGAGGTGGATTTTGAAAAGCATTTGGTGCTTTGGTGAGGGCAGGGGTGCTCAGAGCTGAAAACTCTGGACTAACCTGAATCTGAGCCTCTAAAGGTAGTTAAGTGCCCTGGAGCAGCCTGCAAGTGCTGTACCTGCCTGTGTGGATGGAGGCAGACCTGTGTCCCACAGACCTGCTTCTTGCTGGGTTTTCTTGACCCACTGTTGAAATAGCTGCTTTTGAATCCTCTGGTACTTGCATTTGTGAACAGTGGAGTTGTGTCCTCTCAAAATTCCTGGACAGAACAAAGTTGTTCCAAGTCCAATGTGATTTCATTTCTATTGGATTAGCCAGAGAGGTGTTTGAGATGATCAGTGCTATGGCAGCCTGGATGTGACAGACACTATGTAATCTTGCCTAAAAACAGACTCAGAGATATCTGGTCTATTAGTGAAGTTGCACTGGAAGTTTTGAGAACAGACTGGAAATGGTGGAAGAAAATTTGCACAGATGCCATATTTTGTGGTGCAGCATGGCTTGAAACCAGATTTATCCCACAGTTTTATTTTTTTTTCTTATACTTTGTTTCCATGCACCTGAAGGTGTGGGTGTTGTGCCTGGGGAAGCAGAGGGTGGGATGGTTTAGCCCTCACTCAGAGTCTGCTTTAGTTGTAGCAAGATGGAAATGACAGTATTTCTTCCCAGCACAGCATCAGTATGGATTGACTCTCAAGACCCAGTTGTATGGTGCTAAATTCCTGGTGCTGGCCTATAACTGTGGTTTAGGGACCAGTTTTTGAGCTGTGTTTGAGATTGATGAGTGCTTAGGTGTCAGATAAATACAGAAAAGACAACATTTACTCTGTACAGATTTTTCAAACAATAAATTGATGGAACAGTGGAAGAGCTGGGAAGAGTTAACTGCATGTTCAAATGACATCTGACAGGCCAGAAAAGGTTATTGTTACTGCCTGTTCCTTGAGCACTGTTTTGCTATGCTCTTGTGCAGGGAATTGGCAGCATGCCTTGTACTGTACACTAGAATTTGATGCATTTTACACTGGACAGTTCCTCTGGACTTGCTCAATAAACCTAACATTGAATAACCTGCTGAATTACAGGCAGCTCAGAAGAATGTCCTGGGGAGATGGGATAACTGGATTTTGAGAATTCAATTAGGTACCGCATTTCACAGTTTATAGCGCTTTGGGCCGAGACAGAAGCAGTGCAGCCAGCTAACCTGACCTCTGCAATACTTCATCTTCCACTGTGTGTGGTTTTTGTTCCAGGTCTCCTGCCTGTGATGGGAAAACAAGTCTAACAAGTGGATGTTTTGTTGCAAACAGCAACTTTGAAACACGTATTTTCTTCCCTCAGTTAGTTATCTGTCTGTTTGTGCTATGGGGGCTATTTAGGACCATCATGGCACTGGGGTGCCCAGAGAGGTAAGCAGAACTGCTGTGAGGAGCAGAGGAGGTTTCTTTGCCAGTGGTGGCTCTGTAACTGGCCTGGTTATAGAAGTCTTGAGCACAGGGGAAGCTGCAGTAGTGGGTTCCACCTGCTGAACCCTAGAAACAGTTTTGGAATCCCTGTCTTTGAACAAGTAAACCTTTTCATTGAAATTATTTCAGTAAAATAAATACGCTAAAGGTGGAACTGTGATTTTTTTTTTTTTTAATTTGGGAAAAAGTGACATCTAGTCAGGAAATATTTGCTGTTGTATTTACAGGTGACAAGAAGTACATTATGGGATCAACAGTTTCCACTGTTGATGCCACTGTCTTTGGACATCTGGCTCAGGCAATGTGGACATTACCAGGGACTCGACCAGAGAGACTAATCAAAGGTAAGAAAGCTTAAGTGATCTCCGATTAAAAGCTCTTGGTGGCATTTTCCACCTTTAAATGTGGAGTACCTTGGAAGGACATTTTGAAGACTGCAGTACTTCAGCAGACTGTTCTTGCCTTTGATGTAGCATTTGTATCCTATAATGTTGTTTTGTCTTAAAATTATTTGTTTTCTCTTTAATGTTTTGCAGAGTAATTGTTTCTGTTTCTGTACTTGATCTTTTTTCTGTTTAACGTGGCAAAGCCTTAAAGCTTCTAAGGAGTGAATGCTGGGTAAAGTATGAGAAAACAGAAGAACAGCCATTAGCCAAATTCTGCTGAACTGAGTACTTTCCTTGATAATAGAACTGTTACTGCTATTGTCTCACTGAAATGACAGCCTTTGCTGTTCTTGAAGATGGCAGACAAGGAAGAAATCCAGCTTCGCTTTGGAGTCACTTTGTTTTTGCATGAATTGGAAATGACCATACCCCTCCTCTCCACAGAGGGTTGTTTTTTTTGTTCGGTTCTTTTTTGTGGAGTGATACAGATGTTAAAGTATTTTTGCATCCCTTTCCATAGTAAAACCACGCAGCATGAAAAATGGGAAGACCTAAGGAGGAAAAGGATGTAGAATAGTGTAAAAGGAATGCATCTGACCTGTAAACCTACTCTGTGCAAGAGAGCTCTGCTAAGCCTGTGGTTAAGAGGCACAGACTTGCTCTTTTCCTCAGATAATGAGCACTTGAGATGAGGATATATGGCTATGCAGTTCTTCCCCTTGATGTCTGGGGCATCACGGGTAAAATTCTGAAGGGCTCATGGCTGTCTAGAAAGATTACTATGCCTGTTGAATTAGTTTGTCTCTAATGAAAATAAGTAGAAGATAATAGAAGTACCCAAGCAGCGTGGTTGATTCTCTGTATCTATCAACCTACTTGCGCTGTCATGAGTACAGGTTTTACATGCAGCTCCCCTTTAATAAGCTGGTATTTCTTTCTTCTTTGAGGTTTTTTTTTTTTATGATTTATTCTGTAAGCATACATGTATTTATAAACAAGGAATAAGATACTAAGGCTGGGAGCAGTAGGAACGAGCCAGTGCCATATTAAATGTGAATTTATGTTGCAGACAACGCTGCCATCTGGTGGTGAAAACCCCTCATTCACTGTATTTAATGAACATACTGTGCCCATCTGTAAGATCAAATTCTGTCTTTAGGAACCAGGTGTTTGCAATTAAGCAAAGAGTTCTACTACGAAAACCTTACAGTATTAGTGTCTTGCCTTGATTTCTTTTTGTAGAGGTTGAATTTGGGATACTTACTTTGCTCTTTGTGTGAACATGCATTTATGTTTATTCCTGTGTAACCCTTCTGGTTGTATGTGGTTACGTTAGAGTTAAAAACAGAGCTGCTAAGAGGATTGATGGCATCTTCGATTTTGAAACTTCTTTGGAAAGGCCCTACTCAGTTTGTTTCCAAACACAGCTAACGTGTTTTTGCATCATCAGGTGAGTTAGAGCATTATTGGCTGGATATATTTACTGAAGTCTGTTGTGTTGTGTTACAGGTGAACTGATTAACCTTGCTATGTACTGTGAAAGAATAAGGAGGAAATTTTGGCCAGAATGGCACCATGATGATGACAACACTCTGTATGAATCTGAGGAAAGCAGTGAGGCAAGCAAGACTTACTCCCCTTTGCAGGACTTCAGTTTTTATTCAAGGACAGAAACATTTGATGAGGAAGGGAACAGTATTTCCCAAACCCCAGACACAGATTACACTGGACACTCCCTCTTTGACTCAGATGTGGACATGGATGAGTACAGAGATCATGAACAATGCAAGTGATATGTACAAGTGTCTCCCATTATGCAGATAAGCTGTTTCTTGGGATCACTCTGATTTGTTTTCTCCTTCAGGTCAGGAAGAGGTTTATACCACTTTGGAAGAGACCATTGTGCTTGATTCAGCTGTCACATACTGCTTGGACTATTTCAACTGTATTTCGTTTTGTGTAATTGTTCAGGTGGACCAAGGTAAACACATTTAAAACACACGTGAGCAAACTAGAAGTCTAGAGGGCAGCAGGACCTTTAAGTCTATTTTTGTTCATGTTCAAAACCAGATTCCCCATCCAAGTGGGATGAACTTCTGGGAAGTGGAACATTAGTCACATCTGGTTTTTGTTGTTATCTTCTCTTTACAGAAGGACAAGAATGGAAGAGGTATGACTGGCACAGTTTTCCATGGAAAAAATGATTGATGCTGTAATGAAAAGGCCCTGGCAGTGTTGGCTGACTGCCATCTAATTTTAAGCCAGTGGTGTGCTGAGGTGCATGAGATTCATGCAGCACCCTGGCCTGTATCAGCAATAGTGTGGCCAGCAGGACCAGGGTAGTGATTGTCCCCATCTCAGCACTGGTGAGGCTGCACCCCAAATCCTGTGTTCTGTTCTGGGCCCTTCACTGCAAGAAATTGAGGTGCTGGTGCTTGTCAGAGAAGGACAATGAAGCTGGTGAAAGGAACTGGAACACAAGTCTTGTGAGGAAAAGCTGAGGGAACTGGGGGTGCTTAGCCTGGAGAGAAGGCATCTCAGGAGAGACCATATCACTCTCTACAACTGCCTGAAAGGAGGCTGTAGCAAGATGAGCGCTGGTCTCTTCTCCCAGGTAACAAGCTCTAGAATAAGAGAGATGGCATCAAGGTGTGCCAGGAGATGCTTGGATTGGATATTGGGAAAAAACTTCACTAAAAGGGTTGTCAAGCATTGGAACAGACTGCCCAGTCATCACCCCGGAAGTATTTACAAGCCACATAGCTGTGGCACTTTGGGGACATTGTTTGGTGGTGGTCTTGGTAGTGCTGGGTTAACACTTGGACTTGATGATCTCAAAGGTCTTTTCCAACCTAAGAGATTCTGTGATTTGGTAAGGTTTCAGGGGAATTTTATTTGATAGCTACCCATACTTTGGTGCGTCTGTTGGTCTGCAGAAAAGAACTGCTCCTAGTTCTTTTGGAGACAGTCAGGGAAGGATGGAGGAAAACATGTCCCTGCAGAAGGGAGCTGGTTAGTGTTTCTTGTTCTTTTCAGAAGGTTGAAATCACTACTATAGAATACTTTTATGCAGGAGGGAGATGTCAGTGTTGACTCATCTGGAATGTGTGTTGGTCAAATTTCTTCTGTGTTTTTGAATGATTATTATGTTTTTACTCCCTGCCTGTGGCTGCTGTCTGCTATTTCTAGGCAAGGCTAATGGGACTTGCTGCTAGAAGTCTGGTGTGCCTCAGCAGTGGGTGCTTTGTGTTCTTTACCAACAGACGTAGCAAACCCATGAAGGCTGCAAAGCAGTTGGAGGTATTGGTAGGCATGGGATGCTGTGTAGTTGCAAGATGTTGGCCCAGGCAATTGAATACTTTATAGCTGCCTAGGGAGGTGCTTCAGGGGATGCTGGGCACTGTGCTGGCTCTCAGTGCACGGTCCCTAAAGCTCATACACAGGAGGAGGTGAGATGGGACAGTTCACTCAGCACTGCCATGTGTGGGGGGAAATTCAGATACTGAAAACATGACCAGAATTGAGTTTAAGTTGCCTTTGCTGGCACATCTGTGGATCTGGATCTCAAAATGATTGCACAGGTTCTCATGTGCTTTGTGTTCATGTCTTCCTAAATACAGGTTAGAGATGGGAATGAATCCATTGGATTTACTCACAGCTTTGAAGTTAAGCATGTACTTCAGCGTTGCTTGGCCATGATTAGTTGATTTTAGTAGAGTATATTGGACTGTTGTGTTTTTAAATATGCATATAAAATTGGGTATTTGACTACAGACTTTGTTGGTGGCCCATTTTAATTATGGTTTTCTCAGTGATTTACAGTTAGATGAATCAGGATCCCTCAGCAAAATTTTTGTAATGTGTTGGTTGTACCAAATGTTCTAAGAGCAGACAGGGCAGACAACTGCTTTAGGATGTTAACTGTTGGTAGTTTTAGTGAGTCTGGAGCTTGAAATAGCTCCAGCACTCAAAGAATAAGTTACTCCCTGGCATCCTGGAGTGCCTTCTGCAGAGGAAAACACCTGCTGTGGGGAAACATGGAGCTTCAAAGCCATGGCTTTGAAAGCAGGAACACCTTTGTCTGCATTGAAACCCCAGGTCTGTTCATGCATGGGAGCCACTGCAGTGAGAGCTGACAAGTTTGGTGTGAATTTACACCTGTTTCCACAATTCCCTGGGCATGTCCTTGAAGCCATGTTCCAGTCAATGTTGTGGGCAAGTACCATTTGCAAAGTGAACCAAAACTGAGGAGGGAGGCATCATCCAGTTACTTGGGACCCTTCTCAGGAAACTAAGCATAAGAATGGGGCACAAGAAGATAAGTCTTGGGCTTGAAAGTGCAGAGGTTATGGCCTGAACTGCCTGAGTAACTGCAAGGCTAAGTCAGGAGAGGTTTTATCTGCAAAAATGTAGGTATTGATATTCTGAATAAAAGGCATCTGCATCAAAAAGCTCCTATTTAAAATCATTAGCCTGTTGGAAATTCTGATGGAGATATCCTCACTCATTTACTGATGCATGTTTGAAGGCTGTGCTTTCTCCATTTGTTCAGCATTGCAAGGTGTGCTTGCAGCAGATGAGTCCCTAAAAGACCGTTAAAGGAAGGTCAGACCTCTTTAAAAGGATTTAATCCATGCATTTTTTTTTTGAAAGCTGTCTTGTTGTGGGGAAACAAATGAAACACCAAAAAGTTGAAAAAAATAAATTAAAAAGTGTTCATTTTAGTTTGCATGGGGGAAAAAAAAAAGAAAAATGAAAAATGTGTTTTCTTAAAAAGGGAACAACTGTTTTTGACTTTCTAAAATTTTGCTAAAAGAACAATGTTTTCTTAGTCCTGCAGTCTTTTTGGTTTTTTTCCCCCATTCCATCATATCTATTTTTAATGTTAGTGCTGAGGGGCTGTACAGAACTAAAAATAGTCAGAGAGCATCTTTATTTCCTTTAGTTTTTCTTTTTCCTTTTTTTCCTCCCTCACTGATTAAAATTGTGAGTGAGTCCATTGTAGGGATGCTGGAGGTCCTGGCTGTGCTGCTGGTGGGTTGAGGGTCAGCAGGTGTCTCTGCAGCCATGAAACCTGGGACAGCCCTGGATTGCCCAGCAGGTGAGCTGGGATAGCAGCTGGAGGCTGATGGATGCTAGGACATGATGTCTGAGGTGACACAGACCACGTAAGGTTTTTCCCTGGCTGGGGGTCCCTCTGCCACAGCCAGAAACTCACTGTGGGGTGATGTTAGGAAGGGTTCAGGGGCCCTTGATACAAGAGTCAAATGTCAGTGATGCCTCTGAGAGCATCACAAGTGCCAGCACCAAAACTGGTCCCAGCCACAGCCCTGGCCTGGGTAAATGGCAGTGCAAGGTACTCGCAGGAGGAAAACTGTCTTGGGGCTCCTCTGCACTGTCTAGCCCCTCTCAAAACAGGGCAGGGAAGCCCTTGGATGGTCATTGGAGAAGGCAGTGGAGAAGGGGATGGTGGGATACAGGGAGTTGCCAAGTGCTGGGTCTCTGCAGGAGGACTCACTGCACCTGTAGCCTGTTCCAGTGGATGGGTGGGGTGCCTGCTCTGCTTATGATCTGGAGCATGAGCCATATCCTGGTGAGGGGACAGCACTGCTCCTCCTGGTTACTTTACCTTAAATACTGCCAAAGACTGAGTACTGCCTTTGTGTTTCCATAGTGCTGCTCTAAAAGAAGGAGTAATTGGTCTGCCCCTCATTTGGCAAATGGGAATTCAAAGCAAATTCTGCATTTCCAATGGAGTTAGATTTGAAGCAGTTTGTTGGGTTTTTTTATGTGAATTGCAGTTTTTGGCGGTGTGACACTCTGTCATGTCAGAAGGGATTTGTTTACCCCTGTCGGTCTCATTGGCTCTGTCAGCCGAGCTCACTGTTACCGAGTGGGGGAAACAGGCACTGGGATGTATAGGTCCTACAGAAATCCTGCAAATGTGCTGTTTGATTTAAAAACCAAACTGAACCTGATGTTTCAGATCTGGAGGACTGTTTCCATCCAATTATAGCACTGCAAGTAACACATTTTGATCTTTAAAACCTTGGCAATGTCCCTCCAGATCTATATTCTCTTTGAAAAAATACTGCCTGAAATATTTCTGCAGCAACAGTTCAGGCACAAATTTGCTTTTGTCAGTGATGTCTGCTCAAGTAATCATGACAGTTTCATACTGTTTTCCTTGAAAGGCCTGTATCTGTCAGATGCTAAGCCTTACAAAATATTGCCTGCTGGAAAAGCGTGTTATGTGCAGATTTATGCAGGGCAGCTCACCAAGTGAAATTTCTGTGGCAGGGGATGAATTCAAGTGGGTCTTGTCCTTAGATGTTTGAATACGAATTTGAATCTGTTTTTTGACAAGTAGCTGTTTGGCCTAACCCTCCTTCCCTCCCCAAATACTGCAAAATTACGATTTAGGCATGTGATGCTAATAAAGCAAATTACGCTCTCTAAATACAGAATTAAGTTGGACAGCGCGGTAGCTGGGATATGGAAATGGGTACCCATAGGTGTGAGTCATGCCCGTACATCTCAGCAGCTGGGATCTGGAGGAGCACGCAGGTTGTATGGTTTGATCCCGCAGAACCAGAGGGCTAGAGGTAACTCTGACTGCTGTGCTTTCAGCAGCTGATCAGTGCTATGGGGTATCCATGTATGCTGTGCCTTGGCTATTCCTTAGTTCAGGGTACACTGTGCAGGGGCTCGTGTTGGTGCTGTGGCTCCTGTGGGGCATCAGCCTGCTGTCATCCTGTGGCTGAGCTGCAGAGACAAGGGTCTGTTTGGGAGTAAGTATTGGCTGTGAGCAGAGCTGTGACCCTGCTGGTGAACATGGGCTGTGGTGTTGAGCTGGTGTCCTGTGGAGGGAAGGTGTTCCCCCACACTGTATGTGTGCATCTCCTTTTCAGGCCAGTGACCCCTGTCTTCACAGTTTTGCCTTGGTGAAGAGAAGGGTTGCAACATGAGTCAGTTCTATCTCAGTGGTTTGGGGCAGTCCTCTCTTTGGTGGCTACTGGGGAGGGCTTCTTCTGTGTTCATTCCCCATGGAGGTGCCCCAGTGTGCAGTACTTCCTTAGCGGGGGTTTCTGCAGCTCTCTGAGCAATTTGCAAAGTTAAATGGTATTAGTCTGTGTACAGCACAGGAATGCCAGTCACTGAAAACACTGTGTGGCACTACAATGTTAAACTCTTAGTTCTATGTCCTCTCCCAGGTTTTTCAAGGCCAAGGAGATTGTTGTGGGCATTTGGTCAGACTTCAGCATAAAAAGGTTTGTGGGATTTCATGTAATGATTTACACAGTCAGCTCAACAAGCTAAAGCTGAAACATATGCTTCCAAAAGGCATTCAAGTTCTGTGGAATAAATAAAATCCTGCTCCACTTTGAAGTCCTTGACTAAAGTGCCAGTTTGCTTCAGCCGGAGTTTCCAACACAGCTTCCAAGTGACCCTGAATTTACCACTTCTCTCATTCCTGTCTAATTATACTTAAGTAAAATTTTGCTTTACTGGGGACAGTAAGGCAAACAAGATGTGACTGTGGTTCTTTTTTATGTAACTTAAAAAAAAAAAAGTGCTTTTTTTGGCTGCACTGGTCACGTTGATATTTTCACTGGGCACTATGATTGTATGTGTTTTTGCCTCACTTCCTAATTTATTCGTCTGACTTATCTTTCCTCAAATGTACAGGCTTTTATTTTTTCAGGATACTTGAAGAATGCAAGTCCCAAAGACAGGGGTGTGCAATCCAGCAAGAATAAAGTATATGTAGATGTATATGGGTGAGGGGTATATCCAGCTAACTGCAGTGTACAAGGTTTAACTAACAAAATGAAGCAACACATTTCTAAATGGGGACTCTGATGCTGTAGCTGCATTATGTTGTTTGTCTATGGACTACACGAGACATACGTTATTTTGGCACTGTTATTACTAGTTTATAAAGCCATATTTAAAATTGTACACTTAATTGTAACATAACTTTAAATTGTGCACTGTGTTGATCAATGTACATATATATGAAGATCTGTATATTTTGTCTTTATGCTGTATGTCATCGGTGTGTAAATTATAACTAATGGATCTAAAATACCTTTCTGGTTCATGTCCTTATTCTGTGTCAGTGCTTTCTGTGGAGCTGTGAACCGAGCAGCTGAGAGCTGCTCTCTTGAGAGTGAGGATTGCATGAAACTTTAATGACCAGTCAGTTAAGCCCTCATCTCCCCAGGCAAATACTTTAGCCGCCAGCTTGTTTGAATGGAGTAATTCTGTCGCTGATTGCCTCTCCCCTTGACACTCAGGAAGGATTTCAGGGTGTAGTACAAGAGGAAGGACTGACATAAACTTGGGTGTGTGGAGGGATCTCTGCTCTCCTCACTCGGTTTTTATGGCTGCTGTTACCGGTGTGAAAACAAGTAATCTGGAGAAAGCAATTGTGTCAGGAGTGCAGAAGCTTTAAGGTCTTTGCTCAGAGCACTGTGGTAGCTAATTTCACTATATTTTTGAAAATTTTCAGCAAGTGCAAGTGCTTAGCTGGGCTTAGTGTACTGCCTTGAATGCAGCTGAGGGGCTGTGTGACAGGAGATAAATACAGGGCAACAGCAGGCAGATAATAAAGGTGCAAAACTGTACACAGGTCTTCCACACCTCACAGAGGCCTGACATCAAATCTGACTCCCTAAGTGATGCTGTTGGTGTTGCGTTAAAAAAAAAACAACAACAAAAAAAGCCCCAAAACACCAAACCCAACCTACCAAAAATAACACAAACGCCCCCACCACCCCCTGCAAAAAAAAAAAAAAGCCCAAGAAACACAAGAAACATAGACAAGTCAAGCCCAAGCCTGTAGTACCATTCTAGTAGAGTTTTAGGAGTGCCTTAATCTTTTATGGCTGGTGAGGTTGTTTATAGACTTTTTCTTTCCATGAAGGCTAGAAATTTCAATGTATTTAATAAACATGGAGGTTAGAAATGTGCACCTTAGTTTAAGTACAGGACTTGAAATATTTAATGTTTCAAGCTTGAAAGAGCTGGCAGCCAAAGCAGCGTCCTGTCAAGTTCAGGTCTCTCTCTGTTCAGTGAATTTCTATCTTGGTGAAATACTCACAAACTCTGTATATCCTCTACTCCCAGAAACTTTAAATTGGAGGGTGTGGGAAATACTCTGGATGATACACAGTAGTTCTGGGCCATATGGGTACACACAGCTGCTTACTGCAGCTTTGCCAGTGGAAATTTGGTCAATTATAGTAACTGGTGGTAAACCTGATCCTTACTTCAGAGTGCTGCCAGAAAGGTAAGGGTGGGTGCTTGTGTTCTCTGCATGAGGAGATGGAGGCAGGCATATGGTCCAAGAGTGCCCTAGGACAGCTGCTCTCAGGGAAGTGCATTAATAAGTTCCCTGAAAAGCCATTTATTTATTGACCATGTCATGTGTGGCAATGTCCCTGCTCATTGCAGTGGAATTTGACTAGATGACCCATAAAGGTCCATTCAACCCCAAGACATTCTAACATTGCTCGTTTTCCAGTTGAGTGATGTGCTCAAGGGTTCAAGGTGGGTGTTCAGTATGTCCTGAGAGACCTGAGGCATCTGTGTAGACAAGGTTGGCAGGAACCAGATGAGACCTGAGACCAGGAGCAGCAGCAGGAGGCAGACAGGCTATCTATAGCATCTGAAATGATGGCTAAAGGGCTGCAAACAAATCCTACCTAAAGGGAATGACTAAAGGGAAAATGAAAGTGATGATGTTGTTGCAACTAACATTATTCAATGTTTATATGGTGGTGGGGCCCAAATAATCAGGCCAGCATGATTTCTTGCATGCAGTGTTCTTCAATGGCTCAGGTTACCTACTGTGAATTTTGCAGTCTGAGCAGAAAAAGGTGCAGCAAGAGAGAGAAGAGAAAGATAGTCTCATTGCAGTGTTGGCTCTGCATTTAGCCATGAACATTTGATTTTATCTTAAGACTTTTCTAGGCGTCTCTAGGTGTAATTACGTTGTTGTAATCCATGAAGATCTGCTCTGAGTGGCCGTGCAGAGCAGAAGTGTCTGCTGTCAGGTGAGCTGAACTGCTCCTGCTGCACTGACTGTGTGACCCAGAGCTCCATGGGGACTCTGGAAGATGAATATGGTTTAAGAGTGTACCCTATGGACAGACATCAAATTTAACACCTCAATCCCAGGCTGAATCCCACCCAAAACAGGTTGTGTCTTCACCTGAAAGCCCAGTGATCACCTCTACTTTGGTACTTTTTCTGGGCCATGATGTACCATTTCAGATAGGGGAAGCTGTTCGAGGGAACTTCAGACTCTAACACTGAGCACTCCGTGGTTAGGAAATACCAGAGTTCCATTGCACATGTAGTTTTAATGCCACCTCTTTTTGCATAGGTATAGCGCAGATTTCAATTCTTTCTTTCTCTTACTGTTTTTTTTTTTTTTCTTTAAGATCTCTGCCTCATCTGGTGCAGGAGGTAGGGACTGATGATTTAATGATGAGCTGTTGGGGATTTCTTTTGAAGTTTGTACCCCAAGCCTTACTGCACAGGATTTAAGTCCTACAATGAAAGCAGAATGATTAATTTCCTCATGAGCTTCTCTGTGGTAGTCATTACCGTGGTTTCTGGGTGCTTCAAAAATACTAACAAGTTGATAAATGCAGTAATAGATAAGACTAGAAAGACAGAGCTGTCAAGAGCCTTGAAACTAAGGGCAAGAAATTGGAATTTGCTACAGGAAGCACCAGTGGGTGGACTCAAAGAAGGAAAGACAAACAAGTAATAGGCATCAAAGAGTTTCTTAGCAGATGCAGTTTGAGTGGGTTAGGGGGTCTTAGAGAAGTGCTGATTAGGATGGAAATTGAGGGTCTAAAAGACTTGTTTATCAAATCAGGGAGGAAATTTGAAGGAGAAATGTGATACAGAAGTAATAACACTTGGAGAAAGGATGCATGGGCTGTCACCAGGCAGAGGCAGTTTTTCTGTCCTTCACAGTAGATCTTGCAGTGGCTGAGGGTGTGCTAACCTTACAGACAGCAGTGAAAGGGGCTCAGTTTTCTCTGCTTAGGTGTGAAGGCTTTGAGGTTAGGCTGTGCTTCGCCGTCCTTTGGAAGGCAGCATTTCTTTGGGAGCCACCTGAAGCACGGTTATTATCTAGTAAGCAGCTTTGATTTATCAACTCCATCTCTACATAGGGAAATTGCCGTAATTTCACATGCAGTGATTCACTGTGACAAAGAAAACCATAATTACCCGGGGTGCAAACTTCACCGCATGCTAATGCAGCTCCTGTTGCCACGGCTCCTCGGCACTGTGAGTGCAGCACTGCAGAAATAGCCCATGGAGCAGGGAAAGGTGATTGCTCCCAGGAGCAGCTGAAGTATTTGGAGGTAGAGCAGCCTGCTCGCTGTTGCTTGGGAGACCCAGGGCTGAACATAGGAAAGGTTGCCCCTACCCCAGCCTTTCTCTGTGCCCAGCCCTATTTTTGGTCCCGCTGCTAAAGATCATCAGTGATTCACTGTCACACAATGATTCAGAAGGGGAAAATGCGAAGGTTTGCTGGTGAAGAAAGCATCACTGTGAAAGCAGGTGGCTCCCAAATGTGTGCATGTTTTGATAAAGCGGGGGGGGAAGTTTGTGCCTTCTCTCTCCTGAGTTGTTGAGCAAGTTGTGAACAGCCCATGCTTTTTACAGCTCTGTAATATTTCAACTATAAAGTACGGTTACACATCTTAAAGGTGGGACTGTAGCTACTCTGCCTGCCCAGCTTAGTGCTACCTGAATAGTAAATATTCTCCTGGCTATTTTCTGAAAGCCAATGCCAGCCCTGCATTCCCACAAAATAATTCAAATATTGCACTCACTTTTCATGTCTTGACAAATATGAGGTGGGATTTCATTGTAGCACATAACCAGCTACCAAAATCCTGCAGAATAACAAGGAATTGTAAAAGTGTGAGGATGATATGAAGAATTTCTAGCTGCTGTAACTATTGTTAGATATTTGATTTCTGCTGAGGCCAAAAGAGGAGAACTGAAGAGGAGAAAAAAAGCAACTCCATCTGATACACCATTTATATAGCTATGGATGCATTCAGAACCTGCTTGTAGCATCAGAGTGAGCAGCAGCCTTTTTAAAGCCTGCTTACTGAAGTAGTTCACAAAATCCAATCCCTCAGAAAAGTTGCTACAGAATTCTTCATTTTTTTAATTGAAAGCAATGAAAATACTACTACTTTTACAATAAAACAAAAAATATGACAAACAAGAATGAATGGTATGACAGTAAAACTAATCTCTTTGTGGTTTTGGATGCATAAATACCAAGTGCTTCATAATTATATGCCTTGCCTATTATTGTATGTGTTTTTAATTCTGTAAATAGATTTTGGAGAGCTTTGGAACCATGCATCACACAAGCCTGGTAGCATCAGAAAGGACCATGTACAGTGATGTACTCTGGCAAATAGCCATGATTGGGGAGGCAGAAAGAGCAAGTGTTTAAACAAATGGGGTAAACCAGAAGCTTTGAATAGGAGCAGGATAATAGAAGACAGGCAATCATTTTACACATGCAAACTGATGGTTATTATGTGAAGCTTTAAAATTCTAGTTGGTATGATTGCAAAGCTTCATGGGGAAGAAAGGGGATGAGATCCACAGGAGGGTCTCTCTCCACATCTTTTTAATGCTGTGGTACCTGACAATAGAGATCAAGTGGCTGCAGCAGGCAAGTTCCTGTTCACAAAGTCTGTATGCAGCAGCCTGCTTTATTGCAATTATGGCTCAGGCTGTCTTGAAGTAGCTGCTGCTGGCCAAGTAGATTTTGTGATAAAATTTTACCAGTCTGAAAACCAGGCTCTGAAGCTTGGCGGCATCTTAAAAGTTTCAGCTTCTACCAGATCATCTTTACATTGAGCATTTTCCATGCTAATAAGGTGAGAAATTTCTGTATTTGCTGCTGATGTTTGAGGTTTCCTTTCAGGATGGGAACTAGATTCTGATCTTTCACTTGCACAAATCTAAGTGCATGCTTGTCTCATTGAATTGTAAGTCAGGAAGAGGTTCATTTATCGTCTACATGAAACAGTCTCTCAGCTCTACAGACAATCTTGTATTCTACTAGCTTTTGATGGCTGAGGAGATTGGAAGAGGGAAAAGAAACTGGGGTGAGGAAGGAAATTATAAATACAGTACTTAATATTCAGGTAAACATGTTTATAAAATCATAATTCGTACAGGCTTTATTACAAATATTGATGATTAAGTTTTATAGATACTGAAACATGGCAGAAATTACTCAAAGGAGCCACAAGTAATTTATTTTGGGGTGAATACTTCCCTGCAGCCTGGGATGATGCAGTCCCCTGGGCAGCCTCTCCACATGCTCAGTGCCACTCAATGAGGCAAAAAATATTGAAGCAGAACAAGTCATCCTGCAGCATTTCAGCTTGCAAGTATTATGAAACTTTCCTGTTTCCATTCCGATTCAAGATTGAATGATGCTTCAAACTAACAAAAACAAAATTAGAGAAATGAGTTTGAGGCAGCCCTGGCCCAAGAGTAGCTCACACCATGCCCTTTATCAGATTCCATGCTGCTGGGAGGCACCAGGACCAGTTATTAATTGCACATCCCCAAACTTCCATGCTGGGGTTAAAATGACAACTTAGGCATCAATCACCCTGATTTTGATCTGGTATAACAGTGCCCCAAATAAGGAAAGGCCCAACAAAGTCCGTGTTTAGCTGGTTTTTCATTCTCGCTCTGTGTGTAATCTCCCTCAAACAGAAGTGCTGTTTTTAACTCTAATCTAAGCCTGTTTGCCCCTGTACCAGAGCTGAGGGTAGCTCATGTCATCAGACCACTGCTAACATAAGCACATGAAGCTTTGTTAGGCAAGTAAATATTTTTTCTCTTTGACGTGTGAATGAAATGAAATAGATATGAGTGATTGACTGGCACCGGAGATGTCAGACCCCTTGGATGCCCCACTTTTGGCCTAGTTTAGTTAGCATTTTGTTCCATATGTATTCAAAAATGTAATTAGTTTTTGTTTGTCCAGAACTCTAAATGACTGAATAATGTTTGTAATTTAAAGTGCTGATCTTTCCCTCCTGTAACCTCCCCATCCTAAGCAGGGTATAGTCAGACAGTTTAACATTCAAGCCAAGTGAATCAGGCCACAAGCTTTCAGCAACAGAATTACATCATCTAATGCAGACATGCCATGCTTTTGAAACGTGTTGTGCTCCCTACTTGGTGCTTCATTTCTTAGCAGCCATATATGAGGAAGCAGAAATAAATCATCCACTTTGCATTCAGCAAGACATCACAGTGGATGACTGAAGTTGGGCTTCTACCTTATTTGCCTTCAGCTTGCTTGTGCTGTTCAGCCTCCTCCTGGTTGTTCTGACAAGTCTCCAGCAGAGCTGGCTGCTCCTGCACACGATGATGTGCATCCTCCTGTTCATGCAGTCTGCCATCTCACTAGGAGAGGATTGAGTAGTGAAACTTTTGATCATAAATATTCCTCTTTTCTTTCCTGGGGAAAATTGAAAGAGACTCTGAAGACATCTGCTGGAAGAAGCTGCAAAAAAGACCCTGACATCCTTCTTCAAGGGGTTGTCCATGTGACACTGTTGTTGATTTTAGTTATGTCTTATTCCTAGAAGAGAGACATGAGATGTCCCATCCAATCTTGCTGTATTTATACATCAGGGAAGTGTACATAATTCTGTTGTTTGTGCCCCTTTCTTCTGTTGCAGAATCCTTGTTGATGATCAGTTCCTGTCAGCTGCAGGGAAGTTCCCAGTTCTGTCCTGAATCATTCTTTGCAAACACCTCTGCTGTGCTTGCCTTGATGGATATATGCAGGTGCTGGTAGCAGAGCATTGCCAGCATGCTTGGCTGACTCCTGGATCCCCCTGTGCTGACAAATCTGCCTCTTCAGTTTCTCTTGTTTCAGTTCCTGACCACCTACTCTTCATTTTGTGGTGTCTGGGCATAGCTGTCCAAGTGTACGTGCTCTCTGGATGGATGATGTTATGCTGCAACAAATGCCTCCAGGCTTTGCTGCATCTCACCAAATCAGCTGTCTCTTCTGTGCTCTTGTGGGGAGGAAACCAGGGCCCAGCCTTCTCCCTCTGTGTTGGCCACTTACTGAGAAGCTCTATTTAAATAGAAAGACTTGTACATCCTTGAAAATTCCCTCTCCATCTCTTGCTTAGGATTTTCCTCACAACAGCTCGCAGGGTGGTTGCAATGGATTTGGGCCCCAAGGGACAATTCTCCACTGATTCCCCTGCCACTGTATGGTGTGGGGGCATCCACAGAAGAGATGCTGGTCCTTAATTATCACATCTACAATGACACCTGTCCTTCAGCTTCACTGTCACTGTGGTGAGAGTACATGTTGCCATTATTTTCATAGAAACATGACACACCTCTGTGGTGTTGGCAGTGTGGCACTAATTTAGCAATTTGTAGATTACTAATGGGCAAAAGTGGGAAACAGTTCGGGCAAACAGCAGAAACTCTCAAAAATATACTGGATTTTTTGATTTAGGATTGCTGAACATCTCTTAAATGTCGTATCTGTTGACAACAAATACAGCACACACCAAAAATGCGGCTGGATTAAAAGCTGCAAAATAGCAATTCCAACACACTTGACAATCCCAATCCTTGCGCTTTGGCAACAGCACAGGAAAATGAGTAAAACTGTTTAATCCTACCTGCACCTGGTCAGGAATTTTTCAGGGACTCTTGTGTTGTATTAAGGAAAAATATGGATTTAATTTCAGAGAATAATGTTTTTCTAGCAAGATTTTAAAATTCCCTTTGTCACAAGAATGTAGTATCATAATTTTCTAAAAATTGTAGAGAACTATTCGCGGTTATTCAATTCAGTTGTACATGTAACACACTCTCTGTTATTTTCCAGTAATATTCTACCACTATCTAAGTTATAAACTATTTTTCAGCCAACAGCCGAACATTAAGTGATAGGGAAAGACAAGATAAAGAAAATCTACTAATTTGGCAAATGTATTTGCATGGACTTGAAGGGGAGGCCTTCCTTTGCTGCCAAGTGCTTTGGATGTGCTTTACACACAGCCACGGGAGGGCAGTGAATGACTTGGATATGCAGCTTCTTTCTAGTTCTTATCTGTTTTTTAATCGTTTCGTTTCCCTTCCACCGAGCTCCTATCTTGTCAAGAAATAAAAATTTGATGCTGATGCGAGAAAGGGGATTTGATTTTCATTTCCCTCTGTGGGTTTGGCACATTTTCCTCATATTCTTGTTAGTTCAGCTTATCATCAGTGTGTGGAGAGCGTGTGATACCATCCCTGGTGCTGCATGCAGGGCAAGAAGGGAGCGGGGGAAATGTGTTTGCACAACTCTCGTGTTTGCACAACTTTCAAGGTCAGGACTTCCTCCCAAGAATAAAAAATAACAGAGAGCCCACAAACAGTTTAATGGCTATCTGTGATGCTCACAAGTTGTCCTAGATAAACTCCAAATTATTCTTTCTTCATTGAAAGACCTGACCCACATTCCACACAGGTTTCAGCCAACAGTTTGATAAAATCATAGATCTAGACCCTCCTGCGAGTTGCTAATAGGTTGGTGCCTCTTTTTGCCTTAGCTTTTTGCTAAGTTAGCAAAGGGTAAGAGTTGTAGTTATAATCAGAATTAGAAATTTTTGGTGAAACCAAAGGAAAACAAATGTCCTCATCATCAGTGTTAGTGACAAGAAGGTCTCTAACAACAAGAAATGTCAGGACAAGCTCTCCAGACTGACTTTATACGCCGATCAAAGGTACAGAAATTGGCAAATAGTCAGGATCAGAGGAAGTCCAGCCTAGCAGCAGGCAGAAACAGCCACAGACTGGCTGGACAAGTGCTCCATAGAGACCGAGCATGAGTTTTACAGTTCACAGCAGAAGCGATGTGTGAAACATTTGGGAGCAAGTTACGGAGAACAAAGGCTGTTTCTGTGGCACACACAGTGAGTGGAGGAGAGGAGAGCACCCGCAGCCTGCCAAGGCGGTATGAAATATATGCCTGTGTCTCACTGTGCCAGAAGCTTCTGGGCTTTATTCCCAGAACTCCCACTGGCATGTATGACCTTGTGCTAGTCACCCACGCTTGCCATGCCTCAGTTTCCCTATTGCAAACTGGGGACAAGAGTACCTCAGCGTTTGTCAAGGAGCCCATTTTACTTTACTTTAGGATTGTAGGGAGAGGATGTCTTTTGAGCAGTATCAGCTCTTGAACCTTTTGGAGCTTTTTGACATTTACAATAGAGTAGCCAATCTTTGCATTGAGGCATTGCAGGAAAAGAAAGGTCACAGCAGGGGCAAAACTCACATTTCCCCAAGTACAATCTCTGCCAGTTTCTGATGGTAAAACCACCCTTGGCGGCTGACAAGGTGGGAGCTCTGTGGCTGGTGCTGAGGTGTTTTTGACCTCATGTAGCAGGCAGTGTGCAGACACACTGGCCAGATGCAGAACAGTAGGTTATTGACCCATCCTTTCAGCTGCCAGGTTGGCTGGCTACCAGTTCCTGGTGTAAGGTTCAGCATACCCACGCTGGCAGGAGGGGATGCTCAGGCAGCACTGGGAAAGCAAAAGGAGCCTGACCCTAAACCGTGAAGGGCAGATGAGAAACCATGGGGTGACTGATGAAAATCTCGATTTGGCCAGCCTGATGCTTGCTGGTTTGGGCTCCACATGCCCACTGTGAATGGATTGGACTCGCTGTGTAGGTACATGTGTGATTTATCTCTCAGTGGTTTTACACAGATTTACAAATCTGGCTTATTTTGCATGGAATTACAGCCTCCTAGATCTGCCTTGGGTTGCAACATGTTTCTTTCAAATTACTGTTTGGATCCAAAATCCAATCCATTTGGATTTTACATCCAAAATTGAATGTAAACTTCAAGAAGTGGGATTTATCTGCACTTACACTGCTTTCACAAATACACCTATATCAAACTGAGCCTTTAGGCTCATACCCAACCCTGGTGCATGAGCACAAATCCCTACACAGCCCACCAGTAACCAGATTTTGGGAAAGAGGGAGAGCATTTCTGCTATTAGTTCCTTGTTCCCTTAACTAATTGGTTACCCCAATAGTCAGGGGAGTAAGTTTGTTGACAGAAACATCTTCTAATAAAATAGATTGTAAATGACTTTTGTAACAAAACAGGGAGTAACACAGGAGGGTGTGCTCCTCTCAGCAACAAATGCAGCAGGGGCCTGTAACCACTTCAGCTGTTTCAAATACTGAACATTGCCTGCTGTCGGCCAGTTCCAATAAGCAGACAGTTCCTTTTCTTTCTTTCTTTTTTAAAGTATTACTTATTTTTATACTTTTGATATCTGGATCTTCTCCCAACATCTCAACAACCAGTTCTAAAAACTCATCTCCTTTGAGATCCCAGCCCACCTGGGCCCCAAGTTGTTTATTTGTAAAGTAGAAATAATACTCTCTCATTTTTTCTTCTTCTGAAGACAAGATACACTGGAAACTGAGTTTTTGGTGTCCTAAGATAGAGATGTATGAATATCAACAGTAGATATTTTCCACTTTTTTTCAGTATTGAGTGTTGTTACCTTGGGGGCAATGTGTAAAGACATGAACAAATGATGCTTTTAGAAGGCTGGAAGCCTGCCTTGGTACATACAGGTCCCATCTGGAACATAACTACAAAGTTCCCACTGAAGGAGTACTGGTGTTTCTCCCGTAAGAAACATGTTTTTCTGGGTGGAAAGGGAATTATTGCCTGTGGCTGGTAGGCCTGTGTCAAGTGAAGGTGGAGGGAACCAAAGCCAACCCCACACCAGTGCACCCCAGCCTCCACCAGTGCCTTCAGCACCAGAGCACAAAGTCCTCCTCATCATGACTTACCCCTTCATGAGAGATATTTTTCACTCTAACTTCAGCCAAGTCATTTAGTCTTTACCAAAAATGACTCAAAATGCAGTCTAAATTAACTGGAAATACTGAAAAAAAGAGTTAATCTGAGTCAACCTGGAGGAAAATTTTGATTCTGGGAGCTATTTCTGTTCCCTGTAGAGCTGAAAGCCAAATGCTTCTTTTCCCAGGCTATGCAGTGAAGTGGGTGGTGGAAGGGGAGAGAAGAACATGAGGTTACCAAGATCAGCTAGTCTTCACTAAGAGTTTTGAGACAAGCCTGGTTTTGTTGCTGTTGCTATTTTTAAGCCACCAAATAAACAAGAAATGTTAATGACATCACTAATCCCTCATGGACATATGCCTGGTCATTAACTTCTCTTATTTTCCTAAGGAAAAGCAACAGCATTACATTGTGTTGATGTTTTTTCAAGAAAATATCACTGGCAAATAATCCTCTTAAGGAAGTGCAAGTGGCTGGAGGCAATGCTTGGGGCTGAAAAGCACAAAGTGGGCTCAAGACAAAACAACTGCTACCCTCCATGCTACTCTGCTGCTGGGCCACCCTCAGAATACTAATACAAAGAGGTCTGGTTAGCCAGGCATCAGCTCACCATACAAAAGGGTTTGACCACCTTTTCTGACTGAAGAAAGCTATGTTTGATCAGTGAACACTGTCATATCTTATAAAGGGTAGAATATAAATCAGCTACCAGATAATTATAGTGTCAGAACAGTAGATCAAGTCCATCTCTGCTGCATGCCGATGGAATTCTGATACAATTGACCAAATTTATTCGGTATTTTTACCTGCTACATTAGTCCAAGTTAAACTTTCAATGAAGGTAGTGATAGCTGTTTTTCCAGTGGGCCTTCAAAAGATTTTTTGAAGTGTCCTCAAACTCATTGCCTGTTTTTTCCTTACCTTCATAGCATTCCCTTTCATTCTAAACAGAAAAACATCCTCATCCTCTAGATCTGATCCTGCTCTATGAGATTCATCTCTTACTGTGCAGTCAGTCCTGGACCTTCATCACATCTTTTAATTTTGGTTCAAAAGAACCAAACCTCAGTGAGATCCATACCTGTATTGCCCAGCCTGAAATGTTGCCTCACCCTTGTATTATTTTCTTGACTTATTCCCTACAAAGCTGCTCTATTGCTCTTCTCCTCAGCTAGAAAGGGGAAAGAAAAGAGAACCAAAGTGTTGTGGGATGAGGTAAGGAGAGATCCCAGAGCCATTACAGGCAAAACAGACCTAATTTGAGGAAACTAATTAAATTTATTGTCCTTTAAATCAGATTGATTTGAGACAATGGGAAACAACTTGAAATCTTAAAAACATGTCCCCACCCTACCTTCTCCCTCGGCTCAGCTTTATTCCTGAATTCTCTACCTCCTCCCACCTGAGCAGCATGGGGAGTGGGGAGTGGTCAATTCATCGCACCTTGTCTTTGCTGCTCCTTCCTCCTCACGGGGGAGGGCTCCTCACGCTCTTCCCCTGCTCCATGGGGAGTCCCTCCCACAGTCTGCAGTTCTTCATGAACTCCTACAGTGCAGATCCACCCCCATGGAGTGCAGCCCTCCAGGAACAAGCTGCCCCATGGGGTCACAGGTCCTGCCAGCCAACCTGCTCCAGTGTGGGCTTCTCTCTCCTGCCAGGACCCTGCTCCAGCACAGGCTTCCCACAGGGTCACAATGTCTCCTTTGGGCATCCAGCTGATTTGATGCAGGGTCCTCCACGGGTTGCAGGGGAATCTGCTCTCTCTGAACCTCCATGGGCTGCAGGGACACAGCTGTCACACCCTGGTTTGCACCAGGGGCTGCAGGGCAATCTGCTTCAACACCTGGAGCGCCTCCTCCCCTCCTTCTTCACTGACCTTGATATCTGCAGAGCTGTTTCTCTCACATGTTCTTGCTCAGCTGCAGTTGATGCTGCACTGTTCCTTTCTCCTGCCCACCTCAGCTTAAATCTGCCACCCCAGAGGCTCCATTCACCATTTGCTGATGAACTTAGTCATGGCCAGCAGAGAGTCTGTGTTGGAGCTGCTGGCACTGGCTCCAGTGGACACAGGGATGCTTCAGGTCACTTCTCACAGAAGGCTCTCCTGTGGTGAACACAATATGCTTATCAAACTATACCCTTCTTCTCCACTCCCTAGGAAGATGGGCATATGATACACGTAAATTCTAGGAAAGTCTATGCTAAAGACTCTAGTATGTGTAGTTCAAAAGCACTTTACATTTTGCTAACCTTTATGAGCCTGTTTGCCTTTATTTTTGCTCCATTGGAATTTTGTGATTTTAAAATTTTTTTTCTTGTGCAGGGGAAATAATTCTCTAGGAAGTCTGCATATTTATATGTTCAATTAACTCTTCCCTAAACCATGGGGTTATCAGGGCTGGGTGAACTGATGGGAGGCCAGAACAGAGCCAGGAGAGTGTGTAGGAGATGCTCCAGTACTGGCTGGTGGAATAATAGAATATTGCCTAGACTATGTCTTGTGGCAAGGCAGCTGCTGGAGCACAACCTTGGTCTGTTCTGATGACATCTGATGGCAAGAGAAGTTCAGTGGGAACAAACTAATGGGGTGGTAGTGTTGTATCTTTAGGGTAAGACTCTATTTCTTTATCTTGTTTTCTGCTTTTTATCATTCCCTGTCATTATCTCTAAAGTTTATATTGCACTCAGCTGTTTTTCCTGTGCTTGGTCTGTATAGAGTTTCCACCAGAGCAGAATTTGAGCTGGACTCTTGGCCCATACAGGGTCAGTAGTAAAGCTGGTGATACAGAATTATGAGCTTATTTCCCTGGTCTGATCACAGAGGGATAAACCAGTCCATATATATTATGAGGCAATTATATGAGCTAATGATCGAGTTTTCCTACTCAAATTTTAATAGCCATGCTTTTTCATTCCAGCAAGAGCAAATCTGACACAGACTCTGGCCAGGCCAATAATGATTGCCAGTTCCCGTTACACCTTTAAAAGTTGAATAATATGTGTAGCACTTGCAGTGTTTTAGAGGCACTTAACATTGCCAAAGAGCTGAGCAAGCAGTATTGCATTTCACACTCACTGCCGTCAAGAATGTGTCCACAACTACCAGCCCCATCAACTTTCCTGCAATGAAACTCAGGTCTGAGGAGAGACAAGGGTGAGTTTTTAGCTCGTGCACATCCTTGCAGTAATGCAGCTCTCTGTTTTCCACACTGGAGTGAGATTACATCCGTCTGCACCTAGCCGTGTAAGTGTGCCTCTCATGGCTGCTCATGTTTCCCTTTCTTCTCTTCATTGTGGTTTTAATGGGGTATTAGGGAACGTTTTGCAGTTTTGTGTTTTGTTTTCTTCAGGTGCCTGCAAGCAATTTTGATTCTTTGCAGTGAATGCAGGTACATGAGGTGCTAGCCTGAGTCTTCCTGGGCTTTGCAGCAGAAAGCAGAACTATATCCTGGAGTCTTCCTAGCTAAAAAGGCAGATGGCCAAGCTCATTTCTGGAGAAGCTGCTGCAATGTCAGCTCCTGCACGCTGCGGCTGTGCTCAGCATCTCCTTGGGTCCAGTGCATGGTGCACACCTCAGGTCACTGTGCACTGGAGTCATAATCTTTCCTTTGGAAAGGAAGATGGAATTAAACAAAAGGAAGACTGAGTAAAGTACATCCAAACTGTTTCAGCTGTCTTCACGTTAGATGTTTAAATCAAATCAAGTTCCCTTACTGTCTTGAGGTATCTACAGTGGAATGATATCATGGAGGCACCCTTCAGTGTCCCATGTATAGAACAGGTATCTCTCTATCTCTAGAGAGCATTTTGTAACATCCTCAGACAGACATCTACAACAGATGGCAATGCATCACCTCTGCAGGCTTCTTTTTCTTCCTGCTCATAATTAAAAACCCTCAAATCAACAAGGTCAGGCTTTGCCCTCTTTTCAGCCCTGAAAATTTGGTCAGATGGCTCCTTTTGTCATGTAAGTGTTTCCATGTTTCATTCCCTCTTTGAAAATCTTGGTCTTTCGTCATTACATAATTATATAGTGTCTTCTGACGCTGTCCAGGCAGCAGTTTTTCTGTCATGCAAGTGGGTCGGTGATACTATTTTACTGTTAAGAATTTTGGGGCCAGGCATAATTGCGCATTTTTCTCTTGTTTGTCTGCATTTGTAATCAATTTACACCCTGGAAGAGCCCGGCCAAAGACATGTCATTATGGATAAATTAATGTGGTGTCTGTGGTGTCTATGGTTGTAAAACTTGAAAGAAAAATTCTTCCACCTAAAGCAGAGGACTTACCATATTCAGTCCTACTTATATCATCAGGCCATGATTCTCTTTCTCCACCTTTCTCCCTTGGTGGGAATGTTGGAAATTGTGCTGCATAACTTTACTTTAGCCTTAAAGCAAAGTTACTTAAAGCAAAAGTGACCAGAACTTAAAATGTATTTTTGGATCTTGTGTTTAGTGAACTACTAGGTCAAGGCCTAAGGAGTATCAGCACAATCATGTGTTACTGACCCAGGGTATAAACTTTTCCTTGTTTGGATGTGAACTTTCATGATACACGGGGAGAGAAATCAACTCCTCTATTTTATGTGAAGAAATAATGAAGGAGGGTGGGCACATCAACTCAGGCCTAGAACAGAACTCAGGTAGGAAGTACTGGGGTAAAAAGAAGACCAGCAGGGAAAATGGCCTGAGAAAAGAGATTATGCCAAATTCACTTGGTGTTGGCTCTCAGGTTTTGAAAAGAGGATTTATAAAAGAAAATAAATTACTTGATAGATTGGGATGTAGAAAGCACTGATTTCTGTTAATAGTGAATACAGGGAGCTTAAATTATTCTGTTAATACAGTTAATTGGAAGGAGTAGGTTAAACTATTAATAAATATTGTTGGGATCTCAGTTCAGCATAACTGAGAAAAGAGCTGGGATAGCCAGTGGAAGTGGCTGATCACTATGAAGCCGTAGGGGAAGGGATTGAAAGGAGGGCTGTGCACAGAATGGAGCTGAAGACAGAACACATTCCAGTCATACCTGACGTCTCATGATGACGCAAATCATAAAATATGAGAAGGTGAAAATCATAAAATATGACATCACCCAGAATTTTGGTCTGAATTCTGCTTTTTTTGTCTCAAAAACGGTGTGAAGCAGAAGCTGCCATCTCAGTAGCAGAGGTGGTTGTTAAAATAGAACGTGCTTCCATCTGAGTTATGGTTGAAATGACTAAGACTGCTTAACTTGGAAAGAAAATAAGGAAGTGGGAACATATTGGCAGAATATATAACACTGAAAATGAAAAAAGTAAATAGATTGCATATTCTTTCTGGTAATGCCAGATGAAATGAAGATCTAAACTAGAAAGCACTACTACTACTTTAAAACAACAATAAAAGCTTTTTTTAACATGATACAAAATAAACACGTGAAGTCATGGTGGCTCGATATGATACAGCTCCAAGTGGTTAGCAGGATTAAAAGCAAATTAGGCATTTACTGTCAGGGCAATTGCAGATAACGAGGAATTCTGCAGCTATATTAGATGCAATGAAAAATGCAAAAGTGATACAAGCCTTTTTGCCCCAGTGAATACAGAAACCAGTCAAGAGTCAGGGTTTATGCAGACACTTCCTCCATGTAGAGTCCTGCATTCCAAGAGCAGGTTTCTCCTTAATTATCTGTATGAAAATTTTTGCATCTATCTTCAAGCCATCTGTCACTGGACACTATCAAGCTTTGGCTGACCATTCTATTTTTACAGCGGAGATTAGGAAAAACCTGACCAAAACTTGTGAATGTGGCAACTACACTACATTCAGGACCAAAATAGATTCAACAGTTGAAGAAAATGTAGATTTTTTTTGTAAACCTGGTGGGAAATGAACTCATTTAGGGGAGGGTTGGTGAACTATACAGCTAAGAAAACCTAAGATATTAGAGAAAAAGGAAAGAAGACATGATGTTGGGAAAAGACAAGGGAAGAGAACTAATTTTTTGGGTCCAGTGTGGGCTGGAAGAGATGTAGAATTGGGATGGTGGCAAAAACGCTTTGTGCACTTGCCTGTAAATAAAAATGACTCAAAGAGATAGCAGACTGTATCATCAACTTAAACTACTCCTAATTGTAGAATATAGGCTAATTGATTTGTACAAGGGAGCAACTTCTGTTCTGCTCTATCCTATTCTCTCTATTCTATCACAGTAAGAGTAACTTCAGCATGTCTGTACTAAGCTCCTTCTAACTTATATTGAATAATGTTTAATTTTTTGTTTTTTAAATTTTGCATTTTTTCCATGGCAAAGAGCTGTGGAGGCATTTGTTGTAGGGCCTTTCAGATTTTTTAAAAGGTACCTTGCTGATAGTGTTAAAGATGACAAGGATGGTGAAATGTGTTCTGCATATGGATCAGGCAGAATTAGCAATGGTTCACCACTCCTGTGAGAGTTCATTCGGCTGCCACAGACTGGCCCATGAGAATATTTCTGGAGAGATGAACTTTATCTAATAATAAAAAGTCCACTGACCTGCTCTCATGTCACAATTCCTATAGCATGAATAATTGCACCCTCCTGTATAATTGGCAGCATTAAGAATGCTAAGTGAAATAATTAGGAAGGACTCAGATTTCACGAGCGCGCCACGCTCTTACTTGGAGGATTTCATTTGTACCTCTTCCCCTCTACTGGATAGTCACTGCTTGGCAGGGCTTCTGCTGGGAGACGTGGGCAAGCATCTGCCTCAGCAGCTCCTGCCAGCCAGGCTCTGGCAAGGTGTCAGCAGGGCCCCAGGATAGCACATGGCATCTTCAGCATATCTGGCCTTCGGCGTTGCAGCAAATGTGTGGTGAGATGCGAGCCCATGGCACGGGGTTTTACACCAGGTGCCTCTGGTGCCTGGAACAGGGCTTTTCCAGGGCTGGAGGTAGCAGTGTGCTCCCAGGCACCACAGAACAAATCGTTCAGTAACAGCAAGGTCCCTGTTTAACAAATTAATGAAGATTGATCCTTTCCTCCCAGATCTCTTAAAAAAAGTGACACTATCACATATATGGGAGAGAGCCATTCGAAGCTGACTGAGCGTAAGGACACGGCTCTGTGGTGGGTCACGTAGATGGGAGCGTGCCATCTTTCCTGGGTCAGTCTGAAACCAAAGGAGAGAAATCCCTGACCATCTGGCAGGATGCAGCTGGCACCTGGGGTAGTCAAAGATATTTTTGCTGGTTGCAGGGCAAGGCAGAGCTTGCCACAGAGTGCTGCATGAAGTTCCCAGACAACCCCAGGGAAAAACTCCAGCGACGTGTTCCAGCTTTGACTGGGACTGATCAGTGCAGATAACATGTTTGACAACCATCCACTGCCTTAAAAAAAAAAAACAAACCAAAGGAGAAGGAAATCCACATAAAGACACGAAATATGACCTGCTGAGATTTAACTTGGCATTAGGTGAGTGTGAAAGGTACTATGATAATTCTTAGGTCACGTGTGGGGGTGGAAATCTGGCATATAGAGTCATATGGTGGATGCAGTTGTGTGAACTGATCACAGAAGAGCTGTGTACTGAAATATGCCAGATCACAGAGTGGGAGAGCAGGACCCTGTAGGAGATGCACTCCTGGTGCCCTGCACTCCTGCCACGCTTCTCCAGTACCCATGTGTGACTGGGAGTGAGGGGTACTACACAGACTGGGGACTGGGAGAGGTGGTGGTCCAGCCTCTGTGCCTTGTGGCAAAGAGGGAGTAAGGGGACACCAGCTGAGTGGGTCTCACGGGAAACACCCGACACTTCCTCTGCTAGAAAAAATCATGAGAGAGCCTCTTCAAGTTAGTACAATTAAAGTTAATCTAGGAAGGCAAATGCAGGGCAAAAGGAAGATCCGGGTTATTTCTAGAGAAACCAGTAGTCAAACTACCCTCTTGTGAGTATGGAAGATAAAGAATTGGTAAGGCTTCCAAAGAACAGATAGTCTTCTCAAGATGCTGCATTGCCACAGGTTTGTGATTTTTGCTGCTTGACAACTGACCTCTGATTATCTGACACCATTTGGGAGAGGCCAGGGGACAGCAGATAGTTGTCCTCAGGTCCAGTCTGGGGTATCTTATCTATGATATTGTCCCTGTGACTTACCTTTTGTGTGGGTCTCCAAAACACATGCACAATTCACACATAGTATCCATTTATCGTACACCCCTTCCCTGATTCACTCAGTAATCCCTACAGCCCTAGTTTTCAGCAAAACCCCCATGTAATACTGGAGTTTCCACCCCCAGCTCATTCAGCCTTAAATGCTGACGTGCACTGCTGGTTCTGCTAGTGCCTCACTGTGTGCCAGCATTAGCCTGGGACTTGCTTTCACAGGTTTTGGGAGAGAGGTGTGAGGACAGGATGGACAGTGAAAGCAAACAATTGTGCCAGAACAGGTTTGACACAGTGACTAATATCGTAGTTTTGTGCAGACTGCTAAGCTTTTCAGAGCATCTACTGGGAAAATGCTGAAAACCAGATCCCAGCCACTGTCCCTTATGCCAAATATTCCTGCAAGCCAGTCTAAATACAGATGTATTTTTCCCTTATGTTCATTAGTTTCCATACGTCAACACAAACAATAATAAAGATTAAGGAGGAAAAATCATTCTAGTCAGATAAAATATAAGGGGATGGGAAATTAATATAAAGAAGAGTTCCAAGGCATGAGGTAACAGGCTGCCTGCTGGGAATGGAGGAAATAAGCACTGCTGCAGATGAAGATTTATAGGGAGATTTCTAAATGTGCTCAGCTGAAGTTGTTTCAGAAAGAGGATGGATCCAGTCTCTTAAGCTAGGTTTTAAACTGGATTCTGCCTGTCTTAACACTATTTTATTTTGGCAATTACAACATTTGTGTTTATCCTCACTTGTCAAACTCCGTGTAATCTGAGGAGTTTGTAGTATCATGTAGTTTGGCTGTCTCAGGAACAGCTTATGTAGTGAGATTATGTAAAGAGATATTTAACATTTTTGTCATGTGCTTTCCAGAGCATCACATGAACAAATAATTTCTGCATTATTGTTTATTCCAGCAGTAGTTAAGGCAAAACTATTTTGCTCATTTGCCCATAGAATAGAGACCAGAATGGTGGGAACCATGTAATACTAAATTATGACTTAGCACATGTTTAGACCAGTTGTTTGCTTTTCACACAGTGGTAATATAGACTAATTGCCATTTCCAGCAGTAGCAGACAATTCTGATTAATACACAGTGAGCTCATAATCAATTAATTTTGATTATGCTTTACTAATGATGAACTAATGTGCAACTCGTCAATAAAAATTAAAGGTGTGCCGGACATTCAAAACATCATAAATTTGCAAATATTTGGAGCGTATGGCTGGAGCTACCTTGCCTTACCATCTAATGGAAATGCATAGCATTTTTGCATAGTCTGTTCTGCCTGTACAGAGAAAATCACAGTTTCACTGTGCCTGGGGCTGCCAGGTAGGCTAGAAGAGTGGAGATCAACAGTGCACAAAGGACTCATAAAGAAGGATTGCAGAATGAAGAAACTGGTGCTTGGTGGCTAGAACTGGCTGAAAACTTTCCTTCTAGGCTGTTTTCTTCAAATGGGAAATTGGTAACTTGACAGAAGAAAAGTAATTTTCCTTGAAACTGTTGCTTGCAAAACAAAAACTCTAAACTGCTGCTCTTTGGCAGACAATTGAAGAAAAAAGGGTTTCTAGACTCTCAGCAAAATTTCAAACTTCTGAAACAAAGGCTCCCACTGTCTAGTCAGCTCCCCATGGGCCTGTCCCTCCTGCCTCCTGAAATAGCTCCACAGTAGGTCAAGCAGGACACTTTAGGAAAGGTCATGTTTTGCAGATGCCCTCTTTCATCTAGATGTAAGATGTGAAACTTGACAAGTTGTGCTTCTGTATCACTTTTTTTGCCATGTCACACTTATGCCTGGGTCAAATGCTGCCTGCTTAAGTTATTAGCATTGTAAACTCTTCTTATGTGCAGCATGCACTTCATATGTCATTGGCCTCCAGCTGCTGGTGCTAGCGTAGGAGAAGATGACTTGACCCCAGGTGGAGAGGAGGGGCGTTCCGGGAGACCTTGGAGTGAGGCAGCCTGGGAAGCTGTCCAAGGGCATGCTGTGTAAAGAGCAGCTGTGAAAGGTAGGAGTTGCACAGAGAACCATGCCCTATCACTCAGATTAGCAATTTCCTTATAGTTTCACACTTTTCTGTGCTATCGGCCGAGCCCGCAGCTGGCGTGGCAGTGTAGGCGAGCCATTAATGCATCAGCTGCTGTGTGACATTGGTCCCTCCGAGCCAAACCCCACGGCGTGGTGCGTGAGGAGCTAACAGCCAGCCCAACCAGGGCACCTCAGGCTCAGGACTCAAGGGAGGGACACATTTTCACTTCTGCAAAACTAGTACTAAGGGCTGGCCATTGCTCTAAAAGAAGCTTGGCCACCTCGGTTGGTTGCAGAATGACCAAGGCTTTTTAATGTGGAAGAGATGTTCCTTTCACTCAGCTGGAAATCCCTACAGGGTATGGAAGAGAAAGTTTTGAAGGATGAAAGCTACATGGAAAGACCAGGAAAATGGAGTTTCAAGGGCTACCTCTAGGACAATAATAAGGTGATACAAGGCCCTTTCACTCCAAGTTTCCCCAGAGCACTGAGCTGGAGAAGTTGTTTTCTGTTGTCAGTAGCACTGTTGCAGTTTTCCAAGAGCAAAAAGACTGCTGGAGCTCTTCCCAGCATGGGCCTCTTTGCAGCAGAGGATGGCCCTTGGTGTGGGGTTCAGATGGCTGGTAAGGCACTTCAAGGGATTCTCAGGAGCACAGCCCAGAGCCCATAGGAAATGGAAGAGGGAAGCATTTCTGCTACTAGTTGGACACTGTGGCTTTACAGCTATGGGACCTGTGGCAGTCAGGAAAAAAGACAGCTCTCGTGTTCTTCCTAATGCTCCTGAGGCCCAAGGTGACATGCTAGGCAAGCTTTAGCACTAGTCTCATGTCTCCTTCAGTTTGGAGGACTGTATGTTTCAGAGTATTTTTATAGCTTTGGTAGTAACAGCACAGCCATGACGTGGTGACCAGGGGGCAGAAAGTGATTCTTATGTGGAAACTTTAAGATCATTCCTTTCAAAAGTGGGACAACAAAAAGTCAGTGAATGTATGCAGTGAATGAATGCATCACACAAATTTGGATACAAGGCTTAGACTTGAAAGAATGAACAGCACTTCTTACGCATATATATGTATATATATATGTATGTATTTATGACTCACACATGGGTGCACATACAATTCCTTCTTAGGATTATTTTTTCTAGTGAAAAAACCTAACCATGCTGTCAGCATGGTTAAACAAGATCTGTTAAAACCAAAGATGGATGAAGATCAGAAATGCCCGAAAGCCCAAATGACTTGGGGACATGACTGCCACCTGCAATCCACCTTAGACTTTGCTGTTTGGGGAAGAGGTTGTTCCCAGTCTCCAGAAGAGTCTGAAAGAGCACTGCACTGCCCCCAGACCCTGGGGAGGGTGGGACAGGGCAGTATCTGGGTTTGTGGCCCCCTTTCAGTGCTAATTGTGTGAATGCAGAGTTTTGAATCCAACTGAGCACCACTGTTTCAGGTTACACAATACAGCAGAATGGGATGCGATTGAAAAGGCTACAGATAAAATCAAATGCGAGGAAAGGATGAGAACACGTCCTTTCTTCTAGCCATGACTATTTTGTTGTGTCTGTTATCTAACCCTGTAATTAGGACGGCATTCAGAAAATGCGAACAAAGTTGGTATTCTTTTCATAACCCCCAAATCTTTGCATTGCTGCATGAAACTTTTGGCTTCAGCTTTTCCCTGTTCATTAACCATGCCAAAATTTTTAATCTAACACCACTGTTAAAGAGTGGCAGGCTTCCAGGGAAATATATCAGCCAGGCTTATTAATTTCATGCCAAGTGCTGGAGGCGTGAATGTAGAGAACGCTGTTTGAGTTTGGATAATAGGAATCAGGCAGCTTAAAGGCAGGGGATAAAGATCAGGAGCCCCGTGTCTCAAGAGGAGGAGCAGGTGCAGGCTGCAAGCAAGGCCTTCAGGCCCAAAGGGGCAGCCAGTGCTTAAAACAATCTGCGGTGCTTTTCCTCCCTCCCCCCTTTTTTTTTTTAATTTGGCATGTGCCTCTCACAGCTTAACAGACCGCTGCTCCACAAAGAGTGGTAAACAGAGAAAGGGAAATTAAAAAGGGAAGTCCCATGATAGACAAAAACAAATTAGGGCAAACAAATTACACAGAGTCAACAAATAAACAAGGGAACATCTGTGAATATATTTCTTGGATTTTCTGATTCTGAAAGCAACCTGAGAAACAGTGGAGGGATGTATAAAATTTAATTGGGGAACCAAGCCTCCCCTTCTCTCCCCAGCCCTGTCCTCCCTGGGAAGGTTGAGTTGCAGCAGGGGATACCTGTGCCGTCACTGGGGACCTCACTGTCAAGGCACATCAGTTCCTCCCCACCCCAGCCCCTGTCCTGCTCCTGTCCTGCTGCTTCCACCAGTGCCAGCCCTGCTGGCTGCCCCGGGAGCACCGGCAGGAGCCAAGGCAGCCTCTGCTGGCACTGGGGTGGGATGAGGCTGCGGCCACTCAGTACATGAGTACATTTCCCAGACACTCAGGCTGGGTCTGCAACACACTGGGGAGTCAATGTTTGGCTCTCCAGCTCTTTGATATACCACCTGTTATATCCAGATAGAAGTATATGGATAAATGAATACATCTAAATAGAAACATTAACACAATTATATGTTTAGTACATACATACTTTTTTTTAATATACGGATATATAGAGAGATTACTGGATATGGAGATACAAACACAAATCCTAATCATTTTAGCGTTTCTCTTCTGGGACGTTTTGCTGGGATGCCTCAGGATTTAAGGACATATAATTACAAACCTGAACTTGAGTAGAAATTCTGTCACAACCTCTTCACAAAATCAATCTGGATCATCAAAAACCAGTTCTCGAACAGCTGTATTTACCTTTTATGCAAACACTATCAGAAAAAGACCTTTACTTACCATTATTTGTGGGAATATATGGAAAAGAAAACAGAAGAAACTTTAATTTAGCAAACAAGCGTTTGTTTCAGCTTCTAGAAATGTATGGATTTTTTCCTTTTGGAAAGTTCACATAAAGGGTCTGAAATCAGAGAAATCCATGTAAGGAACACGGATCTCAGAATTGATACAAGAGCACAAACCAAATATTTCTTTTATCTCTGGATCTTCACACGGCTCTAAATAATTTTCTCTCTCTCAATTATATTTATTACACTAAAAGATGCTTTTGAAATAAATTGCTATGTGGATAAGTACTCAGAAGAGATACATCAATACTGTCCAAATTTTCCATGCAACCTTTAATTCACCCCCTGCATAAGGAGGTTTAGTCATAGCATTGCACAATATTTTTCCCACAGAGTTGTGGCCTTACTCTGTACATGGAAGGGGCAATACTTAAGAGGCAACTATTCAGCCCTTTGTTTTTGAATTATTCTGTGTGTGGTCTCTGCCTACTATTCAAACTTGGCTCAGCAGGCTGAAGTTGTTAGTTTTAGTGAAGTTTTTCTGTGTTGTTCAACACCATGGTTCTGAGGTGCTTCAGAAACCTTGTTTTGTTTTCATGGCTCTCCAACGAGTGTGGTGATGGTGACAGTGCTATTTTTGTCTTGCAGATGAGAAGAGGAGGCAAAGAGAAGCTGCAGGTAGACTTTTTTTAGGTGATCAGTTTAAAATGTGTGGGACCTGGGCTTCATGGTCCCCAAACATTTGTATTTCTATTTAAGCATATATCTATAAAGCACAGTTGCTCTTGACACATCTTTTCTTGTGACCCTCTCATCATGACTTTGATATTTTCTGATCTGCTCAGCTATTGTTTCAGCTCATTTTCCTATTCTGTTACATATAACCAACTATTACTTTAGCCCCTGGGGTATTATACAGTCACAGCACAAGAAAGCACAGGAAAAATCAGTCTGATCTTGCTGTAGACCCTGGCTGCAGCACTGAAGAAAGCCTCCATGTAGTCCCATGCAGCATTATATCCTACATATGTGAAATTTCTCCAAAAGCAGTTTTCATTTCAGGTGAGGAAGCCATAGCAGCAACCATGAGCTGGGTGGACATTTCCCAATCACAACTTTCTCTTTTGATGTAAAGAATATCAATTAAAGTGGTTGATTAAAGCTGACTGACAAGAAGCAACTCCAGCAAAAAAGAATACCTTTCCTATTTCTGACAATTTTAGAATCATAGAATCATACAATGTCTGAGGTTGGACAGGATCTTCAAGATCATTGAATCCAAGAGTTAACTCAGCATTGCCAAGTCCACCAGTAAACCATCCCCACGTGCAAAATCCACAGTTTTTAAAATACCTCCAGGGATGCTGATTCCACCACTTCCCTGGATTGTCCTTCTGACCTTCTTGTAGATGGGCTTCACGTTTGCCAACCTCCAGTCAACAGGGACATCCCTGGTTGGTCAGGATTGCTGGTAAATGATGGAAAGTCACTTGGTGAGCACTTACACTATCTCCCTAAGCAGCCTTGGGTGGATCTCATCCAGCCCCATAGACATGTGTGGGTTGTATCTGCAATTATATCAATTGATCGGCAGTCCTCTGGGCATTTGAAAGCATCCAAAATTGTTGTGATTAAAACAATAAAAAATGAATAAATTCCAGACAAACCAAAAGTTGAAGCAGAAAGCACAGTGCATGGGTAAAGTTCCTGCCTTACAGACTGATGCTGGAATTTTCCCCATAGATTTGGACGCTTAGCTGCTCAACTTTCAAGAGTAATTTTTAAATGCAAAATCTGGGAGAGAAGTTAGAATTCAGCTTGCTCTGAGTAAAACGCATTTATCTGAAAGGAAAATCACATTTTTGAAATGCACTTTCTGCCTCACAGCCTTCATGTGGCTTGGTATGCAGATCAAACCGAGTAGGTGCTGGATAAACATGATCAGTAAAGGTTCATATCAGACTGATGCACACCAGGCTTGTGGCTTCCAGTGTTATCCAGGCTGGTTACACCATGCAGAGAGAGGAAAGTAGATGAGGCAATGAACACTGCTTCTTTCTTTCTCCGTGATCAGGCTGGCTTGGTCAGGTGCTGTAACAGAAATGCTGAAAAAGTTGAAGAAACTTTTCTTATCTAAGAGCTGCTGTTTAAGGGAGCTGGAGGAGGAGGAAAAGTTGTGAGAGAGTCTGGGCATGCCAGTGTACTTCAGGCACTGAAGTTTCTGTACCATCCTGAACACAAGAATGAAAAGTTTCATCAGGACAAAAGAAAAAAAAAAAAAAATTAAACCTAGAAACTTAATATAGGCTTTCAACTGAAAGATTTTAAATGGCAGGGATTGCTTGCCTAGGCTCCTTTTATTTTACTTGTCATTATGCAATCTGATTGCAGATAAACATAGCCCAGAATTTAATGAGTTTTGCTGGTTGGTGTATCTAAGTGAAGGACAGGAACCCAGTGTGTACTTGTCTTTGAGGAATTTTGTACCTTGTCCAAGTGGTGTCTGTCACCTTGGAATTTTCACAAAATTCTGCTCCATCTCCTAGGGGCATGGTAAGATGTTTAATGCTATTATGCAGTTTCAAGGCCATTTTTGTCACACTCAGACAAGGTGTGTTCTGAGGACCTAGGGTGTCCTGGGACATTGATTAATGCAGCTGACTGAGGGCTCATCCTCATGGATAGGACATAGGAAACGTGAGTTGGGCAATCCTTTAGTATGGAGAGCACATATCTGGTTTCTGTGAAGAAGGCTCTTCATCAAAGAGTGAAGACACATTTTGCAATTTCCATTTGGTCCCAGTTGCTGGGGGCAACTCTACTGGCTACCTGTATCTCCTTAATTAGTTATGAAATCTTCCTCTTCAAAAGAGGTCTTGTCTGATTCATCCATATGTTTGTGGTCTACTGGTAATGGTTTTATTTACCTAGACTTTATCAGTGTAGAACATAAATTCTCTCTCCATCTACTATAGAAAATATATTTCCTCTACAAGGGCTGCTACAACTCTAATTTAGAGAACCACCACTGTATCACTTGATAATTCAGAATCCTGTGTTTAATACCTGTTGTCTGGTTTTAACTTTGTTTGCAGCATGAGACTGTGTCCTGCTTATTTTTTTCTGATTTCACCAGAGGCATCTTTACAAACTGGTTTAAGACATGAATGATTCAGGATGAGGTACTGTGTCTCTCTTAAAACTACAGGAGCTTACTAGAGTCTCGAAGTGCTTAACACACACATTCACCTCATTTCAGGAGATGTCAAACAGCTGTACTTTTTTGGGTTCTAAATACAAGGGCTTAATTGCACTGTCCACATTTAGATCTTATTACTTAGCTTCTAAGACTGAAAATTTGACCATAGCCAGCTAATCAGAAGCTTCAAATGTTGAAATTTGAATGCTTTAGCATTAGCTGCATGGCACTGGTTTCAGTATCTTTGCCTTCTCTACACACCCAAAAGTATTTTAACATATTTTGTGCAAATTTCTTCTCTCTTCCTTAACTTCTGGGAAATTTCAGGAACTTCAAAAGCTAAATAACACCTGTTACAAGCAACTTCCATATATCCCTAGGGATGATACTACCTTGAGTTGCCTATGGTTTTACAAGTCTGTCAAGCACTGTGGTGCTAGTTTCAGCGGAGGGAAGAGGAGGTATTACCTGCTCAAAGGCCTCCAGTGGTGTTAAGGGAGATGACAAAAAGTCACAAATATTTGTCTCTGGATATCTATGAAAACTCTGCTGCTAGTGTATAGCAATGTTCTGGGAGACAGAAAAGTCTCTTCATGCAACAGGCAGCTCCAAAATTTGTGTACTCCCCAAAGCACAGCTATGAAATAAATGTCATCTGCACCAGCCTATGTCTCCTCATCATCATACCTCAAGCTATCTGTGTGGCTTTACTTGTGGCTCTCCGGCTCTCCAACTTTGCTCATCTTCTCTGGGCATCAGTGGCAAGAGGCTGTAGGAGGGAAAGCACAGAGACCTTGGGCCTTTGGGAAGGAGGCAAATCCCATTGCAGGAGAGGGACTCAGGCTTGGAATGGAGCTGGATGTCTGTCAGAATGCAGTAGAGAGTTTCATGTTGTAGCTAGTGACTTGTGGAGAACACCATGTTGGTTGGCTTGATGTAGAAACTCCGAGCTGTGATGCTTTTTGCTGTGATGTGTGTGTGCTCCTGTATTCAATGATCCCAATGGGCTTACTACCTTACTTAGTTATTTGATCCATGGAAGTTCACAAGCTCCTTAGGTTGCTATGCAGGCAAAGGTTTTCCACACTTCCTCACCTCGCCATCAGCAAGACTACTTGGGGAATAAGGAGTTACTGTCAGTGAAGAAAGGGATTGGATTGGAACAACTCCAAAGGTTGAAGGCGGGCAAGTATTTAGTGTTCTCTGTAGGACTTGGTGCAATTATACTCCCCAAGTGTCTTGACCCTTATTTTAGCAACACATGCTCACAGGACTCTCTGTAAATGAGTGTTATTGATAAATGCCATGGAAATAAATTTGAGGATTTCCTTTGGATTTAAATAACTCTTCTCAAAGGAATTTTTTCTTTTTTGACAACAGCAGTGCCTGTTTACAGAACTGCAGTACCAACCTGAAATTCAGGAGATCTGGTGATAATTAGATATAGGGAAGAAATGTTTTACTGTGAGGGAGGTGAGACACTGGAACAGATTGCCTAGAGAAGCTGTGGATGGAACACATCCCTTGAAGTGTTCAAGGTCATGTTGGATGGAGCTCTGAGCAATGTGGTCTAGTGCCCCTGCCCATGACAGAAGTGTTGGAACTAGGAGATGTCTAAGGTCCCTCCCAACCCAAACCATTCTGTGACTCTGTGATGATTCCATGGTGTCTGTCTCTTTGCACTGCTACAGATAACCCAGCTTCTTGCCAGTTCACAGTGTAACACAGTTAAAGTGGAACACTGGGCATTTTTGACACCCTGAAAACATCAGTCCACAGGTTGAGGCTGGAATTTCTCCGTCAAACATGGCTGCTTTTCAATTAAACAAGAGGACAACCCTCTGCAATATCTGCAAAGAGCAGAAACCTACTCCTTTAAAAGAAAAAAGATGCCTTGTATGAGCTTTTTCAGAAAGACTACAAAGTACCTTGACTTTTCATTAAAGAAGAAAAAATTGTATCAAAAAGCGACCCTGATTGCAGTCCACCTGATTCCTAAGTTAAAAAAAAAAGAAAAAAAAAAAACTATCACAAAAGATTATTCTTAAATTGAATGGGCAGGAGAGAAGATGAAACAGCACATAACTGGCTAATAAGGCCTGAATCATTCTGGTTTGATTCATTAAGCACCTGAACTGAATGTCAGTATGGCTTTTCCTGTACTGATGTTAAATTCCAGTATGAAGTCTGGTCTTTTAAAGAGAGATGTCTTACCTGAAAATCAATGTACAAATCTAGACTGGCAGGCAGATGTTTTAGTGAATCAGACCCTGAGCTAAATATCAGACTTTAGTAAAACTCAAGCCATGTGCATACAGACATTTTATTTGGTTCACAGTTTGAATAGTTTAAGAAGAAAGATTAAGGCAGCGATGAATTGCTGGGTTAATGAAAGCTGATAGGACTTGGAATGGGCTATTGCAACGTTGATCTTGGTGTCTCAAAAATGTAATGTCATTATCCAGGCTTAGAGATTATAACTGAGAAAAAGTTTGTGCACATGAATTTTTTCTCAAACTCTCTTGATTATTAGATTACACTAAAGACTTCAACCTCACAATATATAATGTATTATGAGACAGGCAGATGAAGAAAATAAACAAGCAATTAATTGCAATTTTTCCACCCTCCTTTTGCCTGTTCTCAACCCACAAAATGTGGCCTAGTTTCAAAGACATTTTGAGAAGTGATTCTTGGCTTCAAGTAAGAATTCACAGACTCCAGGTAATTTCTCTCTGTCTGAGAGCTTCTTGAAACTCTTTTCACAGTGTCTCCCATTCTGTGGGACTGCGAGGACAGAGGAACCTTCAGTGACCAGCTCGTGTGACCTCTCTCAGGACACAATCCAGGCTCCTCTCCAGTCTCTATGCCCAGACAACTCCTAAGTCTTTAGGAATTTATCCAGTCCTGAAATGAAAGCTTTGAGACATTCATAAAACTTCACCCCTCATTATTTTAGATGTTGAAGAAACTCCTTTAAAAAAAAAAAATATTTATCCTTTTTTTTTCTAGCTTTGCCTTCAAACTAAAAACTAAAAAACCATGCAGCATAAGAGATCATGGCACTTCTTGAAGGTGCCTGCTTGCATCAGCCACTTCTTAAGTATATTTGTATAAATAACACACAATATTGTTTATATAATAATATATTTATATAATATGCATACTAAAAACTGGATTATTTACATAATAAATAAATAAATAAATAAATAAATAAATAAATCTACAAAACCTAAGATTCCAGAATCTTTTGCTATCAGGCAAATTTTCTCAATTTGAGCTTTATATTATATATAATATGACTTGAGCTTTTCCCAGTGTTTCCATCTTCCACTTGCTCAGAGCCTTGGCATTCCACCAACTTCCTGACTTTGCAGCTTCACAAGGCAATGCTTCCAGGGCAGTGGAAAACCCCAAGGCAGGTGAATGTCTGAAGACCACTAACCTAACTATAATTCTTTTAAATTGTTTTTTTCAGGAGCAGCTAGGCACCACACTAATGAAAGAGAGAGACAAAAATCAGGATGTACTATGTACCTCATGCACTGCATATGTGTTCCAGCTGTTGAGGTGAAAAGGGACAGTCTGCCAAACCATCCAGACCTGCTTTGCAACAGACATCATTCGAAAGCTCCAGCTTAACTGAGAAGAGGGCTAAGTAAAAAGTGAGGAAGAATATGCAGAGGTATTTCATGTCTCTCACTAAGTTAGCATGATGACAGAGAGTTTCTTGTGATGCATCAATACTTGAGAGTTTCATACCTGAAGTGGAATCCTGCCACATTTGAGGAAGCTTTGTTTTGTATTACATTGCCTGTTCCTGCAAAGTTTATGCAACGTGAGTGCTGTTAAATCAGAAAAGTCAAAGTTGTGTCTTTTTTAGAATTTTACCCTTCTTTTTCTTCTGTTCTTGTTGCTTCAAGGATTGTTACAGTTAAAAAAATAAAGTCTGAATCTCTTTTCATTACAGGATAGTTTGCAAATTCCAACTAGGCATTTCTTGATTTGCATTTGTCATCCTTCAAGCTAATTTTCACTGCTGCAAAACAACTCAAAATATTGTTTGAAGCCCTTCATTGAACTCTTCTTAACATGACTAACACAACTTTCCTGTAGTGTTTCATTTCACTCTGAGCAGTGTTTATTTTCATCACAGAAGGCAGAAAAGAGGGGAAACTCTGTTTCTATGCACAAAAATAGAATTAAACTCTTTAAATAATATTACTTGAAAATGTTTTTGACCCTCCAAAATTTTATGTTATTAAAAAAAAAAAGTGAGCTAAACAAACAAGTCACAAGGACTGAGATGAAAGAGGGTAGATTCACAAATTTTCCTGCCTTCCATACCTCTGCAGTGATTAAACAGAAAACCCTTTAGCAACCAAGTTACATTTTCACTTTAAAAAATCTTCAGCAAAATATAACCTTGCAGCTGTAAACATATGTCTGAATAATTATTCTGGCTTTATATCAAAAAAACCACCTCTGCCAGAGCAGACAGATTTTAATTTAGCATTCCCCCCAGAGCTCTGGAGGGCAAGGTGGATGATTGAGAGGGCAAGGTGACTTGGCTTCAAGGGCTATCTTTATTTGCATGAATGAGTAACCGTAAAGCACAGAAAATATCTTTAAGTAAATTCTGCCTGTCACTGACAGTGATCTAAATGGAATTATAGTTGCATGAAACTCTTTTTATTAATATATATATATTTTTCCCCTGTGAAATATGTCCCCCCACCCATTTTAAAATCATGCAAAAAGAGATGTGCGAACAAAACAAGCATTATCAAAGAGCAACCAAGCAACATGATTAAGTACAGAGACAAATCTTTTAAACAAATGGAATTTTACCACTCCTAGGCTGGACGGAAGGTGTTGCAACTACAAGCCTCCCATTTAAACCCCAAATAGATACTGCAGAGCCCATGACAGCCAAGTCTTCTCTGTAGTGGTCTGCTGATGTAGCGCAAAGGCATCCTGAAGACGTCCCATGCCAGATGAGTGTCTAAGTTAAGTCTATTTTTAAGACTGCAGTTTAAAGTTGATGAGTTTCTGTACGAAGGAATTAGAGTTGGGGATGTTCAACATGAATAAGAGAGAAGGTATAAAGAAAGGGGGGTGCAAAGAACTGAGGCATTTTTCAGTGGTACCCAGTGGCAGGACCATGGGCACAAAACTGAAATACAGGAGGATCCCTCTTGAACATCACGAAATGCTTTTTTTGTGATGTGGGTGACATGGGTACCGGTTGCCCAAAGAACATGTGGAGTCTCCATCTTTGCAGGCATTCAAATTCCAACTGGATGGAATCCTGCTTATTGCTATTTGTTTATCACCTGCCCTGATAAGTTTCCAGGTTTTGGGGGAGAAAATTTGCAGTGGATGATTTTTCTGGTGAGCAGATATCCAAGACGTGACCTCCTTTGATGCAGGATTAATTTATGACTGGGATTTCCCTCTCTCTATATATGCATCATTTGCTGAGAATTTACTGAATAGAGCCTGATGGTTTGGCCATTTTGTACCTGGAAGTTATAAATGGAAGGAATAGTTGTAAGTGTTGTAATTCTGAATATTTTCTGCAGAGACTGACACTTGGGAGCTAATGCCATCTACCTCAGTGCAGCTGAGGTGACACTGCTGCAGGACAGCCAAGAAAAAGACACCCTGACCTTGACTTGCTACCTCCTCAGCCAAGTTTAGTGGCTTTTTGCAATCATTTCTGAAACACGAGGAAAAGTTGGAGATGTTTTCAGAGCCCTTCCCAGCTTGGGAAGCCACTGCTCATCAAGGGAAACACAAAAGCCAGCTAAAAGGCTACAGGCTGGCAAGAGTAGAGAATCTACATGATTTTTAGAGATAGATACAATTATGATAATTATTAAAAACCATTTCCCAGAAAAAAAATATGCACAACTTGCATTTATCCCCATATAGAATATGGTGATAGGTCTAGGCATAAATAGTGGTGACCTTGCAGATGTTTTGCAGTGAAATTTGTTAGCCTGGTGGTACCACTTCAACTGGCATAATTTTTTTGTGTGACAGCTCCTGGCTTTTTTGTTTGGTCTGCTGTATTTAACAGCTCCATAATTCCACTAGATTAATAAAAGAAAGATGTATTTAAAATCCAAAATAATTCATGTTCAAAGCCTCAGCATTTTCGCAATTTTACCGTGCTCCATCACGGTTTGGGGTCATTTCAATGTTATTCTTCTCAACTCTATGAAATGTCACTCACAATGGGAGGAACACTGGGGAATACTGCTAAGGACTTGACTACATGGGGAAATTTGCCTTCACAATGGTGCTGGTATAATATGACAGTGGTGTTTCACTGGCATTCACCATGCCACTACTGATATGGCATATTTAACTGACATGGGAACTTTGAAAAACCTCTATTTGATTATGTTATGGAAAGCAATTGCTTCTTCCTTTTGTGCTCACCTCTTAAAACAAAAATGATTTTTAGAGGGTGTTAACCGAGTTAAGTGGAAGTGCAGCAAACAAAGTTCATTTTATAAGATCCATGCTTCTGAAAATATGCAAGTGGTAAGAGGAAGACAAGACAAAAACGTCAGTCCAGTCTTCAATGAGGAAAATCTAACCACAAGGGAACTAAGAAGGGCAAAGGTTTTGGTATTTCTTTGTATTTCGTGAAGGATTAAATGAGATAGCTAAAGCAGTTAATAAGAGTAACTAGTGGCTAAGGACTCTGGCTAAAATCTGAAAGAAATTTCCATGAAAGTTGAGACATTTCAAAACAGCTGGACAAGTCAGGGCTGAATAGTTTGGGAGCTGCCTGAAATAGCTGGAGAATTAGCAGGCCTTTGGGAAGGGAGTGTGCAACTTCAGAAGTGTGGGTGATGGCATCTTGAAGATCTACTGTCTCTCTTTAAAAGAGAAGGGGTGACTCCAGGAATTAAACTAATTTAAACTTAATTATTTGATTATATTTATAATATTATACTATATAATTTTTTAAAAATTATTTGATTCATTTGCTAATGGATCAGCCATCTAGATAAACACAAAAAAAAATCCAACAGCTGGTAATTGCCTCATCAAGCCAAATACATCCAGCCAAAGTAACCGATTTATGGGCAACAGACGTCATGGAGAAAGAATAATGATATTCAGGATAGATCTTGATTCCTGGATGTCATGTATCACATGACAGGTGACAAGCAAATTTAGAAAAAAAAGTGACCTGTAGGCAGATGGGTGAATGGCTAAGTGGAAAGCTGGCCAAATAAAGCAGGCAGCCCTTCACTGCTACACTGCAAGTCTGCACTGACTGCAGAGAATTCAGAGACTTAGAGAAATACCAAACACTTCAAGTGCATTGGTGGGCAGGGCTAAGAACTCAGAATTACACTGAATATTTTAGGAATTTATCTGCAGAAATAGAGTAGACTTTGATAAAGGCAAGCTCCTCCACTTCACAGGCGTGATTGGCTGCAGAAATGCAAGGAAGGGAATAACTGTCAAGGGAGCAGTTTGGCAGCAGAGGAGCTGGAGGTTGGAATGATGAATGTACGTCCAGAGCATTACATAAGAGTAATTAAAGCCACACATTCACTGTTAGTACGCAGATATTCAGATAGCTCAGCACTGGAGACCATGTCAGGTACTGCACATTCCCAAGAGAGGAGAGGCCAGGGAAGGGCAGTGGGAACAGGCACAGCAAACACGACCTTCGGAAGAAAAAATCTCACAGTAGTCTTTTCTTTATTTTTAAAATAAATTTTATGCTCTTTACTTAAAGGAGCATCATGCAAAAAAACAATTGAAGTTGTGAAGTTTTAATACAATTTTAAAGTTTTGCTACTTATCTGGGATTTAAACTTCTGCTGGATCCAACTCTCTTCTGTTTGTGCATTTGAATAAACTGGTTTGAAATGGTTTTATTAATCCCCAAAATAGCTTAATTAAGTATTACTAGGCTAACAGAAGAAAATTGAAAGTACCTGTTCTTAGTCACACATCATGTTTATTGTACTAAACTAGCCTCTTTAATTTGTGCTTTTATGTGACATTTCAGAATGTCAATTTGCCATTAAGATAATATAATAATTAAAATACACATCCTCAGTCTGACCATGTAAATATGTAATACAGTAAGAAAATATTTGCACTTAAATGAAATTCAACTAAACTCGAAGTAAAATTTTTAGATTCCAAATTACATTCTTACATCACAATGCTGATTTTTTTAAAAATATGAAATTTCACTGAACTGGCTATGATTTCACCTGCAGTTATTTACAGTCAAAGCAACCTTTTGCTAAGCAATAGATTTTCTGACCAATTCTGCTTTTAGTAGAGGTGAGTCATATGTACGAAAAGTTAGCCTTTGGTACATTTTAATAACAAATACTACATTTTAATAAATCCTTTGTATTCTTGCATTTATTAAATCTATATATACTGTACTTGGTAAGCATTAAATGACTTTCCATTTATTTTGCAGTTTCCCGGAATTGCTGAAAAACCCATTTTTACATACTGACTTTTTATTTCAGTGTTCATACTGATTAACAGCTGACTTTAAAAATAAAGACTGGGCATAGTTTCATAAAGGAAGAGAATGTTCTAATAAATTAGACTGCAAATTTCTTCCACCTCTGTGTGTATATATATATATATATGTATGTACATATTTGCAAATAGTCAAGAAAAGGTAGCCCTTTTTAGCAGCTGAAATGGCAAATACTGAAGAAAAAAGGTTCTGCAGGGAGTACCTTGTCTGTGGTGGAAAAGGCTCCACAAATAAAATACAGATATTCAGCATTCAATAAGAATATATTTTCTCACAGTACCAGCTCTTGCTGCTTGGTATGTCGAGGAAATTAAGAGGTGAGATGATGATGGGGTCTGATAGAGGGAGAGAAGGACTCCCAGGATGCCTGGGAAAGTGATAGGAAATTGCCCGTCTTTTCTGCTAGCAGATTCTGTGTGCCCCCACATCATTGATCTGAATGAGAAAGTAAAGCCAAATCCATCACACCATTTCAGCTGAACTGATTTACAAGAAAATATGTCAATTACTTGCAAGAAATATTAGCACATGTAACACTGACTAACTCCACTAAGGATCTTTTCCAGGAGTCCTCACATAAGACACTCCCCTACTGACTCGATCTGCAGGATCAAGTCCAAGGTAAGGTCTGAGTTACACCTTTTTTCCCTCTGGCCTCCGGGTGAAATGTCAGTGAATTTTAATCAAGTTATTACAAATAAAAAATTAAATCTGCAGTTATAGTACTCAAAAAAAAATTGTTTCAAAATCAGAGCTGTCTGAATAACTTCAAGAGGATTGGGCTCCTTAAAAAAACACCAATATCCTGCTTCTCTTGCAGTTTAGGGCTCTGCTCAAAGGCATAGCAAACAATCTTTACCAGAAGACCTCTCAGGACCTCTGACTTTCTATTCCATTTAAGCCCTTCCTTGGAAACCCCCAGGACAGACATTTTGCACTCTCTCAGTCACCAGCTCCCAGGAACAACATTATGTAGATGATGCCTTGAACTATGTTAGCAGCACTATGAAAAAAATGATGTGATTCAGCTTATTTGGGCAAGGAAAGATAGTGCAAAGTTCCTGAGCTGTAGTGTTACAGAGTGATAACTCAGTGAAACGGGAGCATTTAATCCATGAAGGATAATTAATAGCACCACTGGTTACTGATTCTTGTTTGTCTTGTTGTTGCAGGTGGATTATACTTTGAGGGACAGCAGGAATTTAAACAATGTGTGTTAACATTACACATCACTAAAATCTAAGCCTTAGATATATGAACTGGGAAAAATCTCCTATTGTTGTTGTTTATATTGTTAATGCTGGTAGCCACATCTAGTTAACTATCCCTATCTTCAATATGAATTTTTACTTAAGCAACCACTTACATTCACACCTTATAATCTCTCTTATATTTGGGCAATTCAAAGAAGAAATATTATGCATATAATATATGTATGGTATGGTTTAACTTTTTTATACAAAGGCAGTGTATAACTATTTGCAAAACTCTTTCTGAAGATTGAAATAACGATAAATGACAATTATTTCCCAGGACTACTTTATTTTTTCTGCTAGAAGTGTTTAGAACATAATCCCAGATGGCCAAAATCATGCCTTCCTTACATGCAATTCCATTAATCACAGAGGCACTTGCAGTGTTTGGTAAGAGTGGTCCAGCTGGGAACTTACAAGGGTGATGGACAGAAAAACCCTGCAAGGTGTGAGGCTGAGGTCTGTGACTTGCTATTCCCTTTTTATAAGCTATCATGATAGAATCATGGGATAAATCTGGTTGAAAGGGACCTCGGGAGGTCATTTAGTCCAGTGCCCTGATGGAAGCAGGGACAGATATAAGACAGCAGCCTATCTCCAAGGAAACACAAGAGCAAGGATCTCTGCCCCATACTTCATTGCCCATGACCTCAGATTATTATGAGCAACCTGACAGAGGGTTTTGGCAGGCTGATTTCCCACTGAGATCTCCAGGATCATTATAAATATTAAGTGGGTGCTGAATATCCACTGCTGGTGCCACAATTCAGACTGTGGGACATTTTACGGATGATAAAAGACTCCTTTAAACCACACAATTTCCCTGTACATTACACCCTTATGCTTCCTTTTCTTTTAGAAGTCTGCAGGCATCTAACATGCAAACATGGAATCTCAGTTCTTTGCCGTGCTTCTTGCTCATCATCTGTGTTGTGCCCACATTGGAGAACTGAAAAGCCCTTCTTAGCCCTGCTTTGTATTTAATTTTATTTATTTGTATTTAATTTTAATTATATGTATATGGATCCTTTGGGGTCTTCTCCAGAGATGGGGCATTAGTATTTTGAACTGTGGAGGCAAGATAGTTTGTGATTTCTGTCAGGTATTTATTCATACATACAAAGACCACACTTCTGGAATATCACTGCTGTGAGAGCTTCTGGAGGGCTCTTGTCTTCAGTGGTTTGGAGTCTTTTTCGAGGCCCAGGCAGAGCCTACTCTCTGCTCTCCTATGTACAATCTGAATTACACTTCATTCACCTATCTTAAAGTGCGTGTTGCTGACTTGAAACCATCCATCCAGGCAATTCCTGTCTGCCTGTAACAATAAACTGCGCTCCTTGTTCACCACTCCACCAATCTTAGTGTCATTGGTGACTTGTACCAGATTTTATTTTATCATCTGTACCACAGATAAAAATTGAAATGTGCTCCTGCCTGTAAGCCCTCTCCTCCTGCAGTGGCCATTCTTCATATTTCCCCACAAACACTGGAGTTGAGGCTCTGTTATTAGGACCTGATATCTACTCTGCTTGTTATAGGTTCTTTCTAAAGGAGTTCAAAGCACAGCTTTAAAGTGAAGGCAAAACAAAGCTCTTTAGATTTTGAACCACAAATAGCAAGTAGCCTAAAGTTACAGAAACAAATATTTTTTAAGCAGTAGGAATGGAAATGTCTGTCTGTTGTATTCACCTGTGCTCAGTGTTCTGTTTGTATCTTTTTATGTCTGGTAATATCCCTAAAGCTGTACAGTAAATTCCTTTTAATGATGGCTTGAAATGTTTGATGTTATCTAATGTTTTATGAGAAACACCCAGAACAGAATATAAGTCTTGGAAGGTTAAAAAAAAAAGATAAAGAAAAAAATGAGACAGAGATTTTAAATTTAGTTATTCAGATTGTATTGGAATAATTTTTCTTAGAGATGTGCACTGGCTTTAAGGTTCTGAAACTATGGCATCTGGCTTCAAGGTACTCTTGATGTACCTCCCCATCACTATGTAAGGTATTTCTTCTCATCTTCCTGTAGCACCGAGGAGAAAGCAACACACAGTATTTTTATTTCCATAGGTGGGTCTCTGCTTGCTGGGTTTGCTGCTTGTAGCACAAGAGTGCCCTGTAAGATTTCATCCAGTGGCATGTCTCCCTGTGCAGGCACAGTACACTCCCCAGGCTCTCCTCACTGGTGGGACTGAATCATCTGAATTTCAGCTGGGCATTAGCTCAAACACAAGTTTAGCTTGCAGTGCACATGAGACACTGCTGCAGAGAAACTGAGATTTGCTGAAAATAAAACTGTAGATATTACAGAGGTGAGATATGACCTCACTGAGGCGCAGGATCCCATTGCCTGCAGCTTGCACTGGCTCTGCAGCCCCCTCCCCACAACATCTCAGGACAGGAGCTGGGCTCAGGGAAAGCACACATCCTGTAGCCACTGGGCACTTCCCAGTCTCCATGTGCACTTCCCAGTGTCCATGTGCTCCTCCTCACAGCCAGCTTGGGGCAGGAGGCAGAGCCAGCTATTATCCCAGCTGTGAAGAGAGGGCTGGGACTATGCAGGTCTCCCAAGGGTCTGGTGTGCACTCATGTGCTACGGGGCTATGTCCCAAATCCTGGCACACTGGCAAGGTCAGAAGGCCCTGCAAAGCAAAGGAGTCCTGGCTTGGAGGCACACTGTTGTTTCCTGTCCCAGGTTAGCACTGCAGTGTTATTTAAATTCAGTGCTTTCCGGAAATGTAGCTTTTGCTAATGATTATTTTGCTAGAAGAAGAGTTCCCTGTAGCCCTTCACATTTTATGGTGCTGCATTTTTCTGATAATTTCTATCCCTTTAAGGAGCACACCAGCTCCTGAGGGTGGACCAAATCTCCTCCTTACACATGTATTTGCCTGACACTTCTAACTGCCCCATGCACGCCTCGTGCTTGCTGCCTGCGCCCAAGCACAGAGCTCAGCCAAAGCCACATGCTGCTTGCCCCTTGATTAGCCAAAAAACTGTGAGTGGTGGCTTTGGCCGAGCAGGATCTACTGAAAGAAAGACTAAAGCCTAGCAAAGCCCAACAGCTTTCCTCATATCCCTGCTTGTCAGTGGAGGGATGGATGCAAGCACGGGCGGGCGCTGCAAAGGAGCTGAACCCTGCAGCTCTGCCCTGTGCAGGGCTGTGTGTGCAGTTGTGCTGCAAACCAAACGTGTGCTCTGATAACACAGAGCTAATGGGATTTATGGGGCTCCAGCGATGAGCATTTGGCCTAAGATGTAAATTCAACAAATGGGGAGGGGGGAAATACCTACCTACATACATAAATATATATTTGTACATATATATGTATTTTTTTTGGCTTCCACTCTTGCTTATCTCAAGCCAGTTAAAAAAAATAAAATCCCCAAGTTTCTATTGGACTTTGGATGAAGCAGAGACAGCATATTTTCCCTGTCTCTCCTGAAGCATCACACCCCACTTTGGGAACTTCATTTATATGCACATCATATTCAATCTGACTGACTCCTACTGTACCTTTGAACAGATCCAATCAGATACCCATATGCATGTAAATGAGGTTCCCAGAGCTGCGCTCTCTGTGCCGAGGAAGAGGAGTTAAAGAGCAGCTCTTCTTGAAACTTGTTACGGTGACAATCTCATCCTGCAAAACACAATAAAGCCTTCCCCATCCCCCCAGCCCTGTTCCCCAGCCCTTCGCTTTTCTCTCTGCCACACATGTCAGGAGAATGCCCTGTAACTCACTTTTCCAGGCTGAGGTAATTTATTTAAACATGGATTATTTGAAAAAAAAATGGGAAGGGATACAGGGTTTGATTTTAATCCCTGCTAACACAGAGGAAAGAATGCTCGTGTCACAACTCAGTGAGTGTAAAAATTAAAAAAGGCTGAGACTATTGTTTGAAAAACAGGCAAAATAATTAAAATTATTATGGAATAATCACATATCACACAACAACCTCCCACTCTTCTGAGCAACAATCCAAAACAGCTCCTCCAAAGCAGGCCCAGGGGCAGAGGTTCTGTATATCATTCAAAGACCATCTGTCATTCAATTCCTGTAGCCCCTTTCCACTATTCTAAGGGCAGGCTGAAATTTAGTCCTGGCATTTCTTTTTCCATTTGCTAACAAACAGCAGTGATGGCAGATAAATATGGCAAACAATAGGTGTTTGTAATGAACTGGAAAGGGATATGGATTTTTGGAACCAGCACCAAGAAGTTCCCGGTCCCGCATGATGCTCTGGGGACCCCCAAAGCCTGGTTCTGCCATGTGGCTGCACAGACAGACATCTGCAGGCTGTGTTAGGCTTTCAAGAATTCAGCCAACCTGCTAAGGGGCTGATTTGAATAAGATCAAATTTAAGAAAAAAAAAAAAAGGAAAGACTGAAAGCTAATTCCATTCCAGGGTAGGATAAAGAGGGACACAAAAGGATCGTGGATATACAGCACAAGCAGTGCAGAAAGCCCCCTGTTCTAACAATAATCTCTATTTTTTATAATTCTCTGCTTTTCTTGACTCATTCAGCATTTGCCATTGATTCACATAAGGGAAAAGCAGCAATGGCTCCCTCTTTTATGTTGCTCTTTGGGAAGTCACGCGTGTTAAATGCTATTTAAGCCAATGCTCATTTTATATTTATTTATTGTTTGGAGACTGAAAATGAAGTGTGATTGTGCAGAGTCGAAGCCGAATGACAGAATTACTGCTGCACACCCCTTGAATCGATACCATTTCTTTTCACAAATTAACTCTCTGGGAAGTACTCAGTTACTGGCATCAGAGTGATGCAAGGACCCTGTTGGAGAGGAAGGAGGATGTGGGAGCATGGTTCTGCCTTTGAGGAGCCACTTGGGCAACAGGAATGCCTTCGTCATGCGCAACAAATGAGATGGAGGGGCAAATAATGAAAAGGGTGCAGCAGGGCTGTTGAGGTTTCGGGTATTGGGAGGACACCCTTCAACACCCAACTCAGCAGCAAGGAGTCTTTGTTCTCCTGGGCTGCTTTTCTGGGTTGTGAGGAAGCCATGAAAAGGGCTGAATGCCCTTGTTTGGGACACAGACCAAGACTGAGGTGGGACACAGCCCAGAGTGGTTCTGGACTCATCTGGACATAGCTGGCAACTCATTTCTCCCTGGGGGAATTACCAGGAAATCTGTAACAGATCACACAGGGACTGGGATATGATGGGCTGTGTCCCCATCATCTTGATGCTTGGCTGTGACATCTGCCCTGTTCGGAAAGGAAAGGGCACTCCTGCATGGCACAAAGGCCATAGCCCACAGCTGGGCTTCCAGGGCATGGGCAAGGCTGAGCTGCACTGGGTGGGTGGGACAGGGGAGGCTGCTCTTCACACCCTTGTCCACCACAGGCATGGGGGCCAGGGAATGGGAGCCCAGCCTGACTCCCTGTGCTCTGCAGCACTGCAGGAAGGAAAGGCCAGGTGAGGATTTGGCCACTTGCAACCTCCATCTGTTGTCCTTTCCACCGGTGCCTGGGGCTGGTCCAGCTGTTAACAGCGCCCAGTAAACCCTTCCACGGGGGCTCAGCCACCTGCACTGGCTCTGCCTTTACCCCAGACAGAAGTCAAAGCCCAGCTCCAGTGGGGTGAACCAAAAAAGCTGGAAAACAGAGGAGTTTTTGCAATTGTCACCTTTTTGCAATAATTTTTTGCGCACACATAAATAAGCCAAGCTTTCGCCTGCATACTGGGAAGGGAGGGCATGACTCCTCTGGTGCTGCCTCTATTTTTAGGAGCTAGGAAGTCTTGGGTACAGTGGGAAACAATAGAGGGAGACCATATATTTACACAGATACAATCTGGGTCTAGTATAAAACTGGACTAGATTTTAATTTTAATATAGATTCTGAGCAAGCCTCCTAATAGCTCTCTTTTGTGTCTCTAACTATAAAGTATGGATAATTCTTACAACAGGTGTGCTATCAGGCTTAATTAATTAATGTAATGTAATTAATGAGAACTTGAAAGCAAGGTGACATGAAATGCAAACTAGTGCTATAGCAATCAGTCACTTTTTCCAAGTTGATTGTCTTTGCTAGCACTAAAATGCTCCTCTAGAAGAGTTGGTAGCTGCTGGTTTCAAAGTGGAAAATGATAAGCAGCATGTGTGAAACAATATGCTCTTAATATTGCACTTTGTGAAGAACTGATGACTTTGTTAGATGGTTTGCAGATGACTGAGAGAGGACCCTGACCTCCAGAGCTGTCTATACTGCTTTTTTTATAGCTTTTGCCCAGGACAAGAAAAAGAAAAGACTCAATGTTTTCAGAGCTGGGACGAGGGATACACAGCTACACTGGAAAATAATATTTTCAAGCTGAATTTTACTGAATACTTAATTTTCTATAGATGCCTTAGCCATGAACTCTATACAAGTTTGACAGCCAGATCCTCAGAGAAATTTGTTCTCCAAAGAATTAAGAAATGAAATTAATTTGTTCGGGAAAGTGCAGATTGGATATTAGGATAGTGCTGTTCATCAAGAGGGCCATCAGTCACTGGAACAGCCTCCTCAAGATGTTGGTCACGACATCAAGGCTGTCAGAGTTCAAGGAACATCTGGATGACTTTCTTAGTTATATAATTTAGTTTTAGGCAGCCCTGTACCCTTCCAATTTGAGATATTCTATGACTCTATGATAAGGCTTTCTATTTCTGTTAGGAAGAGCTGAATGCTGGAGAAAAACTGGTGACATCAAAGAAAAAGATCGTGTTAGACATTTGGATTAGAAATCATGACTGGAGCTATGAAATTTGTTGAAGACAAAACTGTGGGGCTCCAGATGAGCTAGGATCATTGTGTAGCAATGTGGAACAATATGCCAGTGGCTCTGTCAGATCCACTTTCAGTCACTCCCCATGTGGCATCATCATTTCCCCAAATTATCTGGGTATGGCTGTGGCTTATCAGCAAAAGAAAGAAAGGCTGTACACCAAGAAAGGACAGCACCAATCTGTCTGTGTGTCTATTCATCAGTCAGTCCCTAGACCTGCTGGTTTTCATGGGGAAAACCTTGTAGATACCTGATTGTAGACAGCAACATATTGGTACAGGACATGGTATAAGTAAACTGATAAAACACCTTGTTTTTCCCAAGCTTTTGCATTACTTTTAGAGAATAACGAGTTATTGCTACTTACCTATGCTAAATGAGCAAGAGATGAAACTTCCTCAACAGTCCCCTGGGCCATCTCGATACCTCATGATCATTTTCAAAGGGTATAATTTACATGAGATTTTTTTCCTGCCTTGTGAGCCATAAATTTATAGGGAGCCCCTCTGAAAGACTTATTGCTTTTGTAGGCTTCAGATGAAGTCAATCAAGCCAACCAGTATAAAATCCAAACTCCAATTAATTCCATCCCTGAGGACCGTGTTGTTTGCTCCTGAATTGCGAGGTCTGTGGGGCATGGGCTATCTCATTCCTGGATGGAGAGGGCCTGCGTTGGACAAGGGGAATTTTTCAGTCCACAGCTTGAGTAGCCGTATGTGCTCTCTAAGGAGGAGGAGATCATTCACATCAGTGTGAGTGTGCCATACAGGCCCTTAGAAAATGATAAATAAATAGCTCAGTGGTTAGTTTCCCTTTTTCCTCACTTGCTACCCTCTCTACTTGCTACATTCAATTATTTTTGGAAGCTGCATAATAAGCAAAATTGTACATTTCAGTGTTCCCAGACCAGATTAGAGAGGATTAAGCATCAAGGGGTGGCAGCTGGTCAGTTTATTGCACGTTTTTAATGTGGAAATGTTTCTAAATGAAAAAATGAAAGGTGGGAGGTGGTAGCAAACTCAGACTCTTGCATCTGCTTTCCAGAAAGCCAGCACATCCATGGGGAGGGGATGAAGGGCATGGATGATAAGGCAACCTCATGGAGCTGGTGTGAGTAAGAGGCCAGGCTGAGGCATTCACAGCAGGTCTAAAACTGGGATAGTTATAGCAGGGGCCACAGGAGGCCCTGCTGAACACCAGGGCTGTCAAAATATTGGTACTGAGCCTTGTGCACACAGCCCTGCAGTGGTGGCAGCAGTGGCAGTGGCACCACAGACCCTTGCTGCCAGGATGGGATGCTCAGCCTCTGAGCTCACCCACTCCCTGACCTCTTGTTGGAGACCGGCCACACGAGTGTCAATTAGTGCTAATTGAGAGGGCTTTCGTTTGTCATGTGGCCACCTGTCCTGCAGGAGCCAGGCTGAGACCCCTGGCAGCCTGTAATGAGCAGCTGTCAGCCTCCAGCCACGCTCACGTGCCCAGGGCTGCATCCAAACACACCTCAAGGTGGAGGAGTACAGAGCTTTTCCTGGGAAATATCTGTGTCATCCCATCATGTCCTAAGTGTAACCTATATTTTAAGGGAATAGGAACGTGTCTTGGATTTTTTTTTTTTTTTGGCTAATTAAATTACACCCACCTCTGTAATTCCAAGATGTGCATTAAAGAGTGTAATTAAATGAAAGCTCAAGTCACTAATTAGAACAATTCTTGAAGGGATGCAGTCTCCCAGTGATACTCGTGTAACCTCTATATGTGAATGATATGCATCTTGGCATTGCAAAGTATGTGGTTACCCTTATGCAGGACTTTTCTGTAACAACAAAAAGGTACAGAAGAAAATTTCAGAGGTCAATCTGATTTTACCACTGTGCTCTTTGCTTAAAGGCTTTGTTTGGCAGCATATCTTCTGAAAACAGCCCAGTAGGAACACAGCCATTGATGTGTGGAGTGAGGGTTAATGTCATTGTGGGAAACCTTGACATAAAATCCTGCAATGGGCTGAGGAGGATCTAGTGCTGCAGTCCCAAGTATGGTAATTCCCAGCACTCCTTCTTTGCCCTGTCTTTCCTGTGAGGTTCTACTGCCTTTATATTTCCTCCTGGTTCTGCAAATATCCTTTAAATTATTTTAAAAGACAGTCCTGTAACCAAAATGTCTATGTGTGTGTGCATATCAGCAAAGCTCCCTGATGCCCAGTGTAAGGCCCCTATTCAAAGAAGAGGTGCAGCGAAAGTCTGTGGCTGGGGCCCACCTCAGGGGCTGGCAATAACACACTAAGGTTTTCCACTGTTCCTAATTGTGAGGGCATCCAGAAGTCCTGCATAGCAGTTTTCCGTCCTGCTTCCCAGACATGACTCTTTTTGTTCTGCTTTCATGTTGCTCTGGGGCACTGAGGAACTGAATGCACATGGAAGTGGAGGCAGTAGCTGGTCTGTAGTTTCCTCATGAAATTTTAGGGCATGTCTGGGTAACACTGTTCCAGAAACGAGAAAGAAGTTTTTGGCAGTCAGATGAGGTAGAAATATCTGTGGATAAGTGTGGACCAGACACTGACCTGAGGGTCCTAGACACTGGGAATCGATCACCTTGGCAGAGGAGGCGATGACACACTGTGAAACTCAACCTACAGACAGGGAATATGGGCTGCATTTGTTATGCGGGGTAGCCGTCTCTCTGGGACCGTGTTCAGAGGGAAAAAAAAGAGCATCTCTCTGCCTTTGCTTTTTTCCAGCAGCATGCCAAGAATAGCTCTGCAGGGACTGAGCAGAGGAAAGCTGATTACACCTTTTGATTGATGGTGCCTTACACATTTAAGAGCGATTTCATACAGGAGCCTGATTTACTTGCACATCAGTTCTAGGGAAGGGCCCAGAGCAAAGCCCTGGACTCAGACACCTCAAGCTTTTAGGAAATTCAGGAGGGGATCTGAATTTTCATGTATAAATTGCCTTATACCAATTCTTCCTTTAAGTGCGAATCTACTCTCTCCTTCTATTCCTTGCTCCCTAAGGCCCCTTCCTAATAAACCATCTCCAGAGTAATTCAGGATGCTGAAGCCATTGATCACCCTGTAAATCTCCGAGGGCTGAGCACGCTCCAGCCCTGTGTGACTCACACTGCTCCGACCCAGGTCATGCCCTCTGGCTGGCACAAAATGCCCTGGACAGAGAAGCAAACTTTGTCCACAGATGGTATCTCTTAGCTGCAGGAGCACACACTGAACCTCAGTGCAAGGGCTACAGCTGCAATTGATTTCTGGATTTCTTATTTGTAAGGCATCTGTGTGGCTGCCTTTACTGTAAAATGCATGGTGATTCCAAATTACACAAACTAGACACACTCTGTGACAAGCAAACACACAAAATAACATGTAGGATTGTGTGTTTGAGTATGTAATGAAGACAGTTGCTTCATTTATAGATATATTTTATATCTGATTGCTGAAATTAATGCTCTTGTACTTAATGTTTACTGTAATGGGCTGCCTGAAATACTATTTTTTTTTTTTGGTCCAGCATGGAACCAAGTATTGAAATGAGCATGGAAAATGATGTCTAAAAATAAGAGTGATTATAAAAAGGGTTAAAGTGGGCAGTATTTGCAGTCTCATTTATCACAGTTGCTATCTTTGCACAGCATAATAAATGCAAGCCTTAATCCTATTTATAGTAACACTTGTGCAGTAGTGTGTATTGCTGGATGCCAGTGTTTTTACAAAATACTCCCCCCATTAATGCAATGAGGCTGGATTGCCAACCCTTTATCTATGAAGGCTGTAAGGCTGGTGAAGTATCTTATCTACTCACTGTATATTTTCTGTCCTTTTGCTGTGGTGGATTTTTTGCTTTCCTTGCCAAACTTGTAAGAACATCAATCCCCCACTGCCTTCCTTGTCCCAGCTACCTGCATTTTCCAGTGTTTGTTGCCATCTGCAACTCCAAATATGGGGGCAGACACCATCCTTTTAAGTATACCTAGTCTTTTAGAAGCTAAAGCTACTGGGAATTTTAAAAAAGAACAGTTTTATATCAGTTTTTCAAATGAAATGTATTGAATTAAATGACCTGCTTTTCTCCAAAGCTGTTTAGCTTCCATATTTGAAGCTGATGGAAACCATGGTAGCTCATAGACCTCAGGTAAACAGCCAAAACATAATGTGGTCTGTAATTTTTCTAGTCTTATGAGGGGGATGCTAACTTTTCCCCCCCAGTTCAAATCTCTCTGAGCTAAAGCAAACCCTGAGAAAGAAACTGTGTTTTATTCAGTTTAGGTGAGAATTTGGAAGGTTGGTAGAAAACACACCTTCAGTAAGATGCAAGATAATCAAAGTCTGGATAAATATTTCATTCTTCAGAGGTTACTAAGAGGAGCAACCAATCTCAGGAGGTACTGACTATAGTCA